>NC_058522.1:200166485-200800985 GCF_904849725.1 Hordeum vulgare subsp. vulgare | reverse complement strand
CGTGTCGGCGGTGCGAGGTCGACACCTATGGGAATCAACGTGAAACCCTTGTGATCGTAGGGCGGGGAGGGGTGACATTAAAAGCAGAGCTAACGATCAGCACCTAGCAAGCGTTGTGATGATCGCCATGTGAGTCAATGTCCAAAAGGGTCTAAACCCTTGTGAATGAGCTAAGGGCCTCCTTTCATAGGCAAAGGGGTCACCTACAGTGCTCGGTGGTAGGTTGACGAGAAGTTACAGTGAACCTACGGCGGTGCTTATCCATCTACCGCTGTCTTGTCCTTGTCAGTGATGTGCTGGTGAAGACACATATCCATGTGATTCGACATCTCGACAGTGCGCTGGCGCATGCGGAATGCGCTGGACCTTGAGGGGCGGTGGCACTGTGGCAAGGGGGGTTGCCCTTGCGTGCCCAACCCCGTCATCCCGGCAAGGAGCTTGTCTGGGCCTTGAGTCTTTGTCCCGGTAAGGGAGCTTGCCGGCGGCTTAGGTTGTCACCCCGACAAGGCAGACTTGCCAAGGTCTTGTACTTGGTGAGTTCATTACACCCACCAAATGGACGTGGCCTTGGTCATCTTCCCAGCAAGGCAAGCTTGCCGAGGCCTTGATAATCTTGGGGGTTGTATCTCGTCTGGGTCCGGCCATGGCCTGCCGGCACGGGCTCTTTGCGCCCGTGCACAAGTCTGGGGCACTAGGGACCCCAGTCTTTAGTGCACCGACAAAACGATTATCATGAACAAGGAAATATAATAATAACTATTTTATTATTGCCTCTAGGGCATATTTCCAATAGTCTCCCACTTGCACTAGAGTCAGTAATCTAGCTCACATCACTATGTGATTTACAATGTAACGAATCTAACACCCATACAGTTCTGGTGTTGATCATGTTTTGCTCGTGGAAGAGGCTTAATCAATAGGTCAGCAACATTCAGATCCATGTGCCCTTTGCATATATTTATGTCCTCCTCCTTCATGTAATTGCAGATTGCATTAAAGTGTTGCTTTATGTGTCTCATCCTCGCACCAGTGTTGTCACAGAACAGAGTCATTGGATCCAGTGCAATCGACACCACTTCAAGATATGTGATGAATTAGTTCATCCAGACACCTTCCTTAGCCGCCTTAGAGGAAGTTATGAACTCCGCTTTGCATGTAGAATGAGCTACCATGCTTTGTTGGAACTGCACCACCTTACCACACCCCCAATGAAAATAAATGTGTATCTGGTTTGTGATTTAGAGTCACCCACATTTGTGTCAAAGCTTGCATCGACGTAACCCTTCATGACGAGCTCTTTGTCACCTCCATAAAGTAGAAACATTTCCTTAGTCCTTTTCAGGTACTTGAGAACATTCTTGACCACTGTCTAGTCCTCCATTCTTGGATTAATTTGAAACACTCCGACCATACTTATGGCAAGACTGACATCGGGTCTTGTGCACAACATTGCATACATGATAGAGCCTATGTCTGAAGCATAGGGGACGACACTGATCTTTTCTCTATCTTCTGCAGTCACTGGGCATTGTGTCTTACTCAACTTTATACCATGTAACACAAGCAAGAACCCTTTCTTGGACTGATACATTTTGAACTTCTTCAAAAGTTTATCAAGGTATGTGCTCTGGGAAAGTCCTATCAAGCGTCTTGATCTATCTCTATAGATCTTGATACCTAATATGTAAGCAACCTCTCCCTGGTCGTTCGTTGAATTTTTTTATGCAAATAATCCTTTACGCTTCCCAAAAGGTCTATATTGTTTCCAATCAGCAATGTGTTATCCACATACAATATTAAAAATGCTATAGAGTTCCCACTCACTTTCTTGTAAGTACAAGCTTCTCCATGAACTTGTATAAACTCAAACGCCTTGATCACCTCATCAAAGCTTTGATTCCAACTACGAGATGGTTGCACTAGTCCATAAATGGATCGCTGGAGTTTGCATACTTTGTCAGCATTTTCTAGATCGAAAAAACCTTCCGGTTGCATCATATACAACTCTTCCTTAAGGAAACCGTTAAGGAACGTTGTTTTGACATACATTTGCCAAGTTTCATAATCGAAAAAATGCAGCTATTGCTAACATGATTCTAACGGACTTAAGCATCACTATGGGTGAGAAAGTCTCATCGTAGTCAACTCCTTGAAGTTGTGAAAAACCCTTTGCCGCAAGTCGAGCTTTATAGGCGGTTACATTACCGTCTACATCCGTCTTCTTCTTAAATATCCATTTATTCTAAATAGCCTTTCTCCCTTCAGGTAATACATCCAAAGTCCATACTTTGTTTTCATACATGGATCCTATCTCGGATTTCATGGCCACTAACCATTTGTTGGAATCCAGGCCCACCATTGCTTCTCCATAGCTTGTAGGCTCATCGTTTTCTAACAACATGATTGATATGACAGGGTTGCCGTACCACTCAGGAGAAGTGCGTGTCCTTGTTGACCTATGAGGTTGGATGGAAACTTGATCTGAAGTTTCATGATCATCATTAGCTTCCTCTTCAACTATTGTAGGTTCCACAGGAAACATCTTTCTGTGTTGCGTTACTCTCTGGCTGAAGTAAAGGTTTTATAACCTCATCAAGTTTTATCTTCCTTCCACTCAATTATTTTGAGAGAAACTCTTTCTCAAGAAAAGATCCGTTTTTAGCGACAAACACTGCCACCCGCCTCGTCAAGGAAATCAGCCCACTCAGGGCGAGAGGGAAAAACGAAGTCGGAAGGAGGAGCAAGGGGAAGATCCTCATCCACAGTCACATCAGTTGCTCCCAACTCTTTGAGACGAGCCTTGAGAGCATTCTTAGAAGATATCATGCGAGTGACCACATCATGGTTTTGTGAGCACTCAAAGGTGAAAGCCTTCATTATGGAAGAATGTGCTTTCCCAAGAAAACTAGCAAAGCGACCGAAGGAGGCAAAGGTAGGTGAGAGAGACCTAGACCAAGCAGCATCTCGTCGAGCAGGAGCGGATGAGGATTTCTTCGGAGCCCAATCATCCGTCATGTTAGTGGGAATGACCCATTTTTAAGCACATGAGTGAGAGCAATTGAAAATGGAGCCATATGTTCAATCAGAGCCTGAATAAAAGGGGCATGAGGAAAGGCTCACTTGTATTGAAAACTAGCAAGGCGAATCTGATGCCATAAAAGGTGAGGAACATTGATCTTCCTTTTAGAATGTTCATTAAGGTGTGCCATGAGATCAATGCAATATCCGCTACAGGTTCCCCTATCACCCATCTTGGAATATATGGTGTGGATGAGGCACTGAAAAATAATGAAGAAGGGAGATCTCCAAATAGAAACTTGATTGAGATCTTTGCCCTTTTCCTCTTCATCTAGCTCATCAAGGCTTTTTAAGAGATAGCCACATGCTTCAATGGATCTAGGTGCGTGATTTGGGTCACTGTTATGGATTTTAAAGACGGTGTCTGGAGAACCAAGAGCAGCGACGAACTGATCATAAGAGGCTGAGATCTCGGCGTCGGAAGTCATCCAAGTGACGGTGTTATCTGCACCAAAGAAGAAAGTTGCATAGAACTGATGAATGGCACCATGATAGAAGTCATGCTGAAAAGAAAAGGGTGCAGCAAGACCAGATGACTCGATGAGATTAATGGCACCAGGATATTTCGCCGGGTGAGTGCGAATATCCTCTAAGTCAATGTAGTGATGAACCGATAGACCTTTTGGAACAATGACAATGGAGAAAATGTCTGCCTGAACATTTGTGTAAAAATGTGAGTCCATGGAATCATACACAACAGAGAATTGATCAGTGTCGCAATGAAACTTAAGATAGGAAGATTTAGGGACCTTGGTGAAATCCTTAATTTCACGAGCTAGAGAAGTAGGGGGCTCAAGAGATATGCGGCAACCCACCTTGAGGATGATCCTTAGGCGGAGGGGGCATGTATGACGGTCTCCGAGTGCCGGGCTTTGGAAGATTTTTGCGAATCCCAACAAATTCAGACCGTTCTTCATGCTACATCTCTTCTTCGTAGTAGGAACCCTCCGAGGATGAGACGGTTCCACGAACCGGACGCTTGGCGACGTGCTTGGAGGGACGAGACCGTTCTTGAAAGTCATCGGACCCCGCACACTCGGTGGCATGAGAGGACGAACCGATGGGGATCTTGCGCGTGGAGTGCTTGATCTTCGGCATAGCAACAACTCCTACAATCATGTTTGAGAAACCCTAAGTCTGGGGCCGGATGCCTTTGGAGCACCGAGAGCAGAACTGCAGGGAAGGAATCGATTGAAAGAGAGAGAGAAAGAGTAGGTTACCTCGAGGAGCAAAAAGACAGGGTCTCTGGTCGGAGAGAACCTGGCGGCGGCCCAGCGGCAGCCTGGCAACGCAAGGTTGAAGAATGAAGAGGGGAGGAGTCGCGGGGAGTTAGGGCAAATGCCCAGACCCGCAGGCCTCTAGACTTTATATGGGGGCCGATCCGCCGAACGACTGACAGACGTCGAATGTCCGTATATTAATAAATCGTTGGACGACAGACACTCGTCGGACATCCGAACATCAACATGTCACCATACGGCTGAGACACGTGAGACGTCCGAGAGGGGGCAAATAGGAGCGAGAGACAAACATGGAGAGTTTTTTCCGTTTTCTATGTCACCCATGATAATGAGGTGAAGGAGAATATCCTAACACATGTAACACCCTAGATTGTCTCAAAAGTGACCATTCTAGCTAAAATGCTCTAACGATGTGCATTATAAGGGTGTGGGTGGTGGTTTAAGCCACCATGTTTGATTAAACGTGGATGGCACTGCGAAGATAACTTGAGCCCATCACCACAACTCCATCATTTAAAGCACCAAGTCACCAAGGTGAACATAGTAACTTTGAGAGTGTTGGGTTGATTTATGCATCATATAGGGTGAGAGAACTCATGAATTGAAATTCTAACCCTAAATACTTGCCTACATATAGACAAAACATGAAGTAAGTGTATGTAGGTGTACACGATTTCACGTAATGTTATCAAGCTCCAAGATACCAAGTTCACGCCTAAGTTGACAAAACCTTGCTTCGTCCAATGGCTTGGTAAGATGTCTGCTAGTTGCATATCTGTACCCACATGAGCAATATCAATGTCACCCTTTTGCACATGATCTCTTGAGAAGTGATACCTAATATCAATGTGTTTTGTGCGAGGGTGATCAATGCGGTTCTCAACAATCTTGATGGCACTTTCGTTATCCCATAAAAGAGGCACATGTCTATAGGTGATTCCATAATCCTTTAAAGTTTGCCTGATCAATAGTAATTGAGTTGCACAACTTCTAGTTGCAATGTATTCAGCTTCGGCAATGGAGAGGGAAACACAATGCTGCTTCTTCAAGGACCAACTTACCAAGGAGCATCCAAGAAACTAACATGCACCGGAAGTGGATTTCCCTCCCACTTTGTCACTAGCCCAATCCGCATCTGTGTACCCAATGAGGTCAAACTTTGCATCCTTGGGGTACCATAAACACAACTTTGGGGTGCGAACAAGGTATCCAAGGATAGTCTTAACCTCTATATGATGGCTTTCCCTAGGGAAATCTTGAAATCCTGCACATATGCCTACACTTATCATGATGTTTGGTCTAGATGCACAAAGATAAATCAGTGAACCAATCATAGAGCGGTAAATAGATGGGTCAAAAGGAATACCGACGGTGTCTTCAGTGAGAACAAGATTTGTGGACATTAGTGTCTTAGATGGTTTAGCATTTGTCATGTCAAACTTCTCTAGAATGTCCTTGACGTATTTTGTTTGAGATAAGAAAATTCCTTCTTGAAATTGTTGTATTTGAAATCCGATAAAGAACTTCAAGTCCGTATTGAGTGATGTTTCAAAGGTCTTGGTCATGGAGGCCGCAAACTTCTTGCACAAATGAATGTTAGGAGAACCAAAAATGATGTCATCCACATAGATTTCGCATAAGATCAAATCACCGTTATCCCTCCTAGTGAAAAGAGGTACACCCATATCACAAAGCCATCATCGAGTAGAAACTTCTTAAGATGATCATACCAAGCACGCGGTGCTTGTTTGAGGCCATACAATGCCTTGTGAATTTTATACACATAGTCTTTGTGATTGGGGTCAACAAACCCAGATGGTTGTGATACATATACTTCATCTTGTAGAGGACTGCTAAGGAAAGCACTCTTCTCATCCATTAGATGCAGTGTAAAACCATTGAAAGCAGCATAAGCCAGTAAAATGCAAATAGACTCAAGACGAGCAAGAGCAGCAAAGGTCTCACAAAAGTCCAAACCTTCAACTTCGTAGTACCCTTGTGCCACTAACCTTGCCTTATTGCGGATGACTATGCCATCCTTATCTTGCTTGTTCTTAAAAAACCATTTTGTTCCATAGACATTGTGTTCCCCAGTTGGTCTTTCGACTAATGACCGTACTTTGTTGCGTTTAAAACTGTTCAACCCTTCTTGTATAGCAACGAGCCAACCATTGTCCCACAATGCATCTTTGTACCTTGAGTGAAACAACACTAGAGACAAAGGAAAAGTGAGCACAAAAGTTTGTTAATTGTTTACGAGTGACGCTACCTTCCGATATGCTGGTAAGGATTTTATCAACATCGACACGAACGGTTTTACGAGTGACTCTACCTTCCGATATGCAGGTAAGAATTTTATCAGCATCGACACAACCGGCCACTCATGGCATGATGGAGGTCAGGGTTTCACGACGTTCAACTTCATTTCCATCATCTACATCCTCAACATATGGATCATTAATGTGTGTTGGAAGATATTCTTCATCATGTTGCATTTATTGAGGCTCATCATCAATGATAGTATTTTCTTGGTCTAGCTCTTGATGCTGATCTTGTTCTTGAATGTGATCATGGTGATGATCATGTTCTCCTTATTGATCCTGAACAACTGGCATGGTTTGAGCACTTGGATCTTGTGGAGCTATGGGTGTTGAGTCAACCTGAGGATGAGGGAAACTTCCATCTTCTTCATCACCATCATCATGAGGTTCTTGTTCCATTGGAAGAAGGGCACCAACACCCATGGTCAAAATATCTTGTGAGGAATCTTCTTCATCTGCATCACTTACATCAACTTGCTCCCCATGGGAGCCATTAAATTCATCGAACATCACGTCACAATTTTCTACAACACATCCATTGTTGTAGACTCTATAGGCGTGAGAGTTTTATCCATAACCAACAAATATCCCCTGAGTTGTTTTGGATTGAAATTTTCCTAACTGTTCGCTTTTGTTGAGGATGAAACACTTGCACCCGAACACACGAAAGTACTTGACATTTGGGTTGTTCCCGATTATAAGCTCATAGGAAGTCTTCTCCAATATTGGGTGGAGGAAGAGCCGGTTTGATGCATGGCATGATGTGCTGACAGCCTCAGCCCAAAAACTATGCGCGGACATGTATTCATCCAACATGAACCTTGCCATTTTCAAAAGTGTACGGTTCTTCCTCTTGGCTACACCATTTTGTTGAGTGCTTTAGGGTTCGAAATATTAATGCTCATTCCCCTCATCATTAATAAATTCTTCCAAGGTGTAGTTGTTGAACTCGGAGCCATTATCACTTCTTATTGCCAAGATTTTTTTGTCAAACTTCCGTTGGGCTTGCTTGGCAAAATCAATGAAGGTGATCTTTGTCTCGTCCTTGGACTTGAGGAAAAACACCCATGTATATCTTGAATAATCCTCAACAATGACAAGTCCATAATTTCTCCCACCAAAAGAATCCCATGACAGAGGCCCAAAAAGAACCACATGAATGAGCTCCAAAGGCCTTGAAGTAGATACAATATTCTTGGGTGGGTTCTTTGATTGATGTTGCTTCACGGCTATGCATGCACTACACACTCGATCTTTCTCAAAAGAGACATTGGTTTGTCCAAGGATGTGATTACCCTTTAAGATATTTTGAAGATTTCTCATGCCGACATGGGCTAGCCGGCGATGCCATAGCCATCCCTTGTCTGCCTTGGCCATTAGACAAGTTGCATGGAATGTGCTTTCTTTCGAGAAATCAACCATGTAAAGGTTGCTATCCAACTCCCCAACAAAAGCCACTTCGAGAGTATCTCTCTTAAATACTTTCACATCCTTTAGTCCAAATAGTGTATGATAACCAACGAAAGCCAATTGGTGAACATAAAGCAAATGGTATTTAAGGGATTGGACAAGCATGACATTTGCAAGAGAAATGTCATTTGTGATAGCCACCTTTCCCAACACGAGTACATGTCCTTTTCATCCCCCACCGAAAAAATGCTCATAAATGTTTGAATAGATTTCATGAAATCAAAAAGCAGTTTGCTATATCCGGTCATATGGTTGGTCCATCCACTATCGATCACCCATTTGACTCCACCAGAGAAAGCAACCTGCACACAATTTATGACTTGGTTAGAGGCGCCCATTTTGCAATGGGACCTCTCAAGGTAGTCACAAGGGTCTTAGGTACCCAAATAGCATAGAACCGGAATGCATTACGAGGACCAACAACTTTAACATAAACCTCTCCATCCTTTTTTTACGATGTACATAGGATGGAGGCATGAACTCTTTTGGCTTGTAGAGAGTGGGCATGCCCCTAGTGGCCTTCCCACTCACAACATTACCTTTCTCCTTGTGCCCTTCTCGTACAAATATTTCTTTGAGAGGGGTGGTGCACTTGAGATGAGACACATTTTCCTTGCTTGTGCTTGGGTCAAACACGAGCCCTTCCTTGGCAAACACCGCATTGTGTTGGCTCAAAATATCAGTAAGATTCTCTTGTCCTTGTGCACATGTCATGAGTCCTTTCTCTTGTTGTGCCTTTTGAAAACGGTTTTCCTCAAGAATAGATACTAGGTCACTACTAGAATTAGTAGTACAAGTATCAACATTGATAATAGGTGAGGAGTAAACCTTGGCTAGAGTTTGAAGATAAGTAAGTTTGACCATCTCAAAGCTCTTTGTAAGAAGGGTGAGCTCCTCTTCCTTAGCCTTGAGGGACATGGATAAAAGCTCACAATACTTATAGAGAGAAGCATGAGATTCCAACTTTTATCATTCATCAACTCCTTGCATAACTTCTTGGACTTCTCCAAGGAGGCAAGATTGTTAGCATGATTGTCAATGCTTGCACCAATTTTTAAGCATAGTTCATAATTTTGTGCTTCCTCATATTGGAATTTCCGCATAAGGATTCCATGCTTCTCCTTTTCCTCGATGACGAGGGTTTCGAGTTCCTTAATGGTATTGGTGTGTTTACTCACCATCTCCATAAGCATACGAAACGTAGTGAGCTTCTTTCCTTTAAGGGAGCACCTGAACTTATTTATTTTAGCAAGCATAGGATCATCTATATCGTTATCATCATAGTTATCCTCCGCATCAAGATACTCATCACAAGGAGTGGACAATAAAAGGGTGGAATTTCAGCGTGGAGTTACCTTAACCTTGTCAGGAAAGTTTTGGTCATCTCCATCTTCTATGACAGCCTTTGCCATCAAGAACTTGTCAGCTTTGCCCTTGTAGTCTTTCATATATTTGTAGGAAACAACATCACCACTCTTGTTGACTAACCTCAAGGTGTTCTGTTAATCTTGAGCTACTCTAGCAACCCCACCGACATCTTCTGGATTAGAATCTTCATGAGCAACCATTCCTTTCCCATCTCTCCTCTTGAGCTTGGAGTTCATAGGGTTTGGCAAGATCTTCTTGGCAAAGGTCTTGGGAAACCTTGGTTTATCTTCTCTCTTCTCATAAGGGAAATGGTTGGATAAGTGGTTGGTTTCCTCATAGTTTTAGCATTTTCTCACCTTCTTCTTCTCGAATTTTCCCTTGAATTTTCCAGCACTAAACTTCTTTACAAAGAGGGCAATGTCTTCATATGATATGATCTCATCGGAGTCAATATCATCACCATCATCATCATCATCATCATCTTCTTCTTCTTCTTCTTCTTCACTTTGCTCTTCCTCACATACATGCTTAGCCTTCAAAGCAAGATTGATCTTCAATGTTGAGGTACCATGATGGCAATATGTTTTGTAGCATTTGCCTTGGACTCTTCGAATAGCTGGAAAGTGGATATGATGTCATCCGGAGTAATTTCCTTGAACCCATGATGTTTTCTTATATCCCACACCATTTGGTGATGATATGGAGCAAGAGCACTAAGTAGCTTGTCCACAAGAAATCTCTTGGTCAAGTTGACTCCATCTTGTGTCTTGTCATAGTCATAGGACTCCATGTCGGTGGTAAGAGTCATGAGCTGCTCAAGAATATACTTGGGGGATTCACCTTTTTCCATACCAAAGATTTGCAATTTCCCCTTGGCAATTTCATATTGAGAAAGTCGAAGGGTGGAGGTACCGGTCTTAGTCCTTACAATGTTGTCCCATAATTCCTTGGCACATGTGATGTGTATGTAATGTCTCCGTTGCTTATCATTTATTCCTTTTATTATGCACATGATTGTGTTGTCGTTGAGATGCTTGTCATAAGTTTCTCTTGGAGTGATATTCTTTCGGTCGACAGGGTGGTAGCCATGCTCTATAATGTCCAACATTTCATCCTAGGCGTACCTATGATGATCCTGTATACCAACTCTCGACAAGGCAGAATCGAAACTGTCATCAAGCAAAGGAGGTTTTCCTCCAGGATTATACTTAGGTTTCTCAACTTGAGGTCTAGCATAAAGCCATGGAACACTAGTTTTGTCATTGCTAGGAGGTTGTTGGACATGTGAAGAAATAGGCACATATGGTCTCGAGGCCCCACCACTTGGAGGTGATGCCATCATCGTAGATAATGTGGCCAATCTCATTTGGACCAAGGCCTCAAGAGAAGCATCATGCTCCTCCTTTTTCTTAGCAAGATCTCGTTCCAGATCCTCAGAACTGAAGGACTTGACTTCCATGGAAGTCGCACCCTTATCCTTTGGATCTGCAACAAGGGAGTCCCATCGGGGTTCATCTCGCTCTAGAGCGGTTAAGCCACAATAATAGAGCAAGAGGCTGTGATGACAATTGAAAGGGATCAACATGGACCTAGAGGGGGGTGAATATGTACAGTTACAAATTTTAACGGTTACTTAGCAATTTTAGGCAATAATGCGGAATATGAAAATGAGCCTAACAATTGCAAGGGTGAAGGTTAGGCTTTGTGTACCAAGCACGACAACAAGTAGGATATGATAAAGCACAAGTAAGTAATCAAAGACTAGTAACAAGTAGGAAGTTAGGGTTAGGGATAACCGCAACTCCGAGAGACAAGGATGTATGTCGATGTTCACTTCCTTGGAGGGAAGTTGCGTCACCATTTAGAGAGGTGGGTGTTACCATGAAGGAACCCCAACGCCACGAAGGGTCACCTATTTTATCCTTCAGACAACACCATGAAGGTGTTTCTCAACAACTAGTGGCAAGCCTTTCAGGTGGCGTCCAAACCCTCACAAACTTTCCGGGGGATATCACAACGGTTTGATTCCTCTTCGAAGAACTCGTACCGCCTAGGAGTCTCCAACCTCCAAGAGTAACAAGATCATGGGGACTTCTCAAAACTTGCTCAAATCACAAATAGCTCGGGTTGAGAGAAGGAGAGAGAGACAATCTATCTTTAGATTGAAACAACAATCAAGGGAACTCATAGATTCTCTTGGGCTCTAGGATTTGGTGTAGGCAAATGGGAGTGAGAGAGAAATGTGTTCTTGGAATTTTGTGCTTGTGTTGGACCACACCCACTCGAGGTGGGAGAAGACTATATATAGTGGTGGTAGAAAAGTGGTCGTTGGAGCCACTTATGTTGTGCAGTTGCCAGATGTCCAGCAGTTCATGGTCGTCCGGACAACTATGAGGGGTCATACGTCCGATAGTGGTCGGTCGTCCGAAGATGCATAAAGTATGAGGTTATTTGGTGGAAAGGTGATCATCATATGGACGTCTGGAAGACATCGGCCGTCCGAAGGTACAGAAGGTATTAGGTTATAACACATCATCTGGTGAAAAGGTGAACATCATACGGACGTCCGAAAGGCATCGGCCGTCCGGGGCCCGATCGCCTGGAAATGGTCAGAAGTCCGACATGTTAATTATGTTGAGTGGCAATGGAATTCCTACCGTACCCGGACGTCTGTTCCTCAGACGACCGGAGCTGCCGGAAGTCCGAGGGTTTGAATCTGTTTGCTTGCATTGAATTTCTGGAGGATGTCGGTATCCGGCGTCAGGACGTCCGAGAACCACTGGAGGACCGAACAAGAGCAGACCAACAACAGGAATATAGATAGAGGAATTTCCTAGATATAGAATTTTGAAGTTTACTGATAAAGAAGACAACAGAGCAAAGGGCCAATAGGAATGCTATTAAGCGCTCAGGGCGACTGATAGATAGATGGGCCGGCCCAATCAGCACAGACTTACCAGCGAAGGGCCATGGTGGAAGCGCATCGCGAGGGATACGCCTCCCGCCGGGGAAGACAGTTTTTCACCAAATATCGTCTCCACTTAACCTGGCAGTGGGGTCGCGTGGCTGCAGCTTAGGATGACCGGTGGGCCGAGGAGGACATCGGGCCCGCTGGAAGGAGCTTCTTCTTCCGCCCGCCTCTACCGACCAAAGCGGAGCAGACGGCGCCGACGCTGCTCGCCACGACCTGCGCTGTGTACGGCAAGGCCCGACCTCCTGGAGCCCCAGGGGGAGGTGGTGACGTGGACGGGAAGGCTCCATGTGCTCCAGGGAGGACCTGGTCGCGTCCAGTTTCTGCCAGGGCGGCTGCGGCCTGAGGCGACATAGGCATGGCGCCGTGGACACCACGGAGGATGGGGGAGCTGCGGGGGAAGGTTCAAGACGGTGAGGGGGACCCCATGGAGTGGTTCAAAGGGGGAGGGGACGCCCAGCGTGCCCAAATTGGAACTGAGGTCACCAGAGCTCCTTCGGCCATGGCAGGGAAACAAGGGTACGGGAGCGAGATTGGGGGCACAGGGGCATTCGGGGGAGAGAGGATGATCTGGGGGGAGCCAGAAAGGGCTCGGGGAAGAGGGAATAAGAGGGGGAGAGGAAGAGAGAGCTCGGGAGCTCCTGGAGCTTCGGTGCATAGCTAGAACACGCGTGCTAGGGGATATTTGGTTGCTTCTAGGCATCCAGATGGGTTGGACTGATCAAGGGGAGTGCCCTAGCACGCTGGGACACGCGGCCCTTGAGGGACCCGAGCTGCACGACGAAAAATGGTGCAGTGCACCGTTTCTGCATGCTGCGAGCGCGGTCACCATGGCCACTTGTGTCCATAGGGCTGCTAAGACCATTCAATTATGTCCAGCACGTAGGGCACACATGCTGTAAGGAGACTCAGGAATTTGGTTGCATCTGGGGCTGCTTTCAATTGGTTTTGACTGAGGTTAACATTCAAGCAGGAAACTAGGGGCTGGCAAAAGTGGTTTCCAGAGGGAAAACCTGGGGGTGAAACCATGTCCTGGAGCACCTGATATGGAAGGACTACACTACTGCAAAATTTCAGCTCAAGAGGACGGAAGTATCTAGTACTTAATGTACAAGGCTACATTTCAGCCAAAAATTAAATTTCAGATGGGCTGCTCATATTATGATATGAAATGGTGCATTAGCATGCTAGGGATGCCCTGGAAAAATGAGGGGGCCTTGGCTTAAGCAGAACTGGGGCAAGAGGGGTAAAGATGTTCATCGTAGAGTGAAAATGAGAAGTGGTTACATGGAGACTATCTCCAATAATTGACCACTGGCCATGGAAATGTTACTGGAGGTAAAATGTAACTATATGAAGCTATGGTAGAAAATTGAGCTCAAGGGTTAAAGTGGAAGGGGCCAAAGTAGCCAATAAAGTGAATGCACACAAGGTGTTTGATGATTTTCTGGCCAACAAGATGGACTTCAATGGATATGAAACATAACATGATCGAATAATAGATGAAAATAAGCTTGGACACCAAATTTGGGATTTGGTGGACAAGGTTTCCAATGTAGACTTGAAAAACCCATGAAATGGGCAGAAATGGATTTCTTCTTACAAAACCATTCAAATAAATTCCCACAAATCCAATATTTGGTGTTGGGGAATTATTTGGCCATTAAGGCATGCACAAAAAGTTTTGGGTCAAATGGAGAAAAATTATAATGTAAAGTTTCCCAAAGTCAGAAATCAACACAGAGGGTTTTGAGGGTTTTGGGACATGTTCTTCTATTATCCTTGATACACCACTTGGTGTGGATGCATTATTGGAGTATAAGAACATGTCTACCAAATTTTATCACAATTGGAGACACTTGACAATGTAGAGTTGCTCAAATTTGGATCTGGACACATAGGGTTTTAGAATAATTAGGGGAGTCAAATCAACTAGGATTTAGATGAAACTTGGCACGATCATCAAACGTATCATAGGTGACATGCTGGAATTTTACAAGAATTTATGGAGAATATTTCTTATAGAAATATTTCAAAAGCTTGAAATCGGCAGGAATGGTTTTTAAGAGGTTTTCCAAATATTTTGAACATGACCATGTGTTGAAACTCATGTATATGGAATATATATGTCACTGAGTTTCCCTAAATTTTCTCAAATATTTTGAATGCAATAAAAATTAGTTTCCTTCAAAAGAGACCATTACTGGCCCCATAGGAAGGCACCTAAGTAAATTAGTAAAATAATTTTTAAAATAATGATATGGTGGTTTTGGGAAGTCATTTTGATAATGGGTTTTAAATAAGATAATTGGTGCAAAATAAATTCCATAATTTGAGGACTTGTAGTACAAATCTCATCTCAGGGGTTTTGAAAGCTTAATCCAAAGAAATTCTTTTTGGTGAAAATAATATTTGGTAAGAATAGTTTCTGGTCTTAAACACATGGCGTGATCATTAGGTAGGAGTTTTGGGATAAGGAAGTGAGTGTGGAGAGTAACAGAAATTGTTAAGAAACAAACACAAGCATTCAAGCAAGCAAGCAAACAACAGTCACTTGAAGCATCACAAGCATTAAAAAAATTTAATTGGTCCAAAATTTTCAAAAAAGTTAATTTGTCACGAAAGCTAAACAGAGGGTGTTACGGACCTTACCCCCTTAAGAAAAACTCATCCCCGAGATTTCTAGGCTAGGGGTTGGAGAGATACAAAATCTTGAGTCGGAGGTAGTCTTCATGTCCCCATGTTGCGATCGTGGGTCTTGAGGCGCTTGATGATACAACTTAAAATGCTCCGCACGACCTTGCCTGATAGTGAGCAGGGCCTGGCAATAAGTTAAGCACGACCGACGGTCAAGGGCTTGGTGAACTAAGTCCGTGCACGGTCCTCGCTTGCGAGTGTATTCTAAAGTCGGAATACACGGCAAGATAGTGTGTGTGGGTTCTAGTCCTGGGCCGCTTAAGCCGGTTAGTGACATCTAGAGGTCTCGCTATAACGTACTATCGAAGTCTTCGCGTAGCTCCCTGCTGACGTGGAAGTCTTTGACTCCCTTAAGGCAGGCAAGCTATGGTTGTAGGTGGTCGTCATCCTCGAGAGTGTTGGAGTGGGCTTTGAAGGCTTCTCATGAAAGGGGTCTGGGTCGGGCCTCACCCATGAGTCTAAGCTCGGAGACTCAGAGTCTAGAACAGGTCCTACCATCTCGAAGGGTTCACGAGGGGTTCTGGATGAGCTGGCTACCCAAGAGTATAGAGCACTCATCCACTCCCAAGGTCTGCGGCTCGGCAAGCGGGTGAATCACCTTTAGCAGGTTTTCACCACGACCCAATTAGGACTCTCGTCATTGGTTTGGACTGAGAAGAGACTCTCTGATTCTCTCGCTGTCCAAGGGCTTCATCGTCTTGATTCGTCGAGGCTTCTTGACATCGTTGATGTAGTCGGTGCAGGATCGGTGGTTGTCTTCTTCTGCTTCTTCTTTGTTGACGTGGTTTCCCAACCATGGCGGTTCTTCATCTTGTCTCGGGTAGGGTAGACTTCCGTTGTCTTGAGGTTGCTTCAAGAAGCCCACCTTCTCAAGATAACACTGTACCCGCGAGAGGCATAGCGATCGACATTCCTGGGGCTCATCCAAACAGGACTAAAGTGTTCTTCCTCTTATTGGGTGAATAAGTATGTCATCCGTGAGGAATACAATGTAATTTCCCCAAGCAGGACATAAGCACAGTGCTCATGAGACAGGTGAGGAGAATAGGGTCTCGCTATGGGCGGGCTACTAGCCATATTCTAATGACTTAGAGTCGTTTTCTATGGTCGTAATCCATCCATCTTGTGGCTTGGTGAAGCTTAGGGTCTCAAGGAACTTAGTATGTGGGTGAACAGTTATTATGTTATCTCTAAGCATATTCCTTTGATGCCAACAGTTGGACCTCTAACTTGGGATTACATCACCCTATCTCATCAAAGATACCATCTTACATGAGTCAACTCCCCACCGCTCATGCTAGTCAACTCCGAGGTTGAGGGAAGAACTAAACCCAAACACTACAAGTATGGTGTAGCTATGATGCACATGCATTCCTATGCAAGAACCTTGGGGAGGCATACAAACTCCTAAGCTTGAATTTAAGACACCACAAATCCAGATGTCCCGCCAGATCATCCAATCGATAGGTACTGTATTACTATATTAAGGAAACACGTAGTATTCCAATCCAAGATTTGGTCTCCTTTCTAATAATCCTATCAAGTGGTCCATCAATCCAGTCGATCACCACTAGACCCATCAGTCCTACAAATTTGATACTGATGGGGTCCTACAGGCTCACTTAGAGTCTTCATAATTCACATATTATTGCAAGGATTATGTTATAGTATATCCACCAACTTCAGTATCATGGATATCTAATCTCCAAAGCCAATTCACATAGGCTCGAAAATCAATTCGACAACTCCAAGCATACTCACTTATTATCCACTGAGAAACATGGTATCACGATTAAGATCATCGGACTAAATCCAATTTACTCCGAACCATTTGCCCTCGTATATCATTAATAGCCTACTGGGACTACCTATTTAATCCCAAACTCAAGTACTTTAGAACTCTTGCTCGATACTCCAAGTCATTATGGGAAAATCATCAAACCATGTCAGCTACTTGTTAAAGTCAATTATACCACCAAGAATTATTGTTCGCGATCTTAATCATTTTGTCGAATCCAAACGTACTCCAGGAATATGTAGGTTACGCTATTATATCGACTAGTTCCACCAAGTTCACCTACCTTTATAAGGGTCTCAAGATCCAGCAAGGTTGTCTAGCTATATCCTCCAAACAACTAACAACATCACAACAACCTATGTCTAATACTCTTATATCCGAGAATGGTCCTGCTTATGGCATCAGGGTTATGGTGCTGGATTGAGAATGAGGAATACTCGTTCACCGTGATCACTTGTTCGACAAAGAACCCGGTGCTAAGCGGGGGTTTATCGGGGCTCAACAGGTGTTATGGCAAATCCGTGTATTTGCCATGTGACCAGAAAATTGAGCCAAAAAGGCTTGTGAGGGTTAGTCTGGTCTAGAGAGGGTTTCCGATCTTGAGGGAAAGCATACCCTACGGGTCGCGTGTGGTTAATCATGGCATAGTCAGTGTCTTCAGTGTGGATTGTCCGTCAAAGTGGATCCCTGGTGCATCTTGTCTTGCTGGTCTTTAGTTGTCAAGAAGGGTGAGAGAGAGGGAGAGAGAGAGAAGCATAGAGGAGAGTGCCTAAGGGTGCTATAGTGCAAGTGCAGTCAAACAAGCATTGGAAAGACAACTCATCAAGATAAGACTGGTGATATAACCGCATGCTTGTTTCTTAATCAAAAGTGCAACTTATATCAAAGCACAAACAACAAATCAACATCACACAACATCGTCCATCCGAACCATTTCACGGACTCGACTTCGCATAAGGGATTTACGACTCTTCCTACTCTAGGGGTTCTCGGACTCGACAGTCGTACTTGCTTCATGCTCCGAGGAGGAGTCCACTAAGTCCTCTCGTTTAGCATGCTAGGGATGCCCTGGAAGAATATTATGATATGAAATGGTGCATTAGCATGCTAGGGATGCCCTGGAAGAATGAGGGGTCCTTGGCTTAAGCAGATGTGGGGCGAGAGGGGTAAAGATATTGATCCTAGGGTGAAAATGAGAAGTGGTTACACAGAGACTCTCTCCAATAATTGACCAGTGGCCATGGAAATATTACTGGAGGTAAAATGTAACTATGATGCTGTGGTAGAAAGTTGAGCTCAAGGGTTAAAGTGGAAGGGGCCAAAGTAGCCAATAAAGTGAATGGACACAAGGTGTTTGAATGTCTGGGCAAGCAGATGGACTTCAATGGATATGAAACTTAACAGGGTCAAATAATAGATGAAAATAAGCTTGGACGCCAAATTTGGGATTTGGTGGACAAGGTTTCCGATGTAGACTTGGAAAACCCATGAAATGGGCAGAAATGGATTTCTGCTTACAAAACCATTCAAATCAATTCCCACAAATCCAATATTTGGTGCGGGGGCATTATTTGAGGATTAATGCATGCACAAAAAAGTTTGGGGTCAAATGGAGAAACTTTATAATGTAAAGTTTCCCAAAGTCAGAATCAACAGATAGGGTTTTGACGGTCTTGGGACAAGTTCTTCTATTATCCTTCATGCACCACTTGGTGTGGATGCATTATTGGAGTATAAGAACATGTCTAGCAAATTTGAGCACAATTGGAAACACTTGACAATGTAGAGTTGCTCAAATTTGGATCTGGATAGATAGGGTTTTAAAATAATTAGGGGAGTCAAATCAACTAGGATTGAGATGAAACTTGGCAAGATCATCAAACATATCATTGGTGACATGCTAGAATTTTACAGGAATTTATGGAATACATTTCTTATAGAAATGTTTCAAAAGCTTGAAATAGGCAGGAATGGTTTTGAAGAGGTTTGCCAAATATTTTGAACATGACCATGAGTTGAAACTCATGTATATGGAATATATATGTCTAGTGAGTTTCCCTAAATTTTCTCAAATATTTTAAAAGCAATAAAAATAACTTTCCTTAATAAGAGACCATTTCTGGCCCCACAGAAAGGCATTTAAATGAATTAGTAAAATAATTTTTTAAATAACAATATGGTGGTTTTGCGAAGTCATTTTGATAATGGGTTTTAAATAAAATAATTGGTGCTAAATAAATTCCCTAATTAGAGGACTTGTAGTACAAATCTCATGTGAGGGGTTTTGAAAGCTTAATTCAAAGAAATTATTTTTGGTGAAAATAATATTTGGTAAAATTAGTGTCTCGTCCTAAACACATGGCATGATCATTAGGCATGAGTTTTGGGCTAAGGAGGTGAGTCTGGAGAGTAACAGAAATTGTTGAGAAACAAACACAAGCATTCAAGCAAGCAAGCAAACAATAGTCACTTCAAGCATCACAAGCATTCAGAAAAAAATTCTTGGTCCAAAATTTTGAAGTAAGTTAATTTGCGAGGAAAGCTAAACACAGGGTGTTAGAGGGATTACTAGAATATATGTGATTTTTGGCAAGAAGAATCAATGCAATACGGTTCCAGAGGTGGACACAACGCAACCCGAAACGCCCATGAAAGCACATGCTCTCTCTTGGATGTTTTGATAATTCATCAAAAACATACATTATCTCTTGGACGAATATCTCTACCTAGTTTATTTTAGATTGAGTCCAAGACTTTGGTGTGGCTGGATATGGTTTGGAGGATCCATAGGGAAGGAAAGGATAGGATTGGCAAAGCTTCAAGCTTCAAAACTGTACATTTTATATTTATGTGAGAAATCACATTTGAGTCCATAAGGAAGCCAATATCACTAAAAGGGTATGAGGTATCTATGATGATCTCGTTGTTCAAGGTGCTTAGATATTAGCCCCCAAAAACCCTTAACATTTCTCTCACAAAATATTTTGTCAAAACACCTAAAGTGAAATTAGATGCCAAGGGAAAACCCTACTTCGGCCCTATCAAGTTTTTCTTAGACAAACTCCAAGGCAAAACCCTAGAAACTGGGTGTAACCGAGTTTTGCTTTGGTTCAGACGAAAAGTAGTAAACAACTCTGTAGATGCGAGGTATTCAATGGAGTTTCCGATTTTTACATCTCAGAGCCACCGAGTCACTGGAGCTGCCTAGGCCAAAGAAATCGGACGCATCGAGATGTTGTATATCGGTCTCACCGACAAGCCTAAAGTTAGAGCATTTTGCACTAGTTAGTGCAACCAAGTTTTTACTTCGGTTCACCGAGTTGGGCAATAATGTTGTAGCAGATAGATTTTTGGAGATGCCAATATATACCCCTCCACCTCTTCTCGTTCGCATAGAGAGCACTTAGAATAAGAAAACACTTTCACCATTCATTTTCTGAAAGAGAACAACCTACTCATGAGTTGAGACCAACATATTCCACCCCAACCATATGAATCTTGATTTCTAGTCTCTCCAAGTTGTTTCCACCCAATCAATATCTTCTACCAAGCCAAATTGTTTGAGAGAGTGATTGAGTGTTGAGGAGACTATCTTTTTAAGCACAAGAGCAAGCAGTTCATTATCCATATCACATCTATTACCATTTGGAGCGTGGTGTCTCCTAGATTAGTTAGGTGTCACTTGGGATCCTCCAAATCGTGTGGAATTGAACCAAGAAGTTTGTAAGGCCAAGGAGATACCCTACTTTGGGAAGATCTACCTCAAGTGAGGCTATTCCTTCGTGGATGTAAGCCATGGTGGAATAGACAAGGTTGCTTCTTCATGAACCCCTTGAGGGTGGGTCCCTCCATAGACTCGTGTAGCCATTACCCTCTGTGGGTTCAAGTCTCCATCAACGTGGATGTACGATAGCACCACCTATCGAAACCACGCCAAAAACCATTGTGTCGACAGTCCATTTGATATTCCTATTTGTACTCCTTACTTACATGTACATGTCTTTACTTTCCATTGCCATACTCGTAGATTTCCATGTGTAGGGTGTTGGGAATATACCCCATGGTATGACCCGACTAGGATATGATGGGTCCACCCAGTGGTGACACATAATAAGAATCATTGTATGGGCCACAGAGACCCTAAAGCTCAATGCTAGGAAGCAGCTCATCGAGAAGGCCGACTTATATCCCATTATTTAGATGGTCGTCTTACTGAAGACGGTGTGAGAAGTTTCCCTTCTTAACAGACAAGATAGATATGAAGTACACTAAGGTATGAGTCATAATACGACCGAGACTCTATTGTAACCCCAGGGCCTTAACATTTACATAAAGGGGAGACCCTGAGGGATAAATACTAACAAAGAAAGACTCGAGAGCTAGGTTAGGGATTCCGCACCCTTCTAATTGAGATCATCATCAATAGACACACAAGTAGGACGTAGGCTTTCACCTCCACTTGAGGGGACAAACTAGTGTGAAACCTCATATCTCATTCTCGATCACCGCATCCAAGCGACCACCGAGTTGCGATGGCTCTTGGACTTAGTCCTATCACTAGGACATCTGTCGTGCCAAAACCATGATAGTTGGCGCCCACCATGGGAAAAATGCACGCTGGTGTTTAGTTCTTGGAGGGAGCTCTCCTAGGGATCGAGGGACATGCGATCGTCATGATGACCTAGAGTCATCACGGGAAGCTCTACATCGATGATTCAGGCTCGGGGGGCCGACACCTGCTCAATCGAGTATGGGTATCGGGTCCCCTTTGGAAAGATCCACGTGTTAATCGGCAAAATTGGCGAATTAGTACCCGAGGTGTAACAACCAAATAATTTCTCCATGATTTAATTAATTAATTTTTTACCAAGCAATTAAATATTTCAATTTTGGATTTTCTCATGATGGTGGAACCACCTTTTTCCTTAGATTCTCACATTCTTACCCTCCATATAGAAGCTTTTGAATACTTTTGTGGAACTTGAGTACTTGCTTAAAAACACTTCATGTCATTTGGTAGCTTCAGTAGAAACATTTTTATAATAAATCTTTCCAAATTTTAAGTCTTTTAAGTGACATTTTTTTATTTAAAGGGCCTCCATTGCATTACAACCTATTTATAGATTCTTTTAAAAATTCTGTGATGGGTGACTATATTTTATCAATGTGGACTAACCTTGTCGGAGTAGATGTGCACTCGATCACCTATGGGACCATTGGCCCTTCGTGGTTCAGCGGCGAGATCGCATTGCATAAAAAGCATAAACTACGAGGGAGGATGATGATGAGACTCGGGGCATTTACCTAGGTCCAGGGCTCTGAGAAGCGTAAAAACCCTACTCCTACTTTGGTAAATTGATTTGGGGAAGACAAAGTTGGCACATCGTTCTTCCCAGGCCAGGGTTGCCGCGGAGAGTTACTATGCTTACAAATACTCTAGGGTCCTAATTAAATCCCTCGGGTCCGAATCCTCTAGAGTGTGAATCCCCTCATACGTTGCCTTGGGCCTCCTTTTATAGCTCAAAGGGCTTCCACAGTGGCCAACAGACAAGATTAGATAAGTAACAGTGCTATCATACCTAAGTATGGCAGTCAAGACAAAATGACATAAATGCAGCCTTAGGTGGCTAGCGGGGGTGCATCCCCGGCAAGCTCCTACCACCGCTTCGCCGGCTGTTGCTTGGTGTCTTGACATGCCTCTGGATGGGTGTTAATTGGTCGTAATTTGTCTTCTGCCGCATCGCCACGTGCCCAACGAGAGCCACTTAGCCATCTGGGAGCTCTACACCTCATCGATAAGTGACTCGTGTGGCGATGAGGTGGAGTGATGGAAGATTCCGTGGGGCTACCGTGGGGCTAGCGCACGGTGGAGTTGAGTTCTCTAAGGGAGCCCTACCAGGGTCACAAAGCTATGCGGTCGACATCATGACTAAGAGCCACCGCGGGAAGTACTACATCGACAACTCGCTGTGAGAGCCGTAGGCCGATTCCGTCGAATCTGGCTACGGAGTCCCCTTCGGCAAGATCAACATCTTCATCGGCATGATCGGGACACGTGTGCCCGAGCTGGACATCTCCACCGACATCGTCGAGACGGCCAGGTACGTCCTCCCCGCTACACGGAGGGACAAGAGCCGCCAAGTCTTCGTCAGTTTTACGCAGGGAGACGATGCGCAAGACGAAGTGGCGGGTCAGGAGATCACCCCTGTCAATTCTGATGGCGAGTCATCCATGGGCGAGACGGAATCGATGCACCCTCTTAAGGAAGGACAGCTCGGGGGGCTGTCGTTAGCAATGAATCCCGAGGTCTTCGAGAGGTCTCACTGCCAAATCGCCAACTACATGGCAGGGTCAGCACCCAAACCCCCAGCGCAAACCATGATGGAGCCGGCGGCGGAGATTGCCAGCCTCATGGCAACCACGATTACGTGTGAAAATCAGGAGTCTTTCAACGCAGAGCTAACTAAGCTGCGGGAGGCAATGGCCAAGGCCCAGTGGGACATGGAAGCAGAAGCCGCCAGGATTGAGACGCAGCGAGCCGCGCTGGCAGCGTAGACGGAGCGATTGAACACTGAGGGCTGGCGATTCGAGAGACAACAACGCACGTCTGATGCCGTTCACCAAAGGAGACACAATGGGCGCAACCCGGCCGACTTACACTCAACTCGCCTTTTCGACACTCCGTGTACCCCCGGGGCGGGTCCAGATCGGCCTTTACATACCATCCCGAGGGGAAGAGCTGCTCCGCTGCCCAATCCGCCGCCTCCTCAGCCAATGGATGTCCATGAGAATCGGTTCCAGACACCACGGGGCTACTTCTCGAATCATGTGGATAATGTGCTGGCAGCAACCTGCCACCTGGAGTCCCTTCAGATCTACGGAAACACCCCGGCCGAGATAGAAGCCAGAAACGCCATCGAGATGCTTAAGACGGTCGTGGTTCAGCACGCACAATATTCTCATAGCCTTGATCGGCTACACTCCACGCCTCACGCAAGTATCACCAGAAGTCGCCATGAGGACTTCCCCGCATTAACCAGTGGGCCGCGGCGACTCGCTCAACATGACCCGCTCGGGATGCCCGACACACAGGCTCAGGATATTGTGGATGCGGCGCGAGCCGCGCGGCACATAGAGCCAACGGCCGCGGCGGGTCAGGCCTACCCGGCTTACGTGCCATCACCTCCCGCGCCCCTGTACACTGGGGGCAAGCATATTGGGGTCTCATGTCTCGCCCCAGCTTTGCGCAACGAGCGCATGCCAAAGGACTTCAAAGGGCCCATGAAGGTCCCCAACTACTCGCCCAATCTCGAACTCGGGTCATGGATCGAGAGCTACGAACTCGCGATGGATATGCTTGACGTAAGCGAGGCGGTCTGCGCTGAATACTTCACTATGATGCTCAAAGGGATGGCACACATGTGGCTGAAAAACCTGCCGCCCAACTCCATCAACACTTGGGCGGAGTTGAAGGAGCGCTCCATCAAAAACTTCAGAGGGACCTGCAAGCGCCCAATGACTATCGTCGACCTACAGCACTGCATCCAGCGGCCGGATGAGTCAGCCCACCATTGGACCCGACGAGCTGCGTAAGTTATTCATTCATCGGAAGGCATTTCGGCGGCTGAGGCGGTGTTGATCCTGGAGAAGAATTGCCATTATGAGCCTCTGGTACTAAAGCTAGGGAGATTTAAGCGAAAGGTACACGACATGGGTGAGCTAATTGACGCCCTTACCAGGTATGCTGATTCGAACGACACCCAGGATCCTGGAGAGGGCAACGATAAAACTAGTGCCGCCAGGAAGGGCGAGTTACACAAGGGCCATTCCCAGTTTCAGAACCGGGGCAATAACCAGCATGGCGGGGATGGCAAGAAGAGGCAACAGGAGGGTCCTACGGAATTTGTTGCTAATACTAATACCGGCAACGCAAACCCATGCCAGAAAAAGCAGGGCTTTAGTGGGAAGAAACCACGTAACTACAATGAAATGCTCAAATGCCCGTGCCCGTAGCACGCCATTGCCGAAGGACCGGCGACTCACTCATGGGAGGATTGCTACGTGATGCAAGAATTTTGGGTCGAGGCACTCAAGAGAAGTCAAGGTGGTGAGCAGGGCCAGCGGCAGGAGCAACCCGGCACATCCGGGTCACGCCAGGTCACATTTGGGGGTTTTCCTAACCAAGGACCACACGGCCGGTCGCAGCACAATGTTGGCCAATACCAAGTTCATAACCAGGAGTACCACCCATCACGAATGTTCGAACAACCCCCCCCCCCCCCCCCCCCCCCGCAAGGAGACCCCGAGCGGCAGGAGGATTGGGGCGGGTTCCAAAATAACCCCAAACAGTTGAACAGCAGGCAGTACCACTTGTTCACCACCAACACCTATAAACGGGATCATAAGGTGAAGCATAGAACTTTCGTAGCTGAGCCGGCGGTCCCCCGATACGTTCACTAGTCAGAGCAACCCATAACATGGAGCTGGGAAGACCAGCCACCCCGAGTTGACAACCCTGGCGATTTCGCCCTGGTCGTGGCTCCCCAAGTCGGGGGATACACCATCTCCAAGGTCCTCATGGACGGAGGCAGCAGCATCAACATCCTGTATTTCGACACTTTCCGGCAGATGAACATCTTGGAGAAGGACCTGATGCCATCATCCACGGTTTTCCATGACATTGTCCCCGGTAAGTCGGTGTACCCGATTGGGCGGATTAAGCTTAACGTGGCTTTTGGCATGGAAACGAACTACAGGAGCGAGTCCCTGCTGTTCGAGGTTGTCAAGATCAAGAGCCCCTATCATGCGTTGTTTGGACGGCCGGCGTACGCCAAGTTCATGGCCCGCCCATGGTATGTTTATCTCAGGCTCAAGATACCTGGACACAAGGGTCCTATTACCGTCCACGGCGACAGCAAGATAGCCCAAGAGTGTGAAGAAGGAGATGCGGCTTATTCCGAGTCGGCTTGCGCGGCTGAGGAGCTCAAGTTTCACCAATCCAACGTCGACCCGGCAGACATGACGCCGCTCAAAAGGCCGACTATTGATTTTGAGCCGCCTCTCAAGTTTAAACCAATGGACGACACCAAGGTTATCGACTTTACGCGAGGCGACTCCACCAAGCAGTTCACTATTGGGGCGGGTCTCGACCCCAAATAGGAAAGCGCGCTCATCGAATTCATCCATGAGAATTGGGATATCTTTGCATGGAAACCATCTGACATGCCGGGTGTACCTAGAGAATTCGCTGAGAACCATCTCAATACTGACCCTCAAGTTAAGCTAGTGCGGCAGTACCGTCGCAGGTTTAATGAAGAATGTCATAAGACGATCGGAGAGGAAGTAGCCCGGCTCCTGGCCACCGGGTTCATCATCGAGGTTTTCCATCCTGAATGGATAGCTAACCTGGTCCTGGTGCTCAAGAAGAATGGTATATTTCCGAATGTGCATTGATTACGCTGACCTTAACAGAGCCTGCCCGAAGGATCCTTTCGCCCTTCCCTGCATTGATCAAATTATTGATTCGACGGCAGGTTGAGAACGTCTATGTTTCTTGGACGCTTATTCGGGATACCATCAGATAAAGATGGCGGTGGTGGATCAGGAGAAGACATCCTTCATAACCCCATTCGGAGCTTTCTGTTACGTGTCGATGGCGTTTGGGCTCAAGCGTGCGGGGGCGACTTACCAGCGCTGCATCCAAAACTTCTTACACAGCCAGATAGGCCGTAACGTGCATGCTTATGTGGACGACATCATGGTCAGGTCTCACCGCAAGGAGTCGCTCTTGGAGGATCTTAGAGAAACCTTCGACAACCTGCGTGTTTACCAGATGAGACTTAACCCCACCAAGTGTGTTTTTGGTGTCCCTGCGTGGAAGTTATTGGGTTTCTTGGTATCAAAACGTGGCATCGAGGCCAACCCGGACAAGATAGAGGCAATTACCTCATTTGGGAAACCAGCCAACGTTAACCAGGTGTAGTGTATGTCGGGTCGAATCTCGGCCTTGTGCCATTTCATAAGTCGCCTTGGGGAGAAGGCCATCACTCTCTACCAGCTGCTCAAGAAAACCGATCGTTTCCTATGGACAGACGAGGCCAACGAAGCCTTCTAAGCCTTGAAGCGGCAATTATGTAACCCGCCAGTGTTGGTGGCTCCGGCGGTAAAGGAACCGATGCTCCTGTACATTGCAGCCAATTCCAAAGCAGTCAGCGTGGCAGTAGTTGTCGAGCGAAAGGAAGACGGAAAGGAGTACCCCGTCCAGCGACCGGTGTATTTCATCAACTAGGTCCTGACCCTCTCCAAGCAACGCTACCCACATTCGCAAAAGTTGGTTTTGGGGGTGTTCATGGCGAGTCAAAAGTTGAAACATTACTTCCAGGAACACCCGATCACGGTCGTCAGCTCCGCCCCCCTCGGCGACATCATACAAAACCGAGAGGCTACTGGACGGATTGCTAAGTGGGCCATCGAGCTTGGGTCCCATCAGGTACGATATACGCCTCGAACAACCATCAAATCTCAAGTGCTCGTGTACTTCATCAATGATTGGACCGAGTTACAAATCCCTGAAGAAAGACCAGATCTTACATATTGGACCATCTATTTCGATGGGTCCAGACATTTGGAACGCTCGGGGGCTGGTGTGGTGATAACTTCGCCTCAAGGTGACAAGTTTTGCTATGTCCTTCGGCTCATGTTCCCATGTACCAATAATGCAGAAGAATACGAAGCTTTACTCCAAGGTTTGCGACTCGCTGAAGAGATGAATCTCACACGAGTGAGATGTTTGGGCAATTCAGATCTGGTGGCGCAGCGGGTTTCTGGCACCTGGGATTCACGAGACCCTCTCATGGCGGCTTACAAACGAGTTTTGGAAGATGTGGCGGGTCACTTTAATGTCTATCAAGTGGATGACATCGACCGACGGCTTAACGAAGCAGCGGACGCTCTTTCCCGCCTTGGTTCACAGCGTAAGCCGGTTCCTCCCAATGTCTTTTTGGATATATTACATAACCCTTTAGTGAAACTGCCTTCGGAGGAAGATTTAGCGGTACCGGACCCCGAGTCTCAGCTTGTGGCAGCTCTTCATGCTACTCCATACTAGGCGATTCCCTACATGCGTACCTCACAAGAGGCGAGTTACCAGCCGACGAGTTGCTAGCTCGCCAAATCGTCCGTCGGTGTAAATCCATGGTCATACACAATGGCGAGTTACACAAACGAAGCACCTCGGGGCTATTTCAAAGATGCGTCTCTTCAGAAGAAGAATGTATGATCCGCAACGAGATTCACGCGGGCGACTGTAGTCATCATGCTGGGTCCCGATCCTTGGTTTCTAAAGCCTTCAGACATGGATTGCATCAGGATAAAGCGGCAGATCCAAGGAATCCTCGAGTCTGCATCACCACAGATGGTTTTAATCCCTTCGGCATGACGGCAACCAAATATAGTTGTTGGCCTGTATTTGTCATTCCACTCAATCTCCCCCCAGACAGATTATGCAAAGAAAGAACATATTTCTGACGTTGATAATTCCAGGGCCCAATTATCCGGGGAAGAATATCAATGTGTACCTGCAGCGGCTTAAGGATGAATTGGAAGACGCTTGAGATAATGGGGCCAAGACATACGATGCCGCTAGAAAACAAAACTTCAAAATGCATGTGTGGTACATGTACTCTATGCATGACTTGCCGGCATATGCACTATTCTCTGGATGGTGTGTGCATGGAATGTTCCCGTGCCCCCAATGCAAGGCAGCTCTTCAGTTTCATTGGTTGCAGGAGGGTCGGAAGTATTCTTGCTTTGACTTGCATAGACAGTTTAATTAAGCTCCAAGAAGAGGAGAAGAGGAGAAGAAATAGGAAAAATGAAAAGAAAGAAGAAAAATAAGAAGAGAAGAAGGATAAGGAGGAGGAGGAGGAGGAGGAGGAGGAGAAGGAGGAGAAGGCCAAGGACCTTCTAGTCCTTCTCCTCCTCCTCCTCCTCCTCCTCCTTCACCTCCTTCTTTATTTCTTCTTCTTCTTCTCCTCCTCCTCCTCTTTATTCCCCTCTTTCATATTCTCCTTGCCTTAATTTCCCCAACAATGACATAATTAGCCCATTTAGCTCCAAAAAGACATTATAAGCTCAAAATGGCATAAGAACCCTGGTTAGCTCATTAATATTATATACTTAGCTTGTTTTCCTCTACAACGAAATAATTAGCCCATTTAGCTCCACAAAGACATAGTTAGCTAATTTAGCTCCAAGAAGAGGAGAAGAGGAGAAATGAAACGGAAGAACAAAAAGTACAAGAGAAAGAGAAGAGAAGAAGAAGGAAAAGAAGGAGGAGGAGAAGAAGGAGAAGGAGGAGGAGGAGGAGAACGAGGAGAAGGCCAAGGAACTTCTAGTCCTTCTCCTCCTCCTCCTCCTTGTCCTCCTTCTTCTTTATTTCTTCTTCTTCTTCTCCTCCTCCTCCTCTTTCTTCTCCTCTTTCCTATTCTCCTTGCCTTAATTTCCCCAACAATGACATAATTAGCCCATTTAGCTCCCAAATGCCATAATAATCTCAAAATGGCATAAGAACCTTGGTTAGCTCATTAATATTATATACTTAGCTTGTTTTCCTCTAAAATGGGATAATTAGACCATTTAGCTCAAAAAAGACATAGTTAGCTAATTTAGTTCGAAGAAGAGGAGAAGAGGAGAAGAAATAGGAAAAATGAAAAGAAAGAAGAAGAAGAAGAGAAGAAGGAGAAGGAGGAGAAGGCCAAGGAGCTTCTAGTCCTTCTCCTCCTCCTCCTCCTTGTCCTCCTTCTTCTTTATTTCTTCTTCTTCTTCTCCTCATCCTCCTCTTTCTTCTCCTCTTTCATATTCTCCTTGCCTTAATTTCCCCAACAATGACATAATCAGCCCATTTAGCTCCAAAAAGACATTAGAAGCTCAAAATGGCATAAGAACCTTGGTTAGCTCATTAATATTATATACTTAGCTTGTTTTCCTCTACAATGACATAATTAGCCCATTTAGCTCCACAAAGACATAGTGAGCTAATTTAGCTCCAAGAAGAGGAGAAGAGGAGAAATGAAAATGAAGAACAAAAAGAAGAAGAGAAAGAGAAGAGAAGGAGAAGGAGAAGAAGGAGGGGGAGAAGAAGGAGAAGGAGGAGGAGGAGGAGGAGGAGAAGGAGGAGAAGGCCAAGGACCTTCTAGTCCTCCTCCTTCTCCTCCATCGTCTTTATTTCTTCTTCTTCTCCTCCTCCTCTTTCTTCTCCTCTTTCATATTCTCCTTGGCTTAATTTCCCCAACAATGACATAATTAGCCCATTTAGCTCCAAAAAGACATTATAAGCTCAAAATGGCATAAGAACCTTGGTTAGCTCATTAATATTATATACTTAGCTTGTTTTACTCTAAAATGGGATAATTAGCCCATTTAGCTCCAAAAAGACATAGTTAGCTAATTTAGTTCCAAGAAGAGGAGAAGAGGAGAAGAAATAGGAAAAATGAAAAGAAAGAAGAAGAAGAAAAAGAGAAGAAGGAGAAGGAGGAGGAGGAGGAGGAGGATAAGGAGGAGAAGGCCACGGACCTTCTAGTCCTTCTCCTCCTCCTCCTCCTTCTCCTCCTTCTTCTTTATTTCTTATTCTTCTTCTTCTCATCCTCGTCTTTCTTCTCCTCTTTCATATTCTCCTTGCCTTAATTTCCCCAACTATGACATAATCAGCCCATTTAGCTCCAAAAAGACATTACAAGCTCAAAATGGCATAAGAACCTTGGTTAGCTCATTAATATTATATACTTAACTTGTTTTGCTATACAATGACATAATTAGCCCATTTAGATCCACAAAGACATAGTTGGCTAATTTAGCTCCAAGAAGAGGAGAAGAGGAGAAATGAAAAGGAAGAACAAAAAGAAAAAGAGAAAGAGAAGAGAAGGAGAAGGAGAAGAAGGAGAAGGAGGAGGAGGAGGAGGAGAAGGAGGAGAAGGCCAAGGACCTTCTAGTCCTCCTTCTTCTCCTCCTTCTTATTTATTTCTTCTTCTCCTCCTCCTCCTCTTTCTTCTCCTCTTTCATATTCTCCTTGCCTTAATTTCCCCAACAATGACATAATTAGCCCATTTAGCTCCAAAATGTCGTAATAACCTCAAAATGGCATAAGAACCTTGGTTAGCTTATTAATATTATATACTTAGCTTGTTTTCCTCTAAAATGGGATAGACCATTTAGCTCCAAAAAGACATAGTTAGCTAATTTAGCTCCAAGAATATGAGAAGAGGAGAAGAAATAGGAAGAATGAAAAGAAAGCAGAAGAAGAAGAAGAAGAGAAGAAGGAGAAGGAGGAGGAGGAGGAGAAGGAGGAGAAGGCGAAGGACCTTCTAGTCCTTCTCCTCCTGCTCCTCCTTCTCCTCCTTCTTGTTTATTTCTTATTCTTCTCCTCATCCTCCTATTTCTTCTCCTCTTTCATATTCTCCTTGCCTTAATTTCCCCAAAAATGACATAATCAGCCCATTTAGCTCCAAAAAGACATTAGAAGCTCAAAATGGCATAAGAACCTTGGTTAGCTCATTAAGATTATATACTTAGCTTGTTTTCCTCTACAATGACATAATTAGCCCATTTAGCTCCACAAAGACATAATTAGCTAATTTAGATCCAAGAAGAGGAGAAGAGGAGAAATGAAAAGGAAGAACAAAAAGAAGAAGAGAAATAGAAGAGAAGGAGAAGAAGGAGAAGGAGGAGGAGGAGGAGGAGGAGAGGAGGAGAAGGCCAAGGACCTTCTAGTCCTCCTTCTTCTCCTCCTTCTTCTTTATTTCTTCTTATCCTCCTCCTCCTCTTTCTTCTCCTTTTTCATATTCTCCTTGCCTTAATTTCCCCAACAATGACATAATTAGCCCATTTAGCTCCAAAATGCCATAATAACCTCGAAATTGCATAAGAACCTTGGTTAGCTGATTAATATTATATACTTAGTTTGTTTTCCTCTAAAATGGGATAATTAGCCCATTTAGCTCAAAAAAGACATATTTAGCTAATTTAGCTCCAAGAAGATGAGAAGAGTAGAAGAAATAGGAAAATGAAAAGAAAGAAGAAGAAGAAGAAGAGAAGAAAGAGAAGGGGGAGGAGGAGCAGGAGGAGAAGGAGGAGAAGGCCAAGGACCTTCTAGTCCTTCTCCTCCTCCTCCTCCTTCTCCTCCTTCTTCTTTATTTCTTCTTCTTCTTCTCCTCCTCCTCCTCTTTCTTCTCCTCTTTCATATTCTCCTTGCCTTAATTTCCCAACAATGACATAATTAGCCCATTTAGCTCCGAAAAGACATTATAAGCTCAAAATGGCATAAGAACCTTGGTTTGCTCATTAATATTATATACTAAGCTTGTTTTCCTCTACAATGACATAATTAGCCCATTTAGCTCCAAAAAGACATAGTTAGCTAATTTAGCTCCAAGAAGAGGAGAAGAGAAATGAAAAGGAAGAACAAAAAGAAGAAGAGAATGAGAAGAGAAGGAGAAGGAGAAGAAGGAGGAGGAGAAGAAGGAGAAGGAGGAGGAGGAGAAGGCCAAGGACCTTCTAGTCCTTCTCCTCCTCCTCCTCCTTCTTCTTTATATATTCTTCTTCTGCTCCTCCTCCTCTTTCTTCTACTCTTTCATATTCTCCTTGCCTTAATTTCCCCAACAATGACATAATTAGCCCATTTAGCTCCAAAATGCCACAATAACCTCGAAAAGGCATAAGAACCTTGGTTAGCTCATTAATATTATATACTTCGCTTGTGTTCCTGTAAAATGGGATAATTAGCCCATTTAGCTCCGAAAAGACATAGTTAGCTAATTTAGCTCCAAGAAGTGGAGAAGAGGAGAAATGAAAAGGAAGAACAAAAAGAAGAAGAGAAAGAGAAGAGAAGGAGAAGGAGAAGAAGGAGGAGGAGAAGAAGAAGAGAAGAAGGAGAAGGAGACCTCCTTATTCTCCTTCTTCTTCTCTCCTTCTCCTCTTCTTCTTCAATTTAGCTTATTTTACCCAACAAAGACATACTTAGCCAATTATCATCCAAAATGACATAATTAGCTTATTTAGGTAAAAACATCATAAGAACCTTGGTTAGCTCAATAAAATGACTAACTAAGCTCCTAAAAGACGTAATAAGCTCAAAATGGCATAAGAACCTTGGTTAGCTCATTAATATTATATACTTAGCTTGTTTTCCTCTAGAATGACAGAATTAGCCCATTTAGCTGCAAAAAGACATAGTTAGCTAATTTAGCTCCAAGAAGAGGAGAAGAGGAGAAATGAAAAGAAGGAAGAAGAAGAAGAAGAAGAGAAGAAGAAGAGAAGGTGAAGGAGAAGGAGAACAAGAAGAAGGAGAAGGAGAAGAAGAGAAGAAGAAGGAGCAGGAGGAGAAGAAGGAGAAGGAGCCCTCCTTCTTCTTCTCTCCTCATTCTTCTCCTCCTTCTTCTCCTTCTTCTTTTCTTCTTTTTTTTCTTCTCCTCCTCCTCCTTCTCCTTCTCCTTCCCCTCCTCCTCCTCCTCCTCCTCCTTCTTGTTTTTCTTCTCCTTGTTCTCTTCTTGCTTCTTCTCTTTCTTCTTCAATTTAGCTTAATTGTCATATATATGTTGCTGTTCTTCTTGTTCTGACTTTCTTATTCCCATTTTGCAGATTGGATGTACTACATGCATGGAAGTTGGCATTGGAGTGCTTTAGTTCCCGTTTTTATTTGAGTTGATGAACAATGTGGAACTATATGTATATGTATATATGGATGAACAATATATGTGCAACTATATGTACGTATATATGGATGAAACTTTGTATGTGTTGGTTCTTTTGATATATGGGATGTACGTTGATGAACAAATGGCATTGATGAGCTTTATATGTATATCATATATGTGTTGTGACCTATTTATCATATATGTGCTATGAATTATATATGTATATGTGTGCTGTGAAATAGAAAAAGTAAACAAAAATGTGACAATATAGGATCTTTGCCGTCTGCCAGCTGATGACAAAGGCCTTTGCCATCAGCTGACCAACCGCAAAGGTGCCGCGTGGCGCCCAGCTGTGCAACCTGGGCAGCAGAAGCTGGCCATATAGTATCTTTGTCGTCTACTTCCAGAGGGGCAGACGGCAAATAAGAGGGCACAGAGGAGGGGGGAGGAGGAGGTGGAGGCTCACGGCAAAGAAGAGGGGGAGGCAGACGACATAGAAGAGTGGGGAGGCAGACGACAAAGAAGAGGGCGGAGGCAGACGACACAGAGGAGGGGGGAGGAGGAGGCGGAGGTTGATGGCAAAGAAGAGGGGGGAGGCAGACGGCACAGAAGACGGGGAGGAAGATGGCAAAGCCTCCGTTAGCCCCTAACGGAGGCAATGCCTACCGGCTGCCGTCTCGACATATTTGTCGACTGCTCTCATGGAAAGCTGACGTCAAAGCTCTTTGTCGTCTGCTTCGGTGAGGCACACGGCAAAGAAGCTACAATGCCGTCGTAGGCTGACGCAGAAATTTTGCCGACAGTGGGATTCTTTGTCGTTTGTGATATACTCTTTGCCGTCTGTGATATACTCTTTGCCGTCTGTGATGGCAGACGACAATGAAGCTAATTCCTGTAGTGATGGTCCTTGTAGTCCTAAGGGTCCATGGAAGGAGCCAGAGTTAGCTTTGACCCATTCCTGCCGTTGGGCTGTCTTGTACTTAAGATACAATATGTATCTCATGTCAGACCATGCACTATCCATACCTTTTGCTGAACTGGTGTCTTTACGTAATCGTATGCCACCCCCTTTCCTTTTCTCCTGGTATTTGTATGGCTATTTTCTTTGTGTGCTATGGTTTCCCGCCAACAACGTGTTACCGCGATCGCTTTGAGGTACAGGTCCTTGGCATTCTGCTGGCAAGGACACGCTGCCGACGAATTTTTCCTCATCAGTCTTTGATGCTGGTGCATGTTTTGTTCGACAGGCTTGAAACAAAACAGGGGCGCAATAACGAAGACAACGAGGTTCCATTACACACTATATTCACCACATAAAACCTTGGTCACAAAGAGTAATATGCAACATGCAAGCTTTAACGAAAAACTAACGGCCAAGTCAACTTATCTTTCATTACGGCTTCTTATTGATCCTGGTGAGCGTCTACCCACATTCTCCGTTCCCCCCTTCTCCATCATTGTTTCTTCCCTTCACATTCCTCATCGCGTGCACGGTGTAAACCGTCGCTGTTTTGGGAGGAAGAGAAAAAACGAATAAAGACGAAAACAGAGGTACTTGGGGAAATGTTAGTCATGAGCGTGGTCCACGGCAAGAGCTTGTCGGGACAAAGTAGGTGTTCATAATTTAGCCGGAAAGGAAGGAACAATAAATATGATCAGTCGACCCTTCCTTCTCATCCTCCTTGCTAAACTGTCTCGGAACAACCAGGACGTTGGAAATGTTGGGGAACGGGACCTCGAAGTGGCTCATTCGTCGGGTTCACCGACCAATAGATTAGCTCTAGAATTTGGCCCATGATTTACCAACATGGGGCAAATGCAGGTCAGGCCGAATGCAAGATCATCGACATTCGCGACTGTGTCGTGTTGCAGAACTGGCCACATGTGAGGACGGGTATCGCCAGGAACCTTTCCTTTTTTCCTTGCTTACTCAACCGCAGCCGCACCCCACCCCCAACCCCTCCCCCCCGCCCATGTGAGGACGGGTTAGACGGGCTAGCTCGATGGTTTAGATAGGGATGGCGTCGTCGCCTAACCCACCTCTTCCCCTGCGAAGGTCGTCACCATGGGCGCGCTATCCGCGTCGGACGTAGCAAACACGGCATCGACGGTCCTCGTTGCCATTGACACCACCACGACGGTGGGGCGTGGCAACGCTCGGAGAAGAAGAGGCTCACGAACTGATGATATCCTTCTTCCTTGATGCTCTAGGTAGAGGGGATGCTGATGAGGATCGATGAAGCATTCACAATCATGGGTTTGCGTGAACGACCTCCCCCTACCTGGCGCACCAAAGATGTCCGGCAAGGTTTGCACTTGATCACCTATGGGACCATTGTCCCCTTTGTGGTTCCGCGGAGAGATAGCGTTGCACAAAGAGCAAAAACTATGATGCAATACGATGATGAGACTCGGGGCGTTTACACAGGTTTGGACCACTTAGAAGCTTAAAAACCCTACTCCCACTTTGGTGGATTAATTTGGGGAATACGAAGTTGGCACAACGTTCTGCCCCGGCCAGGGTTGCCGCGGAGAGTTACTGTGTGTACAAATTCTCTAGGGTCCGAATCCTTTAGAGTGCGAATCCCTTGCTAGTTTCCTTGGGCCTCGTTTTATAGCTCAAGGGGCGTCCATAGTGGCAAATAGACATGATTAGATAGCTAGAAATGCTATCATACCTAACTCTGGCACTCAAGACAAAATGCCATAAATGCAGCCTTAGGTGGCAAGCGGGGGTGCGTCCCCGGCAAGCTCCTACCATCGCTTAGCTGGTTGTTACTTGGTGTCTTGACGCCCCTCTGGACGGATGTCAACATGTCATAATCTTTCTTCCGCCACATCGCCACTTGCCCAATGAGAACCACTTAGCCATCCGGGAGCTCGAGACCTCATCGGTAAGTGACTGGTGTGGCGATGAGGCGGAGCAGTGGCAGATTGGCTCGCGCTTGTCGGGGGGGGGGGGGGGGGGTTGGTTTCCCGGTCTCCTTGAGGATGCATGTGCCTTCTTCCACGGCATGTGTTGGGGTTCTTGGCGCGTTTTTGGCCTGTCCTGGCTGATGTGTAGGTCTTGCCGGCGTTGTTGGCCATCGGGGCTATGTATGCCAGGGTCTTGGTCTTCTTGATGCGCTCCTTGATCTCTCGCAGAGCAGCTTCTCTGGCCTGGGCCAGGTCTTGGTGGAGTGGTAGTATTCCCCGGCAACCTTAGGCCGTCGGGTCGTAGGCTTATCGTCAGTGCACAAGTAAGAGGGAAATTAATACCCCTTTTGTGTACCGCGACAAACCACTTTTTGTTTATGACTATATTTTATCGCTATGGACTAACCTCTTTTTGGGTATGAATCTGGAGTATCCTTGCTATGGCTCTACCTCCTGGATACTCATCTTACAATTGATCTTATAAGCCCTTTATGCGGTGTCGCTCAAACGCCTTATTGTGGCAATTGTTCTTATTTCATATAAGCCATGTATGCGGCGTTGCTCACACGCCCGACTATGGCATGCATTTTATCATTCCATATAAGCCCTTTACGCAGTGTCGCTCAGACGCCCGACTGTGGGAGACATTTTAGCATTCCATATAAACCCTTTATGTGTTGTCGCTCAGACGCACGGCTGTGGCATGTTTTATATATTTATCCTTTCGAGGCATCACTTGAGACACCCGATCGGACTAATTTATGTTCTTGGGAATTTTCGGAGGATTACCAACCGATGCTCCATCTTATTTTCATTCGTTGGTTGCTTATTTTATTCTACTGTGTTCCTCTCCTTCACCGTGGGTCTCCCGCATCGGATCGCCGAAGATCTCATGGTACGAGACTTCTCACATGCTCCTCTCCTTCCCCGTGTATTACCTCACCTCCCTAATGTCATCCCTCCTCCTTCATGTCTTCATTGCAATCGGAACGACTTGAGCAAGCACACTGAAGCTCCTCCGCCGCGGAACCTCGTTGTCGGCGAACAATTGCTCCCCTCCGACCAACTCAACCTCTAGATGAAGTGTGGCTCGCCCCTGATCCCATTCCCGAGCACGCCTGCCCTCGTTGTGCTTCCTAGCACCTCTGGTGAGCCCCTCTTTCCTCTGGCCAGAGGATGATGACAACCCTGGCTGGTGCTCGCTCGTCAGCCTCACAGGCGCTATCCCATGCCCCTCTTTCTGCTGCTAGGCCCCGCATGCCAGGTTTGAAACCTGGTGGCATGCGTGTGCCTAACTCGGCTAGGCCACTATGTCTCCTGGCTAGCCCAATAACACGTTGATTTGGCCCAGGCGATCGTTCCCTTTTTCCTTTTCTTTTCAGTATTTTTTCCAAATATTACATAGGGTTAAATATATGTCCAAATCAAATAATTCAAAGTCTTAAAATCTTGTAGCAATCCAACATGTTTAATGATCTGCCACTTGTGACCATTTGGAAAATGTTTTATGTAATGTTTTCATTTTTAATACCTGTTTCAAGCATTTGAAATATCTCTTAATATGCTTTTTACTATTTTTGAAAGTCCAAAACCGAAAAATAATAATATTGGTATTGCTAGTTTACACCCTAGTATTTTACAAAAAGTAGTATTACATTAATAGAGTGTTGTATTTTATTATTTTGTCCATGGCCTTATTTTTGCCTGTTATATTACGACGATAGATTGCATTGTTGACGAAGAAGTTGGACTAGGAGGATTTGAAGACCCCAAATACTTTGTTGAGCCAAGCAAGCAGCTCTTTGACCATGTCTTAGAAACCCATTTTATGCATGGCATATAACACTTTCCTTTGTTGCATCAAATCAGAATGAAGTGGTGTCCACTTTGATGGGTTGCCCCTGTTACTTTCCTCATTGATAATTGCATTGCCATGGCTCTACTATGTACTTAGAGTTGTGTGGGTGGGAAGTAGATAGGATGCTAGTAGATGTTACACAAGTGGGACGGGGATATGCATGATGTTGGAAACAAAAGTGTTTTCAAAGACTTTTCGAAAACCCCGTCGGGTGCCACTAACGTCCGAAGGAGATGTTGAGCTAGGTAAACACTTGATACAGAAGTGGCATACCGCGGCAAGTGAATGAGTTGTTTTCAAAAATGGACTGGATTAAGTTGCGAACGTTACTCCACCTTACATATACAATCATGATACCCGACGGTGATTTATTGATTACCTTGATTGGTACTAGGAGAAAGCCCGCATTACTACTGGCGGCAATGATGTGGTCACTCTCGATACGAGGTCATGCCGGAAAGGACAACCATTTGCTATTTTCTCAGACACAAGGCACACCGTTGGTCCCTTCATGGATGGCACTCGTGATGTACATCATGCGGGTTGTGCGCTAACTAGTTGACTCTATGTTTAGTGTCGTAAAGGGAAAGGCATTATTTGGGTACTTACCTCGGGTATGCAATATAACGCTAGTTGTGGCTTGACATGGAAGTTTCCCAAGCTTTGTGGGTAAAGTGTGCAACCTCCATAGAGTGTTGAACTATTGTAATAGCCGTGTCTACGGTCGAGGAAAGTCGGATGACCTCTCTCGGGCTACGTCCATTGTTTACAAAACTTCGTGTCTGTGCGGGGGAGGAGATTTGTGAGTTGAGTCGATGGCTCGATGTGATGACTAAACTAGAGTTGTTCCAAACTTTGTCTATTTTCATATTTGTAACATGTTAACATGGATACTCGAAACCTCATGTTGAATGTTATTACAGGTTGACAAAACATTTCATTGCACACAGAATTAGCTTTCCGCAACTTACCTACTTAGTCCTATATCATGCATTGTTGTGCCTTGTTTCAAACATGGGTTGCTTGCGAGTACATTCAAAGTATTCATTGGCTTTCCACTGGTTATTTAATTTGATAGGCATGAAAGAGAAGGAATATGGTGAAGTATACCTTGGTGATGATCATACAAATTAGGACGCTTCCAATTTAGAATGCCTATAGGGTTAAGGCAGATGGCATGGGTTCACGCTTTCTTTCAAGATTTCCGCTGCGGGATATGTTTAGTGTTTGGCCTTCATGACCCTATTTATGGAAGACTTAACCATAATGGTCATAAATTTGTGTAAGACGGTATGAATGGATGTAAGACTCTTGTTATCCACCTTGTGTGTTTCGTTAACATTGATATCTAGGATGACTGCACACGTGCATTCGGTGATTACGACTTATGAGTCGGGGTTTCAACACGGCTCCCCAAGGAGGTGGAAGGCTTCATGGAGCGCTAGGTGTACATGGACGCATGACAGTATAGACCCCTCCTCGAAGCACGAAAGTGCCGACGGTTCGAAGCTCCAGTTCGGGGCACGCCATGCCCGCCGATGTTGCGCTGGAACCTATCATGGAAAGGATGCGGGGGTTGCAGGCTGGCAGGCTCATGAGAGGCAAGGTCATCATGGATTTAATGTGCAAACGCATCGCTCCCCTCCTAAGGTGTGCATGCCCCGTGTGGACTCATTCGGGTCTTGAGGACACAACGAGGCTCAGCGCCGAGCACCTCGACTTGAAGGTGGTGGAGAAACTAGCAAACTTCTTCCTTGTCATGGGGACATCGTTCCAGTCGGTAGCGGCGGCTCCAATCTATGCCTACCGCAACCGGGAGGATGTGAAAGCATGCAAGGCATAGTTTGACTCCTGGGGGCTGGTGCCCTAGGGTCACATGTGGCCCGCGACAATCCAATCCAGGTGCTGCCGGTCCATGGAGATGATGCCGACGCATAGGTAACGGTTGTAGGTGATGCGCAGAGCAAGATGACAACGCCTCTACAAACCTGTCCCTAGCTAACAATAGGGCCGTATCACAGCATCGGCGGTGATGTAGAGGGCTCCCGAGCCAGGGCCCGGCAGTCCACGTCACCATAGGGACTGGAGGCCCCCGACTCAAAGGGTCTTGCGCACGGCAGGGCAGCCCAACTAGCTAGTGCCTCGGTAGATGTGTCAAGCGAACACAGGGGAAGCCATGGCAGCAGCCGCACGGGTTGAAGTTGAGTTGGAAGCCATGGATTCCCAAGGACGCATAAGTCTGTTTTCTAGCATGCGCACTGTGCTCCCCGATTCATTTGCAAAGCTGGGTTTGAGCCCCAACCGTGCAGGAAGTGCGACCCACCAAACAAGAGAAGGAATAAGGAGGGAGCCTAGGGCGGGGATGGCGTGGACACACCTGACCCGACGTGGCGGCTCGACACCGGAGATGCGCCAACGTCCCTATCAACTCTTAGAAAGCATGGCGGAGACGCCATGGCTGAATCCGTAGCCTTCGTCCCACCGTCTCTATGTGTCCTCCAACCCTCGGGGGAGGAGAGCCTCCATATGAGGCACACTTCGAGGAGGAGGCGGGCTCTGGTGTGGTGGGAACCATGAGCCCTGGAAGATCGCACAATCCCCCTAAGCTAGGGGTGGACACGCCGTGCTCTTCCTAGGTGGCTGAGAAGCCGACTGGAAGGGAAGTCGAGGTGGAGGTTACGGGGGACCCTGGCCACTCAAAGGAGAGCGAGGGATCGTAGGCGAGAACTGGCTCACCCTAGTGACGTAGTAGCCCCACGGACCTCAAGGCCACTTGGGCCAGAGTTGGTGGAGCCAAGCACGCCCTTGACACTGTCCTTGGTGGGACATAACTCTTCTCTACGGAACACTGCCCTACTCTACGCCCGGACAACACTCCTCTCCCTGGAGGACGACCTCTCGGTCGATGAGGAGGAGCTGTGCCAGGAGCGGGGGCGCCTTGTGGAAGGCTGGCGGTAGCTTGACATAGTTATCAAACTATGCCGCTTCCGAACCGCCACTTCATAGTGGGAAAGCAAGGAAGTCGTCTGGAAGACCCATGAGCTCGTTGACGGGGCGATCCGCGACGGAGGAGGACATTCGGTGCCTAGAGGAGGCGTCAGACCGCGAGGCTCAACTCCCCTCCCATGAGGAGGTGGTTTCTCGGTGCGAGAGCAAGGAGACAATTCTGGAGCTGGGCATGGGAGTTCAAGTGCGGGAGCTTCTGTGGACCGTCATGAAACAGGAGCAGGAGCATGAGCCCCTAGAGATTCTAGAATGTGATCTGGCGGCTAGCGAGGCATCCAAGTAAGAGCGCCTAGCGAAAGCCAACTCCACGCTCGAGGAGAGGGCCGTGAAGTGCAAGGCGAAGATTGACCTGGAGGCCCAAGGTGAGATTGCATGGAGAACCGAGTTCTCGCCAACAACTACAGCAAGAAACTACAGAAACAAGACGACACTTCATCAAGAGGCGCGGCGAGCTCAACGCTGAGGTCGCCCAACTAAAGGAGCAACTTGCAGCATTGGAGGCTGATACGTCTCCAATGTATCTATAATTTTGGATTGTTCCATACTAATATATTATCATTCTAAAATACTTTTGGGGTATTTATTTATCAATTTATATTATTTTTGAGCACTAACGTATTGACTGAGTTCCTAATGTGTGTTGTTATTTTCTACCTCTCGCTCCCGACCGGGCAACGTAACAAACCCTGGGAAGTTTTTACGGCAAAGCACACCAAGGATGCCGTTGGGCTTGCGGACACCCTTGGCAACAATCCAACCCCTACAGTATGACAAATTAAAGCCAAAACATTAGATATTTGAGGAAACGCGAAGGAAAAAGGTTAAATAATAGTAAATTAACTTACTTGTCCCCATTTGGCCTAATCGACCACCTCTGCTCGGGGGTCGCCGGCACGAGTGGGAGCCCCGAACTACCAAGCTGGTAGACGGTAGCCCCCTCACCCAGCTCCTCGTCGCTACCAGCATGGCCACTTGGCTCAGCCCAGGTATCCCACTGGGTCTCTTGGGACGTACCCTCATCCCTGCTTTGCTCCGAAGTCGCGTGGAACGAAGCCTCTAGGACACGAGTCTCGTGGGTCGAAGGCTCGTCGACCCGAGGCTCGTGAACTGGAGACCGTGTAGCCTCCACCTCAGACGAATCCACCCTAAAAGTCCTGTGCTCATGTGAATCAGCTTGGGGTGGTGGCGGAGACTGTGTAGCCTCCACCTCAGAAGGCATGGCAGCCACCGCCCTACCTCTCCCGCGGCCACGTGTACCTTTAGTACAACATAAATACCAACATGAGTAATAAAATGTATATAAATACCAATATGCATACAACATGAGTACAACATAAATACCAACATGAATACAACGTGTACCTTTAGTACCTCTCGGCTTCGCGTGGGGTCGACCTCCTCTCACGGGGGGCGCTCCTTGCAGAGTAGAGAGCAATGCTCTCCGAAGAGGCGAGGCAGGAATGGAAGTACCCATCCCATCACCCGCCGACGAATCAGCCGCGAAGTGCTTTCGACCCTTTCCCACCATCTGTCAACACCTGTCATGACAAAGAGTAAATGAAATTAGTACAACATAAATACCAACATGAATAATAAAATTTATATAATTTAAGTGTATCATCATCATAAATACCAACATGACTAATAAAAATTGAATACCTAACATGAACTCAAAATTTATATATAGTATAATAGTTGAATACCTCACATGAACTAATAACAATCGTTCTCGTCTATATATGCTTCGGGGTCAATAAATGCATCATGATCATCACTATAATAAATAAATGCATCATCATCATCCCTATCACGAAGAACATGTGGAAGGCCACCATTATGTAATCGGTCAAGAAGTGACAAGTCATCCGCAGCAGTAACCTCTTCTTCTTGCAGCTCTTCCTGTTCAGGCTCAGGTGTTAAGACGAATTCACTGTTGCTGTCTACTTCAATGTTCTGGGGTGAAGTAGAGTGGTTCTTGAAACGTTTCTTAGACATACGTGTTTCTTGGAAGAATTCTCCTTCATATGTGTCTGGTTAATCTGAGGTTCGTAATCCTCTTCATTGAGGGTAAGTGGTCTAAAATGTAGTGGCACTTCATAAACGACATCCCAACCTTTGTGATTTGGATCAGTTTGGCAGGCCCACGGTAGATAGAAAACTTCTGTCGCCTGTTGAGCCGTAATATAGACATCGGGAACATCTAAGTGGGTGTTTTGGTTGATTTCGACTAGTCCTATATGTTCATGAGTCCTTCTAGTCTCCCTCGGCTCAAACCAATAACATTTGAAGACTACGACGGTCGGTGGGTTGTCACCGTAGAATAGAAGTTCATAAATTGCTTGAACTCTTCCATAATACTCGGTGTCTCCTTCGCCGATAGCAGAGACAGAACAATTTGTAGTCTTTAGGTCGGGCATAGATAGATCTTTGCCAAAGGTACGAAAGTGATACCCGTTGATGTTGTATTTTTCAAATGAACGAACCTTATAGTCAAAACCATTAGCGACTTGTATCAACTCGGCGTCCACAGACTCTACATCAGCCTACAAGTTTAATACGAAAGAATGGATGCATTGGCCGAAAATTAGACCAAGAAATCAAATGGTCCCTTAATGGTAATTATTACCCTTTCTTTGAGCCAAGAGATGAAACCGGGATAGTCACCTCCATGCTTTGCGAGAAGCTCATACTCTTCAACGAAATCCTTTTCGATGACCTCTCCATCCGAGAATTCGGCGACGTATCGACTATATCAAATATCCGGGAATAAGAGTAGTTCAAAGCAATTAGAAGTTGAGGAACAATAAATTACCGAGAACTTACTCGATGTAGGGCCGCACTTGTGTTAGGTTGGTGAAGATATACAATGAAATGGTCCGCCATTCTTCGACATCCAACGATTTCCCTTTCGAAGCACCGGATGGTGCGAGCTTACCTTTGAATAGGTTGAGGTTGGATCGAACTATTTTGGATCGCCATCATTGTACCGAGGCTTCGGGTTATCCAAATGATGATTTTTGGCTTCGTAGTCTGTTGTCACGAAGGTTCCCGCCTCCTAAGTAATGAATGCCTCGGCCATCGATGCTTCAATTCAACGTTTATTTTTACACTTAGCTCGAAGCGTCTTCTGCATCCTCTCAGTTGAGTAGCACCATCGATTTTGAACGCCCCCCCCATTCTTGCCTCGGTCGGGAGATGCAAAATCAAATGTTGCATTGGATTAAAGAACCCCGGTGGAAAGATATTTTCTAATTTGCAGATCAACTCCAGCGCCAACTCTTCCATTTCATCTAGCACGCGAGGCGATAGTTCTTCCGCACAAAGAGAACGGAAGAAATAGCTCAGCTCTGCTAGTACTAGCCATTCATCCTCAGGGATAAAGCCATGCAACATCACCGAGATTACCCGCTCAATCCATATGTGCCAATCATGACTCTTGAGACCAAATATTTTCAATATCTTAACACTCGCTCCCCTCTTTAGATTCGCAGCATACCCATCGGGGAACATCAACCGCATTTTCACCCACAATAGCATTTCCCTCATAGCTGGCCTTTCAAGATTGAACCATGCCTTTGGCTTCGCTATGCTTTGCTTTCCTTCCCGTTGTCGCAAGTTTTGCAACGGTCTATCACATAGAGCCTCCAGGTCGATTCTAGCCGTAGGATTATCTTTTGACTTCCCCTCTGTGCCGAACAACGTACCAAAAATGGCCTCCGCAATATTCTTTTCAGTGTGCATCACGTCGATGTTGTGTGGGCAAAGGAGGTCTTTGAAGTAAGGCAGATCCCATAAGCATGACTTGTGAGTCCAGGCGTGTTCCGTATTATACCCTTTGAAGTATCGTGGACGCAAAGGATCAGGCTAGAGAGCGTTTAACTGATCAAGGGTCTCTTGGCCTGTCAACGCAGCTGGTGCAGTGTTTTTGACAACTCTACTTTTGATGAAATTCTTCTTGTCTTTTCTGAACTTATGGTCATGATCGAGGAAATTGTCTATGCATGCCAAAGCAAGAATACTTGCGACCAGCCTGCAGCCAACAGAACTGAAGAGCTGCCTTGCATGTGGTGCACGGGAACCTTCCATGCACACACCAGCCAACGAATAGCGCAAACGCCGGATAATCATGCGTCAAGTACATGTACCACACATGCATTTTGAAATTTGTTTTGGTAGCCGCGTCGTAGGTCTTGATCCCATTATCCCAGGCTTCTTGCAACTCATCCTTAAGTGGCTGCATGTACACATTCATATTCTTCCCCGGATAGTTGGGCCGTGGAATTATCAACGTCAGGAAAATGTTCTTTCTTTTCATAATCTCTCCGGGTGGCAAATTTAGTGGAATGACAAATACAAGCCAACAACTGTATTGTGCTGCCGTCATACCATACACATTGAACCCATCCGTGCTGATGGCAACTCTAGGTTGCCTTGGATCTTCCGATTTATCCTTATGTAATGCATCGCAGTGCCTCCACGCAAAACCATCTGAAGTGTGTACCAGCATCTTGTTCCCATCCGCATCTAGTTCGGTTCTTTTGCCCAATTTGTGCCATGTCATATGTCTGGCCGTCTCTTCGACCATGAAAAGCCGTTGAAGTCTTGGTACGATTGGCAGATACCGAAGAACACTAATGGGGATTTTGGTCTGATATGGAAGAAGAAGTAGGAGGAGAGGGAGGAGGAGAAGAAGAAGGAGAAGAAGGAGAAGGAGCTCCTCCTTCTCCTTCTTCTTCCTCCTTCTTCCTCCTTCTCCTTCTCCTCCTTCTTCTCCTTCTCCTTCTTCTTTTCTTCTTCTTCTCCTCTTCCTTCTTGTTCTCCTCCTCCTCCTCCTCCTCCTTCTTTTACTTCTTCTTCTCTATCTCTTCTTCTACGTAGCTTAGACTCATCCAAGAAAGGCTAAATTGGCTAATTATCCTACGAAATGACATAATTAGCTTAGTTAGCTCCAAAATGGCCTATTTAATAAAAAATGACCTATACTTAGCTAATTATCCTCGAAATGACATAATTAGCTCCAAAAAGGCATTCTTAGCCAATTTAGCCCGAAGAAGGGGACAAGAAGAGAAAAAGAGGAAAAATGAAAGGAAGGAAGAGGAAAAATGAGAAGAAGAAGTAGGAGGAGAGGGAGGAGGAGAAGAAGAAGGAGAAGAAGGAGAAGGAGCTCCTCCTTCTCCTTCTTCTTCCTCCTTCTTCCTCCTTCTCCTTCTCCTCCTTCTTCTCCTTCTCCTTCTTCTTTTCTTCTTCTTCTCCTCTTCCTTCTTGTTCTCCTCCTCCTCCTCCTCCTCCTCCTTCTTTTACTTCTTCTTCTCTATCTCTTCTTCTACGTAGCTTAGACTCATGCAAGAAAGGCTAAATTGGCTAATTATCCTACGAAATGACATAATTAGCTTAGTTAGCTCCAAAATGGCCTATTTAATAAAAAATGACCTATACTTAGCTAATTATCCTCGAAATGACATAATTAGCTCCAAAAAGGCATTCTTAGCCAATTTAGCCCGAAGAAGGGGACAAGAAGAGAAAAAGAGGAAAAATGAAAGAAAGGAAGAGGAAAAATGAGAAGAAGAAGAAGGAGGAGAGGGAGGAGGAGAAGAAGAAGGAGAAGAAGGAGAAGGAGCTCCTCCTTCTCCTTCTTCTTCCTCCTTCTTCCTCCTTCTCCTTCTCCTTCTTCTTCTCCTTCTCCTTCTTCTTTTCTTCTTCTTCTCCTCTTCCTTCTTCTTCTCCTCCTCCTCCTTCTTTTACTTCTTCTTCTCTATCTCTTCTTCTACATAGCTTAGACTCATGCAAGAAAGGATAAATTGGCTAATTATACTATGAAATGACATAATTAGCTTAGTTAGCTCCAAAATGGCCTATTTAATAAAAAATGACCTATAATTAGCTAATTATCCTCGAAATGACATAATTAGCTCCAAAAAGGCATTATTAGCCAATTTAGCCCGAAGAAGGGGACAAGAAGAGAAAAAGAGGAAAAATGAAAGGAAGGAAGAGGAAAAATGAGAAGAAGAAGTAGGAGGAGAGGGAGGAGGAGAAGAAGAAGGAGAAGAAGGAGAAGGAGCTCCTCCTTCTCCTTCTTCTTCCTCCTTCTTCCTCCTTCTCCTTCTCCTCCTTCTTCTCCTTCTCCTTCTTCTTTTCTTCTTCTTCTCCTCTTCCTTCTTCTTATCCTCCTCCTCCTCCTCCTCCTCCTTCTTTTACTTCTTCTTCTCTATCTCTTCTTCTACGTAGCTTAGACTCATCCAAGAAAGGCTAAATTGGCTAATTATCCTACGAAATGACATAATTAGCTTAGTTAGCTCCAAAATGGCCTATTTAATAAAAAATGACCTATACTTAGCTAATTATCCTCGAAATGACATAATTAGCTCCAAAAAGGCATTCTTAGCCAATTTAGCCCGAAGAAGGGGACAAGAAGAGAAAAAGAGGAAAAATGAAAGGAAGGAAGAGGAAAAATGAGAAGAAGAAGAAGGAGGAGAGGGAGGAGGAGAAGAAGAAGGATAAGAAGGAGAAGGAGCTCCTCCTTCTCCTTCTTATTCCTCCTTCTTCCTCCTTCTCCTTCTCCTTCTCCTTCTCCTTCTCCTTCTTCTTTTCTTCTTCTTCTCCTCTTCCTTCTTCTTCTCCTCCTCCTCCTCCTCCTCCTCCTTCTTTTACTTCTTCTTCTCTATCTCTTCTTCTACGTAGCTTAGACTCATCCAAGAAAGGCTAAGTTGGTTAATTATCCTACGAAATGACATAATTAGCTTAGTTAGCTCCAAAATGGCCTATTTAATAAAAAATGACCTATACTTAGCTAATTATCCTCGAAATGACATAATTAGCTCCAAAAAGGCATTCTTAGCCAATTTAGCCCGAAGAAGGGGACAAGAAGATAAAAAGAGGAAAAATGAAAGGAAGGAAGAGGAAAATGAGAAGAAGAAGAAGGAGGAGAGGGAGGAGGAGAAGAAGAAGGAGAAGAAGGAGGAGAAGGAGCTCCTCCTTCTCCTTCTTCTTCCTCCTTCTTCCTCCTTCTTCCTCCTTCTCCTTCTTCTTCTCCTTCTCCTTCTTATTTTCTTCTTCTTCTCCTCTTCCTTCTTCTTCTCCTCCTCCTCCTCCTCCTCCTTGTTTTACTTCTTCTTCTCTATCTCTTCTTCTACATAGCTTAGACTCATCCAAGAAAGGCTAAATTGGCTAATTATCCTACGAAATGACATAATTAGCTTAGTTGGCTCCAAAATGGCCTATTTAATAAAAAATGACCTATACTTAGCTAATTATCCTCGAAATGACATAATTAGCTCCAAAAAGGCATTCTTAGCCAATTTAGCCCGAAGAAGGGGACAAGAAGAGAAAAAGAGGAAAAATGAAAGGAAGGAAGAGGAAAAATGAGAAGAAGAAGGAGGAGAGGGAGGAGGAGAAGAAGAAGGAGAAGAAGGAGAAGCAGCTCCTCCTTCTCCTTCATCTTCCTCCTACTTCCTCCTTCTCCTTCTCCTTCTTCTTCTCCTTCTCCTTCTTCTTTTCTTCTTCTTCTCCTCTTCCTCCTTCTTCTCCTCCTCCTTCTTTTACTTCTACTTCTCTATCTCTTCTTCTACGTAGCTTAGACTCATCCAAGAAAGGCTAAATTGGCTAATTATCCTACGAAATGACATAATTAGCTTAGTTAGCTCCAAAATGGCATATTTAATAAAAAATGACCTATACTTAGCTAATTATCCTCGAAATGACATAATTAGCTCCAAAAAGGCATTATTAGCCAATTTAGCCCGAAGAAGGGGACAAGAAGAGAAAAAGAGGAAAAATGAAAGGAAGGAAGAGGAAAAATGAGAAGAAGAAGTAGGAGGAGAGGGAGGAGGAGAAGAAGAAGGAGAAGAAGGAGAAGGAGCTCCTCCTTCTCCTTCTTCTTCCTCCTTCTTCCTCCTTCTCCTTCTCCTCCTTCTTCTCCTTCTCCTTCTTCTTTTCTTCTTCTTCTCCTCTTCCTTCTTGTTCTCCTCCTCCTCCTCCTCCTCCTTCTTTTACTTCTTCTTCTCTATCTCTTCTTCTACGTAGCTTAGACTCATCCAAGAAAGGCTAAATTGGCTAATTATCCTACGAAATGACATAATTAGCTTAGTTAGCTCCAAAATGGCCTATTTAATAAAAAATGACCTATACTTAGCTAATTATCCTCGAAATGACATAATTAGCTCCAAAAAGGCATTCTTAGCCAATTTAGCCCCAAGAAGGGGACAAGAAGAGAAAAAGAGGAAAAATGAAAGGAAGGAAGAGGAAAAATGAGAAGAAGAAGTAGGAGGAGAGGGAGGAGGAGAAGAAGAAGGAGAAGAAGGAGAAGGAGCTCCTCCTTCTCCTTCTTCTTCCTCCTTCTTCCTCCTTCTCCTTCTCCTCCTTCTTCTCCTTCTCCTTCTTCTTTTCTTCTTCTTCTCCTCTTCCTTCTTCTTATCCTCCTCCTCCTCCTCCTCCTCCTTCTTTTACTTCTTCTTCTCTATCTCTTCTTCTACGTAGCTTAGACTCATCCAAGAAAGGCTAAATTGGCTAATTATCCTACGAAATGACATAATTAGCTTAGTTAGCTCCAAAATGGCCTATTTAATAAAAAATGACCTATACTTAGCTAATTATCCTCGAAATGACATAATTAGCTCCAAAAAGGCATTCTTAGCCAATTTAGCCCGAAGAAGGGGACAAGAAGAGAAAAAGAGGAAAAATGAAAGGAAGGAAGAGGAAAAATGAGAAGAAGAAGGAGGAGAGGGAGGAGGAGAAGAAGAAGGAGAAGAAGGAGAAGGAGCTCCTCCTTCTCCTTCTTCTTCCTCCTTCTTCCTCCTTCTCCTTCTCCTTCTTCTTCTCCTTCTCCTTCTTCTTTTCTTCGTCTTCTCCTCTTCCTTCTTCTTCTCCTCCTCCTCCTGCTCCTCCTCCTTCTTTTACTTCTTCTTCTCTATCTCTTCTTCTACGTAGCTTAGACTCATCCAAGAAAGGCTAAGTTGGTTAATTATCCTACGAAATGACATAATTAGCTTAGTTAGCTCCAAAATGGCCTATTTAATAAAAAATGACCTATACTTAGCTAATTATCCTCGAAATGACATAATTAGCTCCAAAAAGGCATTCTTAGCCAATTTAGCCCGAAGAAGGGGACAAGAAGATAAAAAGAGGAAAAATGAAAGGAAGGAAGAGGAAAAATGAGAAGAAGAAGAAGGAGGAGAGGGAGGAGGAGAAGAAGAAGGAGAAGAAGGAGGAGAAGGAGCTCCTCCTTCTCCTTCTTCTTCCTCCTTCTTCCTCCTTCTTCCTCCTTCTCCTTCTTCTTCTCCTTCTCCTTCTTATTTTCTTCTTCTTCTCCTCCTCCTCCTCCTCCTCCTTCTTTTACTTCTTCTTCTCTATCTCTTCTTCTACATAGCTTAGACTCATCCAAGAAAGGCTAAATTGGCTAATTATCCTACGAAATGACATAATTAGCTTAGTTGGCTCCAAAATGGCCTATTTAATAAAAAATGACCTATACTTAGCTAATTATCCTCGAAATGACATAATTAGCTCCAAAAAGGCATTCTTAGCCAATTTAGCCCGAAGAAGGGGACAAGAAGAGAAAAAGAGGAAAAATGAAAGGAAGGAAGAGGAAAAATGAGAAGAAGAAGGAGGAGAGGGAGGAGGAGAAGAAGAAGGAGAAGAAGGAGAAGCAGCTCCTCCTTCTCCTTCTTCTTCCTCCTACTTCCTCCTTCTCCTTCTCCTTCTTCTTCTCCTTCTCCTTCTTCTTTTCTTCTTCTTCTCCTCTTCCTCCTTCTTCTCCTCCTCCTTCTTTTACTTATTCTTCTCTATCTCTTCTTCTACGTAGCTTAGACTCATCCAAGAAAGGCTAAATTGGCTAATTATCCTACGAAATGACATAATTAGCTTAGTTAGCTCCAAAATGGCATATTTAATAAAAAATGACCTATACTTAGCTAATTATCCTCGAAATGACATAATTAGCTCCAAAAAGGCATTATTAGCCAATTTAGCCCGAAGAAGGGGACAAGAAGAGAAAAAGAGGAAAAATGAAAGGAAGGAAGACGAAAAATGAGAAGAAGAAGTAGGAGGAGAGGGAGGAGGAGAAGAAGAAGGAGAAGAAGGAGAAGGAGCTCCTCCTTCTCCTTCTTCTTCCTCCTTCTTCCTCCTTCTCCTTCTCCTTCTTCTTCTCCTTCTCCTTCTTCTTTTCTTCGTCTTCTCCTCTTCCTTCTTCTTCTCCTCCTCCTCCTCCTCCTCCTTCTTTTACTTCTTCTTCTCTATCTCTTCTTCTACGTAGCTTAGACTCATCCAAGAAAGGCTAAGTTGGTTAATTATCCTACGAAATGACATAATTAGCTTAGTTAGCTCCAAAATGGCCTATTTAATAAAAAATGACCTATACTTAGCTAATTATCCTCGAAATGACATAATTAGCTCCAAAAAGGCATTCTTAGCCAATTTAGCCCGAAGAAGGGGACAAGAAGATAAAAAGAGGAAAAATGAAAGGAAGGAAGAGGAAAAATGAGAAGAAGAAGAAGGAGGAGAGGGAGGAGGAGAAGAAGAAGGAGAAGAAGGAGGAGAAGGAGCTCCTCCTTCTCCTTCTTCTTCCTCCTTCTTCCTCCTTCTTCCTCCTTCTCCTTCTTCTTCTCCTTCTCCTTCTTATTTTCTTCTTCTTCTCCTCCTCCTCCTCCTCCTCCTTCTTTTACTTCTTCTTCTCTATCTCTTCTTCTACATAGCTTAGACTCATCCAAGAAAGGCTAAATTGGCTAATTATCCTACGAAATGACATAATTAGCTTAGTTGGCTCCAAAATGGCCTATTTAATAAAAAATGACCTATACTTAGCTAATTATCCTCGAAATGACATAATTAGCTCCAAAAAGGCATTCTTAGCCAATTTAGCCCGAAGAAGGGGACAAGAAGAGAAAAAGAGGAAAAATGAAAGGAAGGAAGAGGAAAAATGAGAAGAAGAAGGAGGAGAGGGAGGAGGAGAAGAAGAAGGAGAAGAAGGAGAAGCAGCTCCTCCTTCTCCTTCTTCTTCCTCCTACTTCCTCCTTCTCCTTCTCCTTCTTCTTCTCCTTCTCCTTCTTCTTTTCTTCTTCTTCTCCTCTTCCTCCTTCTTCTCCTCCTCCTTCTTTTACTTATTCTTCTCTATCTCTTCTTCTACGTAGCTTAGACTCATCCAAGAAAGGCTAAATTGGCTAATTATCCTACGAAATGACATAATTAGCTTAGTTAGCTCCAAAATGGCATATTTAATAAAAAATGACCTATACTTAGCTAATTATCCTCGAAATGACATAATTAGCTCCAAAAAGGCATTATTAGCCAATTTAGCCCGAAGAAGGGGACAAGAAGAGAAAAAGAGGAAAAATGAAAGGAAGGAAGACGAAAAATGAGAAGAAGAAGTAGGAGGAGAGGGAGGAGGAGAAGAAGAAGGAGAAGAAGGAGAAGGAGCTCCTCCTTCTCCTTCTTCTTCCTCCTTCTTCCTCCTTCTCCTTCTCCTCCTTCTTCTCCTTCTCCTTTTTCTTTTCTTCTTCTTCTCCTCTTCCTTCTTCTTCTCCTCCTCCTCCTCCTCCTCCTTCTTTTACTTCTTCTTCTCTATCTCTTCTTCTACGTAGCTTAGACTCATCCAAGAAAGGCTAAATTGGCTAATTATCCTACGAAATGACATAATTAGCTTAGTTAGCTCCAAAATGGCCTATTTAATAAAAAATGACCTATACTTAGCTAATTATCCTCGAAATGACATAATTAGCTCCAAAAAGGCATTCTTAGCCAATTTAGCCCGAAGAAGGGGACAAGAAGATAAAAAGAGGAAAAATGAAAGGAAGGAAGAGGAAAAATGAGAAGAAGAAGAAGGAGGAGAGGGAGGAGGAGAAGAAGAAGGAGAAGAAGGAGGAGAAGGAGCTCCTCCTTCTCCTTCTTCTTCCTCCTTCTTCCTCCTTCTTCCTCCTTCTCCTTCTTCTTCTCCTTCTCCTTCTTATTTTCTTCTTCTTCTCCTCTTCCTTCTTCTTCTCCTCCTCCTCCTCCTCCTCCTTCTTTTACTTCTTCTTCTCTATCTCTTCTTCTACGTAGCTTATACTCATCCAAGAAAGGCTAAGTTGGTTAATTATCCTACGAAATGACATAATTAGCTTAGTTAGCTCCAAAATGGCCTATTTAATAAAAAATGACCTATACTTAGCTAATTATCCTCGAAATGACATAATTAGCTCCAAAAAGGCATTCTTAGCCAATTTAGCCCGAAGAAGGGGACAAGAAGATAAAAAGAGGAAAAATGAAAGGAAGGAAGAGGAAAAATGAGAAGAAGAAGAAGGAGGAGAGGGAGGAGGAGAAGAAGAAGGAGAAGAAGGAGGAGAAGGAGCTCCTCCTTCTCCTTCTTCTTCCTCCTTCTTCCTCCTTCTTCCTCCTTCTCCTTCTTCTTCTCCTTCTCCTTCTTATTTTCTTCTTCTTCTCCTCTTCCTTCTTCTTCTCCTCCTCCTCCTCCTCCTCCTTCTTTTACTTCTTCTTCTCTATCTCTTCTTCTACATAGCTTAGACTCATCCAAGAAAGGCTAAATTGGCTAATTATCCTACGAAATGACATAATTAGCTTAGTTGGCTCCAAAATGGCCTATTTAATAAAAAATGACCTATACTTAGCTAATTATCCTCGAAATGACATAATTAGCTCCAAAAAGGCATTCTTAGCCAATTTAGCCCGAAGAAGGGGACAAGAAGAGAAAAAGAGGAAAAATGAAAGGAAGGAAGAGGAAAAATGAGAAGAAGAAGGAGGAGAGGGAGGAGGAGAAGAAGAAGGAGAAGAAGGAGAAGCAGCTCCTCCTTCTCCTTCTTCTTCCTCCTACTTCCTCCTTCTCCTTCTCCTTCTTCTTCTCCTTCTCCTTCTTCTTTTCTTCTTCTTCTCCTCTTCCTCCTTCTTCTCCTCCTCCTTCTTTTACTTATTCTTCTCTATCTCTTATTCTACGTAGCTTAGACTCATCCAAGAAAGGCTAAATTGGCTAATTATCCTACGAAATGACATAATTAGCTTAGTTAGCTCCAAAATGGCCTATTTAATAAAAAATGACCTATACTTAGCTAATTATCCTCGAAATGACATAATTAGCTCCAAAAAGGCATTCTTAGCCAATTTAGCCCGAAGAAGGGGACAAGAAGATAAAAAGAGGAAAAATGAAAGGAAGGTAGAGGAAAAATGAGAAGAAGAAGAAGGAGGAGAGGGAGGAGGAGAAGAAGAAGGAGAAGAAGGAGGAGAAGGAGCTCCTCCTTCTCCTTCTTCTTCCTCCTTCTTCCTCCTTCTTCCTCCTTCTCCTTCTTCTTCTCCTTCTCCTTCTTATTTTCTTCTTCTTCTCCTCTTCCTTCTTCTTCTCCTCCTCCTCCTCCTCGTCCTTCTTTTACTTCTTCTTCTCTATCTCTTCTTCTACATAGCTTAGACTCATCCAAGAAAGGCTAAATTGGCTAATTATCCTACGAAATGACATAATTAGCTTAGTTGGCTCCAAAATGGCCTATTTAATAAAAAATGACCTATACTTAGCTAATTATCCTCGAAATGACATAATTAGCTCCAAAAAGGCATTCTTAGCCAATTTAGCCCGAAGAAGGGGACAAGAAGAGAAAAAGAGGAAAAATGAAAGGAAGGAAGAGGAAAAATGAGAAGAAGAAGGAGGAGAGGGAGGAGGAGAAGAAGAAGGAGAAGAAGGAGAAGCAGCTCCTCCTTCTCCTTCTTCTTCCTCCTACTTCCTCCTTATCCTTCTCCTTCTTCTTCTCCTTCTCCTTCTTCATTTCTTCTTCTTCTCCTCTTCCTCCTTCTTCTCCTCCTCCTTCTTTTACTTATTCTTCTCTATCTCTTCTTCTACGTAGCTTAGACTCATCCAAGAAAGGCTAAATTGGCTAATTATCCTACGAAATGACATAATTAGCTTAGTTAGCTCCAAAATGGCATATTTAATAAAAAATGACCTATACTTAGCTAATTATCCTCGAAATGACATAATTAGCTCCAAAAAGGCATTATTAGCCAATTTAGCCCGAAGAAGGGGACAAGAAGAGAAAAAGAGGAAAAATGAAAGGAAGGAAGACGAAAAATGAGAAGAAGAAGTAGGAGGAGAGGGAGGAGGAGAAGAAGAAGGAGAAGAAGGAGAAGGAGCTCCTCCTTCTCCTTCTTCTTCCTCCTTCTTCCTCCTTCTCCTTCTCCTCCTTCTTCTCCTTCTCCTTTTTCTTTTCTTCTTCTTCTCCTCTTCCTTCTTCTTCTCCTCCTCCTCCTCCTCCTCCTTCTTTTACTTCTTCTTCTCTATCTCTTCTTCTACGTAGCTTAGACTCATCCAAGAAAGGCTAAATTGGCTAATTATCCTACGAAATGACATAATTAGCTTAGTTAGCTCCAAAATGGCCTATTTAATAAAAAATGACCTATACTTAGCTAATTATCCTCGAAATGACATAATTAGCTCCAAAAAGGCATTCTTAGCCAATTTAGCCCGAAGAAGGGGACAAGAAGAGAAAAAGAGGAAAAATGAAAGGAAGGAAGAGGAAAAATGAGAAGAAGAAGAAGGAGGAGAGGGAGGAGGAGAAGAAGAAGGAGCAGAAGGAGAAGGAGCTCCTCCTTCTCCTTCTTCTTCCTCCTTCTTCCTCCTTCTCCTTCTCCTTCTTCTTCTCCTTCTCCTTCTTCTTTTCTTCTTCTTCTCCTCTTCCTTCTTCTTCTCCTCCTCCTCCTTATTTTACTTCTTCTTCTCTATCTCTTCTTCTACATAGCTTAGTCTCATGCAAGAAAGGATAAATTGGCTAATTATCCTACGAAATGACATAATTAGCTTAGTTAGCTCCAAAATGGCCTATTTAATAAAAAATGACCTATACTTAGCTAATTATCCTCGAAATGACATAATTAGCTCCAAAAAGGCAATATTAGCAAATTTAGCCCGAAGAAGGGGACAAGAAGAGAAAAAGAGGAAAAAGGAAAGGAAGGAAGAGGAAAAATGAGAAGAAGAAGTAGGAGGAGAGGGAGGAGGAGAAGAAGAAGGAGAAGAAGGAGAAGGAGCTCCTCCTTCTCCTTCTTCTTCCTCCTTCTTCCTCCTTCTCCTTCTCCTCCTTCTTCTCCTTCTCCTTCTTCTTTTCTTCTTCTTCTCCTCTTCCTTCTTCTTCTCCTCCTCCTCCTCCTCCTCCTCCTTCTTTTACTTCTTCTTCTCTATCTCTTCTTCTACGTAGCTTAGACTCATCCAAGAAAGGCTAAATTGGCTAATTATCCTACGAAATGACATAATTAGTTTAGTTAGCTCCAAAATTGCCTATTTAATAAAAAATGACCTATACTTAGCTAATTATCCTCGAAATGACATAATTAGCTCCAAAAAGGCATTCTTAGCCAATTTAGCCCGAAGAAGGGGACAAGAAGAGAAAAAGAGGAAAAATGAGAAGAAGAAGAAGGAGGAGAGGGAGGAGGAGAAGAAGAAGGAGAAGAAGGAGAAGGAGCTCCTCCTTCTCCTTCTTCTTCCTCCTTCTTCCTCCTTCTCCTTCTCCTTCTCCTTCTTCTTCTCCTTCTCCTTCTTCTTTTCTTCTTCTTCTCCTCTTCCTTCTTCTTCTCCTCCTCATCCTCCTCCTCCTCCTTCTTTTACTTCTTCTTCTCTATCTGTTCTTCTACGTAGCTTAGACTCATCCAAGAAAGGCTAAGTTGGCTAATTATCCTACGAAATGACATAATTAGCTTAGTTAGCTCCAGAATGGCCTATTTAATAAAAAATGACCTATACTTAGCTAATTATCCTCGAAATGACATAATTAGCTCCAAAAAGGCATTCTTAGCCAATTTAGCCCGAAGAAGGGGACAAGAAGATAAAAAGAGGAAAAATGAAAGGAAGGAAGAGGAAAAATGAGAAGAAGAAGAAGGAGGAGAGGGAGGAGGAGAAGAAGAAGGAGAAGAAGGAGGAGAAGGAGCTCCTCCTTCTCCTTCTTCTTCCTCCTTCTTCCTCCTTCTTCCTCCTTCTCCTTCTTCTTCTCCTTCTCCTTCTTATTTTCTTCTTCTTCTCCTCTTGCTTCTTCTTCTCCTCCTCCTCCTCCTCCTCCTTCTTTTACTTCTTCTTCTCTATCTCTTCTTCTACATAGCTTAGACTCATCCAAGAAAGGCTAAATTGGCTAATTATCCTACGAAATGACATAATTAGCTTAGTTGGCTCCAAAATGGCCTATTTAATAAAAAATGACCTATACTTAGCTAATTATCCTCGAAATGACATAATTAGCTCCAAAAAGGCATTCTTAGCCAATTTAGCCCGAAGAAGGGGACAAGAAGAGAAAAAGAGGAACAATGAAAGGAAGGAAGAGGAAAAATGAGAAGAAGAAGGAGGAGAGGGAGGAGGAGAAGAAGAAGGAGAAGAAGGAGAAGCAGCTCCTCCTTCTCCTTCTTCTTCCTCCTTCTTCCTCCTTCTCCTTCTCCTTCTTCTTCTCCTTCTCCTTCTTCTTTTCTTCTTCTTCTCCTCTTCCTCCTTCTTCTCCTCCTCCTTCTTTTACTTCTTCTTCTCTATCTCTTCTTCTACGTAGCTTAGACTCATCCAAGAAAGGCTAAATTGGCTAATTATCCTATGAAATGACATAATTAGCTTAGTTAGCTCCAAAATGGCCTATTTAACAAAAAATGACCTATACTTAGCTAATTATCCTCGAAATGACATAATTAGCTCCAAAAAGGCATTATTAGCCAATTTAGCCCGAAGAAGGGGACAAGAAGAGAAAAAGAGGAAAAATGAAAGGAAGGAAGAGGAAAAATGAGAAGAAGAAGTAGGAGGAGAGGGAGGAGGAGAAGAAGAAGGAGAAGAAGGAGAAGGAGCTCCTCCTTCTCCTTCTTCTTCCTCCTTCTTCCTCCTTCTCCTTGTCCTCCTTCTTCTCCTTCTCCTTCTTCTTTTCTTCTTCATCTCCTCTTCCTTCTTCTTCTCCTCCTCCTCCTCCTCCTCCTTCTTTTACTTCTTCTTCTCTATCTCTTCTTCTACGTAGCTTAGACTCATCCAAGAAAGGCTAAATTGTCTAATTATCCTACGAAATGACATAATTAGCTTAGTTAGCTCCAAAATGGCCTATTTAATAAAAAATGACCTATACTTAGCTAATTATCCTCGAAATGACATAATTAGCTCCAAAAAAGGCATTCTTAGCCAATTTAGCCCGAAGAAGGGGACAAGAAGAGAAAAAGAGGAAAAATGAAAGGAAGGAAGAGGAAAAATGAGAAGAAGAAGGAGGAGAGGGAGGAGGAGAAGAAGAAGGAGAAGAAGGAGAAGGAGCTCCTCCTTCTCCTTCTTCTTCCTCCTTCTTCCTCCTTCTCCTTCTCCTTCTTCTTCTCCTTCTCTTTCTTCTTTTCTTCTTCTTCTCCTCTTCCTTCTTCTTCTCCTCCTCCTCCTTCTTTTACTTCTTCTTCTCTATCTCTTCTTCTACATAGCTTAGACTCATGCAAGAAAGGATAAATTGGCTAATTATCCTACGAAATGACATAATTAGCTTAGTTAGCTCCAAAATGGCCTATTTAATAAAAAATGACCTATACTTAGCTAATTATCCTCGAAATGACATAATTAACTCCAAAAAGGCATTATTAGCCAATTTAGCCCGAAGAAGGGGACAAGAAGAGAAAAAGAGGAAAAATGAAAGGAAGGAAGAGGAAAAATGAGAAGAAGAAGTAGGAGGAGAGGGAGGAGGAGAAGAAGAAGGACAAGAAGGAGAAGGAGCTCCTCCTTCTCCTTCTTCTTCCTCCTTCTTCCTCCTTCTCCTTCTCCTCCTTCTTCTCCTTCTCCTTCTTCTTTTCTTCTTCTTCTCCTCTTCCTTCTTCTTCTCCTCCTTCTCCTCCTCCACCTCCTTCTTTTACTTCTTCTTCTCTATCTCTTGTTCTACGTAGCTTAGACTCATCCAAGAAAGGCTAAATTGGCTAATTATCCTACGAAATGACATAATTAGCTTAGTTAGCTCCAAAATGGCCTATTTAATAAAAAATGACCTATACTTAGCTAATTATCCTCGAAATGACATAATTAGCTCCAAAAAGGCATTCTTAGCCAATTTAGCCCGAAGAAGGGGACAAGAAGAGAAAAAGAGGAAAAATGAAAGGAAGGAAGAGGAAAAATGAGAAGAAGAAGAAGGAGGAGAGGGAGGAGGAGAAGAAGAAGGAGAAGAAGGAGAAGGAGCTCCTCCTTCTCCTTCTTCTTCCTCCTTCTTCCTCCTTCTCCTTCTCCTTCTTCTTCTCCTTCTCCTTCTTCTATTCTTCTTCTTCTCCTCTTCCTTCTTCTCCTCCTCCTCCTCCTCCTTCTTTTACTTCTTCTTCTCTATCTCTTCTTCTACGTAGCTTAGACTCATCCAAGAAAGGCTAAGTTGGCTAATTATCCTACGAAATGACATAATTAGCTTAGTTAGCTCCAAAATGGTCTATTTAATAAAAAATGCCCTATACTTAGCTAATTATCCTCGAAATAACATAATTAGCTCCAAAAAGGCATTCTTAGCCAATTTAGCCCGAAGAAGGGGACAAGAAGATAAAAAGAGGAAAAATGAAAGGAAGGAAGAGGAAAAATGAGAAGAAGAAGAAGGAGGAGAGGGAGGAGGAGAAGAAGAAGGAGAAGAAGGAGAAGGAGCTCCTCCTTCTCCTTCTTCTTCCTCCTTCTTCCTCCTTCTCCTTCTCCTTCTTCTTCTCCTTCTCCTTCTTCTTTTCTTCTTCTTCTCCTCTTCCTTCTTCTTCTCCTCCTCCTCCTTCTTTTACTTCTTCTTCTCTATCTCTTCTTCTACATAGCTTAGACTCATGCAAGAAAGGATAAATTGGCTAATTATCCTACGAAATGACATAATTAGCTTAGTTAGCTCCAAAATGGCCTGTTTAATAAAAAATGACCTATACTTAGCTAATTATCCTCGAAATGACATAATTAGCTCCAAAAAGGCATTATTAGCCAATTTAGCCCGAAGAAGGGGACAAGAAGAGAAAAAGAGGAAAAATGAAAGGAAGGAAGAGGAAAAATGAGAAGAAGAAGTAGGAGGAGAGGGAGGAGGAGAAGAAGAAGGAGAAGAAGGAGAAGGAGCTCCTCCTTCTCCTTCTTCTTCCTCCTTCTTCCTCCTTCTCCTTCTCCTCCTTCTTCTCCTTCTCCTTCTTCTTTTCTTCTTCTTCTCCTCTTCCTTCTTCTTCTCCTCCTTCTCCTCCTCCTCCTCCTTCTTTTACTTCTTCTTCTCTATCTCTTGTTCTACGTAGCTTAGACTCATCCAAGAAAGGCTAAATTGGCTAATTATCCTACGAAATGACATAATTAGCTTAGTTAGCTCCAAAATGGCCTATTTAATAAAAAATGACCTATACTTAGCTAATTATCCTCGAAATGACATAATTAGCTCCAAAAAGGCATTCTTAGCCAATTTAGCCCGAAGAAGGGGACAAGAAGAGAAAAAGAGGAAAAATGAAAGGAAGGAAGAGGAAAAATGAGAAGAAGAAGAAGGAGGAGAGGGAGGAGGAGAAGAAGAAGGAGAAGAAGGAGAAGGAGCTCCTCCTTCTCCTTCTTCTTCCTCCTTCTTCCTCCTTCTCCTTCTCCTTCTTCTTCTCCTTCTCCTTCTTCTATTCTTCTTCTTCTCCTCTTCCTTCTTCTCCTCCTCCTCCTCCTCCTTCTTTTACTTCTTCTTCTCTATCTCTTCTTCTACGTAGCTTAGACTCATCCAAGAAAGGCTAAGTTGGCTAATTATCCTACGAAATGACATAATTAGCTTAGTTAGCTCCAAAATGGTCTATTTAATAAAAAATGCCCTATACTTAGCTAATTATCCTCGAAATAACATAATTAGCTCCAAAAAGGCATTCTTAGCCAATTTAGCCCGAAGAAGGGGACAAGAAGATAAAAAGAGGAAAAATGAATGGAAGGAAGAGGAAAAATGAGAAGAAGAAGAAGGAGGAGAGGGAGGAGGAGAAGAAGAAGGAGAAGAAGGAGGAGAAGGAGCTCCTCCTTCTCCTTCTTCTTCCTCCTTCTTCCTCCTTCTTCCTCCTTCTCCTTCTTCTTCTCCTTCTCCTTCTTATTTTCTTCTTCTTCTCCTCTTCCTTCTTCTTCTCCTCCTCCTCCTCCTCCTCCTTCTTTTACTTCTTCTTCTCTATCTCTTCTTCTACATAGCTTAGACTCATCCAAGAAAGGCTAAATTGGCTAATTATCCTACGAAATGACATAATTAGCTTAGTTGGCTCCAAAATGGCCTATTTAATAAAAAATGACCTATACTTAGCTAATTATCCTCGAAATGACATAATTAGCTCCAAAAAGGCATTCTTAGCCAATTTAGCCCGAAGAAGGGGACAAGAAGAGAAAAAGAGGAAAAATGAAAGGAAGGAAGAGGAAAAATGAGAAGAAGAAGGAGGAGAGGGAGGAGGAGAAGAAGAAGGAGAAGAAGGAGAAGCAGCTCCTCCTTCTCCTTCTTCTTCCTCCTTCTTCCTCCTTCTCCTTCTCCTTCTTCTTCTCCTTCTCCTTCTTATTTTCTTCTTCTTCTCCTCTTCCTCCTTCTTCTCCTCCTCCTTCTTTTACTTCTTCTTCTCTATCTCTTCTTCTACGTAGCTTAGACTCATCCAAGAAAGGCTAAATTGGCTAATTATCCTACGAAATGACATAATTAGCTTAGTTAGCTCCAAAATGGCCTATTTAATAAAAAATGACCTATACTTAGCTAATTATCCTCGAAATGACATAATTAGCTCCAAAAAGGCATTATTAGCCAATTTAGCCCGAAGAAGGGGACAAGAAGAGAAAAAGAGGAAAAATGAAAGGAAGGAAGAGGAAAAATGAGAAGAAGAAGTAGGAGGAGAGGGAGGAGGAGAAGAAGAAGGAGAAGAAGGAGAAGGAGCTCCTCCTTCTCCTTCTTCTTCCTCCTTCTTCCTCCTTCTCCTTCTCCTCCTTCTTCTCCTTCTCCTTCTTCTTTTCTTCTTCTTCTCCTCTTCCTTCTTCTTCTCCTCCTCCTCCTCCTCCTCCTTCTTTTACTTCTTCTTCTCTATCTCTTCTTCTACGTAGCTTAGACTCATCCAAGAAAGGCTAAATTGGCTAATTATCCTACGAAATGACAGAATTAGCTTAGTTAGCTCCAAAATGGCCTATTTAATAAAAAATGACCTATACTTAGCTAATTATCCTCGAAATGACATAATTAGCTCCAAAAAGGCATTCTTAGCCAATTTAGCCCGAAGAAGGGGACAAGAAGAGAAAAATAGGAAAAATGAATGGAAGGAAGAGGAAAAATGAGAAGAAGAAGAAGGAGGAGAGGGAGGAGGAGAAGAAGAAGGAGAAGAAGGAAAAGGAGCTCCTCCTTCTCCTTCTTCTTCCTCCTTCTTCCTCCTTCTCCTTCACCATCTTCTTCTCCTTCTCCTTCTTCTTTTCTTGCTCTTCTCCTCTTCCTTCTTCTTCTCCTCCTCCTCCTCCTCCTCCTCCTCCTTCTTTTACTTCTTCTTCTCTATCTCTTCTTCTATGTAGCTTAGACTCATGCAAGAAAGGATAAATTGGCTAATTATCCTACGAAATGACATAATTAGCTTAGATAGCTCCAAAATGGCCTATTTAATAAAAAATGACCTATACTTAGCTAATTATCCTCGAAATGACATAATTAGCTCCAAAAAGGCATTCTTAGCCAATTTAGCCCGAAGAAGGGGACAAGAAGAGAAAAAGAGGAAAAATGAAAGGAAGGAAGAGGAAAAATGAGAAGAAGAAGGAGGAGAGGGAGGAGGAGAAGAAGAAGGAGAAGAAGGAGAAGCAGCTCCTCCTTCTCCTTCTTCTTCCTCCTTCTTCCTCCTTCTCCTTCTCCTTCTTCTTCTCCTTCTCCTTCTTCTTTTCTTCTTCTTCTCCTCTTCCTCCTTCTTCTCCTCCTCTTTCTTTTACTTCTTCTTCTCTATCTCTTCTTCTACGTAGCTTAGACTCATCCAAGAAAGGCTAAATTGGCTAATTATCCTACGAAATGACATAATTAGCTTAGTTAGCTCCAAAATGGCATATTTAATAAAAAATGACCTATACTTAGCTAATTATCCTCGAAATGACATAATTAGCTCCAAAAAGGCATTATTAGCCAATTTAGCCCGAAGAAGGGGACAAGAAGAGAAAAAGAGGAAAAATGAAAGGAAGGAAGAGGAAAAATGAGAAGAAGAAGTAGGAGGAGAGGGAGGAGGAGAAGAAGAAGGAGAAGAAGGAGAAGGAGCTCCTCCTTCTCCTTCTTCTTCCTCCTTCTTCCTCCTTCTCCTTCTCCTCCTTCTTCTCCTTCTCCTTCTTCTTTTCTTCTTCTTCTCCTCTTCCTTCTTCTTCTTCTCCTCCTCCTCCTCCTCCTTCTTTTACTTCTTCTTCTCTATCTCTTCTTCTACGTAGCTTAGACTCATCCAAGAAAGGCTAAATTGGCTAATTATCCTACGAAATGACATAATTAGCTTAGTTAGCTCCAAAATGGCCAATTTAATAAAAAAAGACCTATACTTAGCTAATTATCCTCGAAATGACATAATTAGCTCCAAAAAGGCATTCTTAGCCAATTTAGCCCGAAGAAGGGGACAAGAAGAGAAAAAGAGGAAAAATGAAAGGAAGGAAGTGGAAAAATGAGAAGAAGAGGAAGGAGGAGAGGGAGGAGGAGAAGAAGAAGGAGAAGAAGGAGAAGGAGCTCCTCCTTCTCCTTCTTCTTCCTCCTTCTTCCTCCTTCTCCTTCTCTTTCTTCTTCTCCTTCTCCTTCTTCTTTTCTTCTTCTTCTCCTCTTCCTTCTTCTTCTCCTCCTCCTCCTTCTTTTACTTCTTCTTCTCTATCTCTTCTTCTACATAGCTTAGACTCATGCAAGAAAGGATAAATTGACTAATTATCCTACGAAATGACATAATTAGCTTAGTTAGCTCCAAAATGGCCTATTTAATAAAAATGACCTATACTTAGCTAATTATCCTCGAAATGACATAATTAGCTCCAAAAAGGCATTATTAGCCAATTTAGCCCGAAGAAGGGGACAAGAAGAGAAAAAGAGGAAAAATGAAAGGAAGGAAGAGGAAAAATGAGAAGAAGAAGTAGGAGGAGAGGGAGGAGGAGAAGAAGAAGGAGAAGAAGGAGAAGGAGCTCCTCCTTCTCCTTCTTCTTCCTCCTTCTTCCTCCTTCTCCTTCTCCTCCTTCTTCTCCTTCTCCTTCTTCTTTTCTTCTTCTTCTCCTCTTCCTTCTTCTTCTCCACCTCCTCCTCCTCCTCCTCCTTCTTTTACTTCTTCTTCTCTATCTCTTCTTCTACGTAGCTTAGACTCATCCAAGAAAGGCTAAATTGGCTAATTATCCTACGAAATGACATAATTAGCTTAGTTAGCTCCAAAATGGCCTATTTAATAAAAAATGACCTATACTTAGCTAATTATCCTCGAAATGACATAATTAGCTCCAAAAAGGCATTCTTAGCCAATTTAGCCCGAAGAAGGGGACAAGAAGAGAAAAAGAGGAAAAATGAAAGGAAGGAAGAGGAAAAATGAGAAGAAGAAGAAGGAGGAGAGGGAGGAGGAGAAGAAGGAGAAGAAGGAGAAGGAGCTCCTCCTTCTCCTTCTTCTTCCTCCTTCTTCCTCCTTCTCCTTCTCCTTCTTCTTCTCCTTCTCCTTCTTCTTTTCTTCTTCTTCTCCTCTTCCTTCTTCTCCTCCTCCTCCTCCTCCTCCTCCTCCTTCTTTTACTTCTTCTTCTCTATATCTTCTTCTACGTAGCTTAGACTCATCCAAGAAAGGCTAAGTTGGCTAATTATCCTACGAAATGACATAATTAGCTTAGTTAGCTCCAAAATGGTCTATTTAATAAAAAATGACCTATACTTAGCTAATTATCCTCGAAATGACATAATTAGCTCCAAAAAGGCATTCTTAGCCAATTTAGCCCGAAGAAGGGGACAAGAAGATAAAAAGAGGAAAAATGAAAGGAAGGAAGAGGAAAAATGAGAAGAAGAAGAAGGAGGAGAGGGAGGAGGAGAAGAAGAAGGAGAATAAGGAGAAGGAGCTCCTCCTTCTCCTTCTTCTTCCTCCTTCTTCCTCCTTCTCCTTCTCCTTCTTCTTCTCCTTCTCCTTCTTCTTTTCTTCTTCTTCTCCTCTTCCTTCTTCTTCTCCTCCTCCTCCTTCTTTTACTTCTTCTTCTCTATCTCTTCTTCTACATAGCTTAGACTCATGCAAGAAAGGATAAATTGGCTAATTATCCTACGAAATGACATAATTAGCTTAGTTAGCTCCAAAATGGCCTATTTAATAAAAAATGACCTATACTTAGCTAATTATCCTCGAAATGACATAATTAGCTCCAAAAAGGCATTCTTAGCTAATTTAGCCCGAAGAAGGGGACAAGAAGAGAAAAAGAGGAAAAATGAAAGGAAGGAAGAGGAAAAATGAGAAGAAGAAGAAGGAGGAGAGGGAGGAGGAGAAGAAGAAGGAGAAGAAGGAGGAGAAGGAGAAGAAGCTCCTCCTTCTCCTTCTTCTTCCTCCTTCTTCCTCCTTCTCCTTCTCCTTCTTCTTCTCCTTCTCCTTCTTCTTTTCTTCCTCTTCTCCTCTTCCTTCTTCTCCTCCTCCTCCTCCTCCTCCTCCTCCTTCTTTTACTTCTTCTTCTCTATCTCTTCTTCTACGTAGCTTAGACTCATCCAAGAAAGGCTAAATTGGCTAATTATCCTACGAAATGACATAATTAGCTTAGATAGCTCCAAAATGGCCTATTTAATAAAAAATGACCTATACTTAGCTAATTATCCTCGAAATGACATAATTAGCTCCAAAAAGGCATTCTTAGCCAATTTAGCCCGAAGAAGGGGACAAGAAGAGAAAAAGAGGAAAAATGAAAGGAAGGAAGAGGAAAAATGAGAAGAAGAAGAAGGAGGAGAGGGAGGAGGAGAAGAAGAAGGAGAAGAAGGAGAGGGAGCTCCTCCTTCTCCTTCTTCTTCCTCCTTCTTCCTCCTTCTCCTTGTCCTTCTTCTTCTCCTTCTCCTTCTTCTTTTCTTCTTCTTCTCCTCTTCCTTCTTCTCCTCCTCCTCCTCCTCCTCCTCCTCCTCCTTCTTTTACTTCTTCTTCTCTATATCTTCTTCTACGTAGCTTAAACTCATCCAAGAAAGGCTAAATTGGCTAATTATCCTACGAAATGACATAATTAGCTTAGTTAGCTCCAAAATGGGTATTCAATAAAAAATGACCTATACTTAGCTAATAATCCTCGGAATGACATAATTAGCTCCAAAAAGGCATTCTTAGCCAATTTAGCCCGAAGAAGGGGACAAGAAGAGAAAAAGAGGAAAAATTAAAGGAAGGAAGAGGAAAAATGAGAAGAAGAAGAAGGAGGAGAGGGAGGAGGAGAAGAAGAAGGAGAAGAAGGAGGAGAAGGAGAAAGAGCTCCTCCTTCTCCTTCTACTTCCTCCTTCTTCCTCCTTCTCCTTCTCCTTCTTCTTCTCCTTCTCCTTCTCCTTTTCTTCTTCTTCTCCTCTTCCTTCTTCTCCTCCTCCTCCTCCTCCTCCTCCTCCTTCTTTTACTTCTTCTTCTCTATCTCTTCTTCTATGTAGCTTAGACTCATGCAAGAAAGGCTAAATTGGCTAATTATCCTACGAAATGACATAATTAGGTTAGTTAGCTCCAAAATGGCCTATTTAATAAAAAATGACCTATACTTAGCTAATTATCCTCGAAATGACATAATTAGCTCCAAAAAGGCATTCTTAGCCAATTTAGCCCGAAGAAGGGGACAAGAAGAGAAAAAGAGGAAAAATGAAAGGAAGGAAGAGGAAAAATGAGAAGAAGAAGAAGGACGAGAGGGAGGAGGAGATGAAGAAGGAGAAGAAGGAGAAGGAGCTCCTCCTTCTCCTTCTTCTTCCTCCTTCTTCCTCCTTCTCCTTCTCCTTCTTCTTCTCCTTCTCCTTCTTCTTTTCTTCTTCTTCTCCTCTTCCTTCTTCTTCTCCTCCTCGTCCTCCTCCTTCTTTTACTTCTTCTTCTCTATCTCTTCTTCTACATAGCTTAGGCTGATGCAAGAAAGGATAAATTGGCTAATTATCCTACGAAATGACATAATTAGCTTAGTTAGCTCCAAAATGGCCTATTTAATAAAAAATGACCTATACTTAGCTAATTATCCTCGAAATGACATAATCAGCTCCAAAAAGGCATTCTTAGCCAATTTAGCCCGAAGTAGGGGACAAGAAGAGAAAAAGAGGAAAAATGAAAGGAAGGAAGAGGAAAAATGAGAAGAAGAAGGAGGAGAGGGAGGAGGAGAAGAAGAAGGAGAAGAAGGATGAGAAGGAGCTCCTCCTTCTCCTTCTTCTTCCTCCTTCTTCCTCCTTCTCCTTCTCCTTCTTCTTCTCCTTCTCCTTCTTCTTTTCTTCTTCTTCTCCTCTTCCTTCTTCTTCTCCTCCTCCTCCTCCTCCTCCTTCTTTTACTTCTTCTTCTCTATCTCTTCTTCTACGTAGCTTAGACTCATCCAAGAAAGGCTAAATTGGCTAATTATCCTACGAAATGACATAATTAGCTTAATTGGCTCCAAAATGGCCTATTTAATAAAAAATGACCTATACTTAGCTAATTATCCTCGAAATGACATAATTAGCTCCAAAAAGGCATTCTTAGCCAATTTAGCCCGAAGAAGGGGACAAGAAGAGAAAAAGAGGAAAAATGAAAGGAAGGAAGAGGAAAAATGAGAAGAAGAAGAAGGAGGAGAGGGAGGAGGAGATGAAGAAGGAGAAGAAGGAGAAGGAGCTCCTCCTTCTCCTTCTTCTTCCTCCTTCTTCCTCCTTCTCCTTCTCCTTCTTCTTCTCCTTCTCCTTCTTCTTTTCTTCTTCTTCTCCTCTTCCTTCTTCTTCTCCTCCTCGTCCTCCTCCTTCTTTTACTTCTTCTTCTCTATCTCTTCTTCTACATAGCTTAGACTGATGCAAGAAAGGATAAATTGGCTAATTATCCTACGAAATGACATAATTAGCTTAGTTAGCTCCAAAATGGCCTATTTAATAAAAAATGACCTATACTTAGCTAATTATCCTCGAAATGACATAATCAGCTCCAAAAAGGCATTCTTAGCCAATTTAGCCCGAAGAAGGGGACAAGAAGAGAAAAAGAGGAAAATGAAAGGAAGGAAGAGGAAAAATGAGAAGAAGAAGGAGGAGAGGGAGGAGGAGAAGAAGAAGGAGAAGAAGGATGAGAAGGAGCTCCTCCTTCTCCTTCTTCTTCCTCCTTCTTCCTCCTTCTCCTTCTCCTTCTTCTTCTCCTTCTCCTTCTTCTTTTCTTCTTCTTCTCCTCTTCCTTCTTCTTCTCCTCCTCCTCCTCCTCCTTCTTTTACTTCTTCTTCTCTATCTCTTCTTCTACGTAGCTTAGACTCATCCAAGAAAGGCTAAATTGGCTAATTATCCTACGAAATGACATAATTAGCTTAGTTGGCTCCAAAATGGCCTATTTAATAAAAAATGACCTATACTTAGCTAATTATCCTCGAAATGACATAATTAGCTCCAAAAAGGCATTCTTAGCCAATTTAGCCCGAAGAAGGGGACAAGAAGAGAAAAAGAGGAAAAATGAAACGAAGGAAGAGGAAAAATGAGAAGAAGAAGAAGGAGGAGAGGGAGGAGGAGAAGAAGAAGGAGAAGAAGGAGAAGGAGCTCCTCCTTCTCCTTCTTCTTACTCCTTCTTCCTCCTTCTCCTTCTCCTTCTTCTTCTCCTTCTCCTTCTTTTCTTCTTCTTCTCCTCTTCCTTCTTCTTCTCCTCCTCCTCCTCCTCCTCCTCCTCCTTCTTTTACTTCTTCTTCTCTATCTCTTCTTCTACGTAGCTTAGACTCATCCAAGAAAGGCCAAATTGGCTAATTATCCTACGAAATGACATAATTAGCTTAGTTAGCTCCAAAATGGCCTATTTAATAAAAAATGACCTATACTTAGCTAATTATCCTCGAAATGACATAATTAGCTCCAAAAAGGCATTCTTAGCCAATTTAGCCCGAAGAAGGGGACAAGAAGAGAAAAAGAGGAAAAATGAAAGGAAGGAAGAGGAAAATGAGAAGAAGAAGTAGGAGGAGAAAGATGAGGAGAAGAAGAAGGAGAAGAAGGAGAAGGAGCTCCTCCTTCTCCTTCTTCTTCCTCCTTCTTCCTCCTTCTCCTTCTCCTCCTTCTTCTCCTTCTCCTTCTTCTTTTCTTCTTCTTCTCCTCTTCCTTCTTCTTCTCCTCCTCCTCCTCCTCCTCCTTCTTTTACTTCTTCTTCTCTATCTCTTCTTCTACGTAGCTTAGACTCATCCAAGAAAGGCTAAATTGGCTAATTATCCTACGAAATGACATAATTAGCTTAGTTAGCTCCAAAATGGCCTATTTAATAAAAAATGACCTATACTTAGCTAATTATCCTCGAAATGACATAATTAGCTCCAAAAAGGCATTCTTAGCCAATTTAGCCCGAAGAAGGGGACAAGAAGAGAAAAATAGGAAAATGAAAGGAAGGAAGAGGAAAAATGAGAAGAAGAAGAAGGAGGAGAGGGAGGAGGAGAAGAAGAAGGAGAAGAAGGAGGAGAAGGAGAAGGAGCTCCTCCTTCTCCTTCTTCTTCCTCCTTCTTCCTCCTTCTCCTTCGCCTTCTTCTTCCTTCTTCTTCCTCCTTCTCCTTCGCCTTCTTCTTCTCCTTCTCCTTTTTCTTTTCTTCTTCTTCTCCTCTTCCTTCTCCTTCTCCTCTTCCTGCTCCTTCTCCTCCTCCTCCTCCTTTTACTTCTTCTTCTCCTCTTCCTTCTCCTTCTCCTCCTCCTCCTCCTCCTCCTCCTTCTTTTACTTCTTCTTCTCTTTCTCTTCTCCTATAGTTAGCTAGGGTTCCACCTAAATGACATAATTAGCTTAGTTAGCTCCTAAATGGTCTATACTTAGCTAATTTCTCTCCGAAATAACCTATATATACACTACTTCATCTAGTATTATTTTTCTAACTTTCTTATTTGTCATTTTGCAAATTACCTTCACTTCACGGGAAGCTTGGTTGATGGAATGCTTGAAGATGATTTCTTGTACCATGGGTTGTATTGAAACTATTGTAGTATATGAATATATGAAACTTTGTATGCACGTGGATGAAACTGGTGTAATATATGGTTTGGTACGGATGTAACTTGCATAATATGTATGCACTATGGATGAGAGTTATTTTAATATGGTTATGAGTACGGAAAGAAATTTATTTATGTCAAATATATATATATATATATATATATATATATCCTGGTTATTGTTAAAAATGCTAGATATAACAAAAAATAAATAAAAAAGGGCTGGTTCCCCTCTTTGCCGTCTGCCAACACATGGCAAAAGGGGGAAGGCACATGGCAAAGGGGGAATCTGCCCCCTCTCTCTCCCCTCTTTGTCGTGTGCCAACACATGGCAAAGGGGGGAAGGCACATGGCAAAGGGGGAATCTGCCCCCTCTCTCTCCCCTCTTTGCCGTGTGCCAACACATGGCAAAGGGGGGAAGGCACATGGCAAACGGGTAATCTGCCCCCTCTCTCTCCCCTCTTTGTCGTCTGCCCCCACATGGCAAAGGGGGAAGGCACATGCCAAAGGGGGAATCTGCCCCCTCTCTCTCCCCTCTTTGCCGTCTGCCCCCACATGGCAAAGGGGGGAAGGCAGACGGCAAAGGGGGAATCTGCCCCCTCTCTCTTCCCTCTTTGTCGTCTGCCCCCACATGGCAAAGGGGGGAAGGCAGACGGCAAAGGGGGAATCTGCCCCCTCTCTCTCCCCTCTTTGCCGTCTGCCCCCACATGGCAAAGGGGGTAAGGCAGACGGCAAAGAGAGGAGGCCTGCCGTTAACACTTAACGGGGACGTTGCAATATATGCCGTCCCATCTATTTTGCCGTCTGTCCCCTCATGGCAAAGATTCTTTGCCGTCCGTGGTGTGAAAGCTGACGGCAAAGAGCCTCTTCACCGGATTTTTTTTACCGTCTACTTTGCCATGAGGGGGCAGACAGCAAAGCCTTTGCCGTCCATGGTTGCCCCCTTTGCCGTCCGCCTTGGCAGACGGCAAATTTCTGAATTTCAATAGTGACTGTTGGAATTATGCCCTAGAGGCAATGATAAATAAGTTGTTATTATAATTCCTGTATCAAGATAATCGTTTATTATACATGCTATAATTGTATTGAATGAAGACTTAGATACATGTGTGGATACATAGACAAAACACTATCCCTAGCAAGCCTCTAGTTGTCTAGCCAGTTGATCAAGGATAGTCAGGGTCTTCTAACTATGTACAAGGTGTTGTTTCTTGATAACTCGATCATATCATTGGGAGAATCATGTGACGGACTAGACCTAAACTAATAGACGTAGCATGTTGATCGTGTCATTTTGTTGCTACTGTTTTCTGCGTGTCAAGTATTTATTCCCATGACCATGAGATAATATAACTCACTGACACCGGAGGAATGCTTTGTGTGTATCAAACGTCACAACGTAATTGGGTGACTATAAAGATGCTCTACAGGTATCTCCGAAGGTGTCCGTTGAGTTAGTATGGATCAAGACTGGGATTTGTCACTCCGTGTGACGGAGAGGTATCTCGGGGCCCACCCGGTAATACAACATCACACACAAGCCTTGCAAGCAATGTGACTTAGTGTAAGTAACGGGATCTTGTCTTACGGAACGAGATTGAAATAGGTATGTGGATACCGATGATCGAATCTCGGGCAAGTAACATACTGAAGGACAAAGGGAATGACATACGAGATTATATGAGTCCTTCGCAGTGAGGTTCAAACGATAAGATCTTCGTAGAATATTTAGGATCCAATATGGGCATCCAGGTCCCGCTATTGGATATTGACCGAGGAGTCCCTCGGGTCATGTCTACATAGTTCTCGAACCCGCAGGGTCTGCACACTTAAGGTTCGGCGTTGTTTTATGGTTGGTTACCGAATGTTGTTCAGAGTCCCCGGATGTGATCATGGACGTCATGAGGGTTTCCGGAATGGTCCGGAGACTAAGATTGATATATAGGATGGCCTCATTTGATTACCAGAATTTTTTTGGCATTACCGGGAATGTACCGGGAGTGACGAATGGGTTCCGGATGTTCACCGGGGGGGGGGGGGGTGGGCAGCCCACCCCGGGGAAGCCCATAAGCCTTAGGGGTGCCGCACCAGCCCTTAGTGGGCTAGTGGGCAAGCCCAACAAGGCCCCTGCGCAGGATAAGAGAAAATCAAAGAGAAAAAAGGGGGAAGTGCGAAGGAAGGGAAGGACTCCACCTTCCAATCCTAGCTGGACTAGGATTGGAGGAGGATTCCTCCTCGCCCCCTTCGGCCGACCACCTTGGGGCTCCTTGAGCCTCAAGGCAAGGCCCCTCTAAAAGTGCGTTATATCAACTAGAGGGGGGGTGAATAGGAGATTTTTAGAATTTCATCACTGAGGAAATTCCTTTTGAGGAAATTTCTCACTGATGACTAACTTACAGCGGAAACAGTAAAGGATCAGATGTGCAAAGTTTCACAACAGCAGTTTTTCAGAGTGAAGAATGTGAAAACAGATTGCACTGTGAGCAGGCACGCAGAATACAGATGAGGATTAACTGTCGTGAAGATTTGGGGTTTAGGAAATTCAGAGAAAGTCTTCAATAAATTCTTCAAACAGTCGCAGTGAAAGTCATCAACACATAATACGAGGAAAGTAAGGAGTTGAGGAATTAGAACCCGTTTCTCAGTGAACACAGTCGTTGATGACTCAGTTCCAACTGCTGTGACAGTCGTACATCTGGTTTGGAGCGGCTTGGTATTGAAACCAAAGGACACCCAGTCCCGGGACACACAGTCCCTACCGTATTCTCCTTGAGCTAAGGACACACAGTCCTCGCCCAACACTCGTGGTAAGTCTTCAGGGCAGACTTCCAAACCCTCACAAACTTGGTCACCCGGCGATCCACAATTGACTGCTGGAAAGCTCTAGACCATGACGCATAACCGTCTGGAGGATGCACAGTCCTCAAAGGTAAAAGGCTTCAGTCCCACACAGGAACAACTTCTTCAGTGATGCTCAATCACTAGGTTTGGTTTGTGGTTTCGGTGTATGGTGTATTTCCTCACTGATGAATTACTCTCGAAGGCTCTGAGGAATTGGGTTGCTCTTATGACAAGTGTCAGTTTCTAACGGAGCAGCCAACCAACTAGTGGTTGTGGGGGGTGGCTATTTATAGCCTGGGAGCTTTCCGATATGATTTGACACTAATGCCCTTAAGTAATATGACCGTTGGAGCGGATAAGACCAGTGACTTGGCGTGGCTATTGAAACGGTCGGAACCCTCAACTGTGAGAGTCCTCATGTCACTCATATTCCTCACTTTGAGGCTTTTGGTAGGATTAGGCTTGGGTTGAGCATCATGAGGAAATTCATTCCATAGTGTAACTTCGACCCCCTTTAACAGTATGGTGTTCCTATTACTCGAATGCGAAGAAAGTAAAACAGAAAGTGTAAATCTTCATGCTTCAATTCTTCAGAGTGATTTTCTTCAGGAACCGCCGGACTTCTCAATATCAGTATCTTCATGAGGAATATCAATTTCATCGTAGATTCCTCGCGATTCATTTCTTCAGCTTCAGACCTATCTCTTCAACTGAAGACATATGTTTTTTGGGGTCGATATTCTTCAAATATCTCAAACTCCTCAATGACTTATAGATCTTGTGTACACTCACAAACACATCAGATACATAACCTATAAGTCTTCAAACCACCAAAATCACTAAGGGGCACTGGATGCACTTACAATCTCCCCCTTTTTGGTGGTTGATGACAATTAGGTTAAGTCTTCAACAGGGATAAAAAATATGAAGTGTAAATACTCATTTGAGGAATTTGAAATCAAGATTCAGAGAGACTCCCCCTGAAGATGTGCATATCTTGAGGATTTTGCTTTTTACAGCAAACGCACATTGATGATTTATATCATGGAGATCTCCCCCTGAGTCTTGTAAATCATGCATACAAGTAACATATCATATGAAGAATATGAAGATGCATGATGACAAATGGTATCTGACGAATTCCAGCATGCGTGCATTAAAACTTGAGGAATAAGCATGCGAAGAAAAACGTTCAAAAGCGTCAGAGTACCATCGGGCTTAAGTTACAACTCATTACATAAAAACTTCAGAAGAGCCAAGAGTTTGTAACTTAAATATAGTTCATAAGCCCCAAAAATATCCCGCTTGAAGACTAACTCTCAAGTTTCTCCCCCTTTGTCATCAAGTGACAAAAAGGGACAAACTGAGGACTAACGCCCGTGAAGACTTCACTTCTTGGCGGTTGAGGAAGAGTCGTGATGCTTCTTCACTTCAAAGTCTCGCTCAAAGTCTCGCTCAAAGTCCATTTCTTCAAGCTCAGTCTGAGTCTTCAGATGTGCAAGTGTAGCCCAGGTGCGATCGAAAACCTCATGCAGATAGTGATGGTTGAGCTTCACAGAGTTCTGTGTTTCAGTGAGTGTTTTCACAATGGCACCAAACTGGCGTTTCAACCACTTGTGATTGCGATCCAACTTCTGGTGAAGACTGAGGAGGAGCTCTCTGGTATTCATCACGCGAGGAGGAACGGGGCTTGCCGGACGAGTCTTAGTATCATCCCATGAAGAATAAGCTTATGGCTCTCTGAACTGGCCATCAAGGGGCCTACTGCCTTCTTCAATCACATATTTGCCTTTTCCTTCAATGGACTTGAAATTCTTCTTGTTGACCCGGATAGGAGGCATATAACCCATATGGTTTTGGAAATCAGCATGGAAGTTGATGCCTGTCCTTGTCCTGATGAATCTCATGATCCATGGAGCAGATATCTTGTGACCAAAATGACACATCGCATTGTCGGCCAAAGTCCTCAAGAAGAAATCATGGATGTTGATAGGAATACCATGAATGATGTTGAAGAGGATATTCTTCATGAGGCCTACAACATCTTCTTCATCGTCATGGCCTTTGATCGGCGCAAGCACATTGCAGAGGATTCTGTAGACAGACCTGGGTGTGTACTTGAGCTCGTGGACGAGGAAGGTTGTTCTCGGAGATTTTCCTTCAGCCAAAGGCTTCATGAGGACTTCCATCATTCCATTTGGCAGCTCACACTCACCATAAAGCTTCACAGCCTCATCCGAGGGAATTGGTACGGGCAGTTCTCTGAGGAGTTCAATAGTAGGAGCCTTGTAGTGAGTGTTCTGTGACATCCAGTCAAACACCCAAGTGTTAATGTCTTCAGGGTTGCCAGATATGTGAAGAGTGGCATAGAACTGAAGAATTAACTCATTGTTCCAGTCAGATATGTCGGAGCATATTGGGAGTAAACCTGCATCATGGAGTACACTGAGGACTGGCTCCAGGCACGGTATTGCTTCAAGTTCAACATGAGGAATATGCCTGTGCTGGAATATTTGGTTTCGTCCACATAGCACAGAGGCATAGTAATTAATTTGAGTCCTAGTCCAAAACTTAAGATGCCTCATTTGAGGATTGTCATAGGGGTTCTCTCCAATGAAGTACATGCGTTCTTCAAAGAAATTTTCCTTTTGAAAGTTTGGATGCTTGGAGAATGGCTGACGCTGAACTGGCTGAAGATTTTGCTGAGGAATAGGAGGGGAGACAACAATGGCAGTCTCTGGTTTTAGCACGACGAATGCATTTTCCTAAGCATTTTCCTCAGGGTGAGGAATTTCAGCAGCTGGTTCTTCAGGCTGACGAGATGGTGCTTGCTGGGCGTCATGCTGAGGAGCTTGTTCTGGCTGTGCTTCAGGCTGAGGAATTTCTTCTTCTTGCTCAGTTGGAGGAGTTGGATCAGCCTATTCCTCATCTTGAGGATTCTACTCAGAGTGTTTAACTTCATCAGCTTGAGGATTTTCAGTTTGTTCTTCCTCAGTTGGCTTTGTGGCAGAGGTAGTTTCATCAGCTGGTGCAGCTGATGCTTGAACATTGTCTATTTGAGGAATGAAAGGTTGAGGACTGTCGTCTGTCTGAATTTCCTCATCAGTGTGTTCCTCAGGGGCGACATCTTTCATTTCCTCACCTGCCTTTTTCGCTGGATCATCAATGATGACCATTTCATAGGAAGGAGCGACATTCAGGGGCACAGGTTCCAGAGGAGCATCTTCTTCAAGTGCTTTGAGGCTCTTTGCCTCTGTTTCTTCTTCTGATGAGGAGGCCTTTCTCTTTTTGGCTTCCTTTTCAGCAGCCCTGGTTTTCTTCACGTCTGATGCAGACGGAATCATCTTCTTCACCTTTGAAGCTTTTGGTGAAGGGGTTCTCTCTACAGATTCTTCAGCTGGTATTGAGGAACCAGCTGGAACAGAGTCATCAGCCTGCTTTGATGAAGCAGCTGGATCAGTGGCAGTCTCATCAGCTGGAGTTTCCATGATGATTTCTTCAATAGCCGGTTTATCAACACGACGCTCTTGGTGTACTTCCTCAGCTTGAGGAGTTTCCTCATCATGAGGAGATTCATCTGCTGGCTCCTCAATCAAGGGCTGAGGAGTTGGTGCTGGGGGTGCGGCCTTCTTGTTGTAGTCATTAACAGCACTAGTGGCCAGCTTGATGAAATTGCTCTTGAGGCTTTTACGATCTGACAGCTTGGCGTACTTGTCAGTCAATTTCTTCAGCTCTGCCTGTGTTGTCACTAGTGCATCAGGAGTCAATTTAAGGAGATTCTTCCTGAGGAATTTCTCCTTTTTAATATTTGCAACTTTGACCTCCCTGGCCTGCTGTTCTTTCCACTTGGCTTCATTTATGAAAGTGGTCACCATGTGGCTGATGCCAGGCGGAAGCTTCAAATCATCAACTGGAGTGTTTGGATCCTCATACCAGATGTTGATGTAGTCAAGGAGGACCTTGGGGTCCATTGCCAGAGGAATGGCACTGCCTGATGCTTGAGCTACTCTTTCCTGCTTGTTTCTAATGATGGTTGCAGGGTTTCATCATCAAATTCATCACTTCCCTCTGATGCAGACGGGACGGTGATGATTTTACTGGGGCTGGGCAGAGTTGCACGTTCAGCAGTTACCAAAGTCGTCGCAGGAGGTGTTGAAGACTTTGCCTCCGAGCTGCTTGCAGTTGAGAGTGAGGAGCTGGAGTTGGCGGTCATAGGCTTCATGACTTGCTTCTGTACTGGTTTCTCTTGAGTCTTTGCAGGTGGAGCTGAGGATTTTGGAGCTGAGGAGATTGCTACTGAGGGCTTTGGCACTGATGGTTTTGGCATTGAAGGTTTTGGTGCTGAAGGTTTTGTGACTGAAGCCTGAGCAGACTTCTCTTGAGGCTTTGGAGCCTTTGGATTTGATGGCACAGACTGCATTTGAGGAATTTCTGAGCTAGAGGTTTCTGCGGCAGAGGAAGTAGCAGCAGCTGAGGCAGCAGCTGAGGATTCATTGAATTTCCTCACTGTAGCTTCTGCCTACTTCTTGAGCTTAGCCAGATGCTTTTCCTTCTCATCTGGATAGTCATCAATAGTCATGAGGCTTGAGGGATCTGCTACTTGATGATCCTCAAGTGGGGCTCTTCTGCCAGGGGGCTTCAGAGCGAATTTCTTCGCATATGTGGGAGTCACAAACCTGTATTCCTTCCATTCCATCGCCCATTGGCGTTCTATCTTCTACAGTCGTATCTTTCTCTTGGCCATTGTCTCATTTTCATCACGCGTGCAATAGTCCAAGTAAATATCCTCAGGGATATCCACAGCTGTGTTTTGCTCAAGTTTCTTTTCTCCCTTCTGTTTTCTGTCATCCTCCATTTTCTTCAGTTGAGGATTTTGCAGATGAGATTGAACTCTTGAGGATTCTGATGAGACTTCAAGAGTTTCTTCCAGAAACGTTGCAAATGAGTTAATGTGATGAGAACCGAGAGATTCATCAGCTGACATGTGTGTACCTGTGAACAAAGTATAGTTGCGAGGAATTTGGAGAGGTCATATGCGTTCTCAGATTTGAAGAAAATGAAAAAGTTTGACAGTTTGAGGAATATAACCAGTGGTTGAGGAATTTGCCTGAGCATACCGTTCTTGGGTTCCAGAGTTGTACAGATCCGAAAATTCGCACAATTGAGGAATCTCGTGAAAATCATAGATGCTTAGCATAGTTCATCAATGATGTGGTGATAGGAAGTGTTTGAGGAATCAAGTGCTTATCATTTTTTGAGGAAAAACAGATTTCACATAGAAGATGTAAAATTTTAGATCTAACTTGCTATAAAAATGGGATTTATTTACCCTGGAAGGTGCGCACGAAGAACACAGAAAGTTGTGTGTGGAGAGGCTCTTCGGTCACGTGTCCAATGCACCCTAACCTGGCGACAGAGGACGTCTACGGCGGCGGCGGATGAAGATGGTCCGACTCTGGCGTGGTTCCGGCGACGGAGAACTCGAGGCAGTGAAGCTCTTCCTCACCGGCGACGAGACTACTAGCGATGGCGCTAGGGTTCGGTGGTGTATGCTGTGGCAGGAGAGTGATGGAGCGAAGAAGAGTATGCCGAGGGGGATAAGGACATATTTATAGCGAAAAGTTACTGTTGGCGCGAGAATTTCGGACCAAACAGCCCCTCCCTCTACGCCTCCGCAGGACACGTGTAGCTCCCGTACGATGCGGTGGAGATAGTGGAGATCGTGGTTATCCGATCGGGGGAAGTGGGGTTCAGTTACTGTGTCTTAAAGAAACAATTTTTGAAGATTTGAGGATTTTCGTTACAAAATCATCAGCTGACAAGGAGGCAGTGAGGATTTTGAACAAAGTTTCAAGTAGAACGCATATGAAGAATTGAATAGACTGGATGAGTATAGCATAGAGGGAAGGTAGGGTCCGATCAGATTCACTTAGCAGAAATTTCAACTTGAAGAAATAACAATAAGTGAATGATGTTGAGGACTTTAAATCACAGTCTATCTAGTCAATTGAAAGTCATCAAGTGTTTTTGAATATTTTGTGATAAATCATCACAATGAAGAACAACTATTTTGAAGAAAAACACATTTTGAGGAAATAGAACATTTGAAGAAAATCAACTTGAGCAATTTCACTTTGGGCGGTGGCGTGACCCACCATATAGGAATGTTGATTACAGACGCCGCGTACAATTGTCGTAGGGCCCTGAGAATCAATTTCTTTGTTAATTTCTTCACATTCAGAGTGACATTCTTCATTAGTTGAAGAAAATCGATTCATCATGTGTTGCACATCTAAGTCATCAACTTTGCATAAGTGTTAGGATGTGTGCATGTTTTTACAAAACATTTGAAGATTCTAAGATATTTAGCTCACACCGCAACTTGCAAAACCTTTTCTCATCCAAGGGCTTAGTGAAGATATCTGCCAGTTGATCATCAGTCTTCACATGGTCGATGAAGATATTGCCCTTGAGGACATGGTCCCGAAGAAAATGATGACGAATCTGGATGTGCTTGGTCTTCGAGTGCTGTACTGGGTTGTATGCAACCTTGATAGCACTCTCATTGTCACAGTAGAGAGGCACATTCTTCATGTTGATGTCGTCGTCCTTGAGGGTTGCTTCATCCATAGCAATTGAGCACAGCAAGAACCAACAGCAATGTACTCAGCTTCGGTAGTGGAGAGTGATACACAGTTCTACTTCTTTGAGGACCAGCAAACTAGTGATCTTCCAAGGAAATGGCATTTGCCAGAAGTTGACTTGCGATCCACACGGTCACCAGCATAGTCAGAATCATAATACCCTACCAGATGAAGATTGGAGCCCTTGGGATACCATAATCCTAGTGTTGGTGTGTGAGCTAAGTATCGAAGAATATGTTTCAGAGCCTTATGGTGTGATTCCTTCGGTTTTGCTTGAAAACGTGCACACATGCAAACACTAAGCATTATATCTGGCCTAGATGCACATAGATACAATAAAGATCCAATCATAGAATGATATACCTGCTGATCGATGTCTTTACCATTTTCATCAGTGCCGAGGTGGCCGTTGGTAGGCATTGGAGTCTTGGCACCTTTGCATTCATATATATCGAATTTCCTCAGAACATCCTTGAGGTATTTCTCATGTGATATGAAGATTCCATTGCTTTGTTGACGAATTTGAAGACCCAAGAAGAATTTCAGCTCCCCCATCATGGACATATGATATTCTTCACTCATCATTTAGGCAAATTCATCACTGTATCGTTTGTCAGTACAGCCAAATATGATATCATCGACATATATTTGACATACAAATAGCTCATTATCATTGGATTTTTTGAAAAGAGTTGGATCGAGTGAACCAGGTTTGAAGCCTTTCTTCCTGAGGAATTCCTTCAATATATCATACCATGCCCGAGGGGCTTGCTTGAGACCATAAAGAGCCTTTTTGAGTCTGAAGACTTTGTCTGGATTCTTTGGATCCTCAAAACCTGGGGGCTGAGAAACATATACTTCTTCCTCAAGCTTACCATTGAGGAATGCACTTTTCACATCCATTTGATATAAGATGATGTTATGATGATTAGCATAAGCAAGTAGTATTCGAATAGCTTCAAGTCTAGCAACAGGTGCAAAAGTTTCATCGAAATCTATTCCTTCAACCTGGGCGTAGCCTTGGGCTACAAGTCGTGCCTTGTTCCTCACTACTTGACCGTCCTCATCTTTCTTGTTTCGGAAAATCCACTTGGTGCCGATGATGTTGTGCTTACGAGGATCTGGTCGTTTGACGAGCTCCCATACGTCATTCAGCTTGAATTGAAGAAGTTTGTCTTGCAAAGCTTGGATCCACTCCGGTTCCAGAAAAGCCTCAGCAACTTTTGAGGGTTCTGTGATGGATACACAGGAAAAATGCCCACACAATTTAACTAAGTGTGAAGCTTTTGAGCGAGTGAGAGGACCTGGCGCGTTGATGTCGTTGAGGATTTTTTCAACTTCTATGTCGTTTGCAATCCTTGGATGAGCTGGTTGAGGATTTTGTCTAGGCTGAGGAACTGGTGTTGGTGCAATTTCCTCAGGAACATATTCTTGATTTTTATCAGTGATGGGGATCGTTTCTTCACCAATTTCCTCAGTGGGGACAATGTCTTCAGTAGGCTTGAGCTTTATTGCTTCCTCAGGAGACAGCTTATCTGGATCAGAAGGCAATTGCTCTCTTTGCGAGCCATTAGTTTCATCGAACCGCACATCTACAGTCTCAACAACTTTGTTGTGATAGTTGTTGAAGACTCTGTAAGTGTGCGAGTCCTTTCCATAAACGAGCATAAAACCTTCATATGCCTTAGGTGCAAATTTTGAGCTATGGTGAGGATCTCTAATCCAGCATTTTGCACCGAAGACTTTGAAATAACTTACATTGGGTTTCTAGTTAGTGAGGAGTTCATATGAGGTTTTCTTGAGGAATTTGTGAAGATATACCCTGTTGATTATATGGCATGTAGTGTTGATTGCTTTAGGCCTAAAGCAACGACGAGTCTGATATTCTTCAAGCATAATTCTTGCCATTTCAACGAGAGTCCTGTTCTTCCTTTCAACGACACCATTCTGCTGAGGAGTATAAGGAGCAGACAATTCGTGAGTAATACCAAGTTCATCAAGACCAGTGTTTTTGAACTCAGTTCCATTATCACTCCTGATATGTTTGATCTTGATACCAAATTTCGTCGAGGCCCTTGAAGAAAATCGTTTGAAGATTTCCTGCACTTCGGTTTTATACACTATGATATGCACCCAAGTGTATTTGGAATAATCATCAACTATGACGAAGCCATATAATGATGCTGCATTGGTTAGTGTGGCATAGTGAGTAGGTCCAAATAAATACATATGAAGCAATTCGAATAGACGTGTAGTGGTCATGATAGTCTTAGAGGGATGCTTTGATCTGGTCATTTTCCCAGATTCACAAGCACCGCAGAGATGATCCTTGAGGAATTTGACTGATTCGATGCCGATGACATGCTTCTTCTTCCCGAGCGTGTGCAAATTCCTCATGCCTGCATGACCTAGTCTTCGGTGCCACAGCCATTCTTCTGAGGTTTTTGCTAGTAAGTGGCTGGTTGAGGACCTGTAGAGAAATAAACAATGTACAAATCCCCTCTTCTTACACCTTCGAAGACTTTGGATCTGTCAGATTCCATGGTGACTACACATCTATATCTACCAAAGATAACAATCATATCAAGATCAAAAAGCATCAAGACTGACATAAGGTTAAAACCAAGGGATTCAACAAGCATCACTTTGTCCATATGCCTATCCTTGGAAATAGCCACTTTGCCAAGTCCCAATACCTTGCTTTTACCTTTGTCAGCATATGTGATTTTCTTCAGAGGTGATGGAGTTAGTGGCATATTCATTAGTAAGCTTTTATCACCAGTCATGTGATGTGTGCAGCCACTATCAAGAACCCACTCAGTATTCTTGGGTTTGTCATCTCGCAGATGAATTAGTACAGCTTACCATCTCATATGCTTCAGATTTGAACAATATGATACAAATTTCATCAGATCAGTAATTTCATCATAACAGAGATGCAAGGACGTGTGAAATATTTCTATTTCATCAATCATTAGCTTGCGTCCTATCAAGCATTTCCTCAGGTCTCCAGCAAATTCTTCAGATGATGATTTTCATCTGGAGAGCTGACCTGCAGAAATGATAAGTTCGATTTCTTCACCACCCACATCTGAAGGGGTGGCAAAGCATTCATCATCCTGCGAGCACCATATCAGAAAGGTGGCATTGAAGCCAATGCACATCTCTTAAAAGTAGGGGGATTAAAGTAATCATATGAATATGCAGAGAACTGGTTTGAGGATTTATGAACATAATGATTTGAGGAGTAACGCTCATATTCATATTCCTTGTAGTTTCCCTGCATGTTAGACGCATTAGCACGGGTACGAGCATAGTTTTGACCAGTTGAGGATTTTGATCCTCTTGAAGACTTTGGTCCTCCTGAGGAATTTGATCTGGGGTTCAGATTCTTCAGTGGTGGTGTCATGAGGACATTCACCTGAAGATTTTAAAGACAACTTTTGGGAACCCAGATTTTCCTCAGAGGAGGGCCATTCCTGCAGTTAGTTCCAACATATCAAGCAAATACTTCACCAGATTGATTTTTGAACAGTTTATAGTTGGAGTCAAATGACTCCTCTGAGGAATAGGATAATTCACATGAAAAGCCAGTTAGATTAGATGGATCAAAAGGAGGCCTAGTAGCAGCAACCCATGAGGTTTTGGGATACTGCTCAGGTTTCCAATAAGATCCATCAGCATTTAATTTCCTCTCAAAGGCAATTCCTTCTTTCCTAGGGTTCCTCTTCAAGATCTGCTTCTTGAGCACATCACAAATGGTTTGATGTCCTTTGAGGCTTTTGTACATGCCTGTCACGTACAATTCCTTCAACCCTGCACTTTCATCAGTAACATTTGTGTTTTCCTCAAGTGAGGAAATAGACACAGCAGGTGCAGTTGAAGAATTTGCAGCAATGGTAGCATTTGATGATTCTGGTGAGGAATTAGCAGTTTCGCGTTCAATGCATTTAAGACATGGAGGAATAAATTCAAGTTGACCAACGCTGATCTGTTGAGCTAGTAATGAGTCATTTTCCATACGAAGATCATCATGAGACATCCTCAGCTTCTCAAGATCAAGCTTCCTTTGAAGAAATTCATAGGAAAGCTTCTCATGATCAGTGAAGAGTGTATCATAACGATCCTGAAGATTATCAAATCTAGACTGAAGACTTTTCACATCATCAGTGAGGATTTGGGTAAGGTTCATTTCATCATTCAACAGATCATCACTTTTATGTAGCAGTTTGTGAAGCTTTTCCACAGCAGTTTGTTGTTTAGTGGCAATGATAGCAAGTTTACTGTAACTGGGTTTCTTATAATCATTAGGTTCACAGTCACTTGAATCAGAGGAGGAGGCATTATTTGGTACCTTCGAACTCTTTGCCATGAAGCAATAGGTTGGAGCGAAGTCATCAGATTATTCATGAGTATGGAAGGTGCAATCATTTTTTTCAAGATTGAAGATTGACTTGCTGACGAAAGTGGTTGCTAGTGCAAGACTAGCATGTCCGGATTCTGAGTCTTCTTCAGAACCCTCTTCTTCATCACATCCTCTCATTCTGCCTCGGAGTCCATTTCCTTGCCAATAAGTGCCCGAGGCTTTCTGAAACTAGTCTTCTTGTGTGATGAGGGCTTTGAAGATGAGGATTTTGAAGATTTCTTCTGCTTCTTCGAGTCATCAGAACTGTCATCCTTGTATTTCTTCTTCTTTGATTACTTTCCCCAACGGGGACAATCAGCAATGTAATGACCTGATTTCTTGCACTTGTGACAGGTTCATTTCTTGTAGTTCTCAGATGAAGATTCTGATTTCCTCATGTCTCTTCTTGAAGATTTACCGAACTAGCCACGTCATGCAAATCTCTGGAATTTCCTCACGAGCATTGCAAGCTCCTGTGCAAATTCTTCAGGGTCACATATGCTGTCATCTGTGTCTTCTTCTTCAGATGAGGAAATTTCTCTAGCCTTCAGTGCACGTGGTCTGGAATAGCTTGGTCCATATAGATCTCTCTTTTCTTCTAGCTGGAATTCATGAGTATTTAGCCTTTCAAATATATCAGCTAGATCAAGCATCTTGTAGTCTGGTCTTTCTTGAATCATCAGAACTAAAGTATCAAATGAAGAATCCAAAGATCTCAGCAGTTTTCACAACTTCGTGATCGGTGATGTCTTGAGATCCTAGTGCTTGCAGTTCATTTGATATGTTAGTGAGGCGATCAAAGGTGTCCTGGCAGCTTTCATTGTCATGTCTCTTGACGCGATTGAAGAGATTGCGAAGAATATCAACACGAGAGTCACACTGGGTTGATACTCCTTCATTTACCTTGCACAGTCTCTCCCAGATCAGTGTTGCAGAGCCCAAAGCACTTACTCTTCCAAACTGGCCTGGGCTCAGATGGCCACAGATGATGTTCTTTGCTTGAGAATCGAGTTGCTTGAATTTCTTCACTTCAGCCGTAGTGACACTGGCAGAGATGATGGGGACGCCATTTTCCACAATATACCAGAGATCATTATCAATAGCTTGTAGATGCATTTGCATTTTGTTCTTCCAGAAGGGAAAGTTCTTTCCTTCGTAGGTAGGACATGCTGCAGTCACCTTAAACATGCCAGCAGTCGACATAACTAAAACTCCAGGTGGTTAAACCAAAATCACACAGAACAAGGGAGTACCTTGCTCTGATACCAATTGAAAGTGCGTTATATCGACTAGAGGGGGGTGAATAGGAGATTTTTAGAATTTCATCACTGAGGAAATTCCTTTTGAGGAAATTCCTCACTGATGACTAACTTACAGCGGAAACAGTAAAGGATCAGATGTGCAAAGTTTCACAACAGCAGTTTTTCAGAGTGAAGAATGTATAAACAGATTGCACGGTGAGCAGGCACGCAGAATACTGATGAGGATTAACTGTCGTGAAGAATTTGGGGTTGAGGAAATTCAGAGAAAGTCTTCAACAAATTCTTCAAACAGTCGCAGTGAAAGTCATCAGCACATAATACGAGGAAAGTAAGGAGTTGAGGAATTAGAACCCGTTTCTCAATGAAGACAGTCGTTGATGACCCAATTCCAACTGCTGTGATAGTCGTACATCTGGTTTGGAGCGGCTTAGTATTGAAACCAAAGGACACCCAGTCCCGGGACACACAGTCCCTACCGTATTCTCCTTGAGCTAAGGACACACAGTCCTCGCCCAACACTCGTGGTAAGTCTTCAGGGCAGACTTCCAAACCCTCACAAACTTGGTCACCCGGCGATCCACAATTGACTGCTGGAAAGCTCTAGACCATGACGCCTAACCGTCTAGAGGATGCACAATCCTCAAAGGTAAAAGGCTTCAGTCCCGCACAGGAACAACTTCTTCAGTGATGCTCAATCACTAGGTTTGGTTTGTGGTTTCGGTGTATGGTGTATTTCCTCACTGATGAATTACTCTCGAAGGCTCTGAGGAATTGGGTTGCTCTTATGACAAGTGTCAGTTTCTAATGGAGCAGCCAACCAGCTAGTGGCTGTGGGGGGTGGCTATTTATAGCCTGGGAGCATCCCAACATGATTTGACACTAATGCCCTTAAGTAATAAGACCGTTGGAGTCGATAAGACCAGTGACTTGGCGTGGCTATCGAAACGGTCGGAACCCTCAACTGTGAGAGTCCTCATGTCACTCATATTCCTCACTTTGAGGAATTTGGTAGGATTAGGCTTGGGTTGAGCATCATGAGGAAATTCATTCCATAGTGTAACTTCGACCCCCTTTAACAGTACGGTGTTCCTATTACTCGAATGCGAAGAAAGTAAAAAAGAAAGTGTAAATCTTGATGCTTCAATTCTTCAGAGTGATTTTCTTCAGGAACCGCCACACTTCTCAATATCAGTATCTTCATGAGGAATATCAATTTCATCGCAGATTCCTCGCGATTCATTTCTTCAGCTTCAGACCAATCTCTTCAACTGAAAACATATATTTTTAGGGGTCGATATTCTACAAATATCTCAAACTCCTCAATGACTTATAGATCCTGTGTACACTCACAAACACATCAGATACTTAACCTATAAGTCTTCAAACCACCAAAATCACTAAGGGGCACTAGATGCACTTACACCCTCCCCTCCCACCTATATATATGGAGGTATTAGGGCTAATTTGAGACAACTTTGCCACGGCAGCCCGACCACGTACCTCCACGGTTTTTCCTCTAGATCGCGTTTCTGCGGAGCCCGGGCGGAGCCGTGCTGAGATTATATCACCACCAACCTCCGGAGCGCCGTCACGCTGCCGGAGAACTCATCTACCTCTCCGTCTCTCTTGCTGGATCAAGAAGGCTGAGATCATCGTCGAGTTGTACGTGTGCTGAACGCGGAGGTGCCGTCCGTTCGGCACTAGATCGGAGCGGATCGTGAGACGAATCACGGGACGGTTCGTGGGACGGTTTGCGGGGCGGATTGAGGGACGTGAGGACGTTCCACTACATCAACCACGTTTATTAACACTTCTGCTGTGTGATCTACAAGTGTACGTAGATCTGAAATCCCCTTCGTAGATGGACATCACCATGATAGCTCTTCGTGCGCGTAGGAAATTTTTTGTTTCCCATGCGACGTTCCCCAACAGTTTCGTAATAGAGGTAAATACATACCCACATTATGCTGCCATGACCCTTCCTCTTCACGGCAAACGCAATATAGATCACTAGTATCAGAGGCAGAGGTACTGAGCATGAAAACGCTTCAGGCCACCACCCGTCGTGAACTAGAGGAACTTCAGGCACACGTGCGAGCTTCTAACAACGAGGCATGGCCGAACCGTGACGAAGCTGCCCGGAGACGAGGGGAGTAGCACCAACGCTCCAAGATGTTCCAGGAGCTCCCGAAGCACGGTTGCCGTGTCGTGGCTGCCTTCTCCATTGAGAGGTTGGAGGATCCTCCCGAGACCACCGACACCAGCTACGCGGCCTTGTTTTCGAGGCTAATGGAGCAACTGGAGGTCGGCTCTGCTCCGTGGAATGAGATCACCGATGCCGAGTGACACAACCTTCTGTATCAAGCATCCACCCACATTTTTAGCAACTTGTTGTGCACTTACAACAACTTCAACCTATCCTAGGTACTATGTCGAGTCCTGGAGGAGCTTCAAGGCGAACTCGTGAGGGCGGTGGAAAATCATGTGGCGAGCCTACTAGATCTGCTCGTCCCCCATGGAGTGGGGCCCGACGAGGACGTCGACGCCGCCGTGGACGATGTCGATCGCCGTAGCGCCTCGTGAGGCTCTCTCGTTTGCACTCGTGCAGAAGTGTAGGGACAGAACCGGATGGAGTAAACACTTAATGCTTGTGATATTTTACGCACCTCTTCGTTTTATTGTTCCATGTTGTTATATTATCATCCTATGATAATTTTTGGGGCCTAATTCACCAATTTATATTATTTTTTTAGTAGTAACCTATTTACCCAGTGCCCATGGCCAATTTCTATTTTCTGCGTGTTTTTTGTTTTTTAGGTTTTCAGAAAAAAACAAATTCCAATTGCCACGAAACTTATTTATGATTTTTCTTGACCAAATGAACACATGGAAGGATAGGGAGGAGACCTGAAGCCATAGGAGGGTCCCACAAGCCGACATGGCGCGACCAGGGGGTGGTCACGCCTTGAAGGCTTGTGACTCCCTCGTGGCCCCTTGTCGGATTTTGGGCTCCGCAAAACCCTAGGGATTCGAACCCAGGGGCGCACACACAGTCCACTGAACATATTCCGTTTTCCGGACATACTACACAATGGCAAAGGCTAGAACTTGTCACGCCCCAAAAATTTAATAATATTTTTCTGAATTTAATATTGCCTAAAATAAAAAAATTGAGAAAATAATTTGCTTCATGACTCTTGTTAAAGCCTCTTTCCAAAAACTTTCATCTCAAGTGGCTTTCCGGAGATCTTTTAATGCTTGAGCCCTTACTTGAGAGCATTTTGAATTATTTATTTAATTAGATGGAAATATTATTTTGGCCATGTCTATTTTATATCTGAATTTCTGGATTTTTAGTTAATGTTTGAAACACTCCTTTGCCTTCATAAAGAGGTTTTCCCTAGGAGAATGTTTTTGAAAATTTATGTTGGAACCCGAGTACTTGCATAAAAACATTTCTTTTGTTCTCGTAAATTCTTGGCATATTTTATTTTAATATTTTACCCAGATTTATTTTATACAAAACAGAATATTTTTTCCTTATAGGGTTGTTTTGCACTGCAACCTTGTGACCACTTCTTCTAAAAATTCTATAAAAAATTGTAGATGACATGTGATGTCCGTGGATCACATTTCTACTTTTCTAATCTGGTCCAGATTTGAGTTTGTACTTCAACCCCTAGAAATAATCTTTCAAAAATTCCATAAAAATTTGGGGATGTCAAGTATAGCATGAGATTGACTTTTATGCAAAAACCCCACTATGTGCTTTGTAAAATTTTAGCAAAATAATCATTTTTGTGTTCTGGTCTAGTTGATACTTTACACTACAACCCTACTTTTACTTACTCAAATTGATGTGATACTTCGCATGCTTGTTTGGCACCCTACCAAAACCTTAACCCCAGGAGTTGAGCCCCATTGGATGAAAGTATGTGCATGTGATAATAGCTCCAAGTTTCTATCCAGAATTGTGTTCTGCAAAATTTTCCTTAGCTAGTTTTGATTTTTGCCAAACTAACCTTACCACCATTGCTAGCACCTAGAGAGACCCTAACCTGGAGTGTGTGGGAACCAGAAAAGGCCAGTGGATGCAAGTAGCTTTCTGTCGAGCGGGTTATTTGGATGACTCGATTTGGCACTTGATAGAGTTTGAATTGGCAACTTTCTTCCCTCGCTTCAGCCAAAAAAACATTCTTCCCTGGCCCAATATTAATGTCCACCCACTCTACCTTAGCCCCTAGACCACCCCGTTTAGTATTAGCTGCATCATCCCCTGGTAGACCACCCAAGAATTCCGTCGAGCACCTCGTGAGTGTGCTCTGGGAGCGCCAGAGCATGTAATTGGCGTGCCAAAAACGCACGTTTTGCAGGCGGGAGCCGAGCCGCTGCGTCCCCGCTTCCCTTGCCCTCACGCTAGTAGCAACACTGTGTTAACCCCCTCTCCACCGACCGTTGGTCACCGCCATGTGCACGAGCAATGCAGCGGCAGCGCAGCGGCCGCGGTTTCCTCTTCTTTACTGAAGTGGCCGGCGTCGCCCAACCACCCCAGCCAACCATTTGTCCCTGCACCATCCCCTGCATCAGCTGCTCGTTGCCCCGCAACCCATGTCGCCCTGCTACCACCGCTGCGCGCGTGAAGCTCTATCCCCGGCGAGCTTATCCGAAGCCCCAGCGGAACCGCCTTGAGCCAGCTATTTAATGGAGCCCCCGAGCCCTCCGAGCTCCTCGGCAACCTCCTCGGACTAGTAGCCCCCTCCACATCACCCCAATTCGGCCCGAGCTGCTGTCGGTGCTCGTCGTTGACCGCAGCATCGCCGTCTGTCTTCGGCAAAATTCCGACAGCCCAAGCCCCGTAGTGCTCCCCTACCTACCCTGATAGCCTCCCTAGAGCCCCAGGAACTCATTCTCGGTATTGCCTCGTGCCATTAGCGCCATAGGCCGGAGTTGGGATCGCCGGAGCTTCCTTGTCTGCCGTGGAAGATGGGGCACCTGCTCCTGAGCCCCTCCGCTACTCAGGTACCTCCTGAGGATGGGGTGCTCACCCCTGAACTCGTCGGCGTGCTCAGCTCGAGGAGCGATGCCTCCTAGCGTTAGGGAACCTCGCCGGAGCTCTCTCCTCGCCCCTGTTTTTGTGCACAAGGGAGAAAGAAGAAGAACCCGATAGGCGGACCCCGCATGTCGGTGAGTGAGCCACACCCCCGAGAGGCGCAAACCCCCTCGTGCATCTTATTTTTAGTATAGCGTATTTCCTGGTAGATATCTCAGTAATGCACTTCCTCTATTAGAAAGAGTATGTAGCCCGAATCGTTTTCTTTTAGTTTGCTTTTAAAAAACAGAGTTGACCAGAAAGTTTGAGTGGATCTAACTTTTTATAGGTAAATCCAAATCTATCGATTCTTTTTCCTACATGTTTAGAATTTCATCTAGTTTAGTTTACGATTTATTTCAAAATTATTGAAACAACGTTTGTGTGCTATTTTGAATATGTATGTTAATTCAAATAATTGTGAAAATAGTATTTGAATAGAGGATATCTACTCCATGATGTGGGGTACACAATCACCATCCTCAAACCCCTAAGTCAATCATCTTGAATCCAAATTTTGCATAAGTTGTGTGATGATTGTGGTGGTGCATATATTGCGTTACTGACGTTATGTTAATAATAATCTTGCATGAAATAATAACTTGCATTCTTCATACATGCTACTCGTATTATAACAATGGTAAAATATAATGATGGCATGTGATAGTTATGAATGGTCGTGGAATATCCTAGTCACGCGGAACGTGATAGGTTATGGCCTGGTCATGACATGTGCACGATGATGCGTGTAAAACTTGGTTAAACTCCAGTATCGACCTAGATAGAGTCGTGTCCGTGTCATACTTCTATATCGTGCTACCATAGTTCCCTGCATAATGGATTCGGTAAAGTCAGTTGTAGACCTATTATCAGTCACACACCAAGTAGAGGGGCTGGTATGAAGGTATCCATGGCCCTGGGATAAATCCATTCATCAGGTAAGGGGGCATGGGTGTTCCCGGTCTAGGACCGGGTGGGAATGGCCCTTCCCAGTGAGCGCGCGGTATAAATTTTTGATCCCATGCTGGTCGGGGTCTGAGCCTCCCCGTGTTATGGTTTTGCCTTGGCAGCATAGTCCTGGTGAAGCCGGGCTTCGTGGAGGAAAAACCGGTGTGTGCTGATTGTGAGTGTTCGCTTCAAATGCCATACGCGGGATTAGTCTTGTCGACAATCGGAAACCATGAGCTGTGGGTAAACAGTACACCCTTTGTAGAGTAAAAACTATTCGAGTAGCCGTGTCCGTGGTCAAGGACGTTGTTTTACGAGTCAAGTGTCGGTCCTATAGTCGATCTTTGGAGTATAGCGGTGATAAAAATAATGGTTGTGGAAAATCATATGATGATGTGGTGCATAATCATATTCTTATTATTACTATGGACTAACCCCTATTATACTGTTGTTGGATATCCCTGGGACGGTTCTACCTCCTGGATATTCAATAATTATTGTTTCATATAAGCCCTTTATGTGGTGTCGCTCAGACGTTAGACTGTGGCATGCTTATTATCATTTCTTATAAGCCATTTCTGTGGTGTTGCTCAGACGCCCGACTGTGGCACGCATAATATTACTTATCCAGTATTACCATCCTTGCTTGTTTATAACACATTGGTGGAAACATGGCATATCTTCATGAATGCATCCAGGAATTAAACTCTAATGGCATGATATAATGGTTAGTGGAATTTGCATGCATCTCACCTGCTTAACTTTACTATTTTCTTGATGTTTGTGAGTACATTCAAAGTACTCATTGGCTTGTCCCTGGCTATTGTCTTGGCCAGATTGCGTTCGGAGAGGAGCAAGATACCGTCAATCCCGGAACCTAGGAGTCAAGGATGACAGCCTTGTGAGATAGGAATTTATCCAGGTCAGCTGTTCCTGTGGGAATGGAGTCCCATGGTAGACCTTCAACCTCAGACTTTTGTTCAACCTAGTAGACTTTCATGGTCTTGTAACCCAGATTTTATATTTTTGTTTGGATATTCCATAGCAAGTAAGTGTCTAGCAGTTAACAAATATCCTGGGGCTGGTAAACACAGAGACATGTTTTTGTGGAAATCATTTTCTGAAAAACATGTCGCTACAGAACTCGCACGACGGTGAGGAGAAATCAGGACACAATAGTTTACCCAGGTTCATGCCACATTGATGCGTAAAACCCTACTCCTGTTTTTGGGGGATTGCCTCTCACGGAGCTTGATGAACGAGATAGTACAGTGTTCTTGAGCTTCTGGAGGCCAAGTTGCTTGGTGTGTTTCTCTAGCATTATGATGATCCGACCGCCCCCTCTCAGGTATCCTACCCCCTCTATTTATAATGGAGGCGAGGGTCCTCTTCCCTTATCGTAGGCGGGAAGGAAACCCACAATGGCCAGTTTCGGTGGAAGACAAGGGAACATGCCTCCCCTGTCAAAAGTGGTCTTAGCGTGCAAAGTAGTTGTGCGCGCTGCTGGGAAAGGGCCTGTGGTGACGTCTGACCTATTGGCGGGCGGCAGCGGCTTTGTTGCACCAGAAGGGAAAGCTTTGGGAGATGCCTTTCGGACGCATGTACGCTCCTGCTCTCTTTGCACCAAGGGGGGAACCGCACTGCTCTGCCATCTGTGGATCACCTGTCCACCTTCTGCATCATCCTTGACTCCTGATGCCGGGCCTTGCCTCGGAATGTCCGCCGCTCTGGAGGGGTCCTGAGGAGGCCCATTCAGGTATTAATTCCATTCCTCCTCATGAGGCTTTGCCCCTCACGAGGGCCTTGCCGAGCCTGTTGGTGCTTGATCGATGGAGTGGGCCAGCCCTAGGACGTAGACAGGAAAGTCTGGATAGAACCGTTTCCAGGACGCCGATAGTAGCCCCTGGGCCCAAGGCATGCTTGGGCTGGCTTCCTGGCAAAGGCTTGGAGGCAGCTTGAAGCGTCGCGGGCCCTAAATGTCTGCGGGCCAAGCTTCACTCGCTGGGGGCGGCGCGTATACACACGCCGTGCGGTCGCGTCCCCTCACGAATTGCGTGGGCCCGGGGACGCGAGGGATGCATGCCTGCTCTGCGCTTCCTATTTAACCCGGCGAGGGTGATAAGGCTTGCGTCGCCTCAGTCTTCTTCGCCTTACACCTTCATCCCTCCACCCACACAGCATGGCACCTGTGAGGAGATTCTCTATTCCCGATAAGGGGAGAGCCCCTGGCGAAGGTCTTGCTGCTCCAACTACCAAGAGGGGACGAGGTCACCCTAGGAGTTATGCGGCGGTGCCGACAGCGGCCTCCGGAGGGCACGGACGTGGTTCCGCCTGGTCGGGGATCACAATTGGCACCCATGGCGGGGCGTCGACCGAAGCGGGTGCCCATGGGGGCAGGAATGGGAGGTCGATGATGGCCACCCGGCCGCCTCGCACGTGTCTCCACTCGGCTGATACGGCAATGGAGTTCATGACATGGGTGGACATGCTAGAGATTGCCTGGCTCTAGCTCCCAAGCTTCTTCGCGAAGGCGCTACCAGCTGGCGGGCTCTCGGGCCTTTGGCTACAGGCCAACGGCTGCTACGGCGGGGCGTACTAGTTCGAGGTCGAGGTCACCCCCCGCGGCTACATGTATCTGAACCGTGGGTGGCAAGCGTTCACGCGCGCCCGAGGCTTGAAGGGGAGGTGATACGTCCACTTCTAGTTTGACGGGGAGGCGACGCTCTTTATCAAGATCTTCGATGTCGAGGGCGATCATCTGGGTTGGTGCCCTGAGGACGCCGGTCATGGCGGTCCCATGGATGAGCCCTTCTCTGGCGATGGGCGCCACACCTCCAGCAGTAGTGAAACCCCCTTCGAGAGGAGCCCGAGCAACAACAGCGATAGCAGCTACGACGAGCCGCCTTGCTGCCGTGCCTGAGCCTTGGGGGGTAGCCCCCAAGCGCGGTGGCTCCCGTCTGCTCCTGCGTCGCCAGTGAAGGAGGAGGAGGACACGGACTGAGTGTCAGTGTGCAGGTGCCGGGTGTCGGTGGCGGCAGTCCTCCTCCGAGATCTCCATCGCTAGCTGTCTTCTCCTTGCTCTCGACCCTGCATCAACAGAAATAGGGGTAGACTCTTCGGGCATGTAATGGATTTTGGCGGTCACCCCCTTGTGTTAGTGATCTTGTTTCTCTGCTGGTTTAGATACTTAGCTTGGTATGCTTGCGGGGAACTTCTTTGTTGTGATGCACGACTATGGTGTTCGGAGGGGGGGGGCTCGTTGGTTGGTTGGTCTTTCCGTTGCTGCAGGTGAAGTGGGTCGATGCTTTACGTAGTCGGACCCGGTGCTGCACATTTCCCTGCCGCCGTGGAGTGCGACCCGTTACCCAGGTCTTTCCTCACGAGGAAAAGCCCTGACACCCGGATACCAGGTGGCTTTGCAACTGGTAAGGTTCCTGAGGCGTGATGCTTAGGACTCCCCTTAGCCATTCAAGAGGCCATCATGAGTTCTATTTTGGAGGTCCCTAATCTACAGTCAGGAAGCTCTGCGTCGGTAGGTCCCAGTCCCACACATTTCCCAGCCGTCGTGAGGTGCAACCCGTTACCAAGGTGGTTCCTCACGCGGCCAGGCTCCAACAACGGGGTGCCATGTGGCTTTGTGACCGGCAAGGCTCCTGAGGTGTTATGTTCAGGAGCCCCCTTAGGTGCTCAAACTGTCCCAAGATAAATAACAGTTGTGAGGAAAAACCAAATGCTTTTCCCACTCCTAGGTGGTGCGCCGAGCCGCGATTAGGCCTCGTGAGAAAGTGCTAGTTGGCATGGGTCTGCGAACTCGTGAGTGATTACCATACGTGTATTCAGGCGCCAAGGGCTTGGCGAGGTGCCGGCACCGTGCCCCCAGCCCCTGAACGTGGGGTACGAGCGGGTAAGGGAAGACGGACGCACGACTTAGAGGAAAAGAGCATGTTGCGAAGAATGTGGGGAAAATAAGTTTTTGCAGAAAGCTTCATTTGGAAAGGCCCCGAGTTTTGACTTCATAAATACCATTAAATCCAAGCGAGAAAAAAGCAAATGCAAGCCGAGTCCGGCACCTAATCTATTCTCCGCTTCCACGCATGCCCATGAGGCGTGGAGCCCGCAAAGCATCCTCGGGACCCGCATGAACCCATAGCCCCTCAACGCAGCTCTCCAAGGCCCTAGCGCCACCACCGCATCGAATCTGCACCGTCCTTCAATTCTTCCGGAACCTACTTCATCCCGTGACACTCTCACGTAATAACAAGCCGAGGCTGTACACGCCCAGGGCCCCCCGAGGACGTGGAAGGGGTCATCCCACACTGGTGGGGAAGATGAAGGAAATCAACATAGTCCACCAACGACTTCCGGAATTAGGCGCCTAATGCATCGGGGGTAGGGACACGCGCGAGGCCAAAGTGTCCTCTCGACCTCCCAGATACACCCCCACAGTGAAACTCACACGTAATAACGAGCTGAGGTTGTATACGCCTGGGCCCCCCATGGACGCAGAAGGGGTCCACCCCACACCTAGTGGAAGACCTTAGCTCCGCGCTGGGTGGAGACGGAGGCGGTGAATAGCTACGATGCCGGACGCGGTTTCTTCTTGTTCCTTCATTACGTTTTAACTTAAGGCATCCTAAGACCTTTCCTTTTCTGTTGTATCCTAAGCCGTCAAGGGCTCGCGAGTTTCCCAGTTTGACGTTTTGAAAAGAAAAAGGAGGGTGGGGATTTCGTTTTTGTTTTCTCTCGTCTCGCCGGACACGTGTTTCCTTTTCCCCTTTGCTTTGAACCTCAGGGAACCTCGGGGAATATCGTCCTCCCAGGCAATCGCAAAAACAGGGTGTAATGCGGAATCGCTCGAGCACCAGAAAAGAGGGTCTTGGATCGCATCTCAGGAGCCTTACCGGTCATGATGCCACTCGCCGCTATAGGCGAAGAGTTGGTTAGCGCCGGAAGTGGCGGGGCCCCGCCCGGTGAAGCGTGAGTTTCGCGGTGGCGGGGATATGTGCGGTACTAGGGCCTGACGATGCAGAGTGGCTTGACTGTCAAAAGGGGGCTCCTGGGCAGCACGTCTCAGGGGCCCCACTAGTCAGAATGCCACCCGACCCCCTAGAGCACCGGGGCTTGGTAACTGGCTCCACCGTGATACATCTCAAACGTATCTATAATTTTTGATGGTTTCACGCTGTTATCTTGTCAACTATGGATGTTTTATATAGCTTTTATATATTTTTTTGGGACTAACTTATTAATTCAGTGCCAAGTGCCAGTTCCTGTTTTTTCTGTGTTTTTGACTCTTTTCAGATCAGATTTTGGAACGGAGTTTAAATGGAATAAAATCCCCGAAATAAAATTTTCCAAAACAGAAGAAGATCGGGAGGCTTGAGGGCCAAGGCAAGGGGCCCACAGGGAGCCGACAAGCCCTGTTGCCGCGGCCAGGGGGGCTGCGGCAACCAGGCTTGTGGCCTCCCTGACGCCCCCTGCCCTAACTCTTTGGCCTATAAATTCCCTAAAATCACAGAAAAAATCAGGGCATCCACGCAAACACTGTTCCGCTGGCGCAAGCTTCCGTTTCCGCGATATCTCATCTGGAGACCCTTCCCGGTGCCCTCCCGGAGGAGACTTTGCAGTTGGAGGGCTTCTACATCAACATCATCGCCTCTCCAATGACTCGTGAGTAGTCCACTTCAGACCTACGGGTTCGTACTTAGTAGCTAGATGGCTTCTCCTCTCTCTTGGATCTTCAATACAAAGTTCTCCATGATCTTCATGGAGATCTATCCGATGTAATCCTCTTTGGCAGTGTGTTTGTCGAGATCCGATGAATTGTGGATTTGTGATCAGATTATGTATGAATTATATTTGAGTCTTTGTTGATTTCTTATATGCATGATTTGATATCCTTGTAAGTCTCTCGGAGTCTTGGGTTTTGTTTGGCCAACTAGATCTATGATTCTTGCAATGGGAGAAGTCCTTGGTTTTGGGTTCATACCGTGTGGTGACCTTTCCCAAGTGACAGAAGGGGAAGCAAGGCACGCATCACGTTGCTTCCATCAAGGGTAACAAGATGGGCTTTTATCTTAGATATGAGATTGTCCATCTACATCATGTCATCTTGCTTAAGGCGTTACTCTGTTCTTTTCAACTTAATACACTAGATGCATGCTGGATAGCGGTCTACGTGTGGAGTAATAGTAGTAGATGCAGAAAGTATCGGTCTACTTGTTTTGGGCGTGATGCCTATAGATACAATCATTTCCTTAGATAACGTCACGACTTTGCGCGGTTCTATCAATTGCTCGACAGTAATTCGTTCACCCACCGTCTACTTGCTTTCATGAGAGAAGCCACTAGTGAACACTACGGCCCCCGGGTCTATTCACAACTATCGTCTCCACTTTCACTTTTACTTTGCTTTGTTTACTTTTTTCTTTCAGTTCTCACTTTGCAAACAATCTATAAGGGATTGACAACCCCTTCATAGCGTTGGGTGCAAGCTCTTTGTGTTTGTGCAGGTACTGGTGACTTGAGCGCTCCTCCTACTGGATTGATACCTTGGTTCTCAAACTGAGGGAAATAATTACCGCCGCTGTGCTACATCACCCTTTCCTCTTCATGGGAACACCAACGCAAGGCTCCAAGGCCGCGGGGAAATCCTTTGCATATTTGCCATGGAAGTCCCTATAGGCGTAGCCGTAGCAACACGATTCCTGGCGCCGTTGCCAAGGAAGGTCTGTTGTCGCTGTAGCACAAGGATTTCTGGCGCCGTTGCCGGGGAGGGGGACCGCTTGCCGAGGAAGATCAAGACAAGAATAATATCCCGTCAACACGCCTATTTCTGGCGCCGTTGCTGGGGAGGATAGATCAAGTCAAGATCTATCCAAGTAGGTGTCACAAACTCATCTCTTGCATTTACATTTTTTGCCAGTTTCCTCTCGTTTTCCTCTCCCCCAATTCACATTTGTCGTTTTCATTTGCCTTTCTCCCTTGCCATTTCCTTTTTCCTTTTTGCCATTTTCCTTTCCCGTTTCCTTTGGCCCTTTGTCGTTTTCCTTTGCCCGTTTTCTTGCCTGCTTGTGTTCTTGTTGGTTTGTTGAAGTCATCATGGCTGAAAACACCAAACTTTGCGACTTCTCGAGTACCAATAACAATGATTATATTAGTACTCTGATAGCTCCCGCCACTAGTGCGGAATCGTATGAAATCAACGCAGCCTTGCTGAATCTTGTTATGAAAGAGCAATTCTCTCGCCTTCCTAGTGAATATGTCGCATCCCAGCTCAATACCTCCATTGAGCTTTTTGATATGCAAAAGAAAAGAGATGTGGATAATGATGTGATTAAGTTGAAGCTTTTTCCTTTCTCGTTGCGAGATCGCGCAAAAACTTGGTTTTCTTCTTTGCCTAAAAATAGTATCGATTCTTGGAATAAGTGAAAAGATGCTTACATATCCAAGTATTTTCCGTTGGCTAAGATTATCTCTCTACGTAACGATATCATGAATTTCAAGCAACTTGATCATGAACACATTGCACAATCTTGGGAGAGGATGAAGTTAATGATTAGAAATTGTCCCGCTCATGGATTGAGTTTGTGGATAATTATACAAATCTTCTATGCTGGTTTGAATTTTTCTTCTTGCAATATCTTGGAGTCCGCCTCAGGTGGAACGTTCATGGAAATCATGTTAGGAGACGCTACAAAACTCCTAGACAATATCATGACCAACTACTCTCAATGGCACACTGAAAGGTCACCTGCTAGCAAAAAGGTACACGTTATAGAAGAAATTAACTCGCTTAGTGCTAAGATGGACAAGTTGATGAATTTGGTTGCTAGTAGAAATGCTCCTTTAGATCCTAATGACATGCCACTATCTTCCTTGATTGAGAGTAGCAACGCTAGTTTGGACATTAATTTTGTTGGTAGGAACAATTTTGGCAACAACAATGCTTTTAGAGGAAACTATGTTCCTAGGCCTTTTCCTAGTAACTCCTCTAACAATTATGGCAATTCCTACAACAACACGTATGGAAATCACAAAAAATGACCCTCTGATTTAGAGAGTAATATCAAAGAGTTCATCAACTCTCAAAAGATTTTCAATGCGTCCATCGAGGATAAACTACTCAAAATAGACGATTTCGCTAAGAGCGTTGATAGGACGTCTTGTGATATTGATGCTTTGAAAGTTATATGTGCTCCTCCCAAGGTCAACTTGGATGAAACTTTAAAAGCTATGCGTGTCTCCATGAATGAGAGTAAAGAAAGAACCGCCCAAATTCGCGCTAGGCATGAATGGTTGAAAAGGGTATATTGTAGTGACGCAAATCACGAAGATCTTAAACTGCTTGGTGTGACTCCTATTGAATCTTTGTTTTCGCGTGTCAAACCTATTGATGAAAGGGCTGGATATGAATCCACTTTGGTTGAAAAACTCCCCAATGATTTGTACTCCACCTATCTTGATGATAAAGGTGTGGAGAGTGGAGTAGAAGAAATCAAAATTTTCGGTAGTAATGAAACTCCCACTTTGGATTTCAAGGAATTCAATTATGATAGTTGCTCCTTGTTTAAATGCATTTCCTTGATGCAATCCATTGCAAACACTCCACATGCTTATAGCCAAAGCAAAGCCTTTGCAGCACATATCGTAGATGCTATGATGAAATCTCTTGAAGAGAAGCTCAAATTAGAAATCTCTATACCTAGAAAACTTCATGATGAGTGGGAACCTACTATCAAAATCAAGATCAAAAACTATGAATGCAATGCTTTGTGTGATTTGGGTGCTAGTGTTTCCGCGATTCCAATGTCTTTATGTGATATTCTTGGCTTTCATGAGATTGAAGAGTGTTCTCTTAATTTGCATCTTGCGGATTCCACTGTCAAGAAACCCAATGGAAGGATCGATGATGTTCTTCTTGTTGTAAATAAGAACTATGTACCCGTGGATTTCAATGTACTTGACATAGATTGCAATCCTTCATGTTCCATTATTCTTGGTAGACCTTCCTAAGGACTATTGGTGCTATCATCGATATGAAGGAAGGGAATATTAGATTTCAATTTCCTGTAAAGAAGGGCATGGAGCATTTTCCTAGAAAGAAAATAAAATTGCCTTATGAATCTACGATGAAGGCTACTTATGGTTTGAGCACCAAAGATGACTATACGTGATTCCATCACCTTATGCCTAGCTAAGGGCGTTAAACAATAGCGCTTGTTGGGTGGCAACCCAACGAATCTATCCTTTTTCTTTGTGTTTTGTGTTTTCCACACTTTCATAATTCTGTTATGATTGTGTTTTTTGTGTTTCTTTTTGCGTTTGTGCCAAGCCAAACCATTATGATTAGTCTTCGAGATGATCGTTTGGTCATGCTGGAAAAGACAGAAACTTTCTGCTCACGAAAATAATTTTCTTTTTTTTTCTGTAAGAGCTTTTGAGTTGATTCTTTTTGCTGCTGATTTCTACGCAAATTCTTCAGACTGTCATAATTTTCAGAAGTTGTAAAGTACCAGAAGTATACCAAGTATACAGATTGCTGAGTTGGTTTCTTATTTTGATGAAACTATGGATAGTATCGGGGGGTATTAGCCATGGAATATTGAAAATACAGTAACCCAACATCAACATGAGTAGAATTTAAGTTTGCTACAGTACCTAAGGAAGTGGTGGTCTGCTTTCTTATACTAATGTTATCAGAGTTTATGTTTAAGTTTCGTGTTGTGAAGTTTTCATGTTTTGGGTGAAGTTCTCATGGACAAAAAGATAAAGAGTGGCAAGAGCTAAAGCTTGGGATGCCCAAGGCACCCCAAGTTGATTCAAGGATGCCGTAAAATCCTAAGCTTGGGGATGCCCCGGGAAGGCATCCCCTCTTTCATCTTCAATCCATCGGTAACGTTACTTGGGGCTATATTTTTATTCACCACATGTTATGTGTTTTGCTTCGAGCGTCTTGAATCGTAGGAGTCTATTATTTTTGTTGTGTCACAATCATCCTTGCTGCACACCTAGAGAGAGAGACATGCACTCACCGTGATTTTGTCGAGCTTCACTTATATCCTTTGGTTAGACAATTCAGCTCACATGTGCTTCACTTATATCTTTTGATCTAGTTGATTTTGCTCTATGTGCTTCACTTATATCTTTTAGATCACAACGGTGCATGGCTTGGTAGTTGATCTATGCTTTGATAGTAGTCTCAAAAGGGGTAGTTATCCAAAGGGGTATGAAAACTTCCACCTTCATGTGCATTGAATAGTTAGAGAAGTTTGATACATCTCAATTAGTTTTGAGTTGTGGTTTTGGTAATATTGAAGTTATACTAGCAAGGTGTTGTGGATCTAGAAATACTTGTGTTGAAGTTAGTGATTCCCGTAGCATGCACGTATGGTGAACCGCTATGTGATGAAGTCTGAGCATGATTAGTCTATTGATTGTCATCCTTTGTGTGGTGATCGGGATCGCGCGATGGTTTATACCTACCAACTCTTCCCCTAGGAGTATGCGTTGAATGCTTTGTTTCGATTACTACTAAAACTTTTGCAACAAGTATATGAGTTCTTCATGACTAATGTTGAGTCCATGGTTTAGATGCACTTTCGCCTTCCACCATCACTATCTTCTTTAGTGACGTGCAACTTTCGCCGAGGCACAAAACCCACCATATAGCCTCCCTCAAAACAGCCACCATACCTACCTACTATGGCTTTTTCAAAGCTATTCCGAGATATATTTCCATACGACTACCACCATGACACGTGCCACCACTTCTAAATTGCCATTGCATGATCATAAGATAGCTAGCTTGATGTTTCCATTGATGTCTATGCCATGCTAGATCATTGTCACGGTACACTACCGAAGCCATTCCATATAGAGTCATCATTGCTCTAAGTTTTGAGTTGTAAGTGTGATGATCATCATTGATGGAGCATTGTCCCATGTGAGGAAATAAAAGAGGCCAAAGATGCCCTCCAAAAAAAAGAGGCCAAAGAACCCACAAGCAAATGAGAGAAAAAGAGAGAAGGGACAATGCTACTATCTTTCCACACTTGTGCATATTAGGCACCATGATCTTCATGATTGAGAGTCTCTCGTTTTGTCACCACCATATAGGTATTGGGAAATTTTTATTATATAACTTGGCTTGTATATTCCAATGATAGACTTACTCAAAATTGCCTTAGGTCTTCGTGAGCAAGCAAGTTGGATGCACACCCACTAGTTTTGTTTAAGAGCTTTCACATACTCTTAGCTCTAGTGCATCAATTGTATGGCAGTCCCTACTCATTCACGTTGATATCTATTGATGAGCATCTCCATAGCTCATTGATATGCCTAGTCAATGTTACCATCTTCTCCTTGTTTGCCTTGCAACCTCCACCACACTCCACACCACTTATAGTGCTAAAACCATGGCTCACGCTCATGTATTGCGTGAGAGTTGGAAAAGTTTGAGGAAGTAAAGCTATGAAAACAATTATTTGGCCAATACCGAGGTTGTGCATGATTTAAATTCGTTGTGCAAGGATGATAGAGCATAGCCAGACTATATGATTTTGTAGGGATAACTTTCTTTTGGCCCTGTTATTTTGAAAGTTCATGATTACCTTTCTAGTTTGCTTGATTTATTATTGTCTCCACGTCAATAGCAAACTATTGTTTTGAATCTAATGGATCTGATCATTCATGTCACATAAGAGGAGTTACAAAGGACATCTATGCTAGGTAGCATGAAAGCATCAAAAATTCATTCTTTATCACTTCCCTACTCGAGGACGAGCAGGAGTTAAGCTTGGGAATGCTTGATACGTCTCAAACGTATCTATAATTTTTGATGGTTTCACGCGGTTAAATTGTCAACTTTGGATGTTTTATATACCTTTTATATCTTTTTTGGGACTAACTTATTAATTCAGTGCCAAGTGCCAGTTCCTGTTTTTTCTGTTTTTTTACTCTTCTCAGATCCGATTTTGGAACAGAGTCCAAACGGAATAAAATCCCCGAAATAAAATTTTCCAGAACAGAAAAAGATCGGGAGGCTTGAGGGCCTAGGCAGGGGGCCCACAGGGAGCCCACAAGCCCTGTTGCCGCGGCCAGGGGGCCCGCGGCAACCAGGCTTGTGGCCTCCCTCGCGCCCCCCTGCCCTAGCTCTTTGGCCTATAAATTCCCTAAAATCTCAGAAAAATCAGGGCATCCACGAAATCACTTTTCCGCCGCCGCAAGCTTCCGTTTTCGCGAGATCTCATCTGGAGACCCTTCCCGGTGCCCTGCCAGAGGGGACATTGGAGTTGGAGGGCTTCTACATGAATATCATCGCCTCTCCAATGACTTGTGAGTAGTCCACTTCAAACCTACGGGTCCGTAGTTAGTAGCTAGATAGCTTCTTCTCTCTCTTGGATCTTCAATACAAAGTTCTGCATGATCTTCATGGAGATATATCCGATGTAATCCTCTTTAGCGGTGTGTTTGTCGAGATCCGATGAATTGTGGATTTGTGATCAGATTATCTATGAATTATATTTGACTCTTTGCTGATTTCTTATATGCATGATTTGATATCCTTGTAAGTCTCTCCGAGTCTTGGGTTTTGTTTGGCCAACTAGATCTATGATTCTTGCAATGGGAGAAGTGCTTGGTTTTGGGTTCATACCGTGTGGTGACCTTTCCCAGTGATAGAAGGGGCAGCAAGGCACGCATCATGTTGTTTCCATCAAGGGCAACAAGATGGGCTTTTATCGTAGATATGAGATTGTCCATCTACATCATGTCATCTTGCTTAAGGCGTTACTCTGTTCTTTTCGACATAATACACTAGATGCATGCTGGATAGCGGTCGACGTGTGGAGTAATAGTAGTAGATGCAGAAAGTATCGGTCTACTTGTTTTGGACATGATGCCTATAGATACAATCATTGCCTTAGATAACATCACGACTTTGCGCGGTTCTATCAATTGCTCGACAGTAATTCGTTCACCCACCGTCTACTTGCTTTCATGAGAGAAGCCACTAGTGAACACTACGGCCCCGGGGTCTATTCACAACTATCGTCTCCACTTTCACTTTTACTTTGCTTTGTTTACTTTTTCCTTTCAGTTCTCACTTTGCAAACAATCTATAAGGGATTCACAACCCCTTCATAGCGTTGGGTCTAAGCTCTTTGTGTTTGTGCAGGTACTTGTGACTTGAACGCTCCTCCTACTGGATTGATACCTTGGTTCTCAAACTGAGGGAAATACTAACCGCCACTGTGCTACATCACCCTTTCCTCTTCAAGGAAACACCAACGCAAGGATCCAAAGACGCGGGGAAATCCTTTGCATATTTGCCAAGGAAGTCCCTATAGGCGTAGCCGTAGCAGCAGGATTCCTGGCGCCGTTGCCAGGGAAGGTCTGTCGTTGCAGTAGCACACCGCACGACAGAAGAGAAATATGCAGGACCGGGACGTGCAGACACAGAGTGTCGTAAGGGTGTTCAAACCACCCCAAAACCAGGAAGGAGACATGCGAACAAGCCCACGCTCGCAGGACAAAACATTAGCATCGCAACATGTCACGCTGGCGACGATCGCGGATAGAATAGAAGCACCACGCATACCTCCACACCAGGAAACATGTCAAAAGGTACCCACCAGGAACGACCTAGTTGATGCTGAACTTAACACATGAACCTATCAGGAGTACAGGGTTGAGGATCATGAGGGCACGTCTTCGTCGGGGCCCATGCCGCGGCCCTCTAGAGCAAGCCTTGCCACCAGGTCCTCCACGTGAACCTCGACCCACTCAGGCAGGGCGGCGCAGATCGTCTCTGGCACTGGATCCAGCACCGAAGCAAAGTCGAAATTAGGGTCAAGGCAAAGAAGGTCCGAGGCAGCCTGACCTAAAAGGTCGCGACTCTTCTCCTACGTGAACACAATGGCCTTCCCTGCGCTCACCTCAAGACGCTCCACGACGCAACAGAAAAAGCCCAAGTATGACAGGAAACGCCTTCTCAGAAGATGTCGCCCAGGGAGCGGGAAGCCCTCCGCTTGAGGGACTGGAACATCTTGGACAAGCAGGAGGCTGCGAGCCTTGCGGCCTCTTCGGAAGCCTCTCCAACCAGGGAAGACGCGCCTTTCCCTTGTTTGCACATGATCGCCTGCTACTGGCGTGAGCGTCTAGCCCGGCCTGCCGACTTTCCATTTCCTGATCCAGCCTCCTTCGGAGGGTGCTGACCACATTTTGTAGGCAGTCCGGACACCTAAGGAAGCAGGATTCCTGGAGCCTCAACTTCGTGTGATAATCAAGGATAAGGGAACGTCGGGCCTCCACCACCCTCCTGTCTACCTCCTCCTCAAACTTCACCTCGCGAGAGGCAATGGACTCCTCGGCAGGTGATAGAAGACGCTCCTGCGTCTCTAAACGCTCCTGCTCCAAGCACTGCTCCACTCCTTCAACACCAGCGAGACGGCAGATGCTCGAGGACCGACAAGGAAGGAGTCCGCCGGTGGGCCCCCTGGGGAACCATCAGTGGAGCTCGCGCATCGTGGCTGGCAATGAGGGAGCATAGCTCCTTATGGTGGTCCTCGGAGGCCCTGCGTTGACAATCAGCCTCGAGAGCCTGAGCAAAGGCGCTCTCACGGGCTACTACCGCCACGACAAGGGATGCCTCTGCCTCTGCGCGGGCCCGTTCCCGCTGCAGATGGCCGAGGTTCACGACGACTTCAAGCTGGCGCCACCCTGACGCAAGGTACTGGCGTTCACCTTCCCAGCGGGCCTCGTGATTGGCAAGCCCCGCGCCGAGATGTTGAAGTGCGTCCGCAGCGGTGAAGAGCAAGCCCCATGGTGCGGTGGGCGAATCCGCGAAAGGCTCCAGAAGCAGGTGTGGGTCCTCACTTCTCGAACGACGAGCAGAAGAAGCGCGCAAGGGGGCTGGGGGCTCCCCTAGGCCCGTTTCATCGATTTCCAGCATCTCATGAGGCCCCTCATGACCGTGCTAGAGGGGCCCACGGGTAACGTGCGGCATGGCCATGGGAGGTGCCACGAATAAGGGGAAAGGCAGCCCCCCGAACAAACCAAGGCATCCAGCACATAAGACTGCAGGGGATTCATGCACAGGATGCTCCGAGGACCGTGCTACACGGAGTGTGAGGGAAGAACTCGCGGGACGCCCATCGGCCTCTGGAGTGGGCAACGCAAGTCCGCCCCCTGGCTGTCGAATGGAGATTAGAAGATGGGGGCGTAAATGAGGAGAAAAAGGGAGGTGGGTGCTTACTCGTCAATGGCCATCCACTTCTTCCTCGCCAGAGCCCCATGCGCCGGGGGCCGGCCGCCCTCGGACGAAGCTCGGTAGCCCTCGAGCGAGGCTCGGTAGCGGGGGTGACGCTTTCGATTGTCGACCAGTCGTGATCACCAACCCTGGCCCGGCATGGAGCCAGAGCTTGGGGGTGGGCATCGGTCCGTCACACACCATGATCCCGGAGGCAACCACGCGATTAGGGTACTCACGGGGCCGACCCAGAAGGTACGACCCCCTGAGAATGTTCCTTCCCCTCAGGGAAGTGCCCCCATTCTTCGAAGAGCGGCATCTCCACGATGAGATCCTTTAGGGCCTTGAGGCGGTACAGCTGCGGACCGTCTGGGGGAAGCTCATCAAGATTGCCGCCGGTCAACCGATGAAGCAGCTCACGTAGAACATCAGGGGAAAAGGAGGCGACTTGAGTCTTCATCAAGTTGCTGGGACCTGCATAAGCCGACATGGGGCGGGAGCAGCGTTGAAGGGGAACTATCCGCCGACAGATGAACTCGCGCACCACCATCGCCATCGACACCCCCGCACGCCTCAGTTGTCCCGGCGAGGTCAAGACCGGCGCGAGCCCGCGGTCGTTGAGCTCTTCACACTCCAACCCCCGTTTCATTGTCACCGGGGACAGAGAAGGTTGGAACAGAGCTCCTGCCCCGGCAACTTCAACCAGCACCCACTGTCGCCGGAACATGAGGGCTGATGCGTCATCAATATTCAAGGACGCACACCAAGAGCACTGCATCTCGGAGGCCAACTCAAGAGAGAAGAAGTTGCAAAGCAATGCGACGGAAGGAGTGACACCCAGAAAGGCCTCGCATAAGAATGTGAAGGCAGAGAGCTGGATCAAAGAGCAGGGATCCACATGAAGCGCGTGGGATCTGGTAATGTGAAAGCACCGCGTCGAGGAAGCCCGAGAATGGCGGCAGCGCACCCAAAAGGACGACATGGAAATGGAGAGAAACCGCGACAGACACCTTCTCACCCCGAGGCCATTAGCCCAGCCGAATCTGGGTGTCCCCCACTCATTGGAGTTGGCGGGAACTACAAGCCGAACCTTCTCCAACCCCTCGAGGTTTATCACCGCAGACCGCTGCAGCACGGGTCGGGGTGTCGCCGGGACAAGTGAGCCCCGCCAACCCCCGTCAGATCCTCTTTTCTGAGGCATGACGAAGAGATCAACCCAAAGACGACACGACACGCGTGGAACGGGAGGAAGAACCAGCGGTGGAATGGATAGGGGGTAGAGACGGGCGACAGATTCAGATCAGGAGATACAGTGCGGATGGAATTGGGTCTCCGTTTTAAAGGTCCGGCCCGTAGGCGAATGGGACCCACGGTCTTTCCGGCCGCCTCCAAGGCTTCACCGAGATGCCAACCCAAGCATGCCTTGAGCCCGGGGGCTACTGTCGGTGTTCAGGGAACCGGGGAACCCAGACCTACCTGCTTGCGGCCCAGGGCTGGCCCACTTCATTAGTACGAGATCAGCAAGGAGCAACACCACCCTGAACTAGGCCCTCATGGGGGGCCAAACCTCACGAGGAGGAGCAGCGTCAAGACCCACTGAGGGTATCTTCAGGACCCCTCCGGAGCGGCAGATATCTCGAGGCAAGGCCGAGCCTCGGGAGTCAAGAGTGACGCTAGAAAAGGACAGGAGAGCAGCAGATGGCAGGACGGGACAGTTCCCCCTTTGGTGGAAAGTAGGCAGGAGTGTACAGGCTTTCCAAAGGCATCTCCCAAAGGTTTCCCTTCTCGTGCAACCAAGCCGCAGCCCCCCACCTGTAGGGAAAATGTCATCCACGGGCCCATCCCTGCGGCGCGGACAGGTACTTTGTAGGCGAAGACCACTTTTGGGAAGGGGACCATGTTCCGTTGTTCTCCTTTAAAATTGGCCGTTGTGGGATCCCTTCCGTCGAAGCTATGAGGGAAGAGGACGCAGGCCACCGCTATAAATAGCGAAGGGAGGGTACTTGAGAAAGGGGGTTCATTCGGACGGTCGAACAACACACTTAGTCGCTCAGCCTCCGGAGGCCCAAGAACACTTTACTAACTAGTCCACCACCTCCGTGAGAGGCAATCCACCAAAAGCAGGAGTAGGGTTTTTTGCTTTGTAGCAACCCGAACCTGGGTAAATTATTGTGTTCTGTGTTCCCATCGCCATCGAGTGAGTCCTTCATCATTTCCATCGAGTAGTTAGTTAGGCGAGGTGTAGCAGGGGAGATCTTCATACACGCCCCAATGTTTGAATCCTTAGGGTATTGCAGAGCCCAAAATCCGACAAGCGTGCGCAAGGAAGAGTAATGTTCATAGTACCCTCCGTGAATGTTCGCCAGTAGCTCCCTGGAGATGCACGTAGCACGACGTCGTTCGGGCGCCTGCGGTACAAGGCGCCGTCTCGCACACAGTAAGCTGAGGCTTGTCGTACTGCGCGTTCCGCATCCTCCTCTTCTCCAGCAATGCGCCATGGAGCAGATATGCTGCGAGCTCCTGCATCCAGTCATCTTCCTGAGCCTCCAGGGCCAGGAGCAGCCGAGCCCCCGAGGCTTGACCATAGTCCGGAGCCCCCAAGGGTGGTGCTAGGGGGAGCTCCTTTCTAAGCGGTGTCGGTTCCTCGAGTGACTGTGTCACGGAAGGCTTGAAGAGTCGCTCCTCAAAGACGCCTGTCTCTTGAGCCTCGTGACGTGAAGCTCTTTTGGATATGTCATCTCCCTCCTTGTTTTCGCCTCGCGGGACGTGCTGCAACTTCAGGCCCTGAAAATGTTTCTCAATCTTACGCACCTCTTGCAGGTATGCCTCCATATGCTCATCTTTGGGTGTGTACTCCTTGTTGATGAAGTTGACGAGGAGTTGGGAGTCGCCCATCACGTTGAGGCGCTGGACCACCAAAGCCGTCGTTTCCTTCAGGACAGCGATGAGGCCCTCGTAGTCCGCTATGTTGTTGGAGACCTTCTCCCCCTTTCGGAAGCAGAGCTGAACGGCGTAGCGAAGCTTGTCTACCATCAGGGAAGTGAGGAGGACGCCAACCCCTGCTCCCATTTGCGTGAAGGCTCCGTCAAAGTGCGTTGTCCATCCCTCGGGTGCCTCCGCTCCGGCTTAAGGTATTGGTTCCCTTCTAGCCCCCGGTCAGGCGCGTCCGTCCATTCTGCCAAGAATTCAGCCAAGGCAGCCCCTTGGATGACCCACGTTGTGCTAAATTCGATGTTGAAGGCCTGAAGCTAGATGTACCATTCAGCAACTCTTCCTGCCGTGTTTGGGTTGTGCAAGATCTTCTCCAAGGGGTAAGCGGAGATGACCTTGACGGGGTGTCCTTGCAAGTAGTGGCGCAGCTTGTGTGAGGCGACGAGGAGAGCCAGAAGGAGTTTATGCTGGGTGAGGTAGCGCGAGCGGGCGTCCCGCAATACCGTGCCGACGAAGTACATGGGGGTGCTCGATGAGGATGCAACCGCCAGGGGCGTCGTCATCCTTGGTGGCTTCAGGAGGTTGGGACGCTTCATCGTCCGGATGGGAGAACGGGGCCTCGGGAGGGAAAGGCCCTTCAAGAGCTGATTCGCCAGTCGGGACCTCTGGTCCCCCCACTCGCGGGGGAGTTGGAGCTTGTGGGTCGCGCGAGCCCTCTGGAGCATCGAGCGAGGGCCCGCTGTGGCTTACCAAAGTAGCACCTTTGTCGGCTCGCTCCTCCCTTACTGCCACCAAAGCGGTGCTAGCGGAGTGTGGGGTGGGGAGCAAGGTACAGAAGCAGGGGCTCCCGAGGGCGAGGCGCCACCATAACCGGTGGGCTCGTGAGTAACACTTGATCTCTTTGAAGGCAGCGGGGGCCTCTCAGGTCCACTCGAAGGGCCCCTTCCTTTTCATGATCTTGAACAAAGGTTGTGCCCCCTCGCCAAGCTTGGATATGAAATGACCCAAGGAAGTGACACACCCTACAAGCTTCTGCATTTTCTTGAGGGTTGTGGGTGCGCACATCTGGTTTATGGCATTTACCTTTACTGGGTTAGCCTCGATCCCCTGTTGCGAAACGAGGAAACCAGGTAGCTTGCTTGACGGGACTCCGAAGACGCACTTCTCGAGATTGAGCTTCAGATTCACCTCCCGTAGCTAGCGAAGGTCTCTTCCAGATCCTCCACCAGGGTTTTGGCTTGCCTTGACTTGACCACGATGTCGTCGATGTAGTCTACCACTGTCCACCCGAGCTGCGGCCCCAAACCAATGTGCATCAACCGCTGGAAGGTCGCCCCGACATTCCACAACCCGAAAGGCATACACTCGTAGCAGTACACTCCGCACAGAGAGAGGAAGGCCATCTTCTCAACATCGTCCACCGCGGTCTTGATCTGGTGGTAGCCCGAGAAGGCGTCCAAGAAGCACAGAAGGTCGCACTCTGCGGTGGAGTCCATGATCTGGCCGATGTGCGGTAGCGGGAACGGGTCCAGAGGGCAGGCCTTTTTGAGGTTTGTGAAGTTGACGCACATGCGCTCCTTCCCACACTTCTTCGGTACAACCACTTGGTTTGCCACCCACTCCATTTAGCACACCTCCCTTAAGACCCTTGCTTCCTTCAGCTTACGCACCTCTTGATCTATCAAGGCATGCTTCTCCAAAGCCTACCTCCTTGCCTTCTGCTTCACCGGTCGCGCGTTTGGGCATACCATGAGGTGGTGCTTGATGACGTCCCTAGGGACCCCCACAAGTTCGTAAGCACTACAGCCGAGCGTGCTCTTGTTCGCCCTGAGGAAATGTACCAATCCTTTCTCTTGGTATTGTGGGAGATTCGCGCCGATGGTGAAGGCGGGGGTCAGGCTCCCTTCGTACACCGACACCTGCTTCGTCTCCGCCCGTTCCTGGGAAAACAACTGCTTCATCTTCATGGGCGCGATGTAGAGGGTGTCTCCTGGGTCCCCAGTGACACGCGCCTCGCCCCTAGAGTCGGCACATGACGCGGCCGTGGCGTTATGGGATAACCCGAGCACCCGCGAGGCGTCCTTGATGTCCCCCATGACGGTAAGCACGCCGCCACTCCAAGTCTTCTTTACGACGTTGTAGGTCGGGTGCATCGCTGTCATGAACTGCACGAGGGTGGGGTAGCTGATTATAGCAAAGCACGGAAGGTGGATGTGAGCAACATCATAGTCGATCCGCTCAATGTGGAAGTTGGAGCGTGTGCCGAACGTAACAGGGAGATGGATCCGTCCGACGGGGACGACGGATCCTGCCACGAGCCCAGAAAACAACTTCGAGGGCGCGAGCTGCTCTCGGGGCAACCGCAATTCGTCGAAGGCCTCCACAAAGATGACGTTGAGGCCCGTGCCGCCATCGATGAGGGTCTTGGAGACAGCCACGCCGGAGATGGTCGGTGTGCAGAGCATGGGAAGCGCCCCGTCGGCCGTCGTGGCTTTAGGGTGGTCGTCGGGGCCGAAGGTGATGTTGACCTCTCGCCACAAACGGAGTTCCGTAGGCTCGTGCCTTAGGCAGGCCATCCCCCCGCGATGTAGGAAATGCTTGACGTGGTGGCTGGAGGGTGGCGCCCGCGATCCGCTGAGGATGCATGCGACCGCAGGGGCGGCCCTGCCTGCTCGGACGCCGTCCGCCGCCGAGGACCGGCGGTTGTCCATGGTTGCACTTGCCATGGTGCTGCCGAGCCGAGATCTAGTTCATCTTGTTGTATTGGAGGCTCGGACACGCGCCCCTACCTGGAGCGCCAAATGTCGGATTTTGGGCTCCACAAAACCCTAGGGATTCGAACCCATGGGTGCACACGGAGTCCACTGAACAGATTCGGTTTTCCGGACTTACTACATGTTGGGAAAGGCTAGAACTCACGCAACAGTGAGGAGAAATCATGACACAGTAGTTTACCCAAGTTCGGGCCGCTACAAAGCGTAAAACCCTACTCCTGCTTTTGGTGGATTGCCTATCACGGAGTTTGCTGAACGAGATAGTATAGTGTTCTTGAGCCTCCGGAGGCCAAGTTGCTCGGTGTCTTGCTCTAGCATTATGATGATCCGACCCCCTCTTAGATATCCTACCTTCTCTATTTATAGTGGAGGCGAGGGTCATATTCCCTTACCGTAGGCGGGAAGGAAACCCACAACGGCTAGTTTCAATGGAAGACAAGGGAACATGCTTCCCCTGTCAAAAGTGGTCTTCGCCGGCAAAGTAGCTGTCCGAGCTGCTGGGAAAGGGCATGTGGTGACATATGCCCTACTGGCAGGCGGCAGCGGCTTTGTTGCACCAGTAGGGAAACCATTGCGAAATGCCTTTGGGGCCCATGTACGCTCCTGCTCTGCTTGCACCAAGGGGGGAACTACACTGCTCTACCATCTGCGGGTCGCTTGTCGACCTTCTGCGTCATCCTTGAATCCTCAGGCCAGGCGTTGCCTCGGAATGTCCGCCGCTCCGGAGGGGTCCTGAGGAGGCCCCTGCCAGTCTTGATGCCATTCCTCCTCGTGAGTCTTGGCCCCTCATGAGGGCCTTGCCGAGCCTGCTCGTGCTTGATTGATGGAGTGGGCCATCCCTTGGCCGCAGACAGGAAAGTCTGGGTACCCCCGTTACCAGGACGTCGACACCCATCTTGCTCCATTTCATGGTCTCTAAATTCAAAAATATTCCAAAACAATTTATATCATCGCCAACCACTTTTTACGCAGCCACAAGTCTCTATTCAACAGCAACACCATCTGGTGCTTCGTTCCATCAGCCTGTCGGAGGGGCGATGAATCACGGAGGGTATCTTCATCAAGCTTGCTACCCTCGTGATGATGTGTGAGTAGTTCATAGACCTAGGGGTTCATATTTCGTATCTAGTGGCTATATCTTTGTCTATTGATCTTCTACACAATGATCATCACATCTTCGCTTTGATCTATGTGATGTAATTATTTTGTATAGTGTGTTTGTTGGGATCCGATGAACTGTGGGTTTTTGTTCAGATTATTCATGAAAATCATTTGAGCATTCTCCGAAATTTTTATGATTCTCATTTGCATGGTCATCATAGCTTCGTAATTCTCTTTGATCTATTGAACTGCTTTGGCCAAGTAGTTTGGTATTTCTTTAATGAGAGGGGTGCATTGTAGTGGATTCGATCTGGCGAGTTTCTATATCCTACTGAGAAAAGGGGACAAGTTGAGTCTTTGTGTTACTGCCACTAAGGCTAAACCGATGGGGTTTATTCATGTCGGTTGAGTTTGCTTTGTCTACATTATGTCATCGTTCTCCAAGCATTACTCTATTTTACTTAATACTCTAGATACATGCATGATATCGATCAATGAGTAGACGAGAGGATCAATATGGTTTACTAGAGGGGGGTGAATAGGCAACTACCAATTTTTAGCTTGTATAACAAATTAGGGTTAGCAAGAAAAGGTTCTATATATGAACAACTAGGTGAGCAACCTATATGATGCTAACAACAAGGACATCAAGTGCAAGCAAGGAATACACCACAATAATACTAAGTACAAAGTAAAGGTAAGAGATAACCTCAAGCGGAACCGGTGGAAACGAGGATGTGTTACTGAATTTCCTTCCCTTTTGACAGGAAGTATGTCTCCGTTCGAGCGTTGTGGAGGCACAATGCTCCCCAAGAAGACACTAGGGCCACGGTATTCTCCTCACGCCCTCACACCATGCGATATGATGTGATTCCACTATTTTGTGCCCTTGAAGGCGACGACTAGACCTTTACAAACAAGGCTGGGGCCTTGCACAAAAAAAACAAGGTTGGGCCTATCTCCACACAAAGCTTGGAGGCTCCCAAGAAGACCACGAAGCTTCACCACAATGGAATGTGGCTCCGAGGTGACAAGATCCGCAAGGGGTTAGTTGGAGGAATCAAATACATCGTGGTGCAAGTGTAGACAGGGCCTTCTCAACCAATCCCTAGGAAATCAACAAGTTTGATTGGGTAGGGAGAGAGATTGGGCAAGAATGAGCTTGGGAGCAACAATGGAGCTTGGGGAGGTAAGAGGTGACCTTCTCAGGGAAGAAGACACCTTTATATAGTGGGGGAACAATCCAACCGTTACACCCCCCCCCACTTACTGCACTAGCCGAGCGGTACTACCGCTGCTAGGAACGGTAACACCGCTGCTAGGAGCGGTACTACTGCACATCAGTTCACCAACCACGGCAGGAAGAAAATACTACCGTTCCTACCACTGCTAAGGCAAAAAGATGCGCAAAAAGTCTGATGGAGTGGTAGTAAAAAACTACTATCACCCAGAGAGCGGTACTACCGCCCACATAGCGATAGTAAATAGCTACTACCGCTGGCCCTTTTGCACATACAAGGAAAACCATGGTTGGAGCTCCATTTGAAGCAAGCGAAAGGTGGTGCAATAGAAATGTGTATGTGTTGATTCCGCCCAAACCTTTCCGAAGCAGACCCCCTCTTAATAGTACGGCTTTCCTACGACTCAAATCCACCAAAGAGAAACGTAGAAAGCAACCGTCTTTGAAAGACTCCGAGGGGCACCAAATCGTCTTGTGCCTAGTCACGAATTATCTGAAATGCTCAATGCACATGATTAGTCTGCATAGGCATTGTCATCAATCACCAAAACCAGTTAGGGAGAAGTATGCCCTAACAATCTCCCCCTTTTTGGTGGATTGGTGACAATACAGGATTTGCACTAAAGGATATAAAAATAGCATATGCAAAACCAAAACTATAAAGTAGAGACAGGCTCCCCCAAGATGTGTGCATACTTTCGAAGAAGGATATGGACTGCCCAGCACACAACCAAAGAAAAGCACTCCCCCTAGATTTTATAGACGATGCATCCCTTGCAACAAACTGAATAAACATTAAGCATGAAAGCAAGGCATAACATGTGAGCATGAAGATAAGGGCACATAATAATTAGACTCACTAGCTACTAATAAACTGGATAATAAAGATGCAATAAACATAGAGGAGTGATAGCATATGTCTCAAACCATATGATAAAGTACGACGTCTCCTGGTCTCACACACAAAGCAAAGAAATACAAAGAAGCAACGAAAGTTCAACAACTAAAGCAACATAGAAAACGAGGAAACTCGCAAATCCTACACTCTCTCTCCCCCTTTGGCATCGGGACACCAAAAAGGCAGAGAGGACACCTAGGACAGAGGTGGTAGCTCGAACTATAGACTACTCGACCATCGGACTCCTCAACATACTCCTCATCAGTCTCGTCTTCTGTCTCCTCATCAGACTCCTTGTCAGACTCAGCCCACTAAAGATTGTTCTTTATCTCCAAGCAGCCTCAGGAGTGATGTCTTGCTCAGACCAACTGGAGATGTGCACTTTGAGCTTCCTCATAATCAGCTTGTCTTGCTGACGGAACTCCTTCTGAGCAACATGAGTGATGTACTACCCCTTCCCGTGCATGCAGAACAAGGTCGAGGCAGGAATGGAAGTACCCATCCCATCACCCGCCGACGAAGAAGGAGCCGCGGGGTGCTTTCCACCCTTTCCCACCATCTTTCAACACTTGTCATGACAATGAGTAAATGAAATTAGTACAACATAAATACCAACACGAGTAATAAAATGTATATAATTTAAGTGTATCATCGTCATAAATACCAACATGACTAATAAAAATTGAATACCTAACATGAACTCAAAATATATATACAGTCTAATAGTTGAATACCTGACACGAACTAATAACAATCGTGCTCGTCTATATATGCTTCGGGGTCAACAAATGCATCATGATCATCACTATCATCAATAAATGCATCATCATCATCACTATCACGAAAACATGTGGAAGGCCACCATTATGTAATCGGTCAAGAAGTGACAGGTCATCCACAACAGTAATCTCTTCTTCTTCCAGCTCTTCCTGTTCGGGCTCAGGGGTTAAGACGGATTCACTGTCGCTGTCTACTTCAATGTTCTGGGGTGAAGTAGAGCGGTTCTTGAAACATTTCTTGGACATACGTGTTTCTTGGAAGAATTCTCCTTCATATGTGTCTGGGTTAGTGTGAGGTTCGTAATCCTCTTCATTGAGGGTAGGTGGTCTAAAATGTGGTGGCACTTCATAAACGACATCCCAACCTTTGAGATTTGGATCAGTTTGGCTGGCCCATGGTAGATAGAAAACTTGTGTCGCCTGTTGAGCCGTAATAAAGACATCGGGAACATCTAAGTGGGTGTTTTGGTTGATTTCGACTAATCCTATATGTTCATGAGTCCGTCTAGTCTCCCTCGGCTCAAACCAGTAACATTTGATGACTACGACGGTCGGTGGGTTTTCACCATAGAATAGAAGTTCATAAATTGCTTCAACTCTTCCATAATACTCGGCGTCTCCTTCGCCGATAGGAGAGACAGAACAATTTGTAGTCTTTAGGTCGGGCATAGATAGCTCTTTGCCAAAGGTACGAAAGTGATACCCATTGATGTTGTATTTGTCAAATGAACGGACCTTATAGTCAAAACCATTAGCGACTTGTCTCAACTCAGCGTCCATAGACTCTGCATCAGCCTACAAGTTTAATACGAAAGAATGGATGCATTAGCCGCAAATTAGACCAAGAAATCAAATGGGCCATTAATGGTAATTAATTACCCTTTGTTTGAACCAAGAGATGAAACCGGGATAGTAGCCTCCATGCTTTGCGAGAAGCTCATACTCTTCGACGGAATCCTTTTCGATGACCGCTCCATCCGAGAATTCGGCAACGTATCGACTATATCAAATATCCGGGAATAATAGTAGTTCATAGCAATTAGAAGTTGCGGAACAATAAATTACTCAGAACATACTCGATGTACGACCGCACTTCTGTTAGGTTGGTGAAGATATACAAAGAAATGGTCCGCCATTCTTCGACATCCAACGATTTCTCTTTCGAAGCACCGGATGGTGCGAGCTTACCTTTGAATAGGCTGAGGTTGGATCGAAATTTTTTTGGATCGCCATTATTGTACCGAGGCTTCGGGTTATGCAAATGATGATTTTTGGCTTCGTAGTGTGCTGTCACGAAGTTTGCCGCCTCCTCAGTAATGAATGCCTCGACCATCGATGCTTCAATTCTACATTTATTTTTACACTTAGCTCGAAGCGTCTTCTGCATCCTCTCAGTTGAGTAGCACCATCGATTTTGAACGGGCCCCCCATTCTTGCCTCGGTCGAGATATGCAAAATCAAATGTTGCATTGGATTAAAGAAGCCCGGTGGAAAGATCTTTTCTAATTTGGAGATCAACTCCGGCGCCAACTCTTCAATTTCATCTAGCACGCCAAGCGATAGTTCTTTTGCACAAAGAGAACGGAAGAAATAGCCCTAGCTCCGCCAGTACTAGCCATTCATCCTCAGGGATAAAACCACGCAACATCACCGGCATTACCCGCTCAATCCATATTTGCCAATCATGACACTTGAGCCCAAATATTTTCAATTTCTCAAGACTCGCTCCCCTCTTTAGATTCGCAGCATACCCATCGGGGAACATCAACCGCATTTTCACCCACAATAGCATTTCCCTCATTGTTGGCCTTTCAAGATTGAACCATGCCTTTGGCTTCGCTATGCTTTGCTTTCCTTTCCGTTGTCGCAAGTTTTGCAATGGTCTATCACATAGAGCCTCCATGTCGATTCTAGCCTTAGGATTATCTTTTGACTTCCCCTCTATGTCGAACAAGGATCAGGCTCGAGAGCGTTTAACCGATCAAGGTTCTGTTGGCCTGTCAACGCAGCTGGTGCAGTGTTTTTGACAACTCTACCTTTGATGAAATTCTTCTTGTCTTTTCTGAACTTATGGTCAGGATCCAGGAATTGTCTATGCATGTCGAAGCAAGAATACTTGCGACCAGCTTGCAGCCAACGGAACTGAAGAATTGCCTTGCATGTGGTGCACGGGAACCTTCCATGCACACACGAGCCAACGAATAGCACAAACGATGGATAATCATGCGTCGAGTACATGTACCACACATGCATTTTGAAATTTGTTTTGGCAGCCGCGTCGTAGGTCCTAATCCCATTATCCCAGGCTTCTTGCAACTCATCCTTAAGCGGCTGCATGTACACATTCATATTCTTCCCCGGATAGTTGGGCCCTGGAATTATCAACGTCAGGAAAATGTTCTTTCTTTCCATAATCTCTCCGGGTGGCAAATTTAGTGGAATGACAAATACATGCCAACAATTGTATTGTGCTGCCGTCATGCCATACACATTGAACCCATCCGTGCTGATGGCAACTCTAGGTTGCCTTGGATCTTTCGATTTATCCTTATGTAATGCATCGAAGTGCCTCCACGCAAAACCATCTCAAGTGTGTACCAGCATCTTGTTCCCATCCGCATCTAGTTCGGTTCTTTTGCCCAATTTGTGCCATGTCATCTGTCTGGCCGTCTCTTCGACTATGAAAAGTTGTTGAAGTCTTGGTAAGATTAGCAGATACCAAAGAACACTAATGGGGATTTTGGTCTGATTCTTCTCACCCATGCCGTTGTCTACCACAATATACCTGGAAGAATTGCAAATGGGGCAATAGTTCAAGGCTGCATACTCAAGCCTAAATAAGACACATCCATTCTCACAGGCATGTATCTTCTCATAGGGCATCTTAAGTACACGGAGTATTTTCTCTGACTGGTACAAGTTTGCAGGCAGTACATGGCCTTTGGGTAGAAAGCGTCCAAATATCGTCATCATCGCGTCATAGCATTGTCTGTCTAGGTTGAATTGAGCCTTCAGAGCCATTACTTGCGCGATGGCATCTAGTTGACAAAGATCAGTCTGCTCGTGGAGAGGACGTTTTGAAGACTCCAACATTTCATAGAAGGCCTTTGCAGATTCCTCCATCTCGTCGTCCGAATCCCGAGCATCATCAAAGTCTTGCACCATGTCTTCAATCCCGGTACCATGCTCGTCGGTGCGACAACGAATCACCTCAGCTCTGGCACGTTGGTCAGACTCACCATGAAAAGTCCACACCGTATAATTAGGCATAAAACCCCACTTCTGCAGGTGTTTACCCATTTCAAACTCTGTCTGCTTTTTCCAGTTGTCTTAGTTGGGACAGGGGCACCATGTTTTTGCTGGCCATTTGCAAATGCGGCTCTCACAAACCCCCTGGTTTTTGTTAACCTTTCATGGGTCATGTCTTCCTGACTAGGGTGACCAGTGTACATCCAAGCACGATCACTCATGTTTCCTAGCTACCTATAGGGGCACAAGAAATAAATATATAATTCGTCATCTATATTCATACGCTAATCAAGTTTGTCAGTTTTATTACATCCATGCAACCTACACGCTAATAGGTAAAGATAGATCCTAATTCCACCCGAGTATGTGTAGATTGGGTTCGTTTTCCCATGCTCTGCTCCAGATGTGACGCAGAATTTCGGCAGCACCTCCCCGCTGTTCTCTTGATACACGTCTCGGCAATAAGCAGAGAGGATGTGTACCCGAAGAACAACAGGGGAAGCACTGACGAAATTCTGCATCGGATCCGGAGCATAGCATACGGGAAAACAAACCCAATCTACACATACTCGGGCTGTCCATGGATAATGTTGGACAATTCGAAAGGATGGCGGTTATAAATATGCAAAGAAATGCATATTTATAGATGTCACCCTTTCGAACGGGAGACGCATACTGGTCACGCATACTCATGATTGAAGAAACCTATAGCTAGCAAGTTTCATCGGTACGAAGACCGGGACAGAGCAGATTAAGGGGACAGGAGGAGAACTGATTTGTGCTCACCAACAAACGCAAGGGCGGAGCTCGTCCAACGCACGTGGAGGTCGTCGAACAACTGCACATTGAAATTCACACGATCAACACAAATACGATGTTTTTATAATTAACATAATCAGAAAATCTGTGACGTAACTCATAATTTACAAAACTATGACCCCGTCGGTTTGTGGAAGGCCGAAAAGCACCTTCTCGTTCAACCGGAGGCAGAAGAGTTGTCGGGGGTCGGGGGTTAGTGGCGTCGGGACTCAGTGCCGTCGAGGGTCGGTGGTGTCGGGTGTCGGTGGCGTCGGGGTTCGGGGGTTAGTGGCGTCGGTGATCGGGGGTCAGTGGCGTCGGGGGTCCAGGGTCACTCGCGTCAGGGGTCTTTTCGGTCAACAAGAGGCCCAAGAGGTGTCGGAGGTCGGGGTTTGGGGGTCAGTGGCGTCGGGGCCGGCATATTCTGCCAGGGTGTCGTCAGGATGTCGTGTCGGGGTTTCGGGCATCGTGTCGGGGTGTCGAGGTGTGAGGGTGTCATTTTCTTCTTCATCATCTTCTTTTTTTCCTCCTCTTCCTTTTCTTCTTCTTCTTCTTCCTTCCTTCCTTTTCTTCTTCTTTTTCTTCTTCTTCTTCCTTCTTTTCCATTTCTCTCTTCTTCTTCTTCTTCCTTCTTTTCCTTTTTTGTCTTCTTTATTCTTCTCCTCTCTCCTCTTTTTCTTCTTCTTCTTCTTCTTCTTTTTATCCTCCTCCTCCTCCTCCTCTTCTTCTTATTTTTCTTCCCTTATCTACTTATTCTTCATCTTTTTTCTACTTATTTCAATTATGACTATGTAGAATCAAAACCTATCACTAAACCTATCGCTAAACCTATATAGCACTAAACAACAACAGAAAACAAAAACAGAATCTACCAATCATTAACTAAAAAAGAATCTACCACTAATTAACAAAATAGAATCTACCTCTAAATTAACAAATAACAAATAACCTAGCACTAATTAACTAAACCTAGGACTAAATCTACTATTTAACTAAAACAACTAACTAAACTACCACTAAATCAAATAACTAGATCAACTAACTAAATATAATTAAATAAAAAAACTCACCTATGGGCGGTGGGCAGCCGGGGAGGAGAGGGCGGGGAGGAGGGGCGGGAGGGGAGGCGGCCGGCTGCCGGGAGGGGAGGCGTCCGGCGGGCGGGAGGGGAGGCGGCCGACAGGCGGGAGGGGAGGCGGCGGGCGGGCGAGGAGGAGGGTGTGGGGAGAAGGTCGCAGGGAGGAGGGAGCGGGGAGGAGGGGGCGGGAGGGGAGGCGGCCGGCGGGCGGGAGGGAAGGCGGCCGGCAGGGAGGAGGGGAGGCGGCTGGCAGGTGGGAGCAGAGGTGGCCGACGGGCGGGGAGGAGGGGTGCCGCGGGCGGGCGCGGGGAGGAGGCCGTGGGGAGGAGGGGGCGGGAGGGGAGGCGGCCGGCGGGCGGGGAGGAGGGTTGCCGCGGGAGGGGAGGAGGGGGCGGGGGAGGAGGCGGCCGGCGGGAGGGGAGGCGGTCGGCGGGCAGGGGACGAGCGGCTCAGAGAAACTGTCGGAGTGGAGGAGACTGGTCTGTGAGAGTGAGAGGGAGAGGGAGACGGCCATTAGGGGGGCTCTCTTTGCCCTCCGCCCCCGATGGCAAAGAGTAGGAGATAGGGGGACGGGGTGGGGAGACGGTCGTTAGGAGGGTAGACGGCAAAGAGAAGGAGGGCAGACGGCAAAGGGAGCGCCCGTTATGGGGTGGGAGGGGGTGTGCGGTGGACTCTTTGCCGTCTACCCTCCTGCTCTTTGCCGTCCGCCAGCAGACGGCAAAGACAAGAGTTATGGCAAAGAGTATCTTTGCCATCCGTCTGCTCTTTGCTGTCAGTTTTCTCGTGACTGACGGCAAATAGGGTCTTTGCCGTCCGCTAGCTCACGGCAAAGAAGGGGCTGACGACAAATAACTGAACTCCAGTAGTGTCATCCGGTCCGTGAGCTTCTTGGCCCAAGATGGCTTGGTAGAGGAAGGCACATGTGACTCTGGAATGCCCTCATCCTTAGCAGTAGCCTCATCCTCATCAGAATCCACAGTGGCAGAAACATCTGTAGTGGTGGCGTTGGCCGATTTGTTCTTCGGTCGTAGCTTAATAGGCTCATGGAAAATCCACCCGGGAGCAAGGAACTAAATAGTTGGGAAGGTCACTGCCCACTTCTTCTTGATGAGGTAAAACTGATAAGGGCCGTAGATTGGGACCTTATGTTCGAACACTGCCGACTAAGGCTCACTCCACATGATGTGAGATACATCAAGAGGGCCAGAGGAATGAGTCCACCCTTTCTGACACATCATAAGCATATCCACGAGGTATGAATGCACCTGGTCCTTGTTGCCAATGCGTGGAAAAAGAGTGTTGTGAAAGATACGTTGCATGCCATCAAGGAATTGGTTCAACACATGGGATACCTCACCAGATGGTGATATATTCTCAATAAAGAAGGGCAATAGCTTCTCCTTAGCTGTAGCATATGGCTTGGCATGTGGGCGCAAACCAACTGGGTGCTCAAGCCCCTCAGCACAGACGCGCAGAAGGTCCATAAAATCCTTCCAAGTAGCAGACAGCCTCTCCCCATTTGTCATCCAGGACATAGTGCGCTCCTTATCAGAGTGAAAGGGCACAATAACAAAGAACTGAGCCACTATCTCAGGATCAAAGTTAAAGTGAAAGGTGATAAGCTCCACAATCTCAAGTTGTTCCACCATGGCCATAGTTTCACCAAAGTATGGCGGGTCCTTCTTGAGATGCTCTATGTCTATCCACTGAACCGGCACACAGATATTCTTCTTGGTCTTGATCACATCTTCGTAAATAAGAGCCTACTGCTAAGACTAGAACATTTCACTCTCGGGGAACTGAACCCTAGCTCTAGCATAGGGGTTGATCTTCCGGTGAAGCTGAAACTCATCTTGTGGCATAGCATCCCAATCAACAACGTTTCCCTTGTTCTTCTTAGCGGGCCTCTTGAAATTGCGCTTCGTAGCCTTTGTTCCCTCAAGTGCATCTGAAGAGCGAGGTCACTTGGAACTGGCATCCCGAGGTGGGTTAGAGCGCCTGGAGCCACCACCTATGACACTCAACGCAAACACAAGAAAACGATAGAAGAAGTCAAGGCAAAGACCAAAGTAAACCAAAAAAATCCCAGATCAAGGAGAACTGGAAGGACATAACATGTGCACTCAGGGAATAGTGGTAGTACCGCTGTTGAAGCGGTAGTAAACTTTTACTACCGCTCAAACAACATTAGTACCGCCCAGACAGCAGTAGTACCGCTATTCAAGCGGCTGTAAAAAATTACTATCGCTCTGACACGGGTAGTACCGCTCTATAATGGTAGTACCGCTCCACTGTGGTACTACCGCTCCAGGAGGAGCGGTAGTACCACACGGGCGAAGACGTGCCAGATCTGACAAGGGAAATTGCAGATTCGGTACTACCGGAGACACAAACCCACATGCTACAACCTACACGGTAGAATTTCTACCACACAAGTACTCTCCAACCGTCCTAGCATGAAAAGATTGTGCCATGAAACGATGAATGAACACATAGGCCCCTAACCCTAGATTCAACAAAAAAGAGTGAAAGAGAAGGGAACGATGGGCACTACCGAGGTCCATGCCACGAGGAAAATGAGGGAGATAGTCCCAGCAACCGGAATCAGAGGAGAGTGGCTGGAGAAGGAGATCCGGCGAGTCCCTCCGCATCATTTCTTGAGAAGAAAGAGAAACAGAGAGAGCCACGAGATGAACGGATATGGGGAGAAAGGACTGCCCCTGCCCAAAAATAGCCTCCCGTGGCCCTGGCGGCGCGGTAGTACCGTTGTCATCGCGGTAGTACCGGTTAGCCAGAAGTAGTTAAATTTTACTAGCGCTAGCTGAGTGGTAGTACTACTCGTCCACCGGTAGTAAACTTTTACTGTCGTGCCTGGAGCGGTAGTACCGTGCCCCTTTTTACAAAAACACTTTGAGCCATGCCCGCTATTTTACGAGAACACTTTGAACCTCCCCAAAGGAAGAGAGAAAGCATAGGAAAAACCCAGGGGAAGATAAAAAGAAACACGCACGCAACTTGAACACAGAACCGAATCTTCTGACGAAGAGAGGGTGGTGGCCAGAGCCACGAATGTTTGAGACAACTGGTATGACACAGCGAAGAATTATCCTTGGGTTCATGACCAAATCTCGTCCTTGAAGCACAAGTTCCATCAACAAATGCTAATGTGAAAGACGTGATCAATTTATGCATAATGGGGGAGGGAAAGTTCATTGAGATAACAACACCCCCCTATGTCCATGCCTACACGTAGTGATGAGTGAGGTGTGTTGTGCCTATTTTCAATCCACATTACTTGAATCAATGAAATTCAGCTCATCCCTAACTCGCGAAACTGTGCTTCATCTAGAGGGTTGGTGAAAATATCGGCAAGTTGCTCTTGACTGTTGATGAAAAGGACCTCAATATCTCCTTGCTTGATATGATCGCGAATAAAATGATGACGAATATCAATATGCATGGTCTTGCTATGTTGCACCGGATTGAGAGATATCTTGGTGGCACTTTGATTGTCACATAGAAGAGGCACTTTGTCACATACTCCAGAGGTTGACTTCCTTCTGACATAGTCTCCAGCCCAATCTGAGTGAGAGTAACCTAAACTTGATCCTTTGGGGTACCATAAGCCAAAGTTTGGGGTATGAGCCAAATATTGAAAGATTCATTTGACTGTAGCATTGTGGCTTCCCTTTGGTGCGGATTGAAACCATGCACAAATTCCCACACTTAGCATGATATCTGGTCTAGATGCACAAGGGTAAAGTAAGGATCCAATCATGGAGCGATATACCTTTTGATCCACTTCTTTACCATTGGGATCAATGTCAAGCTTGCATTTCTTTGGCATGGGTAATTTGACCGGCTTGACATCCTCGAGCTCAAACCTCTTGAACATGTCTTGAGTGTACTTGGCTTGTTTTATGAATGTTCCTTCTCTTCCTTGTTTGATTTCAAACCCGAGAAAGAACTTCAACACTCCCATCATAGACATCTCAAACTTCTCGGTCATTAGTGCAGCAAACTATTCATTGGACGATTTGTTAGGAGAACCAAATATAACATCATCAACATATAGTTGGCATATGAACAAATCCCCTTTGACCTTTTTTCTAAAAAGGGTGGGATCAATTTTCTCAATCTCAAACCCACGATCTTCCAACAACTCACTAAGGTACTCATACCACACACGTGGGGTTTGTTTAAGGCCGTAGAGCGCCTTCTTGAGTTTGTATAGATGAGTGGGGAGCTTGGGATCCTCAAATCCCGATGGTTGTTTGACATGTACCAACTCATCTAAGGGACCATTAATAAATGCACTATTCACATCCATTTGTTGCAGTTTGAAATCATGATGAGAAGCAAATGCAAGCAGCATGCGAATAGATTCAAGATGAGCAACAGGGGCAAAGGTTTCACCGTAGTCGATACCCTCGACTTGGGAGTATTCTTGAGCCATCAATCTTGCCATGTTTTGAATGACAATACCATTTGGATCCTGCTTGTTCTTAAAGATCCATTTGGTTCCAACGACATTATGTTCCTCTGTTGGCATTGGGACTACTTCCCAAACTTGATTGTAGTCGAAGTTGTTAAGTTCATCATGCATGGCTTCAAGCCAATCCTCATCACGCATCATGTACCTTTTGGGGTTCAACACATGAAAAAACGCATGATGCAAACAAAACTTTGATAATTGTTGACGAGTAGTTACCCCCTTATTGAAGCTTCCAAGCACATTCTTGAAGATATGTTGTCAAACCCGGAGCCTGTTAGCTATCATGGTAGTGCGGCACTTCAAGACTTCCTTACTAGATAATTGAGGATCATTTTCTTGAACATCTTGAGCATGGTCTTGAGCTTTCTCACTAGTTTGCCCTTGATCTTGTGGTTGCACTTGATCTTGAGGAAACTCGGAGTCTTGACCATGATCTTGGACATCATTTGGTGCAATACCATCTTCATGAGGTTAATCTTGTCATTGATACTGTTCATAGGGTTGAGGGCCTTCACTTTTCATATTTGAAAGCGTATGGGTCTAGCGACGGTGATGGATCCACTTGAGTAGAGAAATGTCTTTCTCCTTTGGCCACAAGGGGTTCCTCAATGGGGAGTATTTGACCAATCTCCATTCATGTTATGGCTTGAGGAGGAATTTCATCACCTACATCACAAAGACCTCTTTGATCCACTTGAGAGTCGTTATTTTCATCAAACTCTATGTGACACGTCTCCTCAATGAGTACGGTGGACTTGCTGAGAACACGGTAAGCATGAGAGTTCGTAGCATCACCAACAAATCTGCCCTCATGAGCTCTAGCTTCGAACTTAGACAAACGAACACTTCTATTGAGTATGAAACACTTATAACCGAACACCCATAAGTACTTGAGATTGGGATTGTTCCAAGTAAGAATCTCATATGTAGTCTTGTATAAGCCTTTGCGGAGGTAGATCCGATTGGATGCATGACATGCGGTGCTAATGGCTTCGGCCCAAAAGTTGTACGGAGATTCGAACTCTGCCATCATGGTTCTTGCCACGTCCATTAATGTCCGGTTCTTCCTCTCCGCCGCACCGTTCTGTTGAGGGGTATAGGCTGCTGAATATTGGTGCTTGATCCCCTCGTCACTAAGAAACTCATTCGAGGTGTAGTTCTTCAACTCAATGTCGTTGTCACGTCTAATCATCAATATCTTTGCTTCATGTTGACCTTGAGCTTCATTAGCAAAGTCGATGATAGTTTGTTGAGTCTCACTCTTCGCCTTGAAGAAGTATACCCAAGTGTATCTTGAGTAGTCATGCACAATCACCAAGCAATAATTTCTTCCCCCAAGAGTATCACAACATGGAGGACCAAAGAGATCCATGTGAAGGAGCTCCAAAGGCCTTTTAGAGTAGATGATAGTTGTGGGACGGTGAGTTGTTTCATCAAGCTTTCCTTCAATACAAGCACTGCAAACACGGTCTTTCGCAAAACTCACATTTGCTAGTCCACGAACATGGTCCCCTTTGAGGGACTTTGCAAAGATCTAATATTGATATGAGCTAGCCGACGATGCCAAAGCCAACCCACAACATCTTTAGCCGTTAGATAAGTCGCGATATTAATGGGTCGCTCCGAAAAGTTCACCACATAGAGACCGTTCTCGACATGTCCAACAAAGGCTACTTTAAGAGTCTTGCTCCACAAAAGGGCTACCATATCAAGATTAAAGAATATGGCAAAGCCCATAATTGCAAGCTGACGATCGGAAAGCAAATTGTATGCAAGGGACTCAACAAGCATCACCTTCTCTATAGATAAATCTTGAGAGATGAACACCTTGCCAAATCACATTACCTTAGATGTTGAGGCATTAGCAAATTGGACATGGGTGGGCATATATGGATTTGGATGCACATCCACCACCAAGTCCTTGCTTCCGGTCATATGATTTGTGGCTCCACTGTCGAGCAACCATGACACTCCATTGGAAGCAAACTCCAACCGAAGATCAATGCTTGGATTTAGGTACCCACTCTTGAATGGGTCCTTTGATGTTAAAAACAAGGGTCTTAGGAAACGAAATAGCCCATCCAATGTACTGATAATAAGAACCAACAAATTTGGCATAAACATGCCCATCACTAGCACGACATAAAACATAAGAGGGTTTAAAGTCGTCGGCTTTGTTGGTAGAGGGGGTTTTCCCTTCTTTGCATTGTCACCCCCTTCCTTGTTCTTCATCTTCTTATGAGTACTGTCACCCTCTTTGACAAAGATGTCCTTGAGAGAGGCAGAAAGCTTGGTCTTGTTTTCCTTTTCTTTTTAGTCTTGGGAGCAAATCCAAGTCCTTCCTTTCATACCTCCTTTTGATTACCCAACATGTCATTTAGATTATTCTCGCCTTGAATGCATGACATAAGGCCCTTTTCAAGTTTTGATTCAACTTGGCATTCTCCTCGACAAGATGCACATGCTCACAACAAGGGTTAGTAGCACAAGCATTATTAATTAGAACAAAAGGAGATCACATAGAAATCTCCTTGGTTAGTTTTACTTGGAGTTGATCATGAGACTCCTTAAGAGAGAAATGAGCACCTTTCAAGACCTTATGGGCCTTGTCAAGTGTGTCAAATTCTTCCTTGACTCTATCATGGCCAATCCGAAGTAAAACTTTCTCGGATTTGTGTAAGAACAATAGCATGATGAAGACCATGCTCTAGAGAGAAACGAAGGCCATGCTCTTCTTCTAGGACAATGGGTAGTTCCGCAATCTCATTGGCATAATCATGACTATGTTCCTGCAACTTGGAGATAGTATCCTCATGAGTGTCAATGAGATCATTGGCCTTGCCAAGTTTTTCCAAAAGAGCAAGAAAGTGCTTCTTGGTTTCAGCTTTGATCTTACACAGGAATTTCTCAAACTCATTCTCATCAAGCTCCACTACTTCACTATTATCAACACAATCTAACAAAGAAAGAGAAGTAGTGATAGTGGTCTTGATGTTGGGGGTTACCTTATTGATACCCTTGGCCATGAGGCACTTGGTGATGCGGTTCTCGTTAGTGGCGCCGAAGAGAGACACCTTGGGGGATGAAGTGGCAATGGCCACGGTAGCCATTACCATCCCCTCACGGCATGTATCATCTTCTTCATCATCGGAGGTGTACTCTTCATGGACCCCCAAACCCCTTGGAGGAGTCCTCCTAGTGAAGGTGTTCTTGCTTGGTAAGGACTTGTCTCTGTCCTTGCGAATGAGCTTGCCCTGGTTGTCTTCCCTCTTCTCATAAAGGACAATCTCCTCGAAAGTGACTCACATTTCCGCACTTGTAGCATGTCCATAGTCGTTGCTTGTCCTTGGGCCCACTTGAGTTGTCCTTGGAGAAGTTGGACCTTGAGTTTCTCTAGTTGCCCCAAAACTGCCTTGATGCAAGACCTTGGGCTCGTGATAAGCATACTTTGTCTTCGGGGCATCCATCTTCGTCCTCTTCTTCTTCATCAGCAATGGCCTTGACTCTCAAGGCAAGGTTGGGTGAGGCTTTTTTCGACCGGACAGGAGCAAGAGTATTTTCGGCGGTCTTGTTCATAATATCCATAGCAATGAACTCATCCAACACTACGCGTGAGGTAAAGGTGTGGAAATCTGGCCTTTAAATGAATGACGGAAGACATGGCTTTGTTGAATGGCATGATGGCCTTGAGAAACTTGCGCTTGATCCAAGTGTCATCTCTATCCTTGCTCCCATGGCCTTGGAGAGCAATGGCAAGAGCAGTCACCCTTCGATACAGATCACGGGGGTCCTCATCTTCTAGCATCAAAAACTCATCGGCCTGATCAAGAACCACTTCAAAATTAGACTGTTGAATGCTTGAGCTCCCCTTGTACAACACCATGATGTGCTACCGACAATGCTTTGCACGGGAAAAGTTGCGCAAGTGAGGTAGATCTTTGGGAGGAACCGAGGATTGAATAATGAACAATGTGGAATGATTGTATTGATTGTCCGCCTCTTCTCTTGGAGTGAGGTTGTTTGGATCATCTGGGTAAAAGCCTTGTTCGATGATTCTCCAAAGATTTGTTGATCTGTAATTCAAATGAGACTTGATGGAAAAGACCCAACTAGCGAAATCACCTTTAACAAGTTTAGGAGGAGGACCAAGGTTATTAAAATGCGGTGTAGGGACTAGTCATCCATAGACAAAGGGAGGAGGAAACGAGGCAAAGGATCCCGGCCCTTTCTTGTCAAGAAGGGAATAAGTTCAAGTACCTTTAGCCGTTTCCTTGCCAGAATTTGCCTCCGACTCTGATGTGGTGGGTTTAACCACAAGCCACGGGTCGGGAGAATTCTTCATCCCCTCAAGTAATTCTTTAAGCATGGACTTGACTTCGGTTGTCATGGACGTCTTGAGTGAGGCCATGGCCCCATTCAAGGCACCTGGTGTGAACGAGACCAACTCCACGACCTCGTACCCTTCAGGCCCAACCCCACCATCGTCAACCATACTCTTCGGGTGGTGAATCCCTTAATAAAGAGACGTGGCTCTGATACCAATTGAAATGATTGATATGTTTGACGGGGGGTGAATAGGCAACTACTAATTTTTAGCTTGTCTTAAGAAATTAGGGATAGCAACAAAAGGTTGTCTATATGAACAACTAGGTGAGAAACCAATATGATGCTAACAACAAGGACAACAAGTGCAAGCTAGAATACACCACAACAATACTAAGTACAAAGTAAAGGTAAGAGATAACCGCAAGTGGAACCGGTGGAGATGAGAATGTGTTACCGAAGTTCCTTCCCTTTGACAGGAAGTACGTCTCCGTTGGAGCGATGTGGAGGCACAGTGCTCCCCAAGAAACCATTAGGGCCACCGTATTCTCCTCACCCCCTCACACAATGCGAGATGCCGTGATTCCACTATTGGTACCCAAGAAGGCAGATACCGGACCTTTACAAACAAGGTTGGGGCTATTTCCACACAAAGCTTGGAGGCTCCCAACAAGACCATGATGCTTCACCATAATGGAATGTGGCTCCCAGGTGACCTCAACCATCTAGGGTTCTCAAACACCCAAGAGTAACAAGATCCACATGGGATTAGTGGAGGTATCAAATATCTCTTGGTGGAAGTGTAGATCATGGCCTTCTCAACCAATCCTTGGGAAATTAACAAGTTTGATTGGCTAGGGAGAGAGATCGGGCAAGAATGAGCTTTCGAGCAACAATGCAACTTGGGGTGGTAAGAGGTGACCTTCTAAGGGAAGAAGACACCTTTAATAGTGGGGGGAACAATCCAACCGTTACCCACCCCAAACTTATTCCACTAGCTGAGCAGTACTACCGTTGCTAGCAGCGGTAACATTGCTGCTAACAGTGGTAACTCTTCACCAACCAAGGTTGTAAGAAAATACTACCATGCCTACTACTCCTGAGGCAAAAGGATGCGCAAAAAGTCCGATGAGCAGTAGTAAAAAACTATTACCGCCCATAGAGCGGTAGGAAAAAACTACTACCGCCCCGAGGGCGATACTACCGTCGGGACCAATGCTACTACCGCTGGCCCTTTTGCACATATAGGGAAAACCATGGTTGGAGCTCCATTTGAAACAACGGAAAGGTGGTGCAATAGAAATGTGTACGTGTTGAATCCACCCAAACCTTTCCGAAGCGGACCCCCTCTTAATAGTACGGCTTCCCTACAACTCAAATCCACCAAAGAGAAACATAGAAACAACCGTCTTTGAAAGACTCTGAGGGGCACCAAATCGTCTTGTGCCTAGTCTTGAATTATATGAAATGCTCAATGCACATGATTAGTCCACACATGCATTGTCATCACAATAGACTAATAGTAGTAGGTGCAGGTAGGAGTGGGCCTTTTTTCTTATGGATGTGATGCGTATATACACATGATCATTGTCATGAAAATCGGATAACTACCCGTTGTTCTATCAGGTGTCACACAATAATTTTTTTAGCCACCATATGTTGCTTTCATGAGAGATGCCACTAGAGAACACTATGGCCCCCGAGCTATTCACTTAGATATTCGAAAAACTTATAATTTCCTCGCTGTTATTATTTGTCTTTTATTTTATTTTGCAAGTTACAACTATCTACAATTATCTACACTCCTCATTTGTTTGCAAATAACAAGATCAAAGGAATTGACAATCCTCTTGCCCACGTTTCGTGCAAGTTGTTCGCTCTATTGTGTGTAGCCATTGAAGATGGTTGAGGATTGATATTCATATTGGTTCTGTAAACCTTGGTTTCTTTGTCGAGGGAAATACTTAACCGCATTTTGCTGCGATTACCGGTTCCTCTTCATAGAAAACTAATACGCTCATTTTGCATCATAAATTACTATTGTTATTTGTGTTGATCCTGTTTGTTATCTTGTATGGCCGAAAATATGGCGGACGTCACCCATGTAAGATCCCTGGGTAAAGTTGCTTAAAAAACATGTATCCGTAGATACCTATAACAACTGCCATGGTGCTACGAGTTATAAAACTTCATCACACACTGTTGGTTTACTAAAGTTTGGGCCTTTAGTAACCAATACTTGTGCATGAGCAGTTGTAGCCACGCCAGCGGCAAGGCCTGTCGGGGCACTGCTGACGGCAAATACTAAGATGTGAAGAAGATGTTCAAGTCAACGACCAGAAGACTCGAGACGAAGGTTGAGATCCGGGCAAGATCCTTGCGAGGGTAGCTAGCGGACCCAACTATCGATCCTCCTGGATACGTGTGAAGCAGTAGTGGTCGTTGAGCAGTGCCGATGGGATGCGTCCCTGTCCCGTGTCACAAAGGGTCAAGGATGCCTCACAAAGCGTTTAATGCTTTTGTCTTAAGACGTCAGTGAAAACTGTAAACTCTGCAACCCGTGTGTGCACTGGTCGCCCCTCTTGGTTACCCCTTGGACATATAAAAGGAGGCCCAAGGCGTAGCTAGAGCGGAGCAGATACTCTCCAATTCGATCCACGAGATCTCTATGGTTTTAGACTCTCTGTGTAGCCGATGTGTACCACACAGCGCTCCAGGAGCCAGGGCCCAAGAACACACTTAATACACCTAAAGCACGAGTAGGGTTTTATGCTTCTCAACGGCCCGAACTTGGGTAAAATCCTCCCTACGCTGATAGTTGGTTCTGCCCTTGGTGCATCCCTCTCTCCCTGCAGAACCGTAAAGGGATCCGCGTGGTCCCATAGGTGTCGTTTCCCCGACATCTTTTGTGCGTCTGGTAGGGGGAAGAGGTTGCGCTAACCTGATCTAGCAATCAGCGCGACAATTTATTAATAATCTTCATCGCCATGTCTCTAAAGAAGTGGGGTGCAAGGGCGGCTGATCCAACCGCATCCGAAAAGCCTGTGTCTACATAGGTAGGCGACGATATGGACGTGGGCGAAAGAGGCGGAGGTCTTGAGCCTCCACGACATTCTGGTGATCCAAGCAAAGCGAGCGGCATTGTTCGCACCCACAACAACAAACCACACGCTGGTGTGTCTAAGGATGGAGCTATGCAGCCTACGGAACATGTGGCAAACTCCAAGGATGGAAACGTACCTTCCCAGGCACCCACGCCAGCACATACAACACGACCTTCCCAGGACGCACACGATGTCGGTGGTTCCAAGCATCCCCGAGGGAAGACTCCTCAGCGTCACTCTCGATACGCACATGGCTAGCATGCACGTCAAGAAGCTGTTGGAAGTGGTTTGCGATCACGGGACCGTGACGGAGCTCCTTCTAACACGATTCGGAGTAAGAGCACCTCACGTTCCTTGCACCTCTAGCCGCGGCCTACACCGGCAGAAGCGTTGGCACGAGCACAGATCCTCCCGGACTTTCCTCCCGTGGGGGAGAAGCTCGAAAAATGGAGAGCTACCATTCAAAGCATCATCAGCCTCGCTAATGGTGATGGGACGCAGTAGGCGGAGCCTTCGAAATGGCAGTCCAACAAGCGAGCGTGCGATAATGGTGAGAAGTATGGAGGCGGCATGACCATGATACACTCTCCTTCACGGCAGCATCAACTAGGACGAGCCGACGGATCATCGTCTCTGTTGATTCGACGGTGTCGTCTGACCCCCGACCAGTCGCGATCAGCGTCAAGTCCTTCATGAACGATGCAAAGAAGACGCCCGGACCACCATTGAGCGGCGGTGAGAAGCGCGCCATCAATTTGATAAGCGTGCAGGGCTTACTATCGACGAGCCGCCACCAGGTTATCCTGACGACTTACCTTACGAGGTGGTTGTCCAGCTTTTTCTCGTGAGATGCGGCGAGTCAAGTGTCTAGTTCCCGTACATTCAAACCGGAGGTCCCGGATAAATACGACGGCAAGACTCACCTGTCGGAGTTCTTCAGCATCTATACCATTGCGGTGCGGGCTACCGGGGCTCGCGATGACGACATACGTGCCAACTACTTCCCGTTGGTGCTTAAGCACAACGTCCGGTCGTGGTTGATACATCTACCAAAGAATTCCATTTGTTCTTGGGCAGATCTGTGCCATGAATTCGTTGGCACCTTTACATGTGGCCACCGAACTCCTGGGCAGGAAAGTGACTTGCACCTCATCCCCCACAAAGAGACCGAGACCTTGCGCAAGTATATCTAGAGGTTCAGCTATATACAACACAAGATCCTGACATTCATCTGGCCGCTGTTATTAGCGCATTCCATGAGAATGTGCGCAATCGCAAGATGCACGAAGACCTGGCGATGAATAAAGTCATGGATATTGCCGAGCTCTATGCTCTAGCTGATAAACGTGCTCAGGCTGAAGAAGGAAGGAGATTACCCGTTGAAGATGCTGATGCAGGAGTCAATTGTGAAGATGAAGACACCGACGCCCCGGCAAAGAGAAGCCGACGGTGTAACAAGAAGTGCAAGAGCAAGGCCGTGTTTGCTATTGAGGGCTCCGATAACCTCGACATCGCCAAGAAGGCCAAGGCTGACACCCCCCGCAAGGATGTTGCTGGGTGCGCCCCTGTCAGGCATGGCGGCTGCCGCTAAGCCAGAGGGCTCTGGCAAACAGTATTTTAAGATCCATCGCTCCAAGGCCTACGATCTCCGAAAATTCCTGCAAATTGAGGACTTGCCTAGAGGCAGAAAGTTGAGTACAAAAAGCGATATAAGGAGAAGCTTCGGGATGGTGCGGAGGGGTTCGGCAAGAAACGTGGCCGAGGGGTGGCCGAGGGGGTTGCTGCAGCAAGGCCAAGCAACAGAAGGAGAAGCCCGCCCGAGGCCGCGACAAGGAAGAGGGGATGAGGACGATGGTAGCTAGGAGGATGACGACTCCAATAACCGTGAATTCCAGAAGGCTACAAACATGATGTGCATTGACGGGGGCGCCTCATTGCATTTTTTCCACCGATGGCTTAAACAGTGGGTGCACGAAGTTAATGCAACAAAGCCACTTGTTGGTGTCAGGAAACCATTGATATGGTCTCACACGCCATCATTTCTTACGTTGAGGATCACCCTGATTGCACAACTGCGATCGGGTGTTTGCCATTATTGGTTTCACCAACGATCAACAACCTCAAAGTGAGAAAAATGTTAGTTGAAGGTGGGGCCGGTTTGAACTTTAGCTCGCCTGGCGTGATCAAAAGGGTGCAAATTCCTCATGAGGATCTCGAGGAAACGGGAATGTTTTAGGGGATTAATCAAGGGAGGAGCCAGCCGAAGGGAAAAATACGCTACCACTAATATTTAGTTGTGACCTGAACTACATGATGGAGAAACTTGTTTTCGACGTCGCCAAGATTCCATTCCATATAATGGGATCCCGGGCCGTCGAGCACTGGCTAAGTTCATGGCGGCATCACACTACGCGTATAATATGGTGAAGATGAACGGGTCGATGAGCGTCATCACCATAAACTCTCACAAGAAGGATGTGCTTATCTGCACCAACCAGCTTTACCTGGAGGCAGTTGCAGCGCGTGCCACCAAAGCACCCGCTCTTGTCGCTAAAGCTCCTTGGGGGAAGAAGATCAGCAAGAAGACCTCTTGCACAAACTCCGGCAAACGAACCTCCTTGGAGTGCTGCGCTACTGTAGAGGATGTGCGAGAGAGATCAACCTCCAAGAGCAAGAAATCCAAGGCAGCTCCGCTAGAGACCAAGAAGGTGCCCGCCAAGGAGGATGGTATGGGAGGAACTTTCACCATAAGTTCCACCCTCGACAAAAAATAGGAAAGCATGCTCATTGCCTTCCCGCGGGAGAATGTCGATGTGCTTGCATGGCAACCATCTGGTATCCCTGGTGTTCCTAGGAAGGTGATTGAGCACCATCTTGTTGTGTGCCCTCATGCACGGCCCGTCAAGCAGAAGGTCAGTAAGCAAGCCTTGGAGCGGCAATAATTTATTGCCAAGGAAATCAAGAAGTTGGAAGCGGCGGGTTTGGTTAGAGGAGTGAACCATCCAACATCGTTGGCCAATCCAGTTGTAGTGGGCAAGGCAAATGGAAAATGGAGCCCATGTATGGACTTTACAGATGTTAATAAATCTTGTCCAAAGGATCCATTCCCCTTGCCGCGCATCGACTAGATTTTGGACTCCACTGCCAGCTGTGATCTGTTGTCATTCCTTGACACCTATTCAGGGTATCATCACATCTTCATGGCTAAAGAAGACGAAGAGAAGACCATGTGTTATCACTCCACGTGGCACATACTGCTTCATACGTATGCCTTTTGGGTTGAAAAATGATGGCTCAACGTTTCCTAGAGTGATCCAGATTGTTTTTGAGACCCAGCTACATAGAAATATGGAAGCTTATATGGACGACATAGTGATAAAAACCAAGGACAAAGCAACGCTCATACAAGATCTAGAAGAGACATTTGCAGATCTGCGCAAGATCAACTTGAAGCTCAATTCCGAGAATTGCATGTTTAGTGTCCCGTCCGGCAAGCTTCTCGGGTTCTTTGTGTCTCAGCATGGGATTCAAGCAAATCCCGACAAGATCAAGGAAATTGAGCAGATTGAAGCACCAAAACGCGTCAAAGATGTGCGTCGCCCTGTCGGCTGTGTTGCTGCTATGAGTAGGTTCGTCTCCAAATCGGCTGAGCGTGCCCTGCCCTTTTTCAAAATCTTGAAAAAGGAAGGTCCAATGAAGTGAACTCTAGAGGCGGAGGCAGCGCTGCAATACTGGAAGAGGTACCTCTCCTCTCCGCCTACACTAGTCGCGCCTAAACCACACGAGTCATTGTTGTTATACTTGGCGGAAACAAATCAAGTGGTTAGTGATGCGTTAGTGGCGTAGAGAGAAGACGGTGAAGAAGTAGCGGCAGGGGTAGCACAGTCGAGTGCAAGACCGTCAAGCGGGAAGCTAGGGTTTTCCCCCGGAGAGTCTGGACCCGACAAAGTAGAATATGCACAACTAGATGAAGCAATACAAAACAAGAAGGTGGTGCAGTGCCCAGTTTATTTTGGCAGCTCCCTTTTGTAGGGGGCTAGGGCAAGATACTCTAGCGTGTAAAAGTTGCTCTTCGGTCTCCTTATGGCCTCGAGGAAGTTGCGCCATTATTTCCAAGCACATGCGATCACCGTCGTCACTCGCTATCCGCTGCAACTGGTTTTGCGAAATCCTGATATGACCGGCAGGATCGCAGAGTGGGCATTGGAACTATCAACCTTTGGTCTCAGATTTGAAAGCACTGCAACTATTCAGAGCACAGCCTTGGATGAGTTCATTGCAGAATGGACCCCGATGCGAGACAAAGAAATTCAAGAACAACTCTCCCCGGCAAGGAAACGAGTCGAGAATGGATTATGTATTTTGATGGAGCTTTCTCACTTCAAGGCACTGGTGGTGGCGTGCTACTTATCGCACCCACCAGAGAGCACCTCAAATACGTGATCCAGATGTGTTTTCCCCGGGAGAATTCGACAAACAACACTGCAGAATACAAAGGGTTGCTTGCCGGTCTCAGGATCGCTGGAGACCTCAAAATCAAGAAGCTCATCCTCAGAGGCGATTCACGGCTTGTCATCTGGCAAGTCAACAAAGATTATAAGAGCCCATTGATGGAAGCCTATGTAAATGAAGTAAGGAAGTTGGAGGGCGCTTTGGTGGTCTGCAAACAGAGCATGTTCCTCGTGCAGAACGTAGCATTGTCTATGAAATGTCAAAGAATGTTGCCCTCAAGTTACTTGTGGACCCAGGGACTTTTGTGCTCCGACTGACTCAACCATCCGAGACACCACCAGCAAGGCCAGATAAGAGAAGGAAGTTGAATTCTGGCTAGTACATTCTTGCAGAGCTACCAGAAGCTGCCGGCAAGGAAGTTGCTGGTAACTACACCAAGATTACCATGGAGAAAGAGGCTACAGCAGGACCTTGAGTCCTTGCCGTAGAGACGAACGCCCCCGCAACAGAGAACGTGCCTTTAGTCCTTGTCATCGAGCCTCAGGCTCCAACATTGGCACATCACATTGTTTAGTTCCTCCAAACACGAGAGCTCCCTGAAGATCGGGAAGAAGCAAAGAAAGTAGCCTGTCGGCCAACATGTACCAATTTGTGGACAATGCCCTCTACAGAAAGCGACCGAACGGTGTGAAATTGAAGTGCATTCCTCGGGAAGATGGACTGGAGCTGTTGGCAGAGATACATGGAGGCATAGGTGGCTCCCACATACGGTCGAGGGATCTTGTTGGTATGGGATTCCGGCAAGGTTTCTTTTGGCCCACTGCCCTCCAGGATGCAACTGCACTAGTAACCAAGTGTGAAGCATGCGAGTTCCATTCAAAGAAATTGCATCAACCATCCCAAGGTCTTCACACAATCCCTATCTCCCGGCCATCTTCGGTCTGGGGGCTCGACATTTTGGGCCCTTTCCCCGCGCTGCTGGGGACTTTGAGTACTTGTACGTTGCAATCGACAAGTTCACAAAGTGGCGAGAAGTAGAACCCGTGAGGAAGATGACAACACAGTCAGCCGTCAAGTTCTTCAAGGGACTATTTTCTTGCTTTGGTGTTCCAAACAGGATCATCACTGAAAATGTTACACAGTTCACAAGCCACGCCTTCATGAAGTATGTCCAAGACCTTGGCGACAAGATATATTTTGCTTCTATTGCTCACTCGAAGAGGAAAGTCCATGCGAAAAGGGCAAATTCTGAAGTGATGCGATGCCTCAAGACCGGAATTGTCGACAAGATGCGCAAGTGTGGAAGGCTCTAGATTGATGAGCTGTCGGCGGTTCTTTGGTCTATCAGAACGACACCAAATTGAGCCACCAGGTAGACACCCTTGTCCCTAGTGTACGGGGCAGAGGTTGTTCTCCCCACAAAACTCATATACGGGTCACCTCTAGTGCTCACCTACGATGAGCTTGACCAGGAGCAGTTGCGGAAAGATGACGCTATGTTCCTTGAGGAAGATCGTCTTCAGGCTGCTGTGCGAGCTGCATGCTACGAGCAACCCTTGCGCCACTACCATAGCTGCAAGGTTCAAACCTGAAGTCTTGAGGAAGGCGACCTTGTTCTTCGGCACGTTTAGTCGGCCAAGAATTCAAACAAGTTGACGCCGAAGTGGGAAGGCCCTTATCGAGTAGTACGAGTCACCAGGCCTGGAGTAGTCTGCCTAGAGACCGAAGATGGCGTTTCGTTGAGCAACTCCTGGAATATCGAGCATCTTCGTAAGTTCTATCCATAAGGCACGGTTGCCACGTCTCCCCGCAACCACCTTTTGTACAAGTCTTTCCGTCAAGGCATGGAATCCTTTGTACAAAGTCAGGCGCAGTCCATGTGCCTAGTTGAATAACGTTAAGTGTTTCACCATTTTTATAGATTTTCATGTTTATTTATGTGCATGTTTGTCTAAGATTTTGTGTTACGCTTATTTCCAGCAAGTACTAATGAACTGCCAAGGTTAGATATCTGTATTTTCTCTTCTTTGTTTTTCTCAAAGGATAGAAGGTTCCCTCGCTTACAAGTTTGTCGGGGGGATGATGGTATGGACACCGACATACGATGTTCAGGCGATGTTCTATTCAAACAGAAAGGAGTACAACAACAAAAATCTAAGTTGCAAAAACTCCGATTAAGTTTTGAACTGTAAAGTTATTTTGCTTGGACGATTTTGACTTTTGTATGGAAAACCTGCAAGCGAAGGAACCTTGTCGTGATCGGTTGTGCCCTTACGATTTTTGAGCCTGCTCAACAACATAAGTGGCTGCACTGAGAGCACCAAGGTATCTTGCCGGTAGAAACACCTCCAACAAGCTGCTAAGGATCCGTTCCTCGAAGCACTCGTGGGAGGGTTGTGCACACCGGCAAATTTCTAATAAAGCATAGGGCATGTTGTCGGATTTGGGCTCCACAAAACCTTAAAGATTCGAACTCGGGGGCATGTGCGAAGATCACTCGCGGGCTCGCCTCACCTAACTTGCTACTCGCAGGGGATGGCAGAGAACTCACTCGATGGTGAGGAAGACACAGAATACGGTAGTTTACCCAGGTTCAGGCCGCTGGAAAGCGTAATACCCTACTCCTGCTTTGGTGGATTGCCTCTCGTGGAGGTTGGTGGATGAACTAGTATGGTGTTCGAGGGCCTCCGGAGGCTGGGTGGCTTTGTGTGGCGCCTGTCGGCAAATGAATTGATCTGATCCCCCTCTATGGAGTAACCTACCCTCTATATATAGTGGCGGCGGGAAGGGATCCCACAACGGCCAATTTTCAAGGGGGACAGAGGAACATGCTTCCCCTGTCCAAATGTAGTCTTTGCTTGCAAAGTGGCTGTCGGCGCAACAGGGACGGGTCCAGCAATGACGTTCGCCCTACAGCCAGACAGTGGTGGCCTTGTTGCACAAGAATGGAAACCGTTGAAAGATGCCTTGGGAACCCGCGTACGTCCTTGCCTACTTTGCACAAAAGGCGAAACTGCACCATCCTGCAATCCTCTACTCACCTATCCTTTCCCCGGGTCATCCTTGACTCGTGAGGCCGGGTCTCACCTTGGAATATCCGCCGCTCCGAAGGGGTCCTGAAGAGGCCCCCCGCGGGTCTTGATACTATTCCTCCTCGCGAGGCTTGGCCCCTCGCGAGGGCCTTGCCTTGGGTGGTGTCGAGCCTGTTGGTTTTTGGTCAATGAAGTGGGCCACCCCTGGGCCGTAGGAAGGTAGGTTTGGGTACCCCCGTTCCTAGACCGCCGATTGTATCCCTCGGGCCCAAGGTGTGCTCGAGGTGGCCTCTAGGTGAAGCCTTGGGGGCAGCCCGAAGCGTCGCGAGCCCTAATTGTCGGTGGGCCATGCCCTATAAACGGCGAAATGAAAGCTTGTCTTCCCGTCTTCTCCGCACCAGACCAACCTCAACAAGGCTCGCTAAACCACTTGACCCGCATCCGCAAGCCGCCTAGGTCTCTCGTTGCTTTCGTCATCGGTTCTTCCTCATATGCGATCCAGGCTCCCTCTTCCGAGCCCCCACGCGCTCCGACGTTTTCCCCTCATTCTCCTCGCCATGCCTCTGAAAGGGGGGAAGAGCGGAGGCTCGCTGGGTCCGACCGTCTCGATGGTGCCTCGGCCCACGTTGGGCCGGTCAACAGTGGTGAACTTCGAGCGGTTGGGGAAGATCTGACTGGTAGTCGCGGGCAGGTCCAATGAGTGGGGAGCCACCAAGATCTGGTCAGGTTCATGGCCTTGGGGCAAGATGGAAATCCCCACGGTTCCCCTTCATTTCCACGCTCTTCTTTCTGGTGTACTTCTGCCATTATGGAGCTTCCTCATTGCAGTGCCTTCGCATTACCAGATCCACGCGCTCCACCTTGAGCCCAGATCTTTGGTTCTCCTCTCGGCCTTCGTGTTCTTGTGCGGGGACTTTTTTGGGATACCCCTTCCGTGGCATTGCGCCGCCACTTCTTCTCCCTTGAATTAGTCTCCGAGGAGTAGTGCTTCGGGTGCGCGTCCTTGAAAATTGCCGACGCATCGGTCCCGCAGGCCCTTGATGCCGAGCTCCTCCCCGAAGCAGAGGGTTTCCGGCGGCTATGGGAGCAGCTCAAAATTGCCAAGGCCGGAGCCCTGTTCCAGCCCCTGTCGACCCCTACAACGTCGAACTGGGGGTGGATGCGCGAGGAGCTTAATGACTCCTAGCTCACGCTGGTCCTGACCCGGCAGGAGAAGCTGAAGCGGGCGGGGGTGACGATAGCGATGGTGGTGCAGGAGTTTATCTATCGGCGGATCGCTCCTCTCCAGCGCCACTCCCGTCCGATGTGGGACTGTGCGGGACCTCGTGACCCAATGAGGATCTAGGTCCTTCCTCTCTCCTCTCACGTCTTGTGTGAGTTGCTCCGTCGGCTGACTTGTGGAGATCCTAAAGAGCTTCCCAAAAATGGCATCCCGTCGTATAACTTGAAGGCCCCGGAAGCTCTCGTCGTGGAGATGCCGCTCTTTGATGTGTGGGGGTTTCTCCCTCGGGGGACGCACCCCCCAGGGGGGCCTCGACCCTTGGGGCTCAGGCCCATGAAAACTCTGGTCGTGCCGCCCCTCCCGTAGCGCGGGTGGGCGGTGTATCGCCGCCCGCTCCCTCGGCTCTTGCTCTGGGTTGAGCCGGGGTTGGTGCTGACGACCAGTCGATGGTGGAAGTCGCCGCCCCCGCCTTCAAGCATCAGGTGAGGGCCGTCGGGTCTCCACGCTGGTCCACCCGTGTCGGCCGGAACAGGAGCTCGCCTAAGGGCGGCCGCCCCTTCACGCGGTGGGCTCCGGTGAAGAAGAAGTGGGTCGCCGTAGATAAGTAAGTGCCCGTACCCTCCTTCATCCTTTCTTTTTGCGCCTCCCTTCGGAGCCTTTGTTCTGCAGGCTCTCCACCGGCGACAGGTGAGGCGGGTCGGTGCTACCCGCCCATGAGATCGCCGAGCATCTGCTAGTTTCTTCCCTCGCACCCTACGGGGTTCAACCTCCTGAGTCCCTCGCGCGTGAGCATCCCGTGGTCTTCCTCGCCCGCGGCCTCCGGCTCCGTGGAAGAGTGCCATTCCCCTCGCCTGTGGGCCCTCTTAGGGTCGTGCTGCGCCTCCCTTCCGGACCACTTCTGCTTGGTGACGTGGTGCCTCAGGGGCGCTTCCTTCCGACGAAGTGCCTGTGCGTGAGCCCCCTTCCCCCGATCCTGGATTCGGGCTGAGAGACTGATCACGCGCCTCTCCCGTTCACCATGTAGAAATTGAGAGCTCTTGTTGGCCACTGGAGCCTGTTGAAGGTTTGCGTGCCGCGCCGTGGGTCTTGCTCCGCTCCGCGGTGGACGCGCTTCAGCGTCTAGGAGCGGGGCTTGCCAGCAATGAAGTCCGCCTAGAAGATGAGCACCGACACCTTGTGTTGGGGTGGTGCCAACTTGAAGTTGCCGTGAACCACATCCGTCTATAGCGTGAGCACGCCCGCAAGGAGCAGCCTGCGGCGGCGGAAGCCCGCGAGCGTGCTCTCTCGGAGGGCCACCCTAGGGGGTCCGCCTGTTGAGTTCTTCCTTGCCGGCTTGGGCTTTCGAGCGTTCGTCGATTCGCTGGCGTTGTAGAGGTGGAGCAGAGCCTGGAGCAGGAGCGTCTGTAGGTGAGGGAGGGCCAGGTGTCACTTGCTGAGGAAATACTTGGCTCTCATGAGGCGTAGCTTCAGGAGGACATCGGCACGGGGCTGGCAGAGGCTCAGCGTTCCCTTCTTCTTGACTATCGTGCAAAGCTGAGGCTCCAGGAGTCCCACTTCCGCGAGCGCCATGGCCACCTAAAAGACGAGGTCAATGCCCTCGGAAAAAGGTTGGATCAGGAAGTGAAACGTCGGTAGGTTGCACTGGACGCCCAGGATACTGTCGAAGGTAAACTGTCTCTTCCTTACAAAGAGGTGAAAGGCGTGGCTTCCCTGGTTCGAGAGGCCGTCGAAGAGGCGATCCATGCTCGCGGCCTCCAGCTTGAATGCTCCCAGATGTTCCAATCCCTCGAGAGGAGAGCCTCCCGGGATTTGAGCGACATCTTTGGTGAGGGTGTCTCGAGCCCCTTGGTCCCCGATGACGTTGGGTACTTGGGCTTCTTCTTCCGTGTTGTGGAATGTCTTGAGGCGGGTGCCGAGAAGGCCCACACGCTCGCAGAGGAGAAGAGCCGTGACCTCTTGGGTCATGCGGCCTCGAACGTCTTCAGCTACCTCCTTCGCCTCGACCCAGACTTTGACTTCGCCCGAGTGTTGGCTCTGGTGCCAGAAATGATCCGCGCCGCCCTGGCCGAATGGGTCGAGGTCCACCTGGAAGACCTGGTGACAAGGCTTGCTCCTGAAGGCTGTGGCGTGAGCTCTGGCCACGATGCGTCCTCCTGATCCGCCACCTTGTTCTCCTGATAGCTTCATGTACTAGGTTTAACATCAACTTTGATGTATATGGAGGGTACCTTTCATTGCGTTCTCTGAAAACGAGGTGTGCACAATGCTTTCCTCCTGGCCAAGGCCGCTGCCAGCCCTGTGTTGTCGCGACACTAACGGACTAGCCCGCGAGCATGGCTCCGTTCGTGGCGCTTCCTCCTTGCTTGGGGGCGGTTTGAGGACCCTTTCGTCACTCTCTGTCTGCAGGTCTCGACCCCGCACATTTCCCTGCCGCCGTGAGGCGCAACCCGTTACCAAGGTTGTTCCTCATGGGGCATGTTGCTCAGGAGTCCCCCTTGACACTCAAACCGATCTACGTCGACAGGCCCCAGTCTTGCACATTTCCCCACCACCATTTGTACGGCCACGAAGGGCGTGTCTAAGGGGCGGGGCCCCGCCTCCCCTGATACCGACCGGAATTCCAGGATGACATGAAAGAGGGCAAGTGGCCTTATGACCTGTAAGGCTCGTGAGGCGCGCCTCTAGAGTCCCGTTTGGCGCTCGAGGGATTCCCCATTCCGGCCCTCTTGTGGTTGCCTCAGGAGGCACGACGGTCTCCCGAGGTTTCCGCGAAACACCAATCAAAACAAAGGGAGAAAGAGAACTCGAATTTGGTAAATCGAGAGAACATAGAGAAGAAATCCCCGCCCTTCTTTTCTTTTCAAAACATTACGCAAAGTGATCTTCGAGCCTTCGATAGCTCAAAATACAAAATAGGAGGCTCTTGAGGGTCGAACTTGAAACATAAGAAAGGAACGAGAAAACGGCCGTGTCTGGTATCTAAGCTATTCACCGCCTCCGTCTCCCCCAGCACGGAGCATAGGGCTTCCATTAGGCATGGGATGGACCCCTCCGCGTCCTCGGGGGGCCCTGGGCGTATACAACCACAGCTCGTTATTACGTGATAGTGTCACGGTGGGGGTGTATCTGGGAGGTCGCCAGGACGCTTTGGCCTCGCGAGTATCCCTAGCCCCGAGGCATAGGCACCTGATTCCATTGGGGTCGGGCATAGTCATTGGTGGACTGTGTTGATTGCCTCTGTCTTCTACCCAGCATGGAGCGTAGGGCTGCCACTAGGCGTGGGAGGGACCCCTCCGCGTCCTCGGGGGGGCCGGGCGTATACACCCATAGCTCCTTATTACGTGAGAGTGTCACGGGATGAAGTAGGTTCCAGAAGGATTGAAGGACGATGCAGAGGTGCTATGGGTTGATGCAGGTCCCGGGGACACTTCGGGAGCCCCACGCCTCATAGGCGTGTGCCCCGCTCGTGGTCCCCAATCTCATAGCGGCGTGGCGTGGTCCGCCTTGAGCGAGCCTTCGAGTGTGGGATGAGCCCCCAGCGCTTGGTGGCTGGAGAGCTCGCCCAGATGATAGGTCTTGAGTCCCTGGGGCATTGCCCCAACGCGACTCGCTGGGGACCCCCAGGTTCCCACGTTGGTACCCTCGGCCATGCCCCCGGTCGGGCTAGCCCAACCTGAGGGCAACTGCGGGTACCAGAACACCCGCTGGCGATCGAACGAAGCCAGTACTGGCGACATGGGCGTGTGTTCCACCCTGAGTCCCCAGGCGGGCATCACGCCCCCCGGAGGTAGGGGAGGATATACCACCCCCGGCCTCCAGGTTAGTATCGTCTGGACCGGGAACATGGGTGTGTACTCCACCCTTTGTTCCCAGGCTAGGGCCTCTTGACCTGGATACACGGGTACGTCCACCCTGTCCCAGGCAAGAGGTCCCCGGTCCCCGGACCCAGACATCTGCACGAATCAGGTCCCGGCCAGAAGGTGTGCCCCGCGAGGACAGCCACATTGAGCGTCCCCACGAAGCCACACCCGCGGTGTTGTTCATACCTATTTGCGCGGGGTCGCGCACGTGCTTCCTGCCACAGTGATGGTGTGCGCTGCTTCCTCCGTAGTCTGGACATGTGCCGACGCGGTCATAGTCAAACTGTGCGCACCTACAGGGGTTGATGTAGTCGTGCCTCCTGTACTCCATCCTTGTTCCGTGAAGCACATCGGGGGACGCGGAATGACGCCTCCCCAGTGCGGCCAAATCTTGTGCCTCCAGCAGCTCCCGCCGAATCCCATGCGGGGACGGGCCTGAGTGGATGTTTGGGACGCGCCCGCGTGGTTCCCTCATTATAGCCCCTGGCGATGCCGGCTGACGAGCGCATTCCCACGGGGACGCGCTTGGGTCTCACCGGCGACGTCGCGCCCAAAAGCCGCCTATGCTTGCCGACGCGGGGGTGGCAGGCGGTGTGTTGGCGCGTGAGCTCATGCGCCACCAGGAGCACGACATGTCTATGCGTCGGGTGCTAACAGACTCGGAAGGGGGAGGAATAGCCTGGACGCGTGGAAGGGTCGGGCGACGGGGGGATGCCATGTGGTTGGTGAAGGTGGCATCCCCTGGTGCTCGTTGGATGCCTTTCTATTGTGAACACCGGCTGACGGGGTGACGTTGCGTCGTAGGGCGTCCAGGCCCGCCTGCGCCGTCCGCGCCACACGAGCGGCCCGCCTCTCTACGCGGATTTGTCGTCTCTCTACCATGTGTGTGAGCAGCTTCTACGGGCCGAGCCCTGGGAGAGACCATGATACACCACCTACTTGGCACGCCAAATGTCGGATTTTGGGCTTCGTGAAACCCTAAAGATTCGAACTCGGGGACGTCTACGAAGATCTCTCGTGGGCTCGCCTCACCTAACTCGCTATTTACAAGGGATGGCAGAGAACTCACTGGATGGTGAGGAAGAACAGAACACGGCAGTTTACCCAGGTTTGTGCCACTGGGAAGCGTAATACCATACTCCTGCTTTGGTGGATTCCCTCTCGTGGAGGTTGGTGGGTGAACTAGTAGAGTGTTTGAGGGCCTCCGAAAGCTGGGTGGCCTATGTGTGGTGCGTGTCGATGAATGAATGGAACTGATCCCCCTCTATGAAGTAACCTACCCTCTATTTATAGTGCTGGCCCCAGTCCTCTTCCCTTATCGTTTCGGCGGGAAGGGATCCCACAACAGAAAATTTTCAAGGGGGATAGGGGAATATGCTTCCCATGTCCAAAAGTAGTCTTCGCATGCAAAGTGGTTACCGGAGCTACAGGGACGGTCCAGCAATGACGTCTACCCTGCAGGCGGATGGTGGTGGCCTTGTTTCACCAGAATGGAAACCTTTTGAAGATGCCTTGGTAACCCGCATACGTCCTTCCCTCCTTTGCACAAAAGAGAAAACTGCACAATCCTGCAATCCGCTGCTCGCCTGACCTTTCCCCGCATCAACCTTGACTCCTATGGCCGTGTCTCGCCTAGGAATATCTGCCGCTCCAGAGGGGTCCTGAGGAGGCCCCCCGCGGGTCTTGATGTTGTTCCTCCTCGCGAGTCTTGGCCCCTCGCGAGGGCCTTGCCTTGGGTGGTGTCGGGCCTGATTGTTTTTGGTCGATGAAGTGGCCCCGCCCTGGGCCATAGGAAGGCAGGTCTGGGTACCCCCGTTCCCAGAACACCAACACATGTACCATACAGGAAGAAATCAGACAAGAGTAATAGCATACATCCATTCAAAACATAGCCAAGTATATTACATTAATAGTTGCCACTATTCTAACATACGATAAAATTGTCTTTTACATGGAATGGCGGCGGCAAAAAGATGTGGAGCGGCTAGTCACTGTGCTGGCCTTCAAGCCTCTTGACTTGGCCCACCTTGTCGATGATGGGCATGACATGCTCCTCAAGTGCCTTGAGGTCCACGTACTTCGCCAAGCGGTCAAGCACGTTGGTGAGATTGATGTCGGGGTTCTTGTGCACCACCTTAGTGAGAACCTTGAGGAGGATGACCCAACATAGCTGGCGGGATTCGTGGCCTAGACGGGCTGCTTGACCAGAGTGAAGCTGCTCCACAGCATCAACCAGGCTATAAAATAACAGAGTTAACCTAGTGCTCTGGGATGTCCCTTCGTCACAATAATAGCGGAAGTTTGGCATGCCCATGGTGGACAGCTGCAGTGTGAGCCTTTCCGCAACATCGGTAAGGCGTTCAGTCCTGATCTTCACGCCTGCCACATGGTCGTCATGAGCAGCGGAAACTCTCTCGAGCAGAGCCTTCTCATCCTGGATATCTTTGGTCAAGTCCCTTTCATGAGCCTTGCCGTTCTCAAGGGCCCCTTCCAATGTGGTCAGCTTCAGGTGTAGATTGGCAATGGAGGCATTGGATGAGTTGAGTTGTGCGATCTTGTTGGATACGGCGGTCTGCATCTCCGCCAAGATGAGGAGAGTCTTCTCTCTTTCGACCTTGAGCATCGAGATCTCCTTGCCCAGACCTTCAAGATCCATCTCCAGCCTCTTCACCTTGTCGGAAAGCTCGTTCTTGGTGGCCTGTGCGGCATCATTGATGTCAACAGCTTACTTCAGCTTGCCGGCATGGTCTATGGCCTGGGCCGCAAGGATCTCCTTATGCTTCTTCTCCAGCTCCTGAGTCCGTTGCGCGACAAGTTTATGGATTTCTTCATCCTTGTTGTGAAGCTTGTCGGCGAGCGCCTTCACGTGAGCGCCATGATCCTCTTCATTTGCATCAAGCCTTATGCGGCATGATATTCTTCATTAGCAGCAAGCCCTACCCGACCTGATCCTCTGATGGCTCTCCTTGTCGTTGATGTTCTCCCGCAAGCCCGGCGATGTCAGTGGCGAAGATAAGCGTCCCAACACTCGCCATTGGGAAACGAATAATGGACCCACGCTGTAGGCTGCATTGAGGACTTCGTCAAGGGTTGAGCTCTAGGCTAATGAAAGTTGCCTCTCGCGCTCCCGTGGTGCGGGCCGGGGGCTCATCGCCCATTGAGGTCTTACCTTCTTCTCCATCCTCTACGCTAATGTTTTTGTATCTCTACAGAGATAGGCTGAAGCAAGATAAGCTAACTTAGCAAAGCCGGAAATTCGGAAGTAAAAAGACATGACATGGCTCTTCCTCTTCTTCTACTGAGGTGGAGGCGGAGAGGTCGAAGTCGACTTCCTCCACGATGTCCACATGAGGAGGTGGAGGAGTTGTCCTCGGACGTTTGGCTGCGGCAGGAGAGGAAGGTTGCTGGACTGGGGCGCCGGAGGTGGCTTTCCAAAGAACACGCTTCTTCTTGGGAGCTCGGGGCTCCTCGTGCGGCTGCTCCTCGGTTGTATCTGATCGGGATATGTACCTAGGGTAGGGTCATATGCCTGACCTGAATGTCCTACCTAAGGGTACCTCATTATTAGACCAAGAGTCACACAGAAGATTCCGACTGCATGGATATGGCACTTAAAAAGTCACTAGGTACACAAACACTCGAGTACATTCCCATCCACTCGATGACCTATATCCACTCGGAATGGTTCCAGTCGACATCAAAGCCTAGAAGTCACCCTCACGAAGGAAAACGGACATACGTTCATCCAATGGTCTTTAGTAGCATTTATTACCTGCATACGTTATCAGTAACGTATATCTTCAACTCATATTGATTGAGCCCTTAGATGTTGAGGCCTTGATGAGGGGTAGAGCACCCTATATAAGCCACCCCTCCCCTCTAGCACAAGGGTTCGCACCCCCTGTATTACACAGTCCACACTACAAGAGCTGTCGAGCACTGAGACGTAGGGATGTTACCTCCAAGAGAGCGGCCTAAGCTCATACATCTTGTGTACAAGCTTGCCGTAGCTAGGAATCTGCCCTTTCCATTATACCCTACACCTCTACTGTCAGGTTGATTCCCACGACAGTTGGCGCCCACCGTGGGGCAGGCGTCTAAGCGACTTCCGGAAAGTTTACATTTTTCACTCTTCGTCATGTCTTCTGGTGGCGATTCATTCATGGGTGGTGAGATCCGTTTCGGCGCCCTCATCTTCGTCGCCGATGACTTGGCATGGCTTCAGGAAGTGCCACTCGACATCGAGGTGCTCCCGTTGCACTTCCGTGCAAGCTCCTTTGGTGTACTCCTTCAGCAGCCGTTGACTCCGCTGTTGGCTCTTCACTCTGCTGTTCGTCATCGCAAGCGATCCGGTCGCTCTCGACTCCAGCGATCGGTGAAGCACCCAGTGGCTCGCCAGGCGTCATCTCCGTCGACTCCTCAGGTCGCAGCCATCAAGCCTGTTGTGCCCCTTCGGGACCCAATCCACTCGGTGTCAAATCAGTCTGACGTTCCCTCCGAGTGCGGGAGCTGCAACCCAGCAGTAGAGTTTTTCATGGCGGGCTCCATGGAGAGCCCACCCGGGGTCGGTTGCGGCAAGCACGAGGCCGGCGAACCATCGTCTGAACGCGGTCGTCGTCTTCGTCCAACTTCAAGTCTGAATCGGCGATAGCTCTTTTGAGGCGGTCATCAAGACAATAATAAGGTATATCGTACTCCTGTACTTAATGTCGGAGTAGCAGCTAAGATAGCAGATTCAATTCAGCTATCAGATTCACAGGCGGGTACAGGCTTAGAGCACATTCGACCTTTGTTTCATGTGGCGCAGCAACACAACTCGGCCATATCGCAATCACTCAATAAATTACAGAGTAATTCACCAAGAGTAGATACAGTCCGCTCAGTTTACAGTCCAGGTTCACCCCAGCGTCGCATAAACGGGGGTAAACGAGAGTATCAGCACCGAGACCAAGGTCGGAACTAGTTTCCCCCTTGTTATCAACGCGATGACCACCGTCGAGTGCATTCTCCTCCGTGGAGCGGCTCGTACGTGTCCTGACACTATGATGACCGGCGCCCGTTCGGTGTCGAGCGGAATCCAGGATTCGATGCGAGAGATGTACTTGCACAGAGAAGGATCGAGTGAGGCAGAGCTTACAGAGATGGTATTTACACAGATCATCCGAGTGGAAGTGGTACCGTAGTTTCTGGTCTTGAGTGTTTCAGCAGGGCAATCCGCTCTGCCGGTATTCCCCCAATTTCAAGTTGGCGGCTAGAGTGAACAAGTTCACGCGAGAGTCCAAGCCCGAACCATGGCTGGATGACTATCGAGTTGCAGTACAGATTGGCGGCGGCAACGACAACGTTGCAATGAAGCACTTTCCCCTCGTGTTGGATGGTTCGGCCCGTGCATGGCTGAGTCAGCTGGCACCCTCAAGCATATACTATTGGGCAGATCTGACCCGAGTGTTCATCAAGACCTTCGAGGGCACTTGCAACAGCCATGCTGGCCTTTCAGAGTTACAACATTGCGTACAAAAGTCGAGTGTTACCTTGCGTGATTACATCCATCGTTGGATCACTCTCCACCACAAAGTGGAGAATGTTACCGAGCATCAAGGAGTCTACGCCTTCGAGGATGCTGTCATGTACCGAGAATTATATCTGAAGATTGGTCGGTCAGGCGACATGTCAATGAGCAAAAGGATGGAATTAGCCACCCGATATGCGACCGGGAAGAAGAAGACTTCCTCCGTAGTGGCAAAGGTAAAGCAGTCGACAAAACTGACACGAATTCCAATCAGAAGCAGAAGCGGAAGATTGAAAATGCTACACCAGCAGAAGCAGCTGCTCTCGCGGCGGGAAAGTTCAAAGTAAAGTCCAAGGCACCATTTGTTGGGGAACGATGCAAGGGAAACAAAAAAATTCCTACGCACACGAAGACCTATCATGGTGATGTCCATCTACAAGAGGAGATTAGATCTATGTACCCTTGTAGATTGCTAAGAGGGAAGCATTGAGAAACGCGGTTGATGTAGTGGTACAATTTCGTGATTCAAATCACCGTCGTCCCTCGATCCGTTCCGATCTAGCGCCGAACGGACGGCACCTCCGCGTTCAGCACATGTACAGCTCGATAACGCTCTCGGCCTTCTTGATCCAGCAAGAGATACGGAGAAGTAGATGAGTTCAACGACATCGTGATGACGCTCCGGTGGTGGTGATGATCTACTCCTGCAGGGCTCCACCCGAGCTCCGCAGAAATCCGAAATAGAGGCAAAACTATGTGGAATAGGTTTGACTTGCACGTGGCAAAGTTGTGTCTGAAAAACCCTAAAGCCACCAGTATATATAGGAGGAGGGTAGGGGCTAGCCTTTGGGCACAAGGGCCAAAAGGGTGCGCCGGCCGAAGGGGGAGGAGGTCTCCTCCTCCAATTCGGTTTAAGAAGGAGGAGTCCTCCACTACTGGAAAACAGTTTTTTGCCATCTGCCTAGTCTTTGTTGTCTGCTAGCTGATGGCGAAGAGTGTCTTTGCCATCAGCTTCATCAAAACAGACGGCAAAGCACAGGCTGATGTAGATGGGCCCACCTGACCGCGGGGTGGCTAGGTCAAACTGGAGTCGGACCTTTGTCGTCTACTAGCGTACGGTAAAGAGTCCGGAGGCAGACGGCAAAGAGTCTAGACTCTTTGTCGTCCGCCGGCAGACAACAACGCGCTAACACCGTTAAAGGCTCCTCCCCCCACCCCGCCCATCTCTCTCTCTGTAACGGTCACCCCGCGCGCCCCTCTCTCTCTCTCTCTCCCCACCCCGCGTGCCACTCTCTTTGTAACGGCCGCCGCCACCACCGTCGCGTCGCCGTCCCTGTCGCCCCGCCGCCGCCCCTCTCTCTCTCTCCCCACCTCGCCCCCGCTGCCGCTGCCCCACCACTGTCGCGCCGCCGCCCCTGGCGCCCCCGGCGCGGCCACGCCACCGCCAACACCCCGGCCCCTCCACAGCCGCCCCTCTCGGTGAGCCCCCACACCCCCACCCCCACCCCCCACCCACATTATTTTTTAGTAGTTTTATTATTTTTTAGTAGTTTTAGTAGTTTTAGTAGTTGTTATTGTTAGTAGTTTTAGTGGTAGATTTAGTTAGGTTAGTAGTTTTAGTTAGGTTCGTTAGTTAGCTTGGTTAGTTAGGTGGAGGAGGAGAAGAGGAGAAGAGGAGGATGAGGAGGACAAGAAGAGGAGAAGAAGAAGAGGAGTAGTAGTAGGAGGAGGAGGAGAACAAGAAGAAGAAGAAGAAGAAGAAGAAGACGAAGAAGAAGAAGAAGAAGAAGAGAAGAAAAAAATAAGAAGGACAAGAAGAAGAAGAAGAAGAAGAAGTAGAAGAGAAGAAAAAAAATAAGAAGGGGAAGAAGTAAAGAAGAAGAGAAGAATAGAATAAGAAAAAAATAAGAAGGAGTAGAAGAGAAAAAAGAAGAAGAAGTTTATTTCTTATTGTTTGGTATTTAGGGGTAGCTAGATTCTTTTTTAGCTACTTAGTGGTAGATTCTGTTTTTGTTATAGTGGTAGATTCTGTTTTTGTTATTTTTTTTTGTTTAGTGCTATCTAGGTTTAGCGATCGGTTTAGTTAGCTTGGTTAGTTAGTTAGTTAGCTTATTAGAAAGAATAGGAAGAAGAAGAAGAGGAGGAGGAGGAGAAGAGGAGAAGAGGAGGATAATAATTATAATAAGAAGAAGAAGAATAGGAGGAGGAGAAGACAAAAATAAGAAGGAGAAGCAGAAAAGAAGAAGAAAAGAAGAGAAGAAGAAGAGAAGAAGAGAAGAAGAATACCTTATCCTCCTCCTTCTTCTCCTCATCCTCCATCTCCTTCTTCTTGATTTCTTCTTCTTCTCCTCCTCCTCCTCTTTATTCTCCTCTATCTTATTCTCCTGACCTTACTTTCCCCAACAATGAGATAATTAGCCCATTTAGCTACCAAATGGCATAAAAACCTTGGTTAGATCATGAATATTATATTCTTAACTTGTTTTCCTCTAAAATGACATAATTAGAATATTTGTGTTGATCGGGTGGATTTACATGTGATAGTTGTCTCGCCGCTGTGAGATCTGGTGTGCGAAGACCTGCCCGTGCGTTGTACGAGCTCCGCCCCTGCATTCGTGGCTTAGTACAAATTTATCTCCTCCTCGCCCCTTCATTTACTGTGGCTCGGTTTCCGGATGAAACTTCCTAGATTTAGGCAATTCAATTAATTTATCAGTATGCGTGACCAGTATGCGTCTCCCGTTCGAAAGGGCGACATATATAAATATGCACGTCTTTGCATATTTGTAACCGCCATCCTTTCGAATTGTCCAACATTATCCATGGACAGCCCGAGTATGTGTAGATTGGGTTCGTTTTCCCGTATGCTGTGCTCTGGATCCGATGCGGAATTTCGTCAGTGCCTCCCTGTTGTTCTCCGGATGCACATCCTCTCTGTTTATTGCGGAGGCGTGTATCAGGAGAACAGCGGGGAGGTGCTGCCGAAATTTTGCGTTGGATCCGGAATAGTGCATGGGAAAATGAACCCAATCTACACATACTCGGGTGGGATTAGGACCTATCTTTACCTATTAGCGTGTAGGTTGCGTGGACGTAATAAAAATGGCGAACCTGATTAACCGATGAATATAAATGCTAAATTATATATAAATATATTTCTTTTGTCTTTAGTAGCTACGAAAGATGAGTGATCGTGCGTGGATGTATACCGGTCACCCTAGTTAGAAAGAGATGACGAAAGAATGGTTTCTAAAAACAAATGAATTTGTGAAAGCCGCATTCGCAAATGGCCAGGAAAGAAACTATTTCCCCTGTCCTGGATGCGACAACTATAAAAAGACGACAGAGGCTGTAATGATTAAACACCTGCAGAGGAGGGGTTTTAAGCCTAATTATATGGTGTGGACATTTCATGGTGAGTCTATACAATGCACAAGAGCTGAGGTGGTCCGTCGTCGCACGGACGAGCATGGTACCGGGATCGAAGACATGGAGCAAGACTTTGATGATGCTCGGGATTCGGAAGATGAGATGGAGGAATCTGCAAAAGCCTTTTATGAAATGTTGGAGTCTTCAAAACGTCCTCTCCATGAGCACACTGAGCTCTGCCAGCTGGATGCAATTGCACAAGTAATGGCTCTGAAGGCTTAGTTCAACTTGGGAAGAGAATGCTACGACGCGATGATGAGACTATTTGGACGTTTCCTACCCAAAGGCCATTTCATGCTTGCAAACCTATACCAGTAGTACAACATACTTCGTGTACTTAAGATGCCCTCTGAGAAGATAGATGCATGTGAGAAAGGATGTGTCTTATTTAGGAAGCAGTATGCACACTTGGACTATTGTCCCAATTGCGAGTCTTGCAGGTATCTTGTGGTAGACAACGATATGGGTGAGAAGAGGCAAACCAAAATCGCAGTTAGTGTTCTTCGGTATATGCCAATCGTACCAAGACTTCAACGTCTTTTCATGGTCGAAGAAACAGCCAGACAGATGACATGGCACAAATTGGGCAAAAGAACCGAACTAGATGCTGATGGGAATAAGATGATGGTACACACATCGGATGGGGAAGCGTGGAAACATTTCGATGGATTGCATCAGGATAAAGCGGCAGATCCAAGGAATCCTCGAGTCTACGCCGCCACGGATGGTTTTAATCCCTTCGGCATGACGGCAACCCAATACAGTTGTTGGCCTGTATTTGTCATTCCACTCAATCTCCCCCCGGGAAGATTATGCAAAGAAAGAACATATTTCTGACGTTGATAATTCCAGGCCCAATTATCCGGGGAAGAATATGAATATGTACCTGCAACCGCTTAAGGATGAATTGGAAGAAGCTTGGGATAATGGGGTCAAGACATACGATGCCGCTAGAAAAGAAAACTTCAAAATGCATGTGTGGTACATGTACTCTATGCATGACTTGCCAGCGTATGCGCTATTCTCTGGATGGTGTGTGCATGGAAGGTTCCCGTGCCCCCAATGCAAGGCAGCTCTTCAGTTTCATTGGTAGCAGGAGGGTCGGAAGTATTCTTGCTTTGACTTGCATAGATAATTCCTGGATCCTGACCATCAGTTCAGAAAAGACAAGAAGAACTTTACCAAAGGTAAAGTTGTCAAAAACTTGGCACCACCTGCGTTCACAGGCCAACAGATCCTGGATCAGTTAAACGCCCTCGAGCCTGATCCAGAGCGTCCAGGGTATTTCAAGGGGTATAATTAAAAACACGCCTAGACTCACAAGCCATGCTTCTGGGATCTGCCTTACTTCAAAGACCTCCTTATTCCACACAATATCGACATGATGCACACTGAAAAGAATATCGGAGAGGCTATTTTTGGTACATTGTTTGACATAGATGGGAAGACAAAGGATAATATTAAGGCTAGAGTCAATCAAGAGACACTATGTCATAGACCGTTACAAAACATGCGAGAAGGCAAAGGAAAGCAGAAGTGGTCGAAGCCAAAGGCCTGGTTCAATCTTGGAAGGCCAACTATGAGGGAAATTATCTTGTGGGTCAAAATGCACTTGATGTTCCCCGATGGGTATGCAGCGAATCTAAAGAGGGGAGCGAGTCTTGAAAAATTAAAAATCTTTGGTCTGAAGAGTCATGATTGGCACATATGGCTAGAGCGGGTAATGCCGGTGATGTTACGTGGCTTTATTCCTGAGGATGAATGGCTAGTACTGGCGGAGCTGAGCTATTTCTTCCGTGTTCTTTGTGCGCAAGAATTGTCGCCTCACGTGGTAGAAGACATGGAGGAATTTGCACTGGAGTTGTTGTGCAAGTTAGAGAAGATCTTTCCACCGGGCTTCTTTAATCCAATGCAGCATTTGATTTTACATCTACCGACCGAGGCAAGATTGGGTGGGCCCGTGCAAGATCGTTCGTGCTATGCAACTGAGAGGACGCAGAAGACCCTTCGAGCTAAATGTAAAAATAAGCGTAGAATTGAAGCATCGATGGATGAGGCATTCATTACTGAGGAGGTGGCAAACTTTGTGACAACACACTATGAAGACAAAAATCATCATTTGCATAATCCGAAGCCTTGGCACAATGATAAAGACTCTAAAAAAGGTGGGTCCAACCTCAGCCTATTCAAAGGGAAGCTCGCACCTGCCGGTGCTTCGAAACTAATAATGTTGGATGTCGAAGAATGGCGGAACATGTCGTTGTATATCTTCAACAACCTAACAGAAGTGCGGCCGTACATCGAGTGAGTTCTCGGCACATTTTCCCATAACTTCTAATTCATTTGAACTGCTCTTATTCCCAGATATTTCAAACAGTCGTTACGTCGTCAAATTCTCGGATGGAGCGGTGATCGAAAATGATTCCGTCAAAGAGTATGAGCTTCTGTCAAAGACAGGAGGCGGCTCTCCTGGTTTCATCTCTTGGTTCAAACAAACGGTAATTATCAATAATGGGCCATTTCATTCTTGGTCTAACTTGCGGCTAATGCAACGACCGTTTGGTATTAAACTTGTAGGCTAATTGAGAGTGTGTGGACGCCGAATTGAGATAAGTCGCTAATGGTTTTGACTATAAGGTCCGTTCATTTGAGAAATACAACATCAACGGGTATCCCTTTCGTACCTTTGGCAAAGAGCTATCTATGCCCGACCGGAAATCTACAAATTGTGCTGTCTCTGCTATCGGCGAAGGTGTTATCGAGTATTATGAAAGAGTTGAAGCAATTTATGAACTTCAATTCTATGTTGAAAACCCACCGAACGTCGTAGTCTTCAAATGTTATTGGTTCCAGCCGAAAAGACTAGAAGGACTCATGAACATATAGGACTAGTCGAAATCAATCCAAACACCCATTTAGATGTTCCTGATGTCTATATTACGGCTCAACAGGCGACCCAAGTTTTCTATCTACCGTGGGCATGCCAAACGGATAAGAATATGGAAGGTTGGTATGTTGTTTATGAAGTGCCGCCACATGTCAGACCACCTCTCCCAAATGAACAGGATTATGAACCTCACATTAACCCAGACACATATGATGGAGAATTCTTCCAAGAAACACGTCTTTCCAAGAAACGTTTCAAGAACCGCCGTGCTTCACCCAAGAACATGGAAGTAGACAGCGATAATGAATCCGACTCCAGCCCTGAGTCGGAACCAGAAGACCTGGAACTCGTAGAGGTTACTGATGCGGATGACCTGTCAATGCTTCAACGATTAAAGGAAGGCCTTTCACAACTTCACGCCGTTGAACCCGACGAGCACGTCATTCATGAAGACATGCGTGATAGTGATGATGATGATGCATTTATTGATGATGATTATTAGTTTGTAAGATTCACAACTTAAATTATATATATTTTAATCTTTATTATTCATGTGCATATTATTATTCATGTCAGTTATTCAATTTTTTTATGTTGTACTAATTTCTTTTAATCTTTATCGTGGCAGGTCACTAGGTGTGGAAAGATGGTGGGCACTGGTCCAGATCGCTCGACGGGTTCTTCCCAGGCGCCCCGCACGAGGGGTGGTACTTCCTTTCCACCCCTATCTCTCCGTAGAGCCTTGGCAGACAGTCTGTCGACACCACCCATGGGTTCTTCTTCGTCGGCGGCATTGCCCACTGGGAGAGTTCCTGGTCGGGTAGGGAAGAAGGGGAAGGGTACAGGGAGAGGTGGTGGCCGCGGAAGATCCAGGAGGACTGTTGAGCCGTCCTCGCCACCACCACCAGCTCATTCACCCGAGCATAGGACTAGTATGGTCAACCTATTTGCAGAGGAGGCTACGGGGACTCCGTTCCAGGAGCCTGTTGTTGACGGGCATTCGTCCCATGAGACTCCGGTCCAGGAGCAGCCTCGGGTCGAAGTGCATTCGGCCCAGGAGCAGCCGGAGGAGACTACGGTTCCGGAGGCTTCACCCGACGTGGAGAGGCCCGGATGGGAGACCTGGCCGGATCGTACTGAGTTAACGGATTGGACCAAGGGTCCGGGTGGCTCAGGGGGCGGGGATGGCGGGGATGAGCTTACGGATAGTGAGGGTGATGTGCAGGTGGACGGGGCCACCGTGTACAAGCATGGTAGTACACGTCTCCCGGTCGCGCCGGCTACCCGCGAGCAGAGGCCGGTGATTAAACCTGAAGGAGATAGGTAAGTACATTTACTCTTTTTTTAGCTTTTGCCTTCAAGTTTGTTCAAATATCTAATGTGTTCACCTTATCATACTACAGGGGATGGGTACACCCTCTTGGAGTCCGTAGGCCGAACTCCGTCCTTGGTGTGCTTTGCCGGACAAATTTCCCGGGGTTTGTCACGTTGCCTGGTGAGGGTCAGGTTCCTACACTAGGATTTTCCTGGGAGCACTACCAGGCTGTGCAGGCCCCGCCGGAGGAGATTATAGATGGTGTCTTGTGCCACACGAGGGCCGAGATGGTGATCAAGAGCTTTTGGGTAAATTATCCTTTTACATAATCTAAACTTAACAATATAGCTAATTATTGTACTAATCGGTGTTTTCACGTTTGATTGGAGACCTTCTATAGGTGTGAGGATGGACATGAGGAGGAGGCGTCCAGGGTTCTCGAGGCCGAGTGTAGGCGGTTACTATAGAACTTGCGCCACGAGGCTCGGCCGCAGGCTACTCGAGATTACTACGCCATGCGTGGTATTAAGAAGCAGAAGAAGGATTGCCGCGGAAAGTTTCTGAAGAAGGAGCAATACATGAAGGTAATTACCTATTCTTAAGTCCTTCTACGTAGTTTTCTTGATTTCATTCATAGGCGTAGCGCTGAAAATTCTTTCTAATAACTTACAGGTGCCCCCGAGATGGTGTGCGGATAAGATGGATTGTTGGGAGGCGTTGGTTGATGAGTGGTGCACAGGCAGCTGGCGAGCCGTCCACGAGAATGCGACGGATCGGTGTAGCCAAATGGTTGGTGTGCCACACCATCAAGGCAGCGCCAACTTACTTCAATTTGGACGAAACTGGGTATGTGATTTGCTTCACGATTCATGTAATTCATTCTTGATGCTAATATTTTGTTCCTCTCTTTTAGGCGCATCACAATAAGACGGAGATGCCACACTTGTACGACCATTATGGCATGGCCCATACTGCCTCGTACAAGAAGCGAAGGCATTCTCTGAGTCCGACCTGGATGATCCCAATAACTTCACCAACATATCATCCCACCAGAAGCTCGTGGCATACAGGGATGCGGGGAAGGCTACGGAAGGGGATAGCTTTAACCCTAGCGAGGAACCTTTGGATCCAGAGCTGGTGATGATATCTGGTGGCGGGAGGACCCATGGCTTGATAGCCATTGGAGATGGGATAATACGTTGTCCACTCACTCTTCCGGAGATCAAGGCGCATCAGTGGAGCAGCTGTCCTGAGATAATGCGTCGTCCACGGCCAGTCGAACTTGCCATTGAGGTTAGTTGTACGGACTAAGAACACTTTCATCCATTTCATTATGTGTGTCACCATAGATCATTACTGTGGTAACGAGGAATGGTGTTTCAGGCTGCTCTTCAGAAAGAGAGATTGGCAAACCAGGCTTCTCTTGAGAAAGAGAGATTGGCAAGCCAGGCTGCTCTTGAGAAAGAGAGATTGGCAAGTCAGGCTGCTCTTGATGAGAGGGACCAGACCACGGCACGATTGATTGGGGAGGAGAGGTCCCTGAATGAGCCGGGTCAACGGGCCCTGTACGAGCTTTTTGTGGTAAGTTTTTTTTCACATTAGCGAAATCATGTGTGTAATGTCTGTTTCATTACTAACTAATACGACCCACTCTTCAGGGTCTGTGTGAGAAGAGCAGTCAAGTCCCTCCGTCGATGCCTGTCTTCTCTTCGATTGGCACGGTGAGTTTCATTATAAACTAGTATTAATAATTGAGTGTCATCATGCTAACTGAGACATTGCAAAATATCTATTCTGCAGAATAACTCCCGAGCGGCATCGCACGACCCTTCTCCACGTGTTTCTCCTCCTTGATGACCACTACGGTAAGTTTCTCTTCTCCTCTTTCATATTCTCCTTGCCTTAATTTCCCCAACAATGACATAGTTAGCCCATTTAGCTCCAAAAAAACATAATTAGCCCATTTATCTCCAAAATGCCATAATAACATCAAAATGGCATAAGAACCTTGGTTAGCTCATGAATACTATATACTTAGCTTCTTTTCCTCTAAAATAAGATAATTAGCCCATTTAGCTCCAAAAAGACATAGTTAGCTAATTTAGCTCCAAGAAGAGGAGAAGAGGAGAAGAGGAGAAGAAATTAGAAAAATGAAAAGAAAGAAGAAGAAGAAGAAGAGAAGAAAGAGAAGGAGGAGGAGGAGGAGGAGGAGGAGGAGAAGGCCAAGGACCTTCTAGTCCTTCTCCTCCTCCTCCTTCTCCTCCTTCTCCTCTATCTTCTTGATTTCTTCTTCTTCTCCTCCTCCTCCTCTTTCTTCTCCTCTTTCATATTATCCTTGCTTTAATTTCCCTAGAAAGACATAATTAGCCCATTTAGCTCCAAAATTCCATAATAACCTCAAAATGGCATAAGAACCTTGATTAGCTCATGAATATTATATACTTAGCTTGTTTTCCTCTAAAATGAGCTAATTAGCCCATTTAGCTCCAAAAAGACATAATTAGCTAATTTAGCTCCAAGAAGAGGAGAAGAAATAGGAAAAATGAAAAGAAAGAAGAAGAATAAGAAGAGAAGAAGGAGAATGAGGAGGAGGAGGAGGCGGAGGAGGAGAAGGAGAAGGCCAAGGACCTTCTAGTCCTTCTCCTCCTCCTCCTTCTCCTCCTTCTTATTGATTTCTTCTTATTCTCCTCCTCCTCCTCTTTCTTCTCCTCTTTCATATTATCCTTGCTTTAATTTCCCCAAAAATACAAAATTAGCCCATTTAGCTCCAAAATGCCATAATAACCACAAAATGGCATAAGAACCTTGGTTAGCTCATCAATATTATATACTTAGCTTGTTTCCTCTAAAATGAGATAATTAGCCCATTTAGCTCCAAAAAGACATAATTAGGTAATTTAGCTCCAACAAGAGGAGAATTAATAGGAAAAATGAAAAGAAAGAAGAAGAAGAAGAAGAGAAGAAGGAGAAGGAGGAGGAGGAGGAGGAGGAGAAAGAGGAGAAGGCCAAGGACCTTCTAGTCCTTCTCCTCCTCCTCCTTCTCCTACTTCTTATTGATTTCTTCTTCTTCTCCTCCTCCTCCTCTTTCTTCTCCTCTTTCATATTATTCTTGCTTTAATTTTCCCAACAATGACATAATTAGTCATTTTGCTCCAAAATGCAATAATAAGCTCAAAATGGCATAAGAACCTTGGTTAGCTCATGAATATTATATACTTAGCTTTTTTTTCCTCTAAAATGGGATAATTGGCCCATTTAGCTCCAAAAAGACATAATTAGGTAATTTAGCTCCAATAAAAGGAGAAGAGGAGAAGAAATAGGAAAAATGAAAAGAAAGAAGAAGAAGAAGAAGAAGAGAAGAAGGAGAAGGAGGAGGAGGAGGAGGAGAAGGCCAAGGACCTTCTAGTCCTTCTCCTCCTCCTCCTTCTCCTCCTTCTTTATTTCTTCTTCTTATCCTCTTCCTCCTCTTTCTTCTCCTCTTCCATATTATCCTTGCTTTAATTTCCCCAACAATGACATAATTATCCCATTTAGCTCAAAAATGCCATACTAAGCTCAAAATGGCATAAGAACCTTTGCTAGCTCATGAATATTATATACTTAGCTTGTTTTCCTCTAAAATGGGATAATTAGCCCATTTAGCTCCAAAAATACATAATTAGGTAATTTAGCTCCAACAAGAGGAGAAGAGGAGAAGAAATAGGAAAAATGAAAAGAAGAAGAAGAAGAATAAGAATAAGAAGAAGAAGAGAAGGAGGAGGAGGAGGAGGAGGAGGAGAAGGCCAAGGACCTTCTAGTCCTTCTCCTCGTCCTCCTTCTCCTCCTTCGCCTCCTTCTTCTTGATTTCTTCTTATTCTCCTCCCCCTCCTATTTATTCTCCTCTTTCATATTATCCTTGCTTTAATTTTCCCAACAATGACATAATTAGCCCATTTAGCTCCAAAATGCCATAATAACCTCAAAATGGCATAAGAACCTTGGTTAGCTCATGAATATTATATACTTAGCTTGTTTTCCTCTAAAATGAGATAATTAGCCCACTTAGATCCAGAAAGACATAGTTAGCTAATTTAGCTCAAAGAAGAGGAGAAGAAATAGGAAAAATGAAAAGAAAGAAGAAGAAGAAGAAGAGAAGAAGGAGAAGGAGGAGGAGGACAAGGAGGAGAAGGAGGAGAAGGCCAAGGACCTTCTAGTCCTTCTCCTCCTCCTCCTTCTCCTCCTCCTCCTTCTCCTCCTTCTCCTCCTTCTTCTCTTCTTCTCCTTATCCTCCTCCTCCTCTTTATTCTCCTCTTTCATATTATCCTTGCTTTAATTTCCCCAAAAAGACATAATTAGCCCATTTAGCTCCAAAATGCCATAATAACCTCAAAATGGCATAAGAACCTTGGTTAGCTCATGAATATTATATACTTAGCTTGTTTTCCTCTAAAATGAGATAATTAGCCCATTTAGCTCCAAAAAGACAAAATTAGGTAATTTAGCTCCAAGAAGAGGAGAATAAATAGGAAAAATGAAAAGAAAGAAGAAGAAGAAGAGAAGAAGAAGGAGGAGGAGGAGGAGGAGAAGGAGGAGAAGGCCAAGGACCTTCTAGTCCTTCTCCTCCTCCTCCTCCTCCTCCCTCTTCTTGATTTCTTATTCCTCTCCTCCTCCTCCTCTTTCTTCTCCCCTTTCATATTATTCTTTCTTTAATTTCCCCAACAATGACATAATTACTCATTTAGCTCCAAAATGCCATAATAAGCTGAAAATGGCATAAGAACCTTGGTTAGCTCATGAATATTATATACTTAGCTTGTTTTCCTCTAAAATTGGATAATTAGCCCATTTAGCTCCAAAAAGACATAATTAGGTAATTTAGCTCCAACAAGAGGAGAATTAATAGGAAAAATGAAAAGAAAGAAGAAGAAGAAGAAGAGAAGAAGGAGAAGGAGGAGGAGGAGGAGGAGGAGAAAGAGGAGAAGGCCAAGGACCTTCTAGTCCTTCTCCTCCTCCTCCTTCTCCTACTTCTTATTGATTTCTTCTTCTTCTCCTCCTCCTCCTATTTCTTCTCCTCTTTCATATTATTCTTGCTTTAATTTTCCCAACAATGACATAATTAGTCATTTTGCTCCAAAATGCCATAATAAGCTCAAAATGGCATAAGAACCTTGGTTAGCTCATGAATATTATATACTTAGCTTTTTTTCCTCTAAAATGGGATAATTGGCCCATTTAGCTCCAAAAAGACATAATTAGGTAATTAAGCTCCAACAAAATGAGAAGAGGAGAAGAAATAGGAAAAATGAAAAGAAAGAAGAAGAAGAAGAAGAAGAGAAGAAGGAGAAGGAGGAGGAGGAGGAGGAGAAGGCCAAGGACCTTCTAGTCCTTCTCCTCCTCCTCCTTCTCCTCCTTCTTTATTTCTTCTTCTTATCCTCTTCCTCCTCTTTCTTCTCCTCTTCCATATTATCCTTGCTTTAATTTCCCCAACAATGACATAATTATCCCATTTAGCTCAAAAATGCCATACTAAGCTCAAAATGGCATAAGAACCTTTGCTAGCTCATGAATATTATATACTTAGCTTGTTTTCCTCTAAAATGGGATAATTAGCCCATTTAGCTCCAAAAATACATAATTAGGTAATTTAGCTCCAACAAGAGGAGAAGAGGAGAAGAAATAGGAAAAATGAAAAGAAGAAGGAGAAGAAGAAGAATAAGAAGAAGAAGAGAAGGAGGAGGAGGAGGAGGAGGAGAAGGCCAAGGACCTTCTAGTCCTTCTCCTCGTCCTCCTTCTCCTCCTTCGCCTCCTTCTTCTTGATTTCTTCTTATTATCCTCCCCCTATTATTTATTCTCCTCTTTCATATTATCCTTGATTTAATTTTCCCAACAATGACATAATTAGCCCATTTAGCTCCAAAATGCCATAATAACCTCAAAATGGCATAAGAACCTTGGTTAGCTCATGAATATTATATACTTAGCTTGTTTTCCTCTAAAATGAGATAATTAGCCCACTTAGATCCAGAAAGACATAGTTAGATAATTTAGCTCAAAGAAGAGGAGAAGAAATAGGAAAAATGAAAAGAAAGAAGAAGAAGAAGAAGAGAAGAAGGAGAAGGAGGAGGAGGACAAGGAGGAGAAGGAGGAGAAGGCCAAGGAATTTCTAGTCCTTCTCCTCCTCCTCCTTCTCCTCCTCCTCCTTCTCCTCCTTCTCCTCCTTCTTCTCTTCTTCTTCTTATCCTCCTCCTCCTCTTTATTCTCCTCTTTCATATTATCCTTGCTTTAATTTCCCCAAAAAGACATAATTAGCCCATTTAGCTCCAAAATGCCATAATAACCTCAAAATGGCATAAGAACCTTGGTTAGCTCATGAATATTATATACTTAGCTTGTTTTCCTCTAAAATGAGATAATTAGCCCATTTAGCTCCAAAAAGACAAAATTAGGTAATTTAGCTCCAAGAAGAGGAGAATAAATAGGAAAAATGAAAAGAAAGAAGAAGAAGAAGAGAAGAAGAAGGAGGAGGAGGAGGAGGAGAAGGCCAAGGACCTTCTAGTCCTTCTCCTCCTCCTCCTCCTCCCTCTTCTTGATTTCTTATTCCTCTCCTCCTCCTCCTCTTTCTTCTCCCCTTTCATATTATTCTTTCTTTAATTTCCCCAACAATGACATAATTACTCATTTAGCTCCAAAATGCCATAATAAGCTGAAAATGGCATAAGAACCTTGGTTAGCTCATGAATATTATATACTTAGCTTGTTTTCCTCTAAAATTGGATAATTAGCCCATTTAGCTCCAAAAAGACATAATTAGGTAATTTAGCTCCAACAAAAGTAGAAGAGGAGAAGAAATAGGAAAAATGAAAAGAAAGAAGAAGAAGAAGAGAAGAAGGAGGAGGAGGAGGAGGAGAAGGCCGAGGACCTTCTAGTCCTTCTCCTCCTTCTCCTCCTTCTTCTTGATTTCTTCTTCTTATCCGCCTCCTACTCTTTCTTCTCCTCTTTCATATTATCCTAGATTTAATTTCCCCAACAATGACATAATTAGCCCATTTAGCTCCAAAATGCCATAATAAGCTCAAAATGGCATAAGAACCTTTGTTAGCTCATGAATATTATATACTTAGCTTGTTTTCCGCTAAAATGAGATAATTAGCCCACTTAGCTCCAAAAAGACATAGTTAGCTAATTTAGCTCAAAGAAGAGGAGAAGAAATAGGAATAATGAAAATAAAGAAGAAGAAGAAGAAGAGAAGAAGGAGAAGGAGTAGGAGGAGGAGAAGGAGGAGAAGGCCAAGAACCTTCTAGTCCTTCTCCTCCTCCTCCTTCTCCTCCTTCTCCTCCTTCTTCTTCTCTTCTTCTTCTTCTTCTTCTCCTCCTCTTTCTTCTCCTATTTCATATTATCCTTGCTTTAATTTCCCCAAAAAGACATAATTAGCCCATTTAGCTCCAAAATGCCATAATGACCTCAAAATGGCATAAGAACCTTGGTTAGCTCATGAATATTATATACTTAGCTTGTTTTCCTCTAAAATGAGATAATTAGCCCATTTAGCTCCAATAAGACATAATTAGGTCATTTAGCTCGAAGAAGAGGAGAAGAGGACAAGAGGAGAAGAAATAGGAAAAATGAAAAGAAAAAAGAAGAAGAAGAAGAAGAAGAGAATAAGGAGGAGGAGGAGGAGGAGGAGAAGGAGGAGAAGGACAAGGACCTTCTAGTCCTTCTCCTCCTCCTCCTTCTCCTCCTTCTCCTCCTTCTTCTTGATTTCTTCTTCTTCTCGTCCTCCTCCTGTTGATTCTCCTCTTTCATATTATCCTTGTTTTAATTTCCCCAAAAAGACATAATTAGCCCATTTAGCTCCAAAATGCCATAATAACGTCAAAATGGCATCAGAACCTTTGTTAGCTCATGAATATTATATACTTAGCTTGTTTTCCTCTAAAATGAGATATTTAGCCCATTTAGCTCCAAAAAGACATAATTAGCTAATTTAGCTCCAAGAAGAGGAGAATAAATATGATAAATGAAAAGAAAGAAGAAGAAGAAGAAGAAGAGAAGAAGGAGAAGGAGAAGGAGGAGGAGGAGGAGGAGGAGGAGAAGGCCAAGGACCTTCTAGTCCTTCTCCTCCTCCTCCTCCTTCTTCTTCTTCTCCTCGTCCTCCTCTTTCTTCTCCACTTTCATATTATCCTTTCTTTAATTTCCCCAACAATGACATAATTAGCCCATTTAGCTCCAAAATGTCATAATAAGCTCAAAATAGCATAAGAACCTCGGTTAGCTCATGAATATTATGTTCTTAGCTTGTTTTCCTCTAAAATGGAATAATTAGCCCATATAGCTCCAAAAGGACATAATTAGGTAATTTAGCTCCAACAAGAGGAGAAGAGGAGAATAAATAGGAAATATGAATAGAAAGAAAGAAGAAGAAGAAGAAGAGAAGAAGGAGAAGGAGGAGGAGGAGGAGGAGAAGGCCAAGGACCTTCTAGTCCTTCTCCTCCTCCTCCTTCTCCTCCTCCTCCTTCTTCTCCTTCTCCTCCTTCTTCTCTTCTTCTTCTTATCCTCTTCCTCCTCTTTCTTCTCCTCTTCCATATTATCCTTGCTTTAATTTCCCCAACAATGACATAATTATCCCATTTAACTCAAAAATGCCATACTAAGCTCAAAATGGCATAAGAACCTTTGCTAGCTCATGAATATTATATACTTAGCTTGTTTTCCTCTAAAATGGGATAATTAGCCCATTTAGCTCCAAAAATACATAATTAGGTAATTTAGCTCCAACAAGAGGAGAAGAGGAGAAGAAATAGGAAAAATGAAAAGAAGAAGAAGAAGAAGAAGAAGAATAAGAAGAAGAAGAGAAGGAGGAGGAGGAGGAGGAGGAGGAGAAGGCCAAGGACCTTCTAGTCCTTCTCCTCGTCCTCCTTCTCCTCCTTCGCCTCCTTCTTCTTGATTTCTTCTTATTCTCCTCCCCCTCCTATTTATTCTCCTCTTTCATATTATCCTTGCTTTAATTTTCCCAACAATGACATAATTAGCCCATTTAGCTCCAAAATGCCATAATAACCTCAAAATGGCATAAGAACCTTGGTTAGCTCATGAATATTATATACTTAGCTTGTTTTCCTCTAAAATGAGATAATTAGCCCACTTAGATCCAGAAAGACATAGTTAGCTAATTTAGCTCAAAGAAGAGGAGAAGAAATAGGAAAAATGAAAAGAAAGAAGAAGAAGAAGAAGAGAAGAAGGAGAAGGAGGAGGCGGACAAGGAGGAGAAGGAGGAGAAGGCCAAGGACCTTCTAGTCCTTCTCCTCCTCCTCCTTCTCCTCCTCCTCCTTCTCCTCCTTCTCCTCCTTCTTCTCTTCTTCTTCTTATCCTCCTCCTCCTCTTTATTCTCCTCTTTCATATTATCCTTGCTTTAATTTCCCCAAAAAGACATAATTAGCCCATTTAGCTCCAAAATGCCATAATAACCTCAAAATGGCATAAGAACCTTGGTTAGCTCATGAATATTATATACTTACCTTGTTTTCCTCTAAAATGAGATAATTAGCCCATTTAGCTCCAAAAAGACAAAATTAGGTAATTTAGCTCCAAGAAGAGGAGAATAAATAGGAAAAATGAAAAGAAAGAAGAAGAAGAAGAGAAGAAGAAGGAGGAGGAGGAGGAGGAGAAGGAGGAGAAGGCCAAGGACCTTCTAGTCCTTCTCCTCCTCCTCCTCCTCCTCCCTCTTCTTGATTTCTTATTCCTCTCCTCCTCCTCCTCTTTCTTCTCCCCTTTCATATTATTCTTTCTTTAATTTCCCCAACAATGACATAATTACTCATTTAGCTCCAAAATGCCATAATAAGCTGAAAATGGCATAAGAACCTTGGTTAGCTCATGAATATTATATACTTAGCTTGTTTTCCTCTAAAATTGGATAATTAGCCCATTTAGCTCCAAAAAGACATAATTAGGTAATTTAGCTCCAACAAAAGGAGAAGAGGAGAAGAAATAGGAAAAATGAAAAGATAGAAGAAGAAGAAGAGAAGAAGGAGAAGGAGGAGGAGGAGGAGAAGGCCAAGGACCTTCTAGTCCTTCTCCTCCTTCTCCTCCTTCTTCTTGATTTCTTCTTCTTATCCGCCTCCTACTCTTTCTTCTCCTCTTTCATATTATCCTAGCTTTAATTTCCCCAACAATGACATAATTAGCCCATTTAGCTCCAAAATGCCATAATAAGCTCAAAATGGCATAAGAACCTTTGTTAGCTCATGAATATTATATACTTAGCTTGTTTTCCGCTAAAATGAGATAATTAGCCCACTTAGCTCCAAAAAGACATAGTTAGCTAATTTAGCTCAAAGAAGAGGAGAAGAAATAGGAAAAATGAAAAGAAAGAAGAAGAAGAAGAAGAGAAGAAGGAGAAGGAGGAGGAGGAGGAGAAGGAGGAGAAGGCCAAGAACCTTCTAGTCCTTCTCCTCCTCCTCCTTCTCCTCCTTCTCCTCCTTCTTCTTCTCTTCTTCTTCTTCTTCTTCTCCTCCTCTTTCTTCTCCTATTTCATATTATCCTTGCTTTAATTTCCCCAAAAAGACATAATTAGCCCATTTAGCTCCAAAATGCCATAATGACCTCAAAATGGCATAAGAACCTTGGTTAGCTCATGAATATTATATACTTAGCTTGTTTTCCTCTAAAATGAGATAATTAGCCCATTTAGCTCCAATAAGACATAATTAGGTAATTTAGCTCGAAGAAGAGGAGAAGAAATAGGAAAAATGAAAAGAAAAAAGAAGAAGAAGAAGAAGAAGACAATAAGGAGGAGGAGGAGGAGGAGGAGAAGGAGGAGAAGGACAAGGACCTTCTAGTCCTTCTCCTCCTCCTTCTCCTCCTTCTCCTCCTTCTTCTTGATTTCTTCTTCTTCTCGTCCTCCTCCTATTGATTCTCCTCTTTCATATTATCCTTGCTTTAATTTCCCCAAAAACACATAATTAGCCCATTTAGCTCCAAAATGCCATAATAACGTCAAAATGGCATCAGAACCTTTGTTAGCTCATGAATATTATATACTTAGCTTGTTTTCCTCTAAAATGAGATATTTAGCCCATTTAGCTCCAAAAAGACATAATTAGCTAATTTAGCTCCAAGAAGAGGAGAATAAATAGGAAAAATGAAAAGAAAGAAGAAGAAGAAGAGAAGAAGAAGGAGGAGGAGGAGGAGGAGAAGGAGGAGAAGGCCAAGGACCTTCTAGTCCTTCTCCTCCTCCTCCTCCTCCTCCCTCTTCTTGATTTCTTATTCCTCTCCTCCTCCTCCTCTTTCTTCTCCCCTTTCATATTATTCTTTCTTTAATTTCCCCAACAATGACATAATTACTCATTTAGCTCCAAAATGCCATAATAAGCTGAAAATGGCATAAGAACCTTGGTTAGCTCATGAATATTATATACTTAGCTTGTTTTCCTCTAAAATTGGATAATTAGCCCATTTAGCTCCAAAAAGACATAATTAGGTAATTTAGCTCCAACAAAAGGAGAAGAGGAGAAGAAATAGGAAAAATGAAAAGATAGAAGAAGAAGAAGAGAAGAAGGAGAAGGAGGAGGAGGAGGAGAAGGCCAAGGACCTTCTAGTCCTTCTCCTCCTTCTCCTCCTTCTTCTTGATTTCTTCTTCTTATCCGCCTCCTACTCTTTCTTCTCCTCTTTCATATTATCCTAGCTTTAATTTCCCCAACAATGACATAATTAGCCCATTTAGCTCCAAAATGCCATAATAAGCTCAAAATGGCATAAGAACCTTTGTTAGCTCATGAATATTATATACTTAGCTTGTTTTCCGCTAAAATGAGATAATTAGCCCACTTAGCTCCAAAAAGACATAGTTAGCTAATTTAGCTCAAAGAAGAGGAGAAGAAATAGGAAAAATGAAAAGAAAGAAGAAGAAGAAGAAGAGAAGAAGGAGAAGGAGGAGGAGGAGGAGAAGGAGGAGAAGGCCAAGAACCTTCTAGTCCTTCTCCTCCTCCTCCTTCTCCTCCTTCTCCTCCTTCTTCTTCTCTTCTTCTTCTTATTCTTCTCCTCCTCTTTCTTCTCCTATTTCATATTATCCTTGCTTTAATTTCCCCAAAAAGACATAATTAGCCCATTTAGCTCCAAAATGCCATAATGACCTCAAAATGGCATAAGAACCTTGGTTAGCTCATGAATATTATATACTTAGCTTGTTTTCCTCTAAAATGAGATAATTAGCCCATTTAGCTCCAATAAGACATAATTAGGTAATTTAGCTCGAAGAAGAGGAGAAGAGGACAAGAGGAGAAGAAATAGGAAAAATGAAAAGAAAAAAGAAGAAGAAGAAGAAGAAGAGAATAAGGAGGAGGAGGAGGAGGAGGAGGAGAAGGAGGAGAAGGACAAGGACCTTCTAGTCCTTCTCCTCCTCCTCCTTCTCCTCCTTCTCCTCCTTCTTCTTGATTTCTTCTTCTTCTCGTCCTCCTCCTATTGATTCTCCTCTTTCATATTATCCTTGCTTTAATTTCCCCCAAAAGACATAATTAGCCCATTTAGCTCCAAAATGCCATAATAACGTCAAAATGGCATCAGAACCTTTGTTAGCTCATGAATATTATATACTTAGCTTGTTTTCCTCTAAAATGAGATATTTAGCCCATTTAGCTCCAAAAAGACATAATTAGCTAATTTAGCTCCAAGAAGAGGAGAATAAATATGATAAATGAAAAGAAAGAAGAAGAAGAAGAAGAAGAAGAAGAGAAGAAGGAGAAGGAGGAGGAGGAGGAGAAGGCCAAGGACCTTCTAGTCCTTCTCCTCCTTCTCCTCCTTCTTCTTCTTCTCCTCGTCCTCCTCTTTCTTCTCCACTTTCATATTATCCTTTCTTTAATTTCCCCAACAATGACATAATTAGCCCATTTAGCTCCAAAATGCCATAATAAGCTCAAAATAGCATAAGAACCTCGGTTAGCTCATGAATATTATGTTTTTAGCTTGTTTTCCTCTAAAATGGAATAATTAGCCCATATAGCTCCAAAAGGACATAATTAGGTAATTTAGCTCCAACAAGAGGAGAAGAGGAGAATAAATAGGAAATATGAAAAGAAAGAAAGAAGAAGAAGAAGAAGAGAAGAAGGAGAAGGAGGAGGAGGAGGAGGAGAAGGCCAAGGACCTTCTAGTCCTTCTCCTCCTCCTTCTCCTCCTTCTTCTTGATTTCTTCTTCTTCTCCTCCTCCTCCTTTTTCTTCTCCTCTTACATATTATCCTTGCTTTAATTTCCCCAACAATGACATAATTAACCCATTTAGATCCAAAATGCCATAATAAGCTAAAAATGGCATAAGAACCTTGGTTAGCTCATGAATATTATATTCTTAGCTTGTTTTCCGCTAAAAATGACATAATTAGCTCAAAAACATCATATTTTTTTCTTCTTCTGACTTTCTTATTCACATTTTTGCAGATTGTATATACTACATGCATGGAAGCTGGCATTCATGGAGTTGAACAATGTCGATGGATGAACTTTATATGTATATCATCGAGTTTTCATTTGAGTTGATGAACAAAGTCGAACTATATGTATATGTATATATGGATAAACAGTGCAATACTTTGTATGTTGGTTCTTTCGATATATGGGGATGTACATTGATTTATATGTATATCATATATGTGTGGTGAATTATATATATGTGTTGGCAAGTATATGTGTGGTGAACTATATATCATATATGTGTGGTGAATTATATAAATGTGCTGTCAAATATATATATATATATATATATATACATGTGTGTGTGTGCTGTGAAATAATATAAAACAAAAAAAACAGGTACTATATGGGCTCTTTGCCATCTGCCAGCTGATGGCAAACACCTGTGCCATCAGCTGGCAGATGGCAAAGGTGCCACATGGCACCCAACTGTGCTTCTTGGGGTGTCTATATAGGCTCTTTGCCGTCTGCCGTCCAGGGTGGGCAGACGGTAAAGAAGAGGGCACAGAGGAGGGGGGAGGAGGAGGCCGACGGCAAATAGTGGAGGGGGGGAGGAGGAGGAGGCAGACGGCAAAGAATAAGGGGGAGCAGACGACAAATAATAAGGGGGAGGCAGACGACAAAGAATAAGGGGGAGGCAGACGGCAAACCCTCCGTTAACTCCTAAGGGAGGTAACGCCTGTCGGCTGCCGTCTCGAGCACTTTGCCGACTGCTCCTATGGAAAGCTGACGGCAAAGAGCTTTGTCGTCCGCTTTGGGGGGAAAGACGGCAAAGAAGGTCCTATGCCGTCGTAGGCTGACGCAGAAATTTTGCCGGCCGTGAGATTCTTTGTCATCTGTGGTTTTGTCTTCGCCGTCCGGGATTTAGTCTTTGCTGTCTGTGATGGCAGACGGCAAAGAAGCTGATTCCTGTAGTGCTCCTCTTCCTTCCCACCTCCCTCTTTCCTTTTTCATTCTTTCTTTCCTTTGGTTTTTTTCACTTGTGGCGCCATAGCCCTCTTGGGCTGGCTCCACCAGCCCACTAAGGGCTGGTGCGCCACCCTAAGGCTACTGGGCTCACTCTCGGGTGGGTGGGCCCCTCCTGGTGAACACTGATCTGCAATCTCTGGTGTTAGCTAGACAAATGCTTGTGACAAGAAACCTTCTCCTGCAACAGCACCAGAAGAATGCTGATAGCACTCCCCAGTAATGTAACTAGAAGAATGTTGTTGACGGCCCACCAGCGCGTGGGTTCGCAGCAGTTTTTGAGGGTAGAGTATTCGACCCAAATTTGTTGATTCGCACGACAGGAGGTGAGAGAATACTCTCAAGTATTAGCAGTTGAATTTGTCAGATTCAACCACACCTGAAAGATAGCAGTAGTGATAGCAAAGTAATGAGTAACGGCAGTGTAACGAGCAATAGCGACGGCAAGGAACAGCAGTAGTGATAGCAGTAGCATGTAGCAACAGTAGCAAGCGATAGTAATAGCAACAGTAGTAGCAGCAGCAGAGCAAGACAAGTAACAGCAGTAGCAATAGTAGTAGCAGCAGCAGAGCAAGACAAGTAACAGCAGTAGGACAAACTCGTAGGCAATAGGTCGTTGATTTGTTTGGATGATATTCATCATGCAACAGCTATAACACGGAGAGATATGTGGCTAGCTCCCGTTCGTCAATGTGATGTAGGCATGCATTCCGTGTGTTGTCATACGTGCTTAGGGAAAAGAACTTGCATGACATCTATTGTCCATCCCTCCCGTGGCAGCGGGGTCCAAAAGTAAACTATGGGATATTAAGGTTCTCCTTTTAATAAAGAACCGGACCAACGCATTAGCACTTGGTGAACACATGAACTCCTCAAACTATGGTCATCACCGGGAGTGGTTCCGGTTATTGTCACTCCGGGGTTGCCCGATCATAACACATAGTAGGTAACTACAACTTGCAAGATCGGATCTAAAACACACATATATTGGTGAAAACATAATAATTTCAGATATGAAATCATGGCACTCGGTCCCTAGTGACAAGCATTAAGCATGCCAAAGTAGTAGCAACATCAATCTCAGAACATAGTGGATACTAGGGATCAGTCCCCTTCAAAACTAACTTGATTACATGATAGATCTCATCCTACTCATCACCGCCCAGCAAGCCTACGAATAGATTACTCACGAACGACGAAGAGCTTCATGGAATTATAGAGGGAAGAAGGTTGATGACGATGATGGCGATGATTTCCCCTCTCCGGAGCCCAAGACGGACTCGAGATCTGCCCTCCAGATGAAGAATAGGAGGTGGCGGTGCCTCCATATGGAAAACGCGACGAAAACTTCTCTTTTTATTTTTTCTGGGACGAAAGGCAACTTATAGAGCTGGAGTTGGGGGCGGCAGGTGCCTGTGGTCCCCACAAGCCTGCCCACCGCTACCAGGGGAGGTGGTGGCGGAGCAGGGGCTTGTGGCCCACTGGCCCACTCCTTGAGGTGGAACTTGGCGTAGATATTTTTGATATTTTCCAAACCTGCTCCCCGTAAATTTTCAGGACGTTTGGAGAACTTTGATTTCTTCAAAAAAATAACACCAAGGCAATTCTGCTGAAAACAGCGTCAGTCCAGGTTAGTTCCATTCAAATTATGCCAATTAGAGTCCAAAACAAGGGCAAAAGAGTTTGGAAAAGTAGATACAATTGAGACGTATCAACTCCCCCAAGCTTAAAACCTTGCTTGTCCTCAAGCAACTCAGTTGACCAACTGAGAGAGAAAGGAAAACTTTGACAAACTCTGTTTGATCTTGTTGTTGCAACTATGTCTAACTCATAACCAGAATTCCAGCAAGATCACAAGTTAACCACATAAGCAAATGACACAAAGGTCTCACGGTAAACTAATATCAATGGCATAATCACCTAACGAGATAATAATAATGAGTTTCAAATACCAACACGTCAATCAAAACAAGCATGCAGCAATATGAATAGATGGTATCTCGCTAGCTCTTTCTGAGACCGCAAAACATAAATGTAGAGCACTTTCAAAGATCAAGGGCTCACTAAACATTGTAATTCATAGCAATGAAGATCCAGTCATAGTCATACTCAATATCAATCAAAAGCAAAGCATAAAGATGACAGAGGTGCTCTCTAATTGGTGCTTATATAAGAGAAGGATGACTCAACAGGAAAATAAATAGACAGGCCCTTCGCAGAGGGAAGCATTGATTTGCAGAGGTGCCAGAGCTCAAGCTTTGAAAACAGAGATAATAATTTTGGGTGGCATGCTTTCAGTGTCAACACAATGACCAAGAGTTCTCAATATCTTCCATGCTACTCATGCTATAGGAGGTTCCAAAACAGAAAAGTGAAGTTTTAACTCCCCCACCACCAATCAATCACACTCCACGGCTAGCCGAATCCTTGGGTACCGTCCATACTAACATCAATCCGGGGGGAGTCTTGTTTCACAGTTATGTTTTCGATTTAAGCACGGAACTGGGCATCCCAAATACCGGCCCCTTTCTCGTGAATGACTGTGAATAAACACATGTCAAGGATAACACTCCTAGCATGGAAGATACCAATAGCCCTCTGTCACCACATGAGCGGTTCGGGCATGCAAAACAAATTTATTTCTTGAAGGTTTAGAGAATGGCACATGCAAATTTACTTGGACCGGCAGGTAGATACCGCAAATAGGTAGGTATGGTGGACTCTGATGGAAAAACTTTTGGGTTATGGAAGTGGATGCACAAGCAGTATTCCCGCTTAGTACAAGTGAAGGCTAGCAAAAGACTGGGAAGCGACCAACTAGAGAGCGACAACAGTCATCAAGATGCAATGAGTTTGACTAACATTGAATGGAAGCATGAACAGGATATAAATCACCATGAATACGAACATCATAGAGGCTATGTTGATTTTGTTTGAACTACATGCATGAACATGCGCCAAGTCTAGCCAGTTGAGACATTCAAAGGAGAATACCATCCTATCATACTACATCATAGTCATCTCAAAATCTATGTTGGCATTCAAGACAAACCATTATAAGCTCTCAGCTAAATAAGCATGGCATCAGAAACTATGATCTCTAAGTTGTCATTGCAAACATGGTTCTCTCACAACAAAACTATATCTGGGTCGACAAGCTAGTCATATTTACAAAAAAAATAGATAGAGTTCATACCAACTTTTCAGTCTCAGTCACTTCATCATATATCATCATTGTTGCCTTTCATTTGCACGACCGAACGATGTGAACAATAATAAGAGCATTGGACTAAGCTGAATCTGCAGGCAAACACAGAAGACAAAGTAATATGGCTCTTTGAAAGCTAAACATGTAAGCATGCAAGAACCAATAAGCATTGTAACCAATATCTTCTACCTTGACACAAATAAAAAGAAAACTATTTACACGGAAAACTCCCAACAAGCAAAAGAAGAAAGAAAAATATTTTTGGGTTTTCTCAAAAGGACAGAAAACAAGAAAACAAGAAAACAAAAATAAACTAGCATGGGTAATATAGTGGCAAAGTGTAAACACATGCTAACAAAGTGAAAGCATAAGCATGAATATAAAGTCGGTGAGAACACGTACTCCCCCAAGCTTAGGCTTTTGGCCTAGCTTGGTCTACTCCCATGGTGGGAAATAACCAGCTCCAGGATACTCCGGAGCAGACTGTGGATGCCACTACTGTGTGAGCTCCTTCGGCTCCCACTGATAAACTGGCATCTGGTACTCGACTGGCGGCTCGGGCACGGGCGCCTCTGGTTGGGCCAAGCCCCAATATGCGTAGATGTCCGCGGGTATAATAGTGTACCTGCCTGCATGAAGATCAAACAAAGAAGGAGCAGGCAAAGTAATAGTCTCTTGAGTACCCTGACTAAACACCAGGTTATAAATCATCCGTCTACTACCATCTCTATCCAGAAAATCGTGGCGAACCATGCTATCATAATCCAGATATCTCTCAGGGAGAAGCATCTCTCCTGCCTCTCCCAGTCTAATGGGTATCTCAAAGTGTTTGGCAAGACGAGTAGCATAGATACCTCCATAGACAACACCTTTAGAACGGTTCAGGTTCAAGCGTTGAGCTACTATAGCGCCCAAGCTATAATTCTTATCGTTATAAAGGCCTTCGCGCAAAACCGCAAGGTCTTGAGAACTAAGTGACGCAGCCTCCCCACGGCCAATCAAACATTTTCCCACAAATAGTGAGAAGTACCGAAGCACAGGAAAATGTATGCTAGCAATTCTAGTGTGAGACACTCCTCTCTCCTCTCCAACAGCAATAGAACCAATGAAATCCTCCATGTCCCATGGACGAGGGTCACGGATATCCCCAACATAAGGTAATTTGCATACATTGCAAACATCCTACAACATCATGCACTGGGGGACATCGTATATCATGAACTCAACCATGGGAGGATTCTTCCTCGGATAAAAGTTGAAGCTTTGAACGAAAATATTGGTGAGGAGGAGGTATTTTGGGCACTTATCTTCAACAAACATAGTAAGACCTGTGTTCTCCACCAAGTAATAAAAGTCTTCATAAAGTCCGGCGGCGCGCAAAAATTCATCACTTGGCCACTCGCATGCTCGAACTTCTGTGACTCGAGGGACTACGTACTTGGGGTGATTCTTCTCATCCTCCTTGTGGTTATGGCTTGAAGAGCCTCTCAAGAACCTCCTCATCTTTTCCTTTTTCTAGCTCTGAAAAATTCTGAAATTTTTAGAGACTTCGAAAGAAAAGTGAATAAGGATTAACCCAACTTGTAGCAACTACTCCTACTAGTGCCTAGAGACCGTATCATGCGCTAAAACTAGTTGGGACCAGCTAAAATCAACTTTTCTAGCTCAAGAACAGGGCAACCAAGGTAGCAAGAATACGCGAAGGATAAAGCACTAGAGAAAAATCTAATTGGACCAATGGAGGAGTCAGTTAACAAGGAGTAATTTCCCCAAAATGGTTCGAAGAATGGTGCTTTGAGCAAGGAGATCGAAAATCACAGCCAAATGAGCAAGAACACGGGTTTGAGCTGCGAACCAATTTTTTCTGGCGGTGGAAGAAGAGGCTGACAGCTAGAATGAGTGGAGGGGGTGCCTGTGGGACCCACAAGCATGCACCGTGCCAACAGGGGGGTAGGTGGCAGTGGGGGGGGGGGGCTTGTGGCCCACTGGTCAGGCCCCCAGGCCATCTCTCAGGCCCAGAAATTTTCAAAAATTCCAGAAAAAATCATACTAAATTTTCAGGACCATCGGAGAACTTTTATTTTCGAGGTATTTTTCTCCGGGACGCTAAAATAGGAAACAGGAAAAACTAAACTAATTCTATCATATTTCTTCTAAGCAAAAGAAAAGGAATACTCAAAACAGAGGTATGTGACTCTTTGATTCATCCGTCTCATGGTCATCGAAAGAAATTCGTCAATGGGATTGATCAATTCCTTATGACAAAACCTTCTCGAATCGCAAGAGGGAACGGAGAATTTTCGAATAGCCACTAAGTCACCTCAATGGGGATATGAATCTCCCCAACAAGCAAATCATACTTCATCTTGACACGAGGAATAGGGCATTCAAAGCTCCCAATGAGAATCGATGAAGTCTTTTCGATAGTATTGATGCAATGTACTGGATATCGTTTCTTCGGAAAGTGCACTCTATGCTCATTACCTTTGACGTGGAAAGTGACATTGCCTTTGTTGCAATCTATAACATCCCCTGAAGTGTATAAAAAGGGTCTTCCGAGGATGATAGCCATGGCATCGTCCTCGGGAATATCCAAGATAACGACGTCTGTTAAGTTAGTGGTATTAGCAACCACAACAGGCACATCCTCGCAAATGCCGATAGGGAAAGCAGTTGATTTGTCGGCCATTTGCAGAGAAATTTTAGTGGGTGTCAACTTATCCAGTTCAAGTCTACGATAAAGAGAAAGCGGCATAACACTAACACCGGCTCCAAGGTCACATAAGGTTGTTCTTACGTAGTTTCCTTTAATTGAGCAAGGTATAGTGGGCACTCCGGGATCACCAAGTTTCTTAGGAGTTCCACCTTAGAAAGTGTAATTGGCAAGCATGGTGGAGATATCAAGATCTGGTATCTTCCGTTTATTAGTCACGATATCTTCAATATACTTGGCATACAGAGACATCTTGATCATATCAGTTAACCGCATCTGAAGAAATACGGGTCTTATCATCTCAACAAAGCGCTCAAAATCCTCATCATCCTTTTTCTTGGATGGCTTAGGAGGAAAGGGCATAGCTCTCTGAACCCATGACTCTCTTTCTTTACCATGCTTCCTAGCAGTGAAGTCATTCTTGTCGTATCTCTCAGGTTGTGGGTTATCAGGATTAACCGAAGGTTCAATCTCCACATCCTCATCATTGCTAGGTTGACCATTATTATGAACATCACTGTCCATATTGTCACCAGGTTCATGTTCATCACCTGATTGTGTTTCTGCATCAGACGCGGAAATATCATTAGGTTCTTCAGGGGTGACAGTATTTGGTGAACTGGCGTGTAGGCTTCAATCATCCTTCTTCTTCTCCTTAGGATGACTGGGTGTATCAGCATTGATTCCTTGAGAATCTTGATCAATTCTCTTAGGATGACCTTTAGGACACAAAGGTTCCTGAGTCATTTTGCCTCCTCTAGTAATGACTCTGACAGATTTTTCATTTAATTCATTGAGCAAGTCATTCTGAGTTGTAAGTACTTGTTCTACCTGAGTAGTAATCATAGAGGCATGTTTACTCAGAAGCTTGAGAGCATTGACATTTGTGTCTACACAAGCACTTAAATGGCTAAGCATACGAGCACTTTGTTCCAAATGTCTGCTAACATAATCATTGAAACTCTATTGTTTGGCAACAAAGTTGTCAAATTCATCAAAGCATAGGCTAGCAGGTTTATCAAAAGGAATATCACACTCATCAGACCTACGTCGAGACTTCACTTCTACTACCTGTATCGGGTTATCGAGACCATGGATCTCTTCGATAGGTGGTAGATTTTTGACATCTTCAGATCTAATGCCTTTCTCTTGCATAGATTTCTTGGCTTCTTACATATCTTCGGGACTGAGGAATCGAATACCTCTTTTCTTAGGAGTTGTCTTAGGAGGTGGTTCGGGAATAGTCCAAGCATCGTCGATCAAGAGGTTATTCAGTAGGGTCTGAACTTGTTCTACAGTTCGTTCCCTAAAAACACAACCGGCACAACTATCTAGGTGGTCTCTAGAGGCATCGGTAAGTCCGTTATAGAGGATATCAAGTATCTCGTTCTTCTTAAGAGGGTGATCAGGCAAAGCATTCTGTAGCTGGATGAGCCTCCCCCAAGCTTGTGGAAGACTCTCTTCTTGGGGTTGAGCAAAGTTGTATATTTCCTGCAAGGCAACTTGCTCTTATGGGCAGGGAAATATTTCTCACAGAAGTAATAGACCATCTCCTGGGGACTACGCACACAACTAGGAGCAAGAGAGGTGAACCAGACTTTAGCGTCATCCTTTAGAGAGAAAGGAAACAACTTAAGGATATAGTAGTGGCGGATCTGCTCCTCATTAGTGAAAAGGTTGGCTATTTCGGATAGTTTGGAAAGATGGGCTATGACCGTCTCAGACTCATGACCGTCAAAAGGATCAGATTCGACTAGAGAGATTATCTCAGGATCGACAGAGAATTCATAATCCTTATTGGTGACAAAGATAGGCGAAGTGGCAAACTTCGGGTCATTTTGCATCCTAGCTTCCCGAGATTTTTCCTTCGACTTGAGAAGTAATTTCTCAGCGTCATAGGCATCCTTACATGCAAGAAAATCCTCAGCTATCTCTCCCTCCATAATGTAACCCTCAAGTATATCAGGCAATTCATATCTAGGAGAGCTAGATCTAGCAGGAGCAAAAGTAGGTTCTATCTCAATAGTATCGGTAGTTTCAGAAGCATCACGAGCAGTGGCATAACTCTAGCAATATGACCATCAAGGAACACTCCTAGTGGAACATCAGGCAAAGGAGTATCTCTAGCAGTATCAAGCATAGCATCATCTGGCAAAATAGCATCTCTAGCATCATCAGGCAAAGCAGTATCAAGCATAGCATCTCTAGCAGTATCAAGCAGAGCATCTCTAGCAGTATCAAGCATAGCATCTCTAGCAGTATCAAGCATAGTATCATCAGTCATAGTATCAAGCATAGCAACTCTAGAAGTAGTATCACAAGCATCATCAAGCACAGGCGACAAATCAAGATTTCTAGCAGGAGGTGAAGTCGCAAACTTACTCATAATTGAAGGTGAATCAAGTGCAGAGCTAGATGGCAATTCCTTACCTCCCCTCGTAGTTGAGGGCAAGACTTTGGTCTTCGGATCCTTTAGATTCTTCATAGTGATCAGCAGATATAAATCCCAAGTGACTCAGAGAATATAGCAATACCTCCCCGGCAACGCGCGCCAGAAAAATGTTGATCTGCAATCTCTGGAGTTAGCTAGACGAATGCTTATGACAACAAACCTTCTCCTGCAACGGACCAGAAGAATGCTGATAGCACTCCCCAGTAATAGAACTAGAAGAATGTTGTTGACGGCCCACCAGCGCGTGGGTTCGCAGCAGTTTTCGAGGGTAGAGTATTCGACCCAAATTTGTTGATTCGCACGAAAGGAGGTGAGAGAATACTCTAAAGTATTAGCAGTTGAATTTGTCAGATTCAACCACACCTGAAAGATTAGTATCTGCAAACACAGTAGTAACAGCAAAGTAACGAGTAACGACAGTGTAACGAGCAATAGCAACGGCAAGGAACAACAGTAGTGACAGTAGTAGCAAGTAGCATAGTAGCAAGCGACAGTAATAGCAACAGTAGTAGCAGCAGCAGAGCAAGACAAGTAACAGCAGTAGCAACAGTAGTAGCAGCAGCAAAGCAAGACAAATAACAGTAGTAGGACAAACTCGTAGGCAATGGCTCGGTGATTTGTTTGGATGATATTCATCATGCAACAGCTATAACACGGAGAGATATGTGGCTAGCTCCCGTTCGTCAATGTGATGTATTCATGCATTCCGTGTGTCGTCATACATGCTTAGGGAAAAGAACTTGCATGACATCTATTGTCCATCCCTCCCGTGGCAGCAGGGTCCTAAAGGAAACTACGGGATATTAAGGTTCTCCTTTTAATAAAGAACCGGACCAACGCATTAGCACTTGGTGAACACATGAACTCCTCAAACTATGGTCATCACCGGGAGTGGTTCCGGTTATTGTCACTCCGGGGTTGCCGGATCATAACACATAGTAGGTAACTACAACTTGCAAGATCGGATCTAAAACACACATATATTGGTGAGAACATAATAATTTTAGATCTGAAATCATGGCACTCGGGCTCTAGTGACAAGCATTAAGCATGGAAAAGTAGTAGCAACATCAATCTCAGAACATAGTGGATACGAGGGATCAATCCCCATCAAAACTAACTTGATTAGATGATAGATCTTATCCTACTCATCACCGCCCAGCGAGCCTACGAATAGATTACTCACGAACGACGTAGAGCTTCATGGAATTGGAGAAGGAAGAAGGTTGATGATGACGATGGCAACGATTTCCCCTCTCCGGAGCCCAATACGGACTCCATATCTGCCTCCAGGTGAAGAACAGGAGGTGGCGGCGCCTCCGTATCGAAAACGCGATGAAAACTTCTCTTTTTATTTTATCTGGGACGAAAGGTAACTTATAGAGCTGGAGTTGGGGGCGGCAGGTGCCTGTGGGCCCCACAAGCCTGCCCACCGCCACCAGGGGGTGGTGGCGGAGCAGGGGCTTGTGGCCCACTGGCCCACCCCCCTGAGGTGGAACTTGACGCAGATGTTTTTGATATTTTCCAAAACTGCTCCCCGTAAATTTTCAGGACGTTTGGAGAACTTTGATTTCTGCAAAAAAATAAAACCAAGGCAATTCTGCTGAAAACAGCGTCAGTTCAAGGTAGTTCCATTCAAATCATGCAAATTAGATTCCAAAACAAGGGCAAAAGAATTTGGAAAAGTAAATACGATGGAGACGTATCAAACACCCGGAACCCATTCGTCACTTCCGATACACTACCGAAAATGCTCAAAACTTTCCGGTGACCAAGTGAAACCATCCTATATATCAATCTTTGTTTCCGGACCATTCCAGAAACCCTCGTGACGTCTGTGATCTCATCCGGGAGTCCGAACAACATTCGGTGACCACACATATAACTCAACTATACTAAAACATCAGCGAACCTGAAGTGTGCAGACCCTGCGGGTTAGAGAACTATGTAGACATGACCCGAGACACTCCTCGGTCAATATCCAATATTGGATCCTACATATTTTCCGAAGATCTTATTGATTGAACCTCAGTGCCAAGGATTCATATAATCCCGTATGTCATTCCTTTTGTCCTTCGGTATGTTACTTGCCCGAGATTCGATCGTCGGTATCCGCATACCTATTTCAATCTCGTTACTAGCAAGTCTCTTTACTCGTTCTACAATACAAGATCCCGTGACATACACTTAGTCACATTGCTTGCAAGGCTTGTTGGTTTTGTTGTATTACCGAGTGGGCCCCGAGATACCTCTCCATCACACGGAGTGACAAATCCCAGTCTTGATCCATACCAACTCAACGGACACCTTCGGAGATACCTGTAGAGCACCTTTATAGTCACCCAGTTACGTTGCGATGTTTGATACACACAAGGCATTCCTCCGGTGCCAGTGAGTTATATGATCTCATGGTCATAGGAATAAATACTTGACACGCAGAAAACAATAGCCACAAAATGACATGATCACATGCTACGTTCATAGTTTGGGTCTAGTCCATCACATGATTCTTCTAATGATGTGATCGAGTTATCAAGTGACAACACTTGCATATAGTCAGGAAACCTTGACTATCCTTGATCAACTGGCTAGCCAACTAGAGGCTTGCTAGGGACATTGTTTTGTCTATGTAACCACACATGTATATATGTTTTCATTCAATACAATTATAGCACGAATAATAAACGATTATCTTGAAACAGGAAATATAATAGTAACTATTTTGTCATTGCCTCTTGGGCATATTTCCAACACCATTTACCCCCAAGAAGTCTAAGATGCAGTCGGATGTTTTGACCAGCCGTGTGTATTTCACAAAAAAAAGATGAAGAGGGCAATCTGATATTGCCAAAGCATACCACTTGGCAGTGCCAACTCTTAATCCAAGAGTTCGAGGAAGGTCAGTCGAGTGGAAAAGACCCTGAAGAAGAGAATGACAAAGAGAACGATGACTTCCCTAAAGTCCAAGCAACTCTGATGATTTTTGCTGACGTAGAGAGCAAAAGTCGAATGAAAGTCAGCAATAGGGAAGTCAACATGGCAGTACCTTCCACCCCAACGTACCTGAAGTGGTCGAAGAGCCCCATCACGTTCGATCAGTCAGACCACCCAGTTGTTGTTCCGACCCAGTTGTCGGGGGTGTTTGGCTTCGTAAAGTCTTGATAGATGGCGGAAATGGACTGAATATCCTATATGCAAAAACTCTCAAGGGGGTGGTGTGGGGACCCCAACTTACGAGTCAAGATTGCCGAATGAACGTGCTCAGTGATCCCACAGATCAATGTTCACCGAACACACATATACTGAATATTGAGAGTCTTACATCCAAGAACCGAATTTATTACATCACATGACTGAATGGTCAAGTTCACAAGGTAGGGCCTAAGGCCAAGTCACACTGATACAACTAGCGGCGGAAATCATAGGGCTAAGCGGGTGCCCATGCCATCAGCCTACACCAACAGGCATTCCGACTTGGAAGTGTCCTAGTACGTAGGGCCGTCTCTGAAGACGTAGTCCTCTCCAAACTCCGGTCCTTCCATGTCTGGTTAATAATATAACCAGTGGCAAGCCAATGAGTACTTTGAATGTACTCGCAAACAGCCCATGATATGAACAACGCAATTGATAGGATAACAAGTAATACGCATCTTTGGTGGATAACATCTTGATTGTAAATAAACATGATCAAGGATGTGCTACATAAGCTAGATGTTGGTTAGAAGAATAGGTTACAGATATTAACATATCTGTCAAGGGCTAAACACATCGGGTTCACCCGATATGACAATTCACCAAACTTGGTCATATCAACTGTTTTATATTAAACCATTTACCACACACTCACACACACTTGGTTTATGCGGAAACGACTGGACGTAGTTTAAGCAGGATTACCCAACTGTCATTGTAGAGGTAGTACGCAGGACCCACAAGATCCGGGAAACATATGTGTCATCCATGACTCGCGGATATAATATCACTTCAGAGGTAGGATCATGCTCAAAACGCAAGTGCTCTGTTAAATACTACACATTTTTAGGAAAATTAACATGGAAGAATAATAAATTAATACTGGACAAATCTATTTATAAAAATCATTCAAAACCAAATTTGAAATAAAAATAAAAAGGGCAACAGCCCACTGGCCAGCCAACCAGTCTACCCAGGCGCGCTCGTAGTCAGATTGGAAACTGATGCGCGGTCCCCTATTGTAAGTGGCTGCAGGGAGCGAGGGAGAGAGAGATGTGCCACCGACAGGTGGGGCACACCGGTCGTGGTCGTCTTCTACCTCTGGACAGAGGAGGAGGAGCACGCCGGTGTGGCTACCGACCTCCTCAGGCCCTAACAACGGTAGGAATCGGTCTGGCTCGTCTTCGCCTACCTGCTGGTCGTCGAATCGACGACGACGGCGCTCTGGTTCACCGGCAACGAGGTGCCGCTGCGGAGAGGTTTCGAGTGACGATGGAGGTGGCACCTACGGGCACGGATTCGCTCAGGCAAGAGAGGGGAAAGCATCCTGGAGTCACGGGGAGTGCGTAGGTGGGCAGAGGGACGCGAGAACCGACGTGTAGCCGAAGATCGACCGGAGCTCTGACGCGGACCGGGGCTCTGTTGGCTCAATGGACTGGCTAGGGAGGTGATTGGGGTCTAGGTGGAGTGGAGCGAGGGTAGGGGCTATAAATAGGCCCGTGCTACGGCAACAAAAGTCCTTCCCCGGCAACGGCGCCAGAAATTCTTCTGCTACTTCCCAAACAACAGCGCCAGAAATTGACACGTTGACGGAGACTGGGCTTGCGTTGGTTTTTCCCTTCAAGAGGAAAGGGTGATGCAGCACAGGAGCAGTAAGTATTTTCCTCAGTTTGAGAACCAAGGTATCAATCCAGAAGGAGGGTCTCGTCAAGTCCAGTGTACCTGTGCAAACACAAACAAGCTTGCACCCAACGCTTCAAAGGGGTTGTCAATCCCTTCAAGATTGTTTGCAAAGTGAGATCTGAAGGCGGAGAGTGCAACGAAGTAAAAAGTGTAAGGCTGAAAATATGGTGTGGAGTAGACCCCGGGGGCCATAATGTTCACTAGAGGCTTCTCTCAAAATAGCAAATATCACGGTGGGTGAACAAATTACTGTCTAGCAATTGATAGAACCGCACAAAGTCATGACGATATCTAAGGCAATGATCATACATATAGGCATCACGTCCGAGACAAGTAGACCGATACATTCTGCATCTACGACTATTACTCCACACATCGACTGCTATCTAGCATGCATCTAGTGTATTGAGTTCATGAAGAACAGAGTAACGCCTTAAGAAAGATGATATGATGTAGAGGGATAATCTCAAACCAGTGAGGAAAACCCCATCTTTTTACCCTTGATGGCAACAACACGATGCGTGCCTCACTACCCCTTCTGTCACTGGGTGAGGTCACCGCATGGTATGAACCCAAAACCAAGCACTTCTCCCATTGCAAGAATCATAGATCTAGTTGGCCAGACAAAACCCACAACTCGAAGAGAATTACAAGGATCTAAAATCATGCATAAGAGAGATTAGAACAAACTCAAATAAGATTCATAGATAATCTGATCATAAATCCACAATTCATCGGATGTCGACAAACACACCGCAAAAGAAGATTACATCGGATAGATCTCCATGAAGATCATGGAGAACTTTGTATTGAAGATACAAGAGAGAGAAGAAGCCATCTAGATACTAACTATGGACACGTAGGTCTATGGTGAACTACTCACGCATCATCGGAGAGGTCATGGTGTTGATGAAGAAGCCCTCCATATCCGAATCGCCCCTCCGGCAGGGCACCAGAACATGCCCCAGATGGGATCTTGCGGAGACAGAAGCTTGCTGAAAGTACTTTCGATGATCTCCTAATTTTTTTGGGATTTTTAGGGAATACATAGGCGCAACCCCTAGGGTAGAGGACGTCCAGGGGGCCCATAAGCCTGTGGGCCGCGGCCTCCCCCCTGGCCGCGGGGTGAGGGCTTGTGGGGCCCCTGGGGCTCCCCTACCTTGGCTCTCAAGCTTCCCGATCTTCTTCCGTTACGAGAAAAATCTTTTTGGGGATTTTCTACCATCTGGACTCCGTTTCAAAATCTCCTCTGAAAGGGGTCAAAAACATGGAAAAAAACCAAAACTGGCACTTGGCACTGAGTTAATAAGTTACTCCCAAAAAATATATAAAAGGCATGCATAAAATCCAAAGTTTGATAAGATAATAGCATGAAACCATCAAAAATTATAGATACGTTGGAGACGTATCAAGCATCCCCAAGCTTAACTCCTGCTCGTCCTCGAGTAGGGAAGTGATAAAGAATGAGTTTTTGATGTGGAATGCTACCTAGCATAGTTGTCCTTTGCAACTTCTTTCACGTGACATGAATGTTCAGAACTGTAAGATTCGAAACAATAGTTTGCTATTGACATGAAAACAATAATACTTCAAGCAAACTAGGAAGGTAATCATGAACTTTCAAAATAACAAGGCCATGGAAAGTTATCCCTACAAAATCATATAGTCTGGCTATGCTCCATCATCCTCACACAACAAATGTAAATCATGCACAACCCCGGTATTTGCCAAGTAATTGTTTTCGCAATCTTACTTTCTCAAACTTTTTATAACTATCACGCAATACATGAGCGTGAGCCATGGATATAACACTATAAGTGGAATAGAGTGTGGTGGTGGTTGTGAGACAAAAAGGAGGAGATGGTCACATTGACTCGGCGTATCAAAAGGCTATGGAGATGCCCATTAATAGATACCAATGTGAATGAGTAGGGATTGCCATACAAGAGATGCACTAGAGCTATAAGTATGTGAAAGCTCAAAAGGAAAACTAGTGGGTGTGCATCCAACTTGCTTGCTCATGAAGACCTAGGGCAATTTTGAGGAAGCCCATCATTGGAATATACAAGCCAAGTTATATAATGAAGATTCCCACTAGCATATGGTAGTGACAAAGCAAGAAGCTCTCAGTCATGAAGAACATGGTGCTATTATGAAGCACAAGTGTGGAAAAAGATAGTAGCATTGTCCCTTCTCTCTTTTTCTCTCTTTTCTTTTTTTCATTTGGGCTCTTAGGCCTCTCTTTTTTATTTTCTCTTTTTTGTTTGTTTTTGGGCTCTTTGGCCTCTATTTTTTATTTATTTCCTCACATGGGACAATGCTCTAATAATGATGATCATCACACTTTTATCTACTCACAGCTCAAAAGTCACAATGATGACTCCATGGGAAATGCCTCCGGCAGTGTACCGGGATGTGCAACGATCTAGCATGGCGTATGATGTTGAAACATCTCGCTAGCTATCTTACGATCATGCAATGGCAATATGAGAGTGAAGACACAGGTCATGAGACGGAACGGTGGGGGTTGCATGGCAATATATCTCCGAATGGCTATGAAAATTCCATAGTAGGTAGGTATGGTGGCTGTTTTGAGGAAGGCGTATGCTGGGTTTGTGCACCGGCGAGAATTGCCCGGCACTAGAGAGGCTAGCAATGGTGGAAGGTGAAAGTGCATCTATACCATGGACTCACATTAGTCATGAAGAACTCACATACTTGTTGCGAAAGTTTTTATTAGTAATCGAAACAAAGTGCTAAACGCATACTCCGAGGGGAAGGGTTGGTAGGTGTTAACCATCGCGCGATCCCGACCTCAACACAAAGGATGACAATCAATAGATAAATTATGCTCCGACTTCCTAACATAGCGGTTCACCATAAGTGCATGCTACGGGAATCACTAACTTCAACACAAGTATTTCTAGATTCACAACACCCTACTAACATAGCTCTTAATATTACCAAATCCACGTCTCAAAACTAACTGAGAGGAATCAAAACTTCTCTTTCTATTCAATGCACATGAAGATGGAGGTTTTTGCATCCTCTATGGGTATCTATCACCTTTGGGACTACTTTCATAGCTTAAACCCACTACCAAGTCACGCACCGCCGTGCTCTAAAAGATATAAGTGAAGCACTAGAGCAAAAGTATCTAGCTCAAAAGATATAAGTGAAGCACTATGAGCATTCTAGCAAAATCACGATGAGTGCATGTCTCTCTATCTCAAAAAGGTGTGCAGCAAGTATGATTGTGACACAACAAAAAGAAAAGACTCCTAAGATACAAGACGCTCCAAGCAAAACACATATCATGTGGTGAATAAAAATATAGCTCCAAGTAATGTTACTGATGGATTGAAGACGAAAGAGGGGATGCCTTCCCGGGGCATCCCCAAGCTTAGGCTTTTTGGTGTCCTTGAATTTGGCTTGGGATGCCTTGGTCATCCCCAACCTTGAGCTCTTTCCACTCCTTATCTCTTTGTCCATGAGAACATCACCCAAAACTTGAAAACATCACAACACAAAACTTAAAGAGAAACTCGTGATAACATTAGCACAAGAAAACAAACTACCACTTCTTTTGTTACTGTAGCAAACTTTAATTCTATCTATATTGGTGTTGGGCTACTGTATTCTCACTTTTCCATGGCTAGTATCCCCCGATACTAACCATAGTTTCATCAAAACAAGCAACCAACTCAACAAAAACAGAATATGTCAAAAACAGACCAGTCTGTAGCAATATGTATACTTCGTATACTTTTGGTACCTCAAAAATCTGAAAAATTACGAAGGCCTGGGAAGAAAGCATATCAACCAGCAGCAAATAGAATAAACTCAAAAGCACTTTCCTAATAAAAATAAAAAATCATCTCGTGAGCAAAAAGTTTCTGTCTTTTTCCAGTAGGATCAAACAACCATTACCAAGACTTGTCATAAAGGTTTTGCTTGGCTCAAACACAAAAGGAAACACAAAAAACACAATCACAACAGAATTGTGATGGTGTGGACGCAACAAAACAGAAGGAAAAAATATAAATTCATTGGGTTGCCTCCCAACAAGCGCTATTGTTTAATGGCCTTAGCTAGGCATAAAAGCGATAAAATCACGTATCGTCGTCTTCGGTACTCAACCCATAAGTGGCCCTCATCATGGATTCATAAGGCAATCTTATTTTATTTCTAAGAAATTGTTCCATGCCCTTCCTTAAAGGAAATTGAAATCTAATATTCCCTTCCTTCATATCGATGATAGCACCGATAGTACTTAGGAAAGGTCTACCAAGAATAATAGGGCATGTAGGATTGCAATCAATGTCAAGCACAATGAAATCCACGGGTACATAGTTCCTATTTGCAATAATAAGAACACCATTGATCCTTCCCATGGGTTTCTTGTCAGTAGAATCAGCAAGATGCAAATTAAGAGAACACTCTTCAATCTCAATAAAACCCATAACATCACCTAAAGACTTTGGAATCGCAGAAACACTAGCACCCAAATCACACAAAGCATTGCATTCATAGTTTTTGATTTTGATTTTGATGGTAGGTTCCCACTCATCATGAATCTTTCTAGGGATAGAGACTTCCAATTCAAGTTTCTCTTCAAGAGATTTTACCATAGCTTCGACGATATGATCGGTAAAAGCCTTGTTTTGGCTATAAGCGTGTGGAGAGTTTAACATGAATTGCATCAAAGAAATGCATTCAATCAAGGAGCAACTATCATAATCTAATTCCTTGAAATCCATGGTAGTAATTTCATTACTACTCAAAGTTTTAACATCTCCTACTCCACTTTCAATGCTTTTAGCATCAAGATAGATGGACTCTGAATCATCGGGGCACTTTTCAACCAATGTGGATTCATATCCAACCCCATAATCATTAGGTTTGACACAAGAAAACAAAGATTCAATGGGAGTCACTCCAAGCACTTTAAGATCTTCGTGATTCTCATCACGAGAGTACGCCTTTTTAAGCCATTCATGTCTAGCACGAATTTGGGCAGTTCTTTCTTGGCTCTCAATCATGGAAACACGCATAGCTTTCAAAGTTTCATCCATGTTGATTTTGGGAGGAGCACATCTAACTTTCAAGGCATCAACATCACTAGACATTCTATCAACGCTCTGAGCCAAATCATCAATTTTGAGTAGCTTTTCCTCTATGGACGCATTGAAAATATATTGAGAGTTGATGAACTCTTTGATATTACTCTCTATATCAGAGGGTAATTTATTGTAATTCCCATGAGTAGTGTTTTAGGAGTTGCCAAAATTATTAGAGGAGTTACTAGGAAAAGGCCTAGGAACATAGTTTCCTCTAAAAGCATTGTTGTTGCCAAATTTATTCCTACCAACAAAATTAACGTCCAAGCTAGCGTTGCTACTCTCAATCAAAGAAGACAAGGGCATATCATTAAGATCCAAAGGAGCACTTCTACTAGCAACCAAATTCATTAACTCGTCCATCTTAGCACTCAACGAGTTAATTTCTTCTATAGCGTGTACCTTCTTACTAGTAGCTGACCTTTCAGTGTGCCACTGAGAGTAGTTCGTCATGATGTTGTCTAAGAGCTTTGTGGCTTCCCCTAACGTGATTTCCATGAACGTTCCACCTGAGGCAGAGTCCAAGATATTTCTAGAAGCGAAATTCAAGCCAGCGTAAAAGCTTTGAATAATCATCCAAAGACTCAAGCCATGAGCGGGACAATTTCTAATCATCAATTTCATTCTCTCCCAAGATTGTGCAACTTGTTCATGATCAAGTTGCTTGAAATTCATGATATCATTACAGAGAGATATGATCTTAGCCGGCGGAAAATACTTGGATATATAAGCATCTTTGCACTTATCCCAAGAACCGATACTATTTTTGGGCAAAGAAGAAAACCAAGTTTTTGCGCGATCTCGCAACGAGAAAGGAAAAAGCTTCAATTTAATCATGTCATTATCCACATCTTTTTTCTTTTGCATATCATAAAGCTCAATGAAGGTATTTAGATGGGATGTGGCATCTTCGCTAGGAAGGCCAGGGAATTGTTCTTTCATAACAAGATTCAGCAAAGCGGCATTGATTTCGTATGACTCCGCACTAGTGGCGGGAGCAATCAGAGTACTAATAAAATCATTATTATTAGTATTTGAGAAGTCACAAAGATTGGTGTTTTCATTCATGGTGACTTCAACAAGCAAGCAAGCACACAAGAAAACAAAGAGCAGGCGAGAAAAATGGCAAACGAAAAGGACGAATCAAAAAGGCAAACGAAAAAGGCAAATTGGTGAAGTGGGGGAAAGGAAACTAAGAGGCAACTGGCAAACAAAGTAAATGCAAGAGGTGAGTTTGCGGCACTTACTTGGATGAGTTCTTGACTTGATCTTCCTCCCCGGCAACGGCACTAGAAATTCTTCTGCTACTACAACAAAAGTCCTTCCCTGGCAACGGCACCAGAAATCTTTCTACTACTTCTCAAAGAACAGCGCTAGAAATTGACACGTTGACGGAGACTGGGCTTGCGTTGGTTTTCCCCTTGAAGAGGAATGGGTGATGAAGCACAGGAGCAGTAAGTATTTCCCTCAGTTTGAGAACCAAGGTATCAATCCAGAAGGAGGGTCTCGTCAAGTCCAGAGTACATGCGCAAACACAAACAAGCTTGCACCCAACGCTTCAAAGGGGTTGTCAATCCCTTCAAGATTGTTTGTAAAGTGAGATCTGAAGGCGGAAAGAGCAACGAATTAAAAAGTGTAAGGGTGAAAATATGGAGTGGAGTAGACCCGGGGGCCATAGTGTTCGCTAGAGGCTTCTCTCAAAATAGCAAATATCACGGTGGGTGAACAAATTACTGTCGAGCAATTGATAGAACCGCGCAAAGTTATGACGACATCTAAGGCAATGATCATACATATAGGCATCACGTCCGAGACAAGTGGACCGGTACTTACTACATCTACTACTATTAGTCCACACATCGACCGCTATCCAGCATGCATCTAGTGTATCAAGTTCATGACGAACAGAGTAACGCCTTAAGAAAGATGACATGATACATAGGGCTAATCTCAAACCAATGATGAAAACCCTATCTTTTTACCCTTGATGGCAACAACACGATGTGTGCCTCGCTACACCTTCTGTCACTGGGTGCGGTCACTGCACGGTATCAACCCAAAACCAAGCACTTCTCCCATTGCAAGAATCATAGATCTAGCTGGCCAGGCAAAACCCACAACTCGAAGAGAATTACAAGGATATGAAATCATGCATAAGAGAGATCAGAACAAAATCAAATAAGATTTATAGATAATCTGATCATAAATCCACAATTCATCGGATCTCGACAAACACACCGCAAAATAAGATTACATCGGATAGATGTCCATGAAGATCATGGAGAACTTTGTATTGAAGATCCAAGAGAGAGAAGAAGCCATCTAGATACTAACTATGGACCCGTAGGTCTATGGTGAACTACTCACGCATCATCGAAGAGGTCACGGTGTTGATGAAGAAGCCCTCCGTATCCAAATCCCCCTCCGGTAGGGCACCAGAACGTGCCCCAGATGGGATCTTGCGGAGACAGAAGCTTGCGGCGGCGGAAAAGTACTTTCGATGATCTCCTAATTGTTTTGGGATATTTAGGGAATATATAGGTGCAACCCCTAGGGCAGAGGACGTCTAGGGGGCCCACAAGCCTGTGGGCCGCGGTCTCCCCCTGGCCGTGGGGCGAGGGGTTGTGGGGCCCCCGGGGCTCCCCTGCCTTGGCTCTCAAGCTTCCCGATCTTCTTCCGTTACGGAAAAAATCTTTTCGGGGATTTTCTTCCATTTGGACTCCGTTTCAAAATCTTCTCCGAAAGGGGTCAAAAACATGGAAAAAAAAGGAACTCGCACTTGGCACTGAGTTAATAAGTTAGTCCCAAAAAATATATAAAAGGCATGCATAACATCCAAAGTTTGACAAGATAATAGCATGAAACCATCAAAAATTATAGATACGTTGGAGACGTATCAGCCCGCGATGGTAAGCCGACTTGGGTGCACCGCTGATCCACCATGGCACGCATGGGGGTGCAGAGAGAGGCTGGGGTCGAAACCAAGGTCTCAGGACGTGGTTTTGGACCTTTAGGACTCACTGCGAGAAAGGGGGAGAGGAGTGGCGCGCATTCATGGCCGCGCTCCTCTGGCGCTTCTGGTGCGAGCGGGCATGCGTCGCACCGGCTCTTAGTGCAAGAACGGAGGTGCCGTGGGGGCTTCCAGATGAAGAGGGGCTATCATAGGAGAGGAGAGACACCGTGGGGAGGCTGGAACTGGCCGAGGGAGTCGCCCCCACCTCGGTTTCTCTCTGAAGCGCGCCCAGAGCGCCGCTTTGGCATGCCACGACATGCTGGCGAGCTCTGGGGTGCATTGGATGTGTCTGGCGTGTCTTGGGGACTGGCTTGGAGATGCCTAGCCGTTGGAGTCCCGTGGGAGCATCGGCTGCTCAAAGGAGGGAAGGAAAACAGTTGCTGTCAGCCTTTGGCTGAGGCTCAAACTGGAGATTTTGGCTTTTCTACTTTGAACCAGAGAGGGGCCACTTGACTGGAGTTAGGCACTGATGCTAGCCACCTAATCTAGGAGTTTGAGAGAACAGGATTGGGTTTAGCTGGGGTTAGGAGGTGTTTTGACCAACTGTCAAAACGTGCTCGCCACTGGTTTGGGGTGGTTGCACCCCACCACTGGCTATGCAACTTAACAGGACTAGGTTTGGTGCAAAAACATGAGGCTACACCAATTTTCGGTTCCATTAGACAAGTTTAGCTTTGTAAACTTGAAACATCCCTAAATGACAAGATATGTTCCTTCCAAAGAGAGTGTGGGCAAATCAAGTTTCCCAAATACCATTTTTGGCATGGAGGACTCATTTGAGGTATTAGGCACTCCTGCAATGTTTCAGCTCTATTGGATAAACTTTGCTATGTAGAGTTGCTCTAACTTCATACTGGACAGAAGGGGTTTTGGAATTATTTGGTGACCTTAACCACCTTGGATCAAGGTGAAACTTTATGTGGGCACCAAATATGGCTTAGAGAGGTCGCCGGATATGGAGATGGGGACCGCCCGAGGTGGATCCAGCACTAGGAGCACAAGAGAAGGACGATGGCGCTGCTGGCTGATTTGGATGAGCCATGGCTGCCGCCTGACCTGCTCTCGAGTACCTCGATCTCTGGATTGGAACGGGGAGGGAGGGGAGGGCGGCTGGAGGATGCCGGGTGGGGTGCAACGCGGTGGTGGTGGTGTGGCGGCGCAGGGAGGAGAGGTAGAGAGGTGTGGATTGGTGAGAGAGAGATAGTGGGGATCGGGGGAGAAATCAGATGGGGGTGGGGAGATGGATGTCAGCCGTTAGTGGCTGTCCTCTTTGCCGTCCGCTTGGGAATAAAGTTGATGGCAAAGAGTTCGAGGCAGACGGCAAAGGGGGTTGTGTGCAGACGGCAAAGAGGCCTCTGATGGCAAAGGGGACGGCTCCACCTGCGGTTATCCTTTGCCATCTGCCTGGACCATCTTTGCCATCAGCCTATGCTTTGCCATCAGCCTGGTCCATCTTTACCGTCCGCCGGCCGACGGTAAAGAACACACTAATGGCAAAGAGTATCTTTGGCATCAGCCAGCTCTTTACCGTCTGTTTTTTGGCAGCTGACGGCAAAGAGCTTCTTTGCCATGTGCCAGGAGACGGCAAAGATCAGACATATGGCAAATTCTCTGATTCCTGTAGTGTTTTGCTAGCCTTCACTAGTACTAAGCGGGAATACTGCTTGTGCATCCACTTCCATAAACCCAAAAAAATTTCCTTGAGTGTCCACCATACCTACTTATTTCCGGTATCTACCTGCCGTTCCTAGTAAATTTGCATGTGCCATTCTCTAAACCTTCAAGAAATAATCTGTTTTGCATGCCCAAACCGCTAATGTGGTGACAGAGGGCTATTGGTATGTTCCATGCTAGGAGTGTTATCCTCGACATGTGTTTATTCACAATCATTCACGAGAAAGGGGCCAGTATTTGGGATGCCCAGTTCCACGCTTAAATCGAAAACATAATTGTAAAACAAGACTCCCCCCGGATTGATGTTAGTATGGACGGTACCCGAGGATTCAGCTAGCCGTGGAGTGTGATTGATTGTTGGTGGGGAAGTTAAAACTTTACTTTTCTGTTTGGGAACCGCCTATATCATGAGTAGCATGGAAGATATTGAGAAATCTTGGTCATTGCGTTGACAATGAAAGCATGCCACCCAAAATTATTATCTCTGTTTTCAAAGCTTGAGCTCTGGCACCTCTGCAAATCAATGCTTCCCTCTGCGAGTCATCCTCCTCTTATATAAGCACCAATTAGAGAGCACCAATTAGAGAGCACCTCTATCATTTTTATGCTTTGCTTTTGATTGATATTGAGTATGACTATGACTGGATCTTCGTTGCTATGAATTACAATGTTTAGTCAGCCTTGACCTTTGAAAGTGCTCTGCATTTATGTTTTGCGGTCTCAGAAAGAGCTAGCGAGATACCACCTCTTCATATTGCTTCATGCTTGTGTTGATTGAGGTGTTGGTATTTGAAAGTCATTATTATTTGCTCGTTAGTTGATTATGTGTCACACCCTGTTTTTCACCACAAGTATTTTAGGTTGCAAAAATCAGAGCTTGTTAAAACTTTTTCAAATAATGTTGTGAGTGCAATGTAAACCCTTGTATGAGTGAATGCTTGCTTGTTTGATGACTCAAACCCATGAAAAACTTATTATTTTGCTCTCTTCAAAAACCCTTTTTCCTTTATATCAAGATCACCTTCATCATGTTGGGATACACTACTAGCTCATGAAGCCAAGTGGCACTTCCAACCAAAGTTGGTGATCTGATCCACATATTATTTTCATTCATTAAAAACATTAATTGGTGATTTAAAATACTATTTTCCTATTTTATATTTATGTCTATTTCTAACGCCAGGAATGATATTCCCACAAGGAAAATTACTTTCCTACCTTAGAAAATTCTGAGTAAATTCATGGAAGCTCAGAAGGACATATATTTTCCATATATAAGATTTTCAACCTATTTTATATTAATATTATTTGAGTAAAACCCTGAAAACCATTTCTGTCTGTTTTAGCTTTTTGAGATGTTTCCAAAGGAAATGATCTCAATAAATTCCCATAAAATTATAGGAGCCCTCCCAAGCCATATTAGGTGCTCACCTAAAATCTCACCTTCATCCAAGGTGGGGAAGTGCACCTAATGAGCCCAAAACCCTCTCCGTCCAGAGAAGATTTGGAACAACTCTACATTGCAAAGTTCCTCCAATGGAGCTAAAACTTTGTAGAGGTGTTTGACACCCCAAATGAGGATTCCACACCAAAGATGGGATTTGTGAGACTCTGATTGGCCACACTTCCTTTGTAAAGGAGAGTACTGGTCATTTTGAGGCATTTTCAAGTTTACAAAGCCAAACTGGTTCAATGGAGCTCAAATTTGGTGAAACCCCATGTTTTTACCCCAAGACCAAACCTGTTAAGTTTCACTTCCAGTGGTGGAGTGGAAGCACCCCAAGTCACTGTCGAACACCTACTGACAGGAAGGTAAAAACCCTCCTAGCCACTGTTTTACCCAATGGCAAGACCCCAAACTTGGTGAGTTAGAGCCCCAGAATAGCCTGAGCACCCAGTCAACCAGCCCATCCCCAACTCCAAGCACTAGTGACAAGAACTCCAATTTGAGCTGCAGGCCAGTACTGGCAACACTAGTGTTCCTTGCCTCCCTTGACCAGCTCATGCACCCACTAACACACAACGGCTAGGCACACTCCCAGCAACACTCAGGACATGGAGGACACGTCCCAAGTGCCCCAAAGCACGCCAGCATGCCGTGGCATGCGAAAACTGCGCTCTGGTCGCGCTGCAGAGAGCCTCCAGCAAGAGGACGTCGCCGTGTCCAGTCCCAACCTCCCCAGTTATGTCCAAATGCTCCCCCGACAACCATTCAGTGCAAAGCTACCCCCAGGGACCCCCCTCCCCTCGCGCAAGAGCTCAGGCAACGCGTGCCCGTGCGCGCCCGACGCGGCCGGGCATGCACGGTCGCTGCGGCTCGACCCCACTCGCTTTCCCTCTGCGGCCGATGCACCAGGAGGTCCTAAACCACATCCCGAACCCGTGGTTTCGCGGCCAGCACCCCACTGTGCTCGCACGCGCGCCACGGTGAGTCACCGGCGCGCCCGAGTCGGTTCACCGTCGCTGGCCTATAAATAGCCCCCCCCGGCACCCCAGCACCCTCCAAGCAGCTTCAGCACAACTAGTAGGCACCCCCTAGCCACCCAATCGAGCTCGCAGAGCCCCGGTGCTCGAGATCGACCGAGGCCCCTCCGCCTCGGAGCTCCAATCGATCTCCGGCTACACGTCGGCTCCTGCGCTGCCCGACCTCCCATTACACTTCCCTTGACACCAAGACCATTTCCCCAACTTCCCCGAGCGAATCTGTGCCCCTAGCCACTAGTTCGACGCCAACCCAAAACCCTTCTGCCACGATCACCTCGTCGCTGGCGACCCAGACAACCTCCGGTGATGTCCCGACCACGAGCAGGTAGGCAGAGGAACGAGGGACCTATTCCCGCTCCTAGATTGGCGTGAGGACAACGCTAGCCTCGCCGGCGTCCGTCTCCACCTCTCTGGCTGGAGGTAGGAGAAGGACCCGACAGGTGGAGCCCACCTGTCGGTGTCCTCGGGCAGCCAGCGCGCGCAGCCGCTGACCCCAGGGGCCCGCAGGTCAGGTTTGAACCTGGCCCGCGCGCGCCTAGTGGCGAGGCCTGCTGGCTGGGCCGGCTGGATCTTCCCCCCTGGCCTTTTACTTTTTATTTTTAATCTGCAACTTAAATGATTTTTATAAAAATATTTAGCCAGTAGAAAAATATGATTCTTCCACCAATAATTTTCTAAAAATGTGTAGTAATTAATTCTGTAGAGTTTGACATTTCTCAAAAATAGAAACTGTTTTGGTATAATAAAATGATATTAAAAGCATTTGTTTGCTTTTAAATAAATATGCTTAGCTAATAAAACCATAGGAAACATTTACCAAAATAATAAACTGAATTTATTCAAACATTGCAACATTTTTAAAAGCACCTTGTGATATGTTTTGGTGTGAGCTATTACTTATTTATTCCTTTTTCGACAGTAGAGTTACCGAGTGACGGAGGATCCGAACTGGGAGATCTCGAAGACCTCAGATACCTAGCTGACCAAGGCAAGCAGCCCTTTGACCATGACTTAAGCATATGAAATGATGCATGCTAGAATAGCAAGTACTTTTCGTTGCATGAGATCACAGCGCCGGTTCATCATTGATGTGATGGTACCGAAGGCTTCATCGAAGCACTTGCATGATAGTGATGTTATTCATATGGCTCCTCGAAGCACAAGCATGACAAGCTTGACCATACCATCTATGAGGATCATGCTACTGTCATGTTGACTAGTAGAGTAAGAACACTGCATTGAGCTTGACCCTACCCTTGAGGGTCGTGTTAATACCATGTTGACAAGTAAAGATAGAAGCATATTATCATGAGCATGATGATGAGTTAAATAAAGAGTTTATGAAAAACCCATCGGGTGCCACTAATGCCCGAGGGTGATGATGAGTTGGTGATCACTTTTGGTGAAGTGATGCACCGGTGTTTTGTGTGAGTGGTTTCAAAAATGGGATTAGATTTATGATGTGTCGACCGTACCAACCTTACCAGTAAGACCACGATACCCCTTTATGGGACGGGGCTTTGTTGATTACTCTGGTCAGTACTAGCAAAGAGCCACATTACTAGTGGCGGGAGTGATCGGTGTCACTCTCGTGATGGGGTCGTGCCAGGTAGGACGACTATGCCATTATTATGAGTTCCAGGCACACCGTTGGTCCCTGCATGGTTGATACAGTCCAGAGTCGGTGCTCGTAAGACGTACAACATGTGGGTTGGGTACCAATCGAGTGGACCTCTTTGTCTAGTATCGTCAGGGGAAAGATGATGATCGGGTACTTACCTCGGGTATATGTGATATACCGCGAGTCGTGGATGACACGGAAGTTTACCGTTTCTTATGGGTCCAGCGTACTACCTCTGCAGAGTGTAAACTATTCGAATAGTCATGTCCACGGTCAAGGACAGTTGGGTGGTGCTGCTTAAACTACGTCCAGCATTTCCGCATAAACCAAAAGTGTGTGTGTGTGGTGTTAAAAAGGTGTTGTTATATTCATGATAATAATATGACCAAGTTCGGTGACTTGGCATATAGGGTAAACCCGGATGGTTTAGCCCTCATTAATACATTGAGGTTATGACAAGTCCGATGACTTGACATATAGGGTGAACCCGGTGTGTTCAACCCTTAGCAGATATGTTGATATCTGTAACCTGTTCTTAAAGAGTAATTCTTTAACTTGTTGCATATACCTGATCATTCCACCAAATTGCATTCCAGTAAAGATGCATGTTACTGTTATTCTTCACTATAAATGTTCATATCATGGGCTGTTTGCGAGTACATTCAAAGTACTCATTGGCTTGCCACTGGTTATATTATAGACCAGACATGGAAGGACCGGAGTTTGGCAACGAGTACGCCGTCAGAGACGAACCTGCGATCTAGGACACTTCCAAGTCACAATGCCTGTCGGTGTAGGCTTGATGGCATGGGCACCGCTTAGCCCTTACGAGTTTCCGCTACTCGATGTATCTGTTTAATTTGGCTTTAGGCCTCGCTCTTGAACCTGACCTTCTAGTCGTTTGATGTAATAATTTCGGTACTTGGATGTAAGACTCTCTTATTGAGTAACTTTGTTCGGTGAATATTGATCCTTGGGGTCACAGGCCACGGCAAACTCGACTTGCTAGTCGGGGCCCCCACATTATGCCTTTGATATTAGTTTACCGTGAGACCTTTGCGTCATTTGCTTATGTGGTTAACTTATGATCTTGCTGAAATTCTGGTTATGAGTTATACATAGTTGCAACAACAAGATCAAACATAGTTTGTCAAAGTTTTTCTTTCTCTCTCAGTTTGTCAACTGAGTTGCTTGAGGACAAGCAAGGTTTTAAGCTTGGGGGAGTTGATACGTCTCCAACGTATCTACTTTTCCAAACTCTTTTGCCCTTGTTTTGGACTCTAATTTGCATGATTTGAATGGAACTAACCTAGACTGATGCTGTTTTTAGCAGAATTGCCTTGGTGTTATTTTTGTGCAGAAATCAAAGTTCTCCAAACGTCCTGAACATGTATGGGGAGCAGTTTTGAAAATATCAAAAATATCTGCGCCAAGTTCCACCTCAAGGGGTGGGCCAGTGGGCAACAAGCCCCTGCTCCGCCACCAACCCCCTGGTGGCGGTGGGCAGGCTTGTGGGGCCCACACGCACCTGCCGCCCCCAACTCTAGCTCTATAAGTTGCCTTTCGTCCTAGAAAAAATAAAAAGAGAAGTTTTCGTCGTGTTTTTGATACGGAGGCGCCGCCACCACCTGTTCTTCATCTGGAGGGCAGATCTGGAGTCCGTCTTGGGCTCCGGAGAGGGGAAATGGTCGCCATTGTCATCATCAACCTTTTTCCCTCTCCAATTCCATGAAGCTCTTCGTTGTTCGTGAGTAATCTATTCGTAGGCTCGCTGGGCGGTGATGAGTAGGATGAGATCTATCATGTAATCGAGTTAGTTTTGATGGGGATTGATCCCTAGTATCCACAATGTTTTGAGATTGATGTTGCTACTACTTTGCCATGCTTAATGCTTGTCACTAGGGCTGGAGTGCCATGGTTTCAGATTTGAAATTATTATGTTGTCACCAATATATGTGTGTTTTAGATCCAATCATGCAAGTTGTAGTTACCTAATATGATTTATGATCCGGCAACCCCGGAGTGACAATAACCGGAACCACTCCCGGTGATGACCATTGTTTGAGGAGTTCATGTGTTCACCAAGTGCTAATGCATTGGTCCGGTTCTTTATTAAAAGGAGAACCTTAATATCCTGTAGTTTCCTTTTGGACCCCGCTTCCACGAGAGGGATGGACAATAGATGTCATGCAAGTTCTTTTCCCTAAGAATGTATGACGACACACGGAATGCATGCCTACATCACATTGACGAACGGGAGCTAGCCACATATCTCTCCGTGTTATAGCTGTTGCATGATGAATATCATCCAAACAAATCACCAACCCATTGCCTACGAGTTTGTCCTAATGCTGTTGTTACTTATCTTGCTCTGCTGCTGCTACTATTGTTCCTACTTCTATTACTTGTCTTGCTCTGCTGCTGCGGCTACTACTGTTGCTACTGCTGTTACTTGTTTTGCTCTGCTGCTACTGTTGCTACTACTGTCGCTGGCTACTGTTGCTACTTGCTGCAGCTGTCACGACTGTCGTTCCTTGCCACTGCTATTGCTCGTTACACTGCTGCTACCTGCTACTATACTTTTTCGCTGACCATTGACGGGAATTGACAACTTCCGTCAACGCGGCAACAGAGGCGCCATTGATACAATCATTAGGAATAGTGTGCCGTCAACAGATCGTTTCTGACACCGTTGTTATCATATTACTTTGTTGTTACTACTGTTCTTGCAGATACTAATCTTTCAGGTGTGGTTGAATCCGACAAATTCAGCTGCTAATACTCGAGAGTATTATCTCACCTCCTATAGGCGATCAACAAATTTGGGTCAAATACTCTACCCTCGAAAACTGCTGCGAACCCACGCACTGGTCGGCCATCAACAACATTCTTCTAGTTTCGTTGCCGGGGAGTGCTAGCAGCATTCTTCTGGTGCAGTTGCAAGGGAAGGATTGTTGTCATCAGCATTCGTCTACCTATCGCCATTGATTGCACGATCAGTCTATATGTCGAACTGGCCGGAATCATAAGGGATGATGCTCTATTAAGGGGGTTATGGTGTCGTGCTGGTGTGAGATTTTTAAACCAAAGATTTTTTTTTGGAAAAGCTAATGCATTAGATTTAAAACAAGTGATGTAGTCGCTTACAAGCAGCCTAAGGAAGAAATGCGGCTTGCATCATACATCCTCAGACAACCGTCATGGTTCACATGAACCGATACATGGACTCACTAAGCTTGGGGACACTCCTAATTGCCTAAGCCGTAATCCTAAGTGGCAGACTTCTCGGTCTCGTAGGCGGGTTCTGCAGGGTCTTTGTCTTTGTCATCAATGGTACGTTACTCCTTCAGAGGTGGGGAAGAAGGAAGTGGTCCGTCACAGCGTGTCTCTTAGTTGTCAAACTAGTGAGGAGCTCAGTGTACTCTTCCGCGGTCAGATGGCAACCCTGAATAGGAGTGGCCTGAAGCGGTGGTACTCCTTCTCGGAAGGCAATGGCTGATCGCCCTCTAGGTGCTCCTTCCTTCTTGACCTTGTGGGTCTTCATTTTTTCCAAGCGAAGTAGGTCCTTGACTTGGTGCAGTTCTTGGCGAATCTTCGTCGACTCCTTGATCAAAAGGTGATTCAAAGTGTCGCGGGAGAGGCTGAAATAGGTCTGAAATCTTAGTGGCATCCCGTCCCCTGAAGATGGGTTGAGTGTCCAACTCCCATCAATCCCGTCCTTAATAAAAGTTAGGTGACGAGTAGCTGGCTCATTAGCCATCTCGGGAAGGATGTCACGGAGACGCACTAGCGCCTCTCATGCGGTTGTCTCCACTACCAACATCAAATCCTCCATATGTGGTCCTTCAAAGAACTAACTAGTTGGGGAGTGATTATCCTTCTCTATCACGTCCACGTGATATTCCTTGGTGTCGACGTTGACCAAGTGCTCGTGGTAGAGGAAGATGGGTGTGCGGCGTACTTGACACTTCTCAAGGCTATCTCCCAAACGTAGGGGAATGCCCGTCTCTAGAAGCATGTCAGGTACGGTGGCCATCTACAAAGATGTAGGAGAGAGGGTTAGAAAGTTTTGGTGGGTGCACAAAATCTCAGGGGTAAAGGCTAGGTGCACTAATCGTCTCGGCTATCATCCAATCTACCTAAGGCTTCCTATAGTCAGGATGGATCTGATACCAGCTCTATGGGGACCCCGACTTACAAGTCAAGATCGCCGAATTAACGTGCTCAGTGATCCCAGAGATCAATGCTCACTAAACACACATATACTGAATATTGAGAGTCTTACATCCAAGTACCGAGTTTATTAGATCACATGACACAATGGTGAAGTTCACAAGGTAGGCCCTAAGGCCAAATCACACTGATACAACTAGCGGCGGAAATCTTAGGGCTAAGCGGGTGCCCATGCCATTAGCCTACATCAACAGGCATTCCGACCGGGAAGCGTCCTAGTTCGCAGGGCCGTCTCTGAAGACGTACTCCTCTGCAAACTCCTCTCCTTCCATGTCTGGTCAATAATATAACCGGTGGCAAGCCAATGAGTACTTTGAATGTACTCGCAAACAACCCATGATATGGACAATGCAATTGATAGGATAACAAGTAATATGCATCTTTGGTGGATAACATCTTGATTGTAAATAAACATGATCAAAGATGTGCTACATAAGCTACATATTGATTAGAAGAACATGTTAGAGGTATCAACATATCTATCAAGGGCTGAACACATTGGGTCCACCCGATATGACAAGTCACCAAAGTTGATCATATCAACTGTTTTATATTAACACCATTTACGAGACACTCACACACACTTGGTTTATACGGAAACGACTTGACGGAGTTTAAGAAGGATTACCCAACTGTCCTTGACCGTGGACACGGCTATTTGAATAGTTTTACACTCTGCAGAGGTAGTACGCTGGACCCTAGAGATCCGGGAAACTTCCGTGTCATCCATGACTCGCGGTATATAACATACCCGAGGTAAGTACCCGATCAATACCTTTCCCCTGACTATACTAGACAAAGAGGTCCAATCGATTGGTACCCAACCCTCATGATGTACGTCTTACGAGCCCAACTCCAGAAAGAATCATCCATGCCGGGACCAACGGTGTGCGTGGAACATGTTAAAAACGGCATAGTCACCCTACCTGGCACGACCCCACACGAGAGTGACAACACATCACTCCCGCCACTAGTGATATTGCTCTATGCAAGCATCGACCAGAGTAATCAACAAAGCCCCATCCCATAAAGGGGACACATCATAAATCTATTCCCATTTCCGAAACCACTCACTCTAAAATACCCGGTGTACCACTTCACCAAAAGTGGCCACCTATCTCATCATCACCCTCGGGCATTAGTGGCACCCGACGGGGTTTTCATAAATCTTTTCTAATAACCATCATCATGCTCATGCTTCTACTATCCTTAGCTCTACTTTTCAACATGATATTAGCGTGATCCTCATAGGTGGTAGGATCATGCTCAAAATGCAAGTGCTCCCGAGGAGCCATCGGTAACATCACTTCAATGATTTACGAATACTTATGATCACATGCAACAGAAATGTTTTGCTACACTAGCATGCAATATAACATATGCTCAGACATGGTCAAAGGGCTACTTGCCTTAGTCAGCTAAGTATCTGGGTCTTAGGGGTCTTCAAATCCAATTCCTTCGTCACTGGGTTTCTATCGTCATAATAAATAAAAAGCAATAAGTAGCTCACTCCAAAACAGATCACAAAGTCACTTTAAAAATGTTGTTTAATTCTCATAAATCCACATTGTTATTTTAAAAACAATTATCTCCGGTTTTAGTGAAAGAATATTTTCAAAATCAATTTAACAGAAGCAAAACTATTACAATTTAGTCTTTTTAAATATTATAAAACAGAGTAGTTGTTACGAAAATTCATCTAGGGTTTATGTTAAATACTACACATTTTTAGAAAAATTAAGGTGGAAGAATAATAAATTTATACTAGATAAATCTTTCTACAAAAATCATTCAAACCCAAATTTAAATAAAAAGAAAAAGGGCAACGGCCCTGGCCTGGATTGGCCTTGGACTGGGTCGGCCCAGTGGCCAGCCAACGAGCCTGCCTAGGCGCGCACCCCGTCAGGTTTGAACCTGACGCGCGGGCCCCTGGGGTCAGTGGCTTCAGGGAGCGAGGGAGATAGAGATTGGCCACCGACAAGTAGGGCACACTTATTAGGGTCGTCTCCTACCTCTGGGCAGAGAGGAGGATGAGAACGCCGAGGTGGCTTCCGACGTCCTCAAGCCCTAACAATGGCAGGAATGGGTCCGACTCGTCGTCGCCTACCTACTAGTGGTCGAGTAGACGATGGGGGGCCTCTGATTCACTTGCGACGAGGTGGCCGCGATGGAGAGGTTTCGGGTGACGTTGGAGGTGTTAGCTACAGGCACGGATTAGCTCGGTCGAGAGAGGGGAAATCTTTCTGGGGTCACGGGGAGTGCGTAGGTGGCAGAGGGACATGAGAATCGACGTGTAGCCGGAGATTCACCGGAGCTCCGAGGTGGAGGTACCTCGGTCGATCTCGAGCACCTGGGCTCTTCTTTCTCAATGGGGTGGCTAGGGAGGTGACTGGTATGTATGTGGAGTGGAGTGAGGGGTTCTGGAGCGAGGGGAGGGGCTATAAATATGCCCACGACGGTGAGCCGACTCGGGTGCGCCGGTGATCCACCGTGGCACACATGGGGGTGCAGAGAGAGGCTGGGGTCGAAATCACGATCTCAGGACGTGGTTTTGGACCTCTAGGACTCACAGCGAGAGAGGGGGAGACAGGAGTGGCGCGCATTCGTGGTCGTGCTCCTCTGACGCTTCTGGTGCGCGCGGGCACGCATCACACTACCTCTTAGCGTGGGAAAGCAGTGGCCTTGGGGATGTCTGATGCAGAGGGGTTGTCGGTGGACATGAGAGAAACGGCGGGGAGGCTGGAAATGGCCGAGTGAGTCGCCCCCACCTCAGTTGCTCTCTGTAGCGCGCCCAAGGCGCAGCTTTGGCATGCCACGGCATGCTGGCGCGCTCTAGGTGCCTTGGACGTGTCTGGCGTGTCCTGGGCACTAGCTTGGAGATTCCTAGCCGTTGGAGTCCCGTGGGAGCATCGGCTGGTCAAAGTAGGGAAGGAAAACAGATGTTGTCAGCCTTGGGCTGAAGCTCAAATTGGAGATTTTGGATTTTCTACTTTGAACCAAAGAGGGGACACTTGAGTCGAGTTAACCACTGATGCGAGACACCTAATCTACGAGTATGAGAGAAATGGATTGTGTTTAGCTGGGGATAGGAGGGGTTTTGCCCAACTGTCAGAAGGTGCTCGATAGTGCTTTTGAGTGGTAGCACCCCACCACTGGCTATGCAACTTAATAGGACTAGATTTGGTGCAAAAACATGAGGCTACACCAATTTTGGGCTCCATTGGACAAGTTTAGCTTTGTAAACTTGAAATCATCCCTAAATGACCAGATATGTTCCTTCCAAAGAGAGTGTGGTCAAATCAAGTCCCACAAATCCCATTTTTAGCATGGATGCCTCATTTGACGTATTAGGCACCCCTGCAAAGTTTTAGCTCCACTAGATAAACTTTACTATGTAGAGTTGCTCTAACTTCATACTGGACAAAAGGGTGTTTTGGAATTATTTGGTGACCTTAACCACCTTGTATCAAGGTGAAACTTTATGTGGACACCAAATATAGCTTAGGGTGGTCACTGGAATTTTCTAGGAATTTATGGAGAATATTTCCTTTGGAAATGTTTCAAAAGGTCAAAACAGACAGAATAAGATTTCAGGGTTTTTCTCAAATATTTATAATATAAATAGGGGTTGAAAATCTTATGTATGGAAAATATATGTCCTTTTGAGTATCTCCAAATTTTCTCAAACTTTTCTAAGGCAGAAAATTATTTTTCCATATAGGAATATCATTTTTGGCCTCAGAAATGGACATGCAAATAAAATAAGAAAATAATTATTTTATGGTTTTATTGAATAACAGTAGTTTTAGGACCAAATCACCAACTTTGTATAAGAGCACTTCTTGCCATCAAAGACTTGTAGTGCAACCCAAAGGAGGGTTTTGAATTAACCAGAAATAAGAAAAAAGGGTTTTGAAAATAATTAAGTTATGATAAATATGGTTTTTGATATCACACAATCAAGCATACAAGCATACAATGACAACCATGGCACTCGCATCATTGATTTTGGAAAAGTTTTAATATACTCAGATTTTTGAATTACACAAGAAGTGTAGTGAAAACAGGGTGTGACAGATGGGCATTCCGATGTCCGACTCAGCGAGATCACCATGTCTTTTCATGGAGTTATACCAGGGAAGAAGGCCAAGTCACTCCGCCAGATTGGGTTAGATGTTATTTTTGGCTCGGACGAGAATTTCCGCAAAGAGAAGCTGACGTTCCACGTGGTGGACTTCCACACTGTGTATCATGCTATTCTGGGTCGTCCTGCTTATGCACGTTTCATGGCCCGACCATATTACGTGTATGTGAAGATGAAGATGTGAGGGCCTAAAGGGGTCATTACTGTGTCAGGAAATCGGCATAGAGATGAAGAGTGTTTGCGACAAGGGTCAAAACTTGCACACCAACATATGGCTGTAGTAGAGTTGGAAGTATACCGGAAGACTGGCGACCCAGCCGACCTAATGTGTTCCAAGAAGCCTTCTTCTAAGTCCGCTTTTCAGTCAGTAGGTGAGTCCAAGCCGGTGCACATCCACCCGGCAGATCCCAATGTTGCTCCGACAAACATACCAACAACACTCTCCAGTTAATAGGAAGCCGAGCTCACCTAGTTCCTCCGTGAGAGCTGGGACATCTTTGCATGGAAGCATGCTGACATGCCAGGTGTACCCAGGGAGGTGGCTGAGCACCGCTTCCGAGTGGATCCGACGGCGAGGCCAGTCAAGAAACGCTTGAGACGGTCTGCAACAGAGAAGAGGAAAGCAATCGGCGAGGAGGTGGCGCGACTCATGGATGCCAAATTCATCAGTGAGGTTTACCAGACCGAGTGGCTCGCGAATGTCTTCATGGTCCCCAAGAAGGACAAATCCCTTCACATGTGTATCGACTTCAAGAACATTACTAAGGTCTGTCAGAAATACCACTTCCCGCTACCCCTCATTGATCAGATTGTCGATTCCACTACGGGATGCGAGCGTTTGTCTTTTTGGGATGCTTACTCTGGTTACCATGAGATCCATCTATTTAGTCCAGATGAAATAAAAACATGCTTCATCACCCCTTTTGGGCGTTTCTGTTATATCACCATGCCTTTCGGTCTTAAGAATGCCGGTGCAACCATCATGCGAATGACCCAGAAGTGTTTGCTCGACCTGATCAGTCCAAACCTTGAAGCGTACATGGATGATATTGTGTTCAAGTCACGCAAATTTTCCGACCTGCTCACTGGCCTAGGAGAGGCATTTGCTAATTTGAGGAAGTATGACATCAAGCTAAATCCAGCCAAGTGCACGTTTGGCGTTCCTGGCGGCAAGTTACTCGGTTACCTTATTTCCGAACTTGGGATCGAAGTTAACCCCGAGAAGATCGATGCCATAGTACAGATGTAGAGCCTTGTACGAGTGCATGACGTATAGAGACTCACAGGTTGTCTGGCAGCTTTGAGTCAGTTTATATCTCGTTTCGGTGAGAAGGCACTGCCTTTATACCGACCGATGAAGAAATCAGATGTGTTCGAGTCGAATGATGAAGCAGAAACGGCGTTTGTAGAGCTCAAAGCGCTACTTTCCACCCAGGCGCTGCTTGCTGCTCCGCACAGCAAAGAACCACTTCTCCTATACATCGCAGCCACCAATTAGGTCGTCAGCACAGTTCTAACTGTCGAGAAGGAAGAAGAAGGTAAAGCCTACAAGGTCCATCGCCCAGTCTATTATATTTCAGAAGTGTTGACTCCTTCGAAGCAAAGGTATCCCCATTACCAGAAGCTTCTTTATGGAATATACTTGTCAGCAAAGAAGGTGGTGCATTACTTTCAAGATCACTCCATATCAGTCGTCTGTGATGCCCCACTATTAGAGATCCTTCACAATCGAGATGCAATGGGTCGAGTGGCCAAATGGGCCGTGCAATTGCAACATTTGGACATAAAAGTTGAGGCAAAGAAAGCCATCAAGTCTCAGGCCCTTGCTGATTTTATGGCCGAGTGGGTGGAACAGCAACAGCCAACCCAGATTCACTCGCCACATTGGACTATGTTCTTTGATGGATCCAATATGTTAAATGGGTCTGGTGCTGGTGTGGTACTGGTATCTCCGAAAGGCGACAAGCGTAATTATGTCCTCCAGGTTCACTTTGATTCCTCCAACAATGAAGCTGAGTATGAAGCTCTCCTTTACGGGTTACGTATGGCCATTTCACTCAGCGTTCGACGCCTGATGGTCTACGGCGACTTAGATTTGCTGGTCAATCAGGTGATGAAGGAGTGGGATGTCAGGAACACCGCCATGACTGGATACTACAATGCAGTGAGGAAGCTGGAGAAGAAGTTTGAAGGCTTAGAAATTTATCATGTACCCCGACTGAAATATCAGGCAGCTGATGAATTGGCTAAGATCGGATCCACTCGGAGGCCTATACCCAGCAATGTGTGTTTGGAACACTTGCACAATCCGTCTGTGCAAGAAGACCCTTTCACTGAAGATCCCCCAAAACCAACGAGTGCTTCCAATTCGACTGAAGTCGATGTCCCAGCAGTCACTCGAAACGAAAAGGATGAATACTAACATTGAGGCAACCGGCACAATGATTCCCATTAGGGGCAAGGCCTTCCAAATCTTGGGCGTGTCAGGCTTTGGCTGCTTCGCAGCCTTCTTCGCGGAGTCAATTGCAGCGGCTCGGTCACGCTTCACATTCCTGTTGCTGGAGGCGACTGTTTTGCTTGGAGCAGGCTTACCCACATACTCACTCTCGGCACTGCCGCCTTCACTTACCACCCCGAGATCAAACTACTCCACGTTGGGTATAGGAGTGCAAGTTCGTCCACTCCTGCAAAGAACAAAGGCAACAGAGTCAGTCGGACAAGTATGCAGTCACTCGATGAAGACACGAACACAATCGGCAAAATATTACATACCACTTTCCGCGGCTTATTCTCGACAGAATAGGGCGCGACTAGTTTGTATCCCAAGGGATTATCGCAAGGCCCGGTGATGCTCTTGATCCACTGGCTTATAGTTTCTTCTGAAACTTCCTCAGGGTGCGACCGAGTGGAATCTTCAGGACCAGATTAATGCCACATGGCATGGTCCCTCGCTTGAAGGGGATGGATGGGCCGACTACGGAACGTCTCCAGCAGATCCATTCCAGTGAGTCCATTCCTGACCAAGTTGATCACCTCACCCACCAACATCTCCACCTCTGCCTTCTCATCCTCGAATACAGTCGGTATTCTCGGGGCACTCAAACAATCTAAGGTGAAAGGATGGAGGTGAGTCGACATGTTCGGGGATGCGATATCGTTGCAGTAGAACCATGTCGACTCGCAGTTCCGGACCAATTCAAGAAGGGTCATTTGGGGATAAGTTCATCTACCCCTTTTCTAGATCCCTAAACCGCCATGCAACTGAATGACATTAGTCCTAGTGTCCCCTGGATTTGCTTTTTTCACCGTCTGGGACCGTGCAGTGAATATGTGCTTAAACAACCCCCAAGTGAGGAGGGCAGCCCAGGAAACACTCGCACAAAGTGGTAAACACAGAAAGGTATGCGACAGTACTCGGTGGGAGGTGGTGAAGTTGTGCCCCGAAGTAAAAAGAGGACGCCCCAGATAAAAGGATGTGGAGGCAGAGAAAAACCTCGTTCGACATGTGTGAGAAGGAGCCGCTCCCCCTCGCGAGGCGCTTGCTCAAGCTCCCCCTCCGGCAATCTCCAAGATTTCTCGACCACCATCCCATGCTACACGAGATCCAGGACGTCCTCCTTCGTCACGGTAGACGGGAGAAAATGCCCCTGAATCCACCCCGTCGGCACTGCGGTCTGACCTGGCTTCCTGGCCTTGACGCCCTTCTTGGCAGGCTCGAGCTTGGAGGTCTTACTTTTTGGCATGGCCGCAGTGGTGGAGGAAATCCTGAGGAAACCTTGCGGGACGAAGGTGGAGGAGAAGCATGAAGAGATCAATAGTTCAAGGCGCAGTTGTAACACTAGCCCCAGTCGCATTTATATAGCCGACCGACTAAGTCACCGACTGGTGGGTCCCCCAGATCTCGGCTTATCCTGATATCAGAGGAGGCGTGATGCCTGGCGATGATGACGGTGCGATAATCAAGGCGTCATTGCTCCACTTGCCCTGATAGTTGCGTCATCCCCGCAAAGCGCGTGGAAACCAAAATTCCGATTACCCTGAAATCCGGGCCTACTGCAGTGATCCTTCATATCAAAAGATCCCGTCCGTCACTTGTAGTAACTTCAAACATCTAAAATTACTCGGACACACTTCGCAACGGAATCGATCAAGGCGAATGACGAAGATTTCAGTCGACCCAAAGTTTTATCAGTCCCAGGAAAATGATCGAGGTGAGTATGACTCGAGAAGAACTCACATCGAACCCTTCGTCACTCGAACCCCGATCCATTCGGGGGCAAATGATGGGGATATGTACCTAGGGTAGGGTCACAGGCCTGACCTGAATGTCCTACCCAAGGGTACCTCATTATTAGACCAAGAGTCACACAGAATATTCCGACTGGATGGATATGGCACTTAAAAAGTCACTCGGTACACAAACACTCTGACTACATTCCCATCCACTCGACGACCTGTATGCAGTTCGAATGGTTCTAGTCGACATCGAAGACTAGAAGTCACCCTCACGAAGGTCAACGTACATACATTCAACAAATGGTCTTTAGTAGCATTTATTACTTCCATACGTTATCACTAACGTATATCTTTAACTTATATTGATCGAGCCCTTAGATGTTGAGACCTTGATGAGGGGTAGTGCACTCTATATAAGAGACCCCTCCCCTCTGGCACAAGGCTTCGCACCCCCTGTTACACAATCCACACTGCAAGAGCTCCCGAGCACTGATACGTAGGGTTGTTACTTCCAAGAGAGGGGCCTAAACTCATACATCTTGTGTACAAGCTTGTCGTAGCTAGGATTATGCCCTCTCCATTCGTACCCTACACCTCTACTATCAGGTTCATTCCCACGACAATATCTTTGGTAGAAGGACCCTCGGCAGCTGCGCCACTGTGCTCCCCTGCAACCTCATCCTGCCCGGCAAGTGTTCCCTCCGACACCGTTTCCTCCTTCGCTGGATTCTCCTCCTAGAAGCCAACGCTGCCGGCCTCCACGGAAGGCTCTCCTCCTCGACCCTGCTGGCGATGTACGCCACTTCTTCGTGAGTGGTAGGGCGGATGAGGTTCGTTTTTTCCGGATGCATTTCTCAGACAAATTGTCAAAGACCACTTGTACCTGCTCTGTAGTAGGCTCATCCCAAGTGTCGTCAAGGCCATGGGCATTTCACTCCGGCATCATGGTGATGATGTAGGTCAAGGAAGAGTTTTTCACAGGGGAATTACGTATGCGAGGAGCTTGAATTTCCAATCAGTCTTGAACAATTTATGGCAGAGAGTTGTGTGTTGCAGGACCGTCAGGTTATTGTTCAGCCCATGAAGCAGCCTCATGATATCTATCGAATTCTTGAATTCCCGAGCTGGCCTCCCTTTGTTCTGCAGAGGGGCGATGCGCCGGCGAAGGAAATCAGCGCCAACCATCTCTATTGTGAGCCCGGCAGCCTTGAGACGCGAGATTCTGGTAATGTCGATTGTGAGCTTCTCATCTTGAGGATCGAAAGCACTACAATCACTGCCGTGCGCCATCTTGGTTTTTTGGGGCAAACAGAAAGGTTGGGGATCCTCCTCCCGAATCCAGCACAACTTTCCCCGCCACTCTTATCACTTCTCACAGATGACCCCTTCTGGGTACATATCCTTGTTCCATGCATCGGGATCAAGGTGATAGAACCAGAAAGGGTGTCTCCCTTTTGAACACGGGCAATGAAGTAATGGCGGAAGAGGGCTGTGTTGGGGGCTACTTCGGCAAAGTTCTCACAAAGGTGGGTGAAGACAAACATGCATGTTACCGCATTCGGTGTAAAATCCAAGAGTTGGAAATCATATGTGTACATGATGTTGACAAAGAAATCAGAGAAAGGGGGACAAAGACCGTAGTAAAAGTAGTCGGCAAAGAAAGAAAAATTGTCCGGGCAAACACGAGAAGATCTCTTAGAGCTATCGCATCAAGCCCTTGGGGAAGACAACAAGCTTCTTTCGCATCTTCGCCAGCTCATTCTCTGAGACGATGCATTTCCCCTCCTTGCCCTTCCTTGCCATCAGCGGCATGGCGACGATGGGAGCAAAGGCAGAAGGTGGTTGGGGCTTGGAAGCGGTGGATGGATGGGGTAGCTCTGTGTCGCGCTCAAGGAAGAAGACTATGGAAATTCCAAGATTGGAAAGGGCAAGAGGTAATAGGCCAGCGCCTCTATGGGACATGGGGCCGCCTCTTGGCTCGCTAGAAAACGCTTCTGCACGCACGGGGTCGTTTCGGCCGCTCCGCGCATGTCCCCGACGTCGCGCATTCAATGTGTGTCGTGGGGTGGAAGGGGTGCAGTAACAGATATTATTACAACCGCAGACTCCTACCATGCGTGACCGTGCACTGTTTGGTCCTAGCCCAACAATGCATCGCACCCGTGTATGGCCTAGGCCCGAGGGCTCCTATCGGTGTACTAAAGTTTGGGCCTTTAGTACCCCATACTTGTGGAGGGGTAGTTGTAGCAACGCTGGCGTCAAGGCCTACCAGAGGACTGCTGAAGGCAAATACTAAGATGTCAAGAATACATTCAAGTCAACGACTAGAAGACTGGAGACTGAAGGCTGAGACCCCAGCAAGATCGTTGTCGGCGTACCTAGCGGAGCCCCGGCAAGACGTGCACCCGACAAGATCCCACCAACCTGCCACTGCGCCAGCGCAGCGGCCAACCGTCGATCCTCCTGGATACGTGTCGAGCAGTGGTGGCGGTTGAGCAGTGCTAATGGCACGCGTCCATGTCCCTTGTCACAGATGGTCAAGGACGCCTGACAGAGTGTTTAATGCGTTTATCTTAAGACGTCAGTAAACACTGTAAACTGTGCACCCCGTGAGTACATTGTTCGCCACTATTGGTGACCCCTTTGACATATAAAAGGTGGCCCAAGACGTAACTAGAGGGGAGCAGATACTCTCGGAATCGATCCATGCGATCTCTAGGGTTTAATACTCTCTCTGTAACCGTTGTGTACCACATAGCGCTCGTGGAGCAAGGTCCCAAGAACAGACTTAATACACCTAAAGAAGGAGTAGGGTTTTACGCTTCTCAGCGGCCCAACATGGGTAAAATCCTCCCTCCGTTGATTGTTGGTTCTGCTCTTGGTGCTTCCCTCTCTCCCCATCGAACCATAAAGGGATCCACGCTGTCCCATAGGTGTCGTTTCCCCGACACACACATTAATCCAAGTACTTTTGTATACCTACACTTTATGCTTATCGGCGCTGACAGGTCAAAATCACTTTTTACACACTCTAAAGTGCTATCAATCATAGACCAGGGGCTTGGATGGTAATACCACCCCGATTAATACACTGTCACTGCTTCTTAAGTGTCCGGCCTCTCGGGTCTTGCGTTATATGCATCGGTTCCGAATTATGTCTTGGGACTGCAGTTGGGTTGCCCTGCTCCTATGCTTACCTCCTTACATTCCACTAATTTAGCTAAGGCGTAAAGGGAGAACCACTTTGATTGTATTACCAGCTAGTTTGGCTAAAAATACCTCAGTGGAGAAAGCCGTAAACTAACCGTCATAATAAGCAAGAACTGGTGTGCAACCCAAGAAAAATAAAAAAAAGTCGTTGGAGGCTATTCCGTCTTTCACGGAAGATTTACGCCTTTACGGAACCTATGGTAGCTATTTTGAAATTCGGCTTACCCGACTACTAACAAAAACTTGGGGGCTTCCGATCAAGCCCCCTAATTTTAACTCCTAAGGCTAGGTGAAAGCGATAAAACCGCATGTCTGATTGCCTCGTTTCCTCCGCACATTACCACCTTCGGGCACCGACTCATCGGCTAAGGGTAATAGTACGGACGATGAAACACCCCGAGTAGTATCTACCTGGGGGTTGAAGCTGATGATTCATAACTTTTGTATTAAACCGACCAACTGATAGGAGGCAAAAGAATACACAAAACTCAAACACTAAACATTATAAACATAAGTTGTTCTAAAGGCACATGACAATACAATTACTCAAAGATTACAGCTTTCGAGCACTGGGTCTCTCTAACCCAAGCACTCTCCATCACGGAGGTAAAATATAGGTCGGGGCATTTGTGCTCCTCCCCGGCGGGTGGAGGCGTGGTCGCCATCATCAGGGGCTTCATCCACGGATAGTGCACCAGGGTCCTAGCGAAGGCCATCCAAGCTCCTTCTATGCAGACGGAACGCTTCAGGACCTCAATCCAGGGCATGGCATCAACCAACTTCTCTACTAAGACGAAGTAACTGCTCGGCAAAGGCTCGGTAGGCCAAAGCTGGATACACAGATCCCTGATGGCCGGCTCCGCCATCCTATGCAGCTCCATGAGTTGTTTAATTTGATAACTCGGACTGGGGTTGAGCTCATGAGTCTGAAACAGAGTGCCGAAGAGCCTCTGCTCAAAATCCCCGTCATGAATCGAGTAGTGCTTGTTTGCTTCCGCAACACTCCTTGGGAGGTTTGTGAAGGAGCCTAAGGAACGCCATGTACGTGTAAGAAACACATACCAGTTTCCACCAAAGGCACATTGCAATAAGTATTGCTTACCAGTTGCCTTCTGCTTGGCCTGGCGCACTTCTTCTTCATAGAACCGCCATTCCACCTGATGTGATATAAGCTCGGCAGGCATCCTGGAGAGCTCGGTCACCTGCTCCCGAGATTTCTCCTACAAGGCTTCACATTTGGAGCTAGCTTCTTGCAGCTGTTGTTGAACATTGACCACCCTGGGCTCATGCTTCCTAGTTTCCACCTTAATGGAGCTCAACTCAGGAGCCGCTTGTTCAATCGTCGCCTTGTGAGAAGTGTCCTCCTTCTTGGCCTGCTCCAGTTCGGCCTTGAGTTTCTCAAACTCATCGTCCTGTGCTGCTGACCAAATCTGCATAACGAGGCGAGACATTAAAAATCAGGAGAAGCCTTATGTATTAAAAGGGAATCACACAGTTTACAGCATTCCTAATAACTTACCCTGCTTTTCATCAAAACAAACATTCACGCGGCTGAGCTCATCATCGAAAACCTTCAGTTTCCGGTTTAGCTCGGCTATATCCAGTGTGTCGGCATTCGCAATGGAGCATAAAGCTTGCTTGATAGAATTACGAATTTTGACGACTACGTGTTATTGGCATACAAAGCATTTGGCCTAAATTACTTCAGAACGGCATTATAATTAGAAAATATCGGGATTACTCTTCGTGCATAGGATATATTCTGCGCCACAGATAAGCTTGTCAAATTTAGCCCTGGCTTGGGTGCCATTATACCCATAAAGGCATATACAACTTTGCAAATAAAATCTAAAAGATTACACGACTTACCTAGAAACCCGTCAGCAAGCCGTTGAAGGCTTCATTCAGTCCACTGTTAATGGACTGAATACTTTTTAAGACCACATCCATAAGGGTATGATATTGTTCGGCTATAGAGGAGCCGGTCAAGGCACCCTCCATTATGGTCCGCCACCCAGCCACAACTTGTTCTGTCGTGGGAGGTGTTGGGGCCACACTGAATACACCGGAGCATGAGGTCCCTCGAAAGTTTTCTCCGAGCAATGCTCGGAAGGAATCTGGTTCTTTTCTCCACTTATGAAGAAGGAACCAGCCACCTAGGTCCCAATGACCGAGGTAGGGGCCTCGGCCAAAATAACCTGGTCTTCGGTGACGGGTGTATTAACACCAGGCGGAATCTCTCGGTCCTCGAAGTCTCGTGTATCGACTTCGGACAGGACCTCCCGATCCCTGGCATCCGATTTATTCGCCTCGACCATCACCACCTATGTAGTGGTCGGTGGGGCGTGATGGGACATCACCTCAGCTAGTCTGTCTGAGGACCGGGGAGGGTTATTGTGGGATGCATTCCCACTCTCTGCCAGCTCGACGTGCAGTAAACCCTCTTCTCACACCTGATTCACGGGAAGATCTCAGATCGGGTTGTGGTAGAAAACAGCTCGGTACTCATTATTGGTAAAAAAATTGGTATAGCCCTGTTAAATTCAGGAGTGGATTCCGTACCTTCGGGCCGAGGGCTTGACCCTAAGAGTTTGGCAAGGAATCGCCCCAAAGGCTCGGACCTCATCATCAGAATCCGGGTCAGCACCAAAGAGGGCAACCTTGCTCTTGCAAGGTTTCTTTGGAGCCCGGGGAGGTAGTCCCTCCTCGGCCACCTCCGGTGCCTCCCTCTTCCTCGCTTGAAGATAATCTTTCTCTTCCTCCTCGTTTTCCTCCTCCCCCTCATGGGTAGAGGAGGCATGAGTGTCCTTAGACTTTGTATCCTGGGGACCCCTCGAACGGAGACCCCCTGCATGTCTCCTTCTTCTTATTGTCTGGCACCACGTACGACGCCTCTACTAGCATCAGCTCCAGCAGAGGAGTCCGGGGTCCTTCAGGCAGGGGAGCTGGGACTTCTATGTTCTTGGCCCGTTCCATTAACTCCTACAAAGGAAAAAGGATAGTAAGACCTTCGGTAAAACAAACACTTCGAGTAGGTATAAAAGCTCGAACGTACCTCCAAGGGGAAGTATCGTCGTCCAACCCGCTGTCTTCATCCATGGCCGGCCACTCCTCCTATGATTTGAGCAGTATCTACCACAAGTCTTCATGAGTGGTGCGGTAGAACTCGAGCATCGTCCAGGGCTCGTCAGCCTTGTGAGACCACATCGAGTTGTCCCGGTACTGGCGGGGAAGGATGTGACGACGGAGCGTGACCTGGACTACGTCGGTCGGTTGGATGTTGGACGCCACCATTTGCTCGATGCGTTTTTGCAGCTGCTTCACATCTGAAGACGGGCCCTAGTCTAGACCTTTCCTGACCCATGAGGTCAGCCTCACCAGAAAACCAGACCTGAACTCGGTGGGCATCGCCCAATTGGCGACTCGGGGTTCTGTGATATAGAACCAATCCTTCTGCCAGTTCTTGATGGTATCGATTAGTGTGCCCTCCAGCCATGGCACACGGTAGATCTTGCTTATCGTGGCCCTGCCGCACTCGCCGTCCTGGGTATTGACTGACTTTGGCTTGACATTGAAGACTTTGAGCTAAAAACTGAAGTGCGGATGGACCCATAGGAAGGCCTCGCTGAGAGTGCTGAAGATGGAGATGTGCATATTGGAATTCGGGGGAAGTTCACGGAAATCTAACCCATAATAAAACCGGTGACGAAGGGGTCAAAAGGGAAGCCGAGGCACCGGAGGAAGTGGGGGAGGAACACCACCCGCTCCCGAGTCCTTAGTGTAGGTACTACCTGGCCCTTTTCCGGTGCTCGGTGGGCGATGCCAGCTGCGATATAGTCACAATGCTTCAACTCGTGGATGTCTCCTTCGGAGACACAAGAGATCTCCAATTTGCCCTGAGAGCCCGAGCCGGACATTACAGAGCTTGGAATGAAGGGCCCCTAGAAAGGGCGGGAGACGGAATGGATCTAGGCGCTCGAGATTGGAAAGAGAAGGAGCAAGTGTTTGGAATGCGTGTGGTGTGTTTTTGGATCTTTTCTCCTTTTAAGGGGAGGTTGCGATACAAAGGGTTACCTCTTACTGCGCCGCCGGCTCTGCTACTTTCCGAAATAACCGCACCGTTGGAATGTGTGTAGGTTTGCTTTGTCATTAAGTTGAATCTCTTTAAATGCGAGAGACGATCTTTTTTTGATAGAACGTGCCCGAGGGAAAGTGGCCTCGAGCTGCGATTCGAGTTTTTCTCATTATTCGTTATCATTACTTTTCATCAGAAAAATTGTCACATGGATGACAGTTCACCTTTTGACCTTTAAAATCCTTTAGATTTAATGGCGCTCGTTTTTGAGAATACGACGACATTGTGTTGACTAAATCGGTACCAGCCTAATATGGGAGGGCTCGCCATGCAAGCCGATTTGTCTACGTGTTCGGCTGCCGAAGACTATACACATCGGCGTTGAAGGCCGGTTCGGGGGCTACTGAGTGAGTTCCGGATAAACGGGTCCTTGGGCAGTCGTGTTGTCCCTTATGGGGCCGATCATATCGGCTGCAGCATTGAAGACCGGATTATCTGACAGCTGCATAATCAAGATGGAAATCTCCGAAGACTAGGCGTATAGTCCAAGGCAGGAGGACCAATTCGGCCCATCTATCCACGATCTAAGTCGGTAACATGTAACCCTAGGGGCCCTGATGTCTATATAAACTAGGGGCTCTTATGCGTAGAAGTTGATTATCTCATCTAGGGTTTAGGTCGTACGATCTCCAGGTAGATCAACTCTGTAGCCATTCTTCCTCATCAATATAGTCGAAGCAGGACATAGGGTTTTACCTGCTCAAGAGGGCCTGAACCTTGGTAAACATCGTCTCTCCGTCTTGCCTCCAATCCATCGATCTAAGCTCCATGTTCGGGACCCCGTACCCGAGATCTGCCGGTTTTCACGCCGACATCTACTCCTGCTGATCTCCAACTTGAGCAGACCCACCAGCCCCTAGTTGTTCGCTAGAGTTGCCGATGCTGGGGTAGCCAAGAGTGCTGGTGTGGGTTGCAGTCAGCATCGTGTCTCGAGCAGCCAACTCAAACAACTAGAATAGGTAATAGGTAAAATGACAAGAGGAAAATGCGCCTACGGGGGTTGTATGGTGCAACTGTGATAAAACAAAGGTTGAAACACAAACATATATCATTAATATAAGATAGGCGATGTAGTCGTTTACATGTTGCCTAAGGCAAAAGCGCGACTTGCATCAAAACACAAACAACAAAAACAAACAACAAGCATACATGGTTTCATATGAAACAGTACATAGACTCGACTTTGCATGAGGGATACATGACTTATCCTACCCTAGGGGGGTTCTCGATCTCAGGTGGTGTAGTGCTCGGTATCGCAATCATGCTCCCCTGGATCTTCCTCCTGGTCGTCATCCATACGGGCATCGTCTCTGGTCGAGGGGGTATAAGAATGAGGAGGTCCATCCCGATGATGCATTGCTGGTGGGTCAGCGAAGAGCGCATGATACTCCTTTGCACAAATCCGACGACGACGTGTGGGTGAATCTCTAGACGGGTGTACTCCTCACGTGTAAGAGATATCTTGTCATCCAGTGGGGCCTCCATCCTTCTTGATTCTCTATGGCTTCATCTTGGCTAGTTGAAGTAGCTCTCAGGTGTGGTAAAGTTCCTTGCAAAGCTTCAAGGACTACTTGATCACATTGTGAGCCACACTGTCGGCACAGAGGCTGAAGTAGGTGTTCCATCCTCCTTGTATGGTACCAACGTACTATTCTCATCAATGACATTCTTCCTAAACAGAAGATGGCGAGTAGTCGGCTCGTGAGCCATCTCCCGGATGATGTCTCGAAGGTGGGTGAGTACCTTCCGTCCAGCTGTCTCAAGTGCAATCAACAAGGTCTCCATCTACGGTCCTTCAAAGAACCAACTTGTCGGGGAGTCGTTCGCCTTCATGACCACATCGACGTGGTACTCCTTCGTGGTGGCATCGACCCAGTGCTCCTGGTAGAGGAAAATGGGTGGTTGGAGAAACTGCCATCTACAAGATTTAAGAGGAGGGTGCCAGCAATGTTTGAAATGACACTAGAAGAGATAAGAAATGTTGATACTCCTAGTATAGATGCTAGGTATAGTTTTTGAAAGGGATTTTGTCCTAACTAATGTCCATGCTAACTAAGGCTTCCTACAGTCAGGATTGCTGTGACAGCATCTCTATTGGGACCTTGAATCATAAGTCATGATCTCCGAATGCACGTGTACATTGATCCCAGAGATCAATGCACACTGAACACATAGAACCTAAATGACAAGAGTCTTACATCCATACATACTGTGTGGTACAAATAAAGGCCATTAACGTCGAGTTTTTCATAGATAGGGCCATGAAGGCCAAATACCAAACAAAAACTAGCAGCGGAAATATTGAACGAAAACGTCAACTCATGCCATCTACCTTAACCCTACAAGCATTATGACTCGGAAGCGTCCTAGTTCGCATGTTCGTCACCAATGAAGTCTTCGACATACTCCTATTCTTCCATTCCTAGGCAATTAAATAATAGTGATAAGGTAATGTGTACTTTGAATGTACTGACGAGAAACCCATGTTGTTGAACAAGACAAAAACAAAACAAGATATAACACTATGTAGGTAAGTTGTAGAAAGCTAATTTTCAATGCAATGACATGATCGATGTATCTTGTAAAAGCATGCATCATGACGTTGCAAATATCCATATGAACAAGTTACAGATATCAATGTAAGGAGGGGTTGGCCATCTCATGTTCAATCACCATGTTAAGTCATCTGACTTAGCTCAAGTATCACCCATTTTCCCATAACATGAACATACACTAGTTTGTAAACAATGGACATAGCCCAAGGGCGGTCATCCAACTGTCCTAGACTATGTACATAGCTATTCCAATAGTTTTACACTCTACCTAGGTTTGAACACTTTACCCACAAGACTCGGGGAACTTCCCTGTCAACCACGACTCGTGGTATATTACATACCAAGGTAAGCACCCGAACAATAAATTTCCCATGGCGAAACTAAACAAAGAGTCCACTCATTTTCCCATGTCATCATGACGTACATCTTACAAGACTTTCTCAAGATTGTACCATGCCCGAGCGGACACAATGGTGTGCCCGGTGTTTGTGAAAACAGCCCATGGTCGCCCTACCTAGCACGACCCCATATCGAGAGAGTGACTCGATTGTCGCTCCACTAGTAATGCAGGATCTCTGCTAGCATCAACCAAGGTAATCAACAAAGCCCCATCCCATAGAGGGGTATCGTAGTTGTACATGTAAAGTTGGAATAACAATCACAACTTAAACAAATCCATTTTCAAAAACAACACACTCACTTGCCTCGGTACACCACTTCTTCCTCAAGTGGTTACCTAACTCAACACCATCTCCCTCGGGCATTAGTGGCATCCGACGGGGTTTTTGTAAAGTCTTCGAAATCATTTCTTTTCCGACACCATGCATATTCCCATCCCATTGTCATGGAAAATATTTATCATCTAACTACTTCCCACCCGCAACAACCCTCATAGGAAGGTAGGGTCATGCTCAGTGCAAGTATCAATGAGGAGTTATTAGAGACAACCCGCCAAATGGTCACCGATTCAACATGATTCAAATGCAATCAAGTAAAGTGTCATATGACATGCATAAAAATGGTTTCAAGTCATGGTCAGGGGCTGCTTTCCAGGCTCAACAAAGTCTCCGGGGTCTTCAAAGTCTTCTGGTCCAACTCCTTCGTCAACCACACAGTTTATCATCACGATAATAATGGTTAAAAATAAGACCACGGCAAAACAGGTAAATTAGAACACCTAGAAAAATATCAAACCATTTTTGTAAAATACTAGGGTGAATAAAGGTTTTGTAAAAAATTATTAGGTTTTGGTTTGGCAGCACAAAAGGTGGTGAAAAGCAGTTTAACAAAGGATTAAAATACTTCAAATAAGGTTTTAAAATAAAATATTGTATAAAACCTTCTGCAAAAAATTGCACAAGTTTCCTCAAATAGCACGGAATATTACAGATTTTAGAAATTAAAATTATTAAATTTGTATTTATATTTTACCCAGGAAGAATTTTGTAAGAATACTAGAAAAAGAAAAATAGAAGGGACACTCTTTCCCTGGGCCTAATTAGCGAACCAAACCAGGCCCAGCCAGCTAAGCCAGCCTAGGTGAGCCAGCCAGTCGTGTGTCGTGAGGTTCAAACCCGACGTGTGGGGCCAAGTGGCCAGCAATAGAGGGAGAGGGGAGGACATATGAGAGGCTGATGACCGATCCCCACTTGGCAGGCCATCATCAACCTCGAGCCAGGCAGGTGGTGGCGCTCACTCGCGATGAAGGAGGGCACAACAAGGGCAACCAAGGGCGGAAATAGATTCACCGTGGGTTGGGACATAGCGGAGTTGGTCGGAGAGGGGATCTCGCTCGCCAACGATGAGGTTCCGCGGTGGAGGCACTTCGAGAGTTGAACGTTGGGACCGTTTGGAGCTAGAATACAAGCTAGGAGGAGGGGGAACCTCTTGTTTGGTGAACCACGGTCCTAGAGAGAGGAAAATCAAGGCTGGAGGGGGCCATACCCACAGATCAATGGCAGTCCCGACGCGTCGGCGCTCCTGTCGATCTTGATCCCGGGGCTTCGAGGGGGAGAAATAATGGTGTGGGGCTTGATTGGGAGGCAGAGAGGGCTAGAAAAGGGGAGAAAGGGCCTCGGGGTGGCATTAAATAGGGTGGCATCGGTGCATCGTGTACGTGGTCCATCGGAGTTTGCTGCAAGGGCACTAGAGGCCACATGAGGAGGCGGGTGCAGGTCATGGGTGCTTGTGCAAGTCATCCATGACGCGGGAAGCAAAGAGAGCAAGGCGCGGCTCGAGAGGTCCCCACACGCAACCAGGGATTCGCAGCCTCGAGCAGCATCTGTCGAGGGTCGAGGTTCGAGTTAGTTCGACGTGGCGAGGGTTGAGAGGTCAACCCTGTGGATCGTGACGGTGTCCTCCAGAGAGTAACTTTGCCAGGGCTTTTGATGCACTCTGGCTTGTCCCCTTGTGTCTACGAGGGGTAGAAGGAATAAAATAGGGGGCGGTGGTATTGGATGCTTTGGACGCTGGCCAGGAGAGAGGGGAAGCTGAGAGATAAAGGAATCCTTGATGTCCATGGCGTGCAAGTGGGGGTTCCACCCACTCAATCGTGGAGCTAGCCGTTGGGGTCGCTACTAGAATGCAGAAGAGGGAAGGTGGAGCTGTGGGCAAAATCGAGGGCCAAGGAAAACACTTCTAGCATCCAATCATTTTGCAAAAACTATGGGCAGAAGGTGTTTATGGATGTTTGGGCTATCTAAAGAATTTCCTTTCTATAAAACTTAACAAGAGTGAAACATATGTAGAAATGAGGTTGATCACCAACTTGGAGATTATTTTGTGAAAGATGCTAGTGTAAACTTGATAAAACCTATAAATCGATAGAATTAGATTTTTGTAGATCTAATCATGCAAAACTATCCCCCCTAATGCACCACTTGATGTAGCATCATTATTTGGGGACTGATCAGTACTGCAAAGTTTGAGAGCAATTGGAGAAACTTGACAATGTATACTTGCTCAAGTTTGGTTCTAGACAAAGAGGGTTTTGAAATATTTTGGTGAAACAAATCAATATGGATTGGGATGAAACTTGCCAAGATCATCACATATATCATGTGTGACTTGGTAGAGTTTTCCCGGAATTATTTGAGAATATTTTCTATGGACATATTTCGAAAGCTTGAAATAAGCAGCAAATGTTTTGAAGGGTTTTTTCTCATATTTTGAACATGAGCATGTGCTGAAACTCTTATATATTGATTAAATATGTCCAATGAGTTTCCCTAATTTTTGTTAAATATTTTGAAAGCATAAAAATAAGTTTTGCCTATAAAATATTATTTCTAGCCTCAAAAAAGGTATTTAAATAAAATAGGAAAAATAACTTTAAAAGTAATTAATTTGTGGTTTTCGGAAGTCTTTTTTGATAATAGGATCCAAATGAAATATTTGAGGAAAAACAATTTCCATAATTTGTGTACTTGTAGTACAAACCTCAATTCAGGGGTTTCTGAAAGCTTAAATTAAATGAATCCCTTTTGGTAAAAACAATATTTTATAAAAATAGTTTTAAGTCTTGTAGACATGGCATGATCATTGTGCAAAGGTTTTGGTCAAGGAGATAAGTTCTTGAGAGAAGGAAAAAAATTTGTGATTTAAAACACAATCAAGCAGTCAGGCAAATACCAACCAAGTCAAACATCACAAGCACACAAAAAGTTTTAATTGGTCCAAATTTTATTAACTCAAGTCATAGGAAGTGGTACAAATATAGGGTGTGATAGCGCCCCACCGGCGTTGTGTCTTGTAGTGGGATTTATTGGCGTCGCACGACGCACTCGCGAGGGCCTTGCATCCTTTTTATTGTTGCGGTTGGCAAAGATCAGTAGGCTCTCTATGGTGGCCCTCCAGTCCTCCATCTTCTCCGGCGCGGGTGGAAAGTTTAGCAGTAGCTGAGCTTGCACAGGTGCATACTCCATGGTTTTCGGCATGGTATGATGCGAGGTATGGGTGGCGCTCCTACTCCTGGTAGTGTTGGGAGGAGCACTGCCGCACCCTAATGTATGATGCATGTGTTCGCCAGGAGGATGACGATGCCGTTGGCCCTGTGCATCCTGGCAATGACGCACATGATTCTTGTCCGGAAGACACTCGGGCTTCTCATCGTTTCACGAGCGCGGGTCATGTTTTTCTTGTGAACGGCGCGATGGATGTTTTGTTGTCACCACTGTGTTCGCTGATGTTGTAGCTGCAACATTGTCCTCGGATGCCATGACAAGTTGGTCCGGGTCGCGACTCTTGGAGATCCATGCCGTGTTGTGGTTGCACTCACTAGTACGGTGAGTGTGGTGCTTGGCTCCGTCGGCATCGCCCGTGGCTGCCTGTGAGGGCAGCTTGGACGAAGAAGGGAAGGTCGGTGACGCGCCCTTGGCCTTCCTGGGTGCCATGGGCATCTGTGAAGAAGATGATGAAGACACACAAATACTGGTGAAGATTCACACACGGGAGCCCCTACCTGGCGCACCCAAGATGTCGACGTGCGACAATCTATGGGACCAATGAGGTCCCTTTGCGGTTCAACTGTGAGGATCTATGTGCGCAACGAGCAACACCACTCAGTAGACGACTAGGGTTTAGACAGGTCCGGGCCGCTCGGAGTCGTAAAACCATACTGTCGGTGCACTAAATACTGTGGTCCCTAGCGCCCGAGACTTGTGCACAGGCGCAAAGAGCCCCTGCCAACAAGGCATGGCAGGTCCCAGACAATATACAACCCCCAAGATCATCAAGACCTTGGCAAGCCTGCCTTGCCGGGAAGATGACCAAGGCCACGTCCATTTGGTGAGCGCGATGAACTCACCAAGTACAAGACCTCGGCAAGCCTCCCTTGCCGGGATGACAGCCGAAGCCCCCGGCAATCTCCCTTGCCGGGAGGAAGACCCAAGGCCCCGGCAAACTCCTTGCCGGGATGATGAGGATGGGCACTCGAGGGCAACTGCCCTTGCCACAGTGCCACCGCCCCCCAAGTTCCAGCGCATTCCGCATGCACCAGCGCATCATCCAAGTGTCGAAACAACTGGATACGTGTCTTCACCATCACATCGCTGACAAGGACAAGACCTGCATTAAATGCACCTGACAGCGCTAGATGGATAAGCACCGCCCTAGGTTCACTGTAACTTCTCGTGAACCTACCACTGAGCACTGTAGGCGACCCCTTTGCCTATAATAGGATGCCCTTAGCTCATTCACAAGGGGTTAGACCCTTTTGGACATTGACTCATAAGGCGATCATCAACAGTCACTATAACAATCAACAACAAAACGCATAATACAACCAGACAAGCAGGACGTAGAGTTTTACGCGTAAGCGGCCCGAACCAGGGTAAAAAGGCTTGTCGGGTGCTGATCGTTAGCTCTGCTCTTCACGTCACCTCTCCCCGCCCTATGATCACAAGGGTTTCACATTGATTCCCATAGGTGTCGACCCCGCACCACATTTGGCGCCAGGTAGGGGTTGTGGAGTTGTGCGTGAATCAAAGCAAACTCAGCACCAGATTTTTTGAAGATTGGGCGTTGTGCCGCGGTTCCCCCGGAAACGGGGTACCGCAGAGGACGCTCTATTCTTCTATGGCTTCCCAAGGCCTGCGCGAGCGTGTTGCTACGCGAGCATGGCGCAGGGAGGCGGAGGCTCCAAAGGCGGTGTCTTTAGGCCGATGCATCACTTGGGGCCAACGCGCAGCTGTCGAGGGCGTGGTTGGGCGCCTCATAGAGGCCTCGGCGCATAATCCGGCGGACGCACCTATGCGAAGTGATGCATAGTCTTTGAGGATGCGCCACACGGTCCAGAAGCCCGGGTGCGCACTCCAGCGTGAGTGTTGTGCCCCCGAGAGCGTCATTTCGTCACCAAGATGCGCTTGGGGGCTCCGCAAGCACAACCTAGCAAGAGAAAAGCAAAGGGGTTACACCCTGGCCAGCTTTTCCTCCAAACGACGGTCGCGGATTGTTGGCAAGGAGACTTTGCCGGAGGAAAAGGCCACCTGGAGCGATGATTCTTGCTTGCCGAGGGCTCCGACGCCCCGGTAAAAGATTTAAGCGCCCTGCAACCACGGCGTGAGCAGGGAAGTTTTAAGTTTAAGATTCAGACCTGAAGTAGATAGATTCTCTACTTTCCCTTTGAAAGTTTCCAATCTTTGTTTGTGGAGTTTGCCCATATTGGGACCTTTCCAAAGACCAGTGCACCTTGTCTTTATTTTGAACTCGGTCAAACGACCTGAACGGCCACAAATCGTCTTCAAACTGTTGCGAACCTGAGCAACAGAGCAAGTGGCTACGTAGCACCCGATTTCGTCTCAAGTTGTGCTTGGCGATTTCTAAGGGTGCACTCAGCGCGGCAAGGAGACTTGTCGGTAGTTGCCGGCAAGCTCCCAGATAATGCAAAGGTGAATCATACAAAGAATAGAATTGGAAAAAGGGAAAATAGTCCTTTCATTCATATGTTTGGGATACTCTCAAACATATTACATGGATGATATGCTCTACTTAGAACTACTGTCTTTGGCGATGAACTACGCTCGCCGGACTGGAGTTCAAGAAGAGATGGAGGAGCAGAAGCCCGAGCGATGATGGGAAGATGAGGCAGCTCTAGACGGTCCGACGCGGGAGGTAGCGAGGGACAAACTGACGACGATGGTACCACCGGCGGTTAGCCTGAGGACAGGCCCTCTTATGCAGACAATGTATGCAGGGGGGCTGACCCGCTTCCGCTGTCGTCACCATCTGTCTCTTCCTCGTCACTCACACGCGCGGAAGGGCTTTCAGTCCCGCTCGAGCTTTCTTCGCAGCAGTCGAGACGTGCACCTGAGCTCCCATATAGCTTCATGGAGAGCACGTTATCCGCCATCTTCTTGAAGCGGAGAACGTGCCTATCCCAGAGGATGTGGGCGCGGGCGAAACTTTTCCACCTGCGGCCGAGGAACAGGGTCCGAGGCCCAGTACGCTCCGCAACCACCGGCACGACACCATTGCCGCAGCCATGCATGTGAAGCCATAGGGTTGGGGACCCCTCTCCTTCCATTGCCTCGGCGAAGACACCAGGGAGTCGGATGCAGGACCGGATGGGCCCTCGTAACTGGACGAGGAACTCCATCGGGTTCCTTCCGATGTTGTCTGCCACAGGAGCAAGCGCCGGGGAAGGCGGAGGTGCTGGAGTAGCGCTCCCCCGACCTCGACCTCCACGACAACCGCGACCCCTCGCCCTTCCTGTGCCACGGGCGTTCGGGTCATCTTCCGCTGCGACACCCCAGAAGTTGTGGCATGATCCAAGCGGGATCCTCTCGCCGTCCTAGCGTCCGACCGTGGCCGACCCCGTCCACTAACCATGGTTAGGGGCGAGTGCCACCTGCAGACAGAAGAAGATCTTGAAAACCAAGGCCGAGGAGTTGGTGGATTCAGGAGTAGTTGGGCAAGCAAAACCCATCACAAACCCTACCAATTTATAGGACGGGCCAGGGGGCTAGCCTCCCGTGCTCTAGAAGCCACCACCCGTCTCGCCCAATCGCTCGAGCTCACGGGAGAACAGAGAACCGCCCTGCTGCACCAATGCATGCACGGGCAGGCCCAACCACTACTGCGCCTTTTCAGGCCACGTCTGCCACCTGTCCATCCATAACTACGCATGCCACGCGCGTGGCAGAGGCGTTTCAGAAGGTGGAAAGGCCACTCCGCGCACGACCCCCACTTCGCGCGTCCGATGCACGACGTGGGGAAAAGTAACCGCCAGTAGATCCAGCCATAAAAGCCCGTGCACCTCTTAGGGCCTGGGCCAACAACGCTTCGCATGCGTGTGTGGCCCAGGCCCGGGGGCTCCTATCGGTGCACTAAATACTGGGGTCCCTAGTGCCCCAGACTTTTGCACGGGCGCAAAGAGCCCCTGCCGGCAGGGCATGGCCGGACCGAGACAAGATACAACCCCCAAGATTATCAAGGCCTCGGCAAGCCTACCTTGTCGGGAAGATGACCAAGGCCACATCCATTTGGTGGGCATGATGAACTCACCAAGTACAAGACCTCGGCAAGCCTCCCTTGCCGGGATGACGACCGAAGCCCATGGCAAGCTCGCTGGTCGGGACGAAGACCCAAGGCCTCGGCAAGCTCCTTGCCAGGATGACAGGGCTAGGCACTCGAGGGCAACCGCCCTTGCCATAGTGCCACCACCCCCAAGTTCCAGCGCATTCCGCATGCGCCAGTGCAGCGTCCAGGTGTAGAAACACCTAGACACATGTATTCACCGGCACTTAGCTGACAAGGGCAAGACATGCATTTAATGCACGTGACAGCGGTAGATGGATAAGCACCGCTCTAGGTTCACTGTAACATCTCATGAACCTACCATCGAGCAATGTAGGTGACCCCTTTGCTTATAAATGGAGGCCTTTAGCTCATTCACAAGGGGTTAGACCCTTTGGATATTGGCCAAGAAGACAGTTATCATCACTGTGTCAAACAACAAAAGAACGCTTAGTACGATCAGACGAGTAGGACGGAGGGTTTTACGTGTAAGCGGCCCGAACTTGGGTAAAAAGGCTTGCCGGGTGCTGATCGTTAGCTCTGATCTTCATGTGACCTCTCCCTGCCCCACGATCACAAGGGTTTCACGTTGATTCCCATAGGTGCGGACCTCGCACCGTCGACACCTACGTCATGTGTAAACTATTTACATGCTACACTACCAGACAAGAGCCCACTGCCCGACAAGAAGCTCGAGAGTGCTACTACGCATGCAATTGAGCAGGGTTTTGACCCTAGGTAAGGTAGCCATGGACCTTCTTTTATAGGTGAAAGGGATTACCGCAGTGGCTAAAATGGTAAATATACAAGCAAGACTAGTGGGTGTAACATAGGGCAAACTATTTACATGCTACACTACAAGCTACCTTACCGTGACGGATTAGGACAGGCCCATTAAATGCGCCGTGAGCTGTCCTGCTGGTGGTGCTCTCCGGAAAGGATGGTCTCCTTTTGTGTCATTCGCCCAACTACCTCTTATTATTTCTCCACTCCATAAGGACAGGTGTCGTTAAAGCTGTTGTAACCCCCGAGCCGCCATGTGGCCCAACAAGTTCTACCTAACTGCTTGTCTGCTCGACACCTCATTGATGGCGATAATCATTCTCATGAGATGGAGTAGTGGAGAAGTAGTGGGATCCTTGCCGAGCATGGTGGATGTCGGGTCCTCGTCATTCGCAAGCTTGTCATTCGCCATTGTCTTGGTTGTAGACTCTTCCCACAAGGCTTGTTGAGACGAAGGCTGATGTCGTCTGTGCACAAGTCAGTGTACTGAAGGACCTGTTATTTAGTACATCAACACCACGTGTCAGTTACCCTTGACGGAATCACTTCTACGATGCACCATTTGTTCTTATGGAAGTGGACACCTCCATGATAATAATTTGAGTATTTCCATGGAACACTTCTACGACAACACATGTATACCTATCTTGATTTTGTCATAAAGTTGAAGCTATGTGTGACACAAAACATTACCTATACTAACAAACACGTACCTTCAGGCAGTTGTTTTTTGTAGTTCAAGAAACTACGCCGAGCAATGGCGGAAGAAGAGCACAAAGAAAAAAGGCAAAAGGGCCAAGTCTGCACTTTCCAAGATGGTGCGGACCTCCGACCAAATGACCCGGAGGCTGCTCAGATGACCCGGCTCATGTCTCGGATGATCCGGGTAACCACACTCAAAGGCAACCGTAGATTTCATGTGAAGTTGGATCATTTGGAATCACCCAGATCATTTAGACAAGCCCAAATCTCCAGACAAACTCCTGGACACCGACTCCAATGGCGCCCACGACGACCCAACTGAATCATCCGGATGTCCACCCACATCAACCGGATCCTCCTTGATCATCCAGCCTTACGTGCATGCAAAATGCCCAAGTGACCATGTGTGTGGGGACCTCGACTTACACGTCGAAATCGCCGAATGCACGTGTACTGTTATCCCAGAGATGAATGCTAACTGAACACACAGAAACTGAATAACAAGAGTCTTACATCCGAAATTAACATCACATACAATAAAGGACCATCACGGTCAAGTCGTACATAGATAGGGCCAAGAAGTCCAATCACACCAACACAACTACTAGCGGAATACTTGGTAGTAAAAGGGAACCCATGCCATCAGCCTTAACCGATAGGCATTCTGACTCGGACGCATCCTATTTCGCGTCTCCGTCTCCGACGAAGAATTCTTGTCCATACTCTGGTTCCTCCATGTCTGGTCAATAAAATAAAAAGTGGCAAGCCAATGAGTACATTGAATGTACTCGCAAACAGCCCATGATATGGATAATGCAGTTGGTACAATAATAAAGTAATATGCAGCCTTTGCGGAAAGCAAGTTTTGGTTGTAAATAAGCATGATCAATTGCTTGTATGGACATGTATCATAACTATATGGTATTCATAAGAACAGGTCACAGATATCAACATATCTGATGAGGGTTGAACACCACAGATTCAACCTATATACCGAGTCACCAGACTTTTCATATCATCTTACTCAGATAACAACTTTATACACACACACACATACAAGGTGTATGCGGAAACTACTTGACGTAGTTTAAGCAGGATTACGCAACTGTCCTTGACCGTGGACATGGCTATACGAATAGTTTTACACTCAGCAGAGGTTGTACGTTGTACCCACGAGATCTGGGAATCTTTCGTGTCATCCACGACACACGGTATATAACATACCCCAGGTCAGTACCCGATCATTGCCTTTCCCCTGACGACACTAGAAAAAGAGTCCACTCGATTGGTACCCAGCCCACATGATGTACGTCTTAAGAGCTCCAACTCTAGACCGTACAATCCATGCGGGGACCAACGGTGTGCCCGGAACACGTAAAAACGGCATAGTCGACCTATCTGGTACGACTCCGTCACGAGAGTGACCATATCACTCCCGCCACTAGTAATGCGGGCTCTTTGTTAGCACCGACCAAAGTAATCAACAAAGCCCCATCCCATAAAGGGCTACCATGGTCGCACATCTAAGGTTGGGACGGTCGACACATCATAAATCTAATCCATTTCCAAAACCACTCACACAAAACCTTTCTGGTACACCACTTCTTTCTCAAGTGGTCATCTAGCTCAACACCATCACCCTCGGGCATTAGTGGCAACCGACGGGGTTTTCGAAAAACCTTTGATATCACCTCAGTGCTACCATCACGATGCATATGCTCATCCTATGCGTAGCACTACTACTACTTCTCAACATTTTATCTTCGTGACCCTCATAGGTGGTGGGGTCATGCTCAAATGCAAGAGCTCCAGATGATCCATCGGGAACACCCAACCGAGGGGTTATCGACTATTTTATGATCATATGCAGCGGAATAAAGTATTCAACATGGCATGCATAAAAAATGTTTTCTCAAACATGGTCAAAGGGCTGCTTGCCCAGATCACCTAGTTATCCAGGGCCTTCGAGGTCTTCGGGTCAAAGTCCTTCATCAAACTTGTGATCTATCATCATAATAATAATAATAACAAGCACACTCAAAAACAGAGCACAAACTCATATCAAAAAATTTAACCTATTCTGAGAAATTCTATCTTTACTTTTAAAAATGTTTGTTTCTGTTTTTTAAGTAGAAAGGTATTTTTAAGTCTCCTTAAGAGGAGCTAAAAATACCCAAACTAGGTATTTAATTAATGTTGTGCATAAAAGTCTTTACAAAAATTTACACAACCACACTAATAAATTCTACATAGATACATTATGGTTGAATTTTTTTTGACATTAATTAAATATTTTATCCTGTAGAAATAATCTAAGACTCCATATTTATAAATAAAGAAAACGGGTTCACGCCCTGGCCCGGCTTGGCCAGCAGCTGGGCCAGCCCAACTAGCGAACAGACCAGCTAGCCAACCAGCCAGCCTAGGAGCGTGCCCCATCAGGTTAAAACCTGACACGCGGGACCGTGCGATCAGCGATGGAGAGGGGAAGTGGGGGAGAGACTGGCCACCGACAGGTGGGACCCTCGTGTCGGGGTCGTCTTCCACCTCTAGACAAAGACGAGGGGAGGAACGCCGGCGACGACTCCGACGTCCTCGTGGCCAAGTGAGCACAGAAATGGGCTTCTGGCTTCTCCGCCTACCTGGTAGGGGTCAAGGGACCGACGGGGAGGACATGTGTCACCACCAATGATGATAGCACGGCAGAGGAGTTTCGGGTTGCGGTGGAGAAGGTTGTTCTGAGCGGGGAGAAGCCCGAGGAGTGGTGGAGGAGGTTCTTGAGCTTGTTGTGGTCACCCGGGAAGTGAGACGAGGTCGAGAGCGAGCCTTTAGCCCGAGATCGACGGAGCTCCGACGCGGCGCTGCCTCGGTCGATCTCAAGCACCGGGGCTCTCCTTGCTCATGTGGGGGTGCTAGGGTCTTGATTAAAGCCTGGGAGGAGAGGAATGAGGTGCTAGGATGACGGGGGGAGCCTATTTATAGGCTAGCGACGGGGCACCGAGCAGGGGAGCATCGGTGGTTTCCGCCACGGCTGCAGGAGAGGGAGAGAATGCTCAGGGCCTAAACCATGGCTTGTGGACGTGGTTTAGGATTCTGCAGACGCAACTGGAGGAGCGGGGGCAGCTGTGCAGGCGTGCTGCAGGGCCGCGCCCTCTTGACCGAATCGGGCACGCGTTGCCTGAGCCAGTGGAGAGGGGAAGAAAGGGTCCCTAAAGCTGCCCTGAGTCTTGTCATTGTTGGGGGCGAGGTGAGAAATCGAGGGGAGGCGTGAACTGGCGGGGTCTGGCCTCCCTAGCCTCGGGTGTGACGTGTAGCGTGTCGAGAGTGCAGGTTTGGCATGCCACGGCATGCTGGCGTGCTCTGGCGCGCTTTGGCCTTGTCTGGTAGGTCTGTGGGGTGGGTTAGATGCCCCTTGGTTGCTTGGAGCCGAAAAGATCAATGTTGGTCAAAGGGAGATGCTTAAAGAGGCTCTGCCAGCATTGAACCAGGAGCTAAACTGGGGTTTTTGGTTTACTCACATTGAACCAAGGAGGGGCCACTCGTCTGTAGTTGAGGAGTGGTGCTGGCAGTCTGTGCGAGGAGTTTGCAGAGAAGGGACTGGGTGTAGAGAGTGCTAGATGTTGTTTGACCAATCTGGCTAAGGTGTTTGATCTATGTTTGGGGCAGCTAACCTTTAGCAATGAGGCTGAAAGTTAACAAGATTGAGTTTTAGGCAAGATTAGGATCCTCTACCACATTTGAGCTCCATTGGACAAGTTTGGCAATGCAAACTTGAAAACACACCCAAATGGACAGTTCCTCCTTATTAAGAGGAAATGTGGGCAAATTGATCCCCACAAATCCAATTCTTGGCAGGGTCTCCTCATTTCGGGTATTGAGCACTCCTGCAAAGTTTTAGGCTATTTGGACAAACTTTGTAATGTAGAGTTGCTTCAACTTAAATATGGACAAGAAGGGTTTTAGGATTATTTGGTGAACCAAACCACCTTGGAATGCGGTGAAACTTGGCATGATCACCAAATATAGCTTGGGGAACATGCTAGAATTTTCTCGGAATTTATTGACTATATTTTCTTTGGAAATATTTCAAAAGGTCAAAACAGACAGAATATGTTCTAAAAGGTTTGCTCAAATATTTCTAAAATAAATAGGGGTTTAAAATCTTATATATGGAAAATATATGTCCTCGGAGTATTTCCAAATTTTCTCAGTTTTTTCTAAGGTAGAAAAATAATATTCCACTCAGAAATATCAATTCTGGCTTCAAAAAGGACATGTAAATAAAATAGGAAAATATTTTATAAAATAATTATTTTATGATTTTGGAGAGTTATAAAATTTCTAGAATCAGAATACAATCTTTGGGTGAAGGCACCCCCTTGAAATGAGGGACTTGTAGTGCAAACCCCAAAGCAAGGTTTTGAATTAACAAAAATGAGAAAAAAGATTTTTTAAGGAAATATTATGTTACAAAAATTATTTTTAGATCCAGACACTCAAGCATACATACAATTAATTACAATCATGGCACTCACAGCATTTGCTTAAAAAAATTTAGTTAAATCCAAATTTGAAAAGACTACACTTGAGGCAAATTAAGTGAAAACGGGGTGTGACAATGTGTCCCCCCCACTTACCTCTTCATTGTGTCCTAGACTACAAATAGACGACCCCACCAATCTCTTAGGGTTTTTAATACATATGTTATGAACTAGAGATCTTTCTTGTCCACAACTCCTACCATGGAGATCAAGGCCTCCACATGAGAAGATCCCTAGATGATTCAAGGCCCCTCTAAGGCAAGATCCATCTTGGATACAAGGCCCCTATCTTCTGGAGATTGAGAAGAACTATCTATATGTTTTGTTTTCCCTATTGTTGGATTTGAATCTTGGTTCTCATATGTGTATGTGGATTTAATGGATGAGTGATTTGAACTTTTCATGAGTGTTTTCCCCTGTTGTTTGTGTTGATTTCTCTCCTCCCCAGTAATACGAGGCAAACCCGTGGGTGTCGATCTTTCATGAATTGGAGGGGGAACATCAAGAACATGAAGAACACGGGGGTGAACAGAGAGAAATCACAAGGGGAAACACTGATGAACAATTCCAATCACACATCCACTAGACTCACAACCCACCAGATCCACAAGGTTACATGAAAAACAACGGGAAAGTAAGATACATGGTAGAGTTCAGCCCAAATCCCATGGGGAGATGGGGCCTTGAATCCACTAGGGCATATTACCTTGTAAGGGCCTTGGTATCCACTACATGGTCTTCTCACATGGAGGCATCTCCATGGGAGGAGAAAGTAGATGGATCTATGCTCAAGAAAAGATATGCATAAGCATAGCTAACCCTAAAAAGGAGGAGGGGTGGAGTATATATAGTTCCAACCATGAAGGATTAAGTGAGAGGGAGATACAAGCCACCAGAGGCCACGCACTTAGGTAAGTCCGGGTGATTTGAGTCGGCACCCAGATGATCCGGATGGGGGTCTAGATGATCTGGCTTCGCCAAATACTTCTAGTATCCACTAGGCATTTATCCGAATGATCCAGATGGTGGTCCGGATGATCCGAGCATCATTCGGATCGTGCGGGAGAAGGTCTGGATGATCCGGCCAGGTGCAGACTTGCATGTCCTCGAGCTTCTGGCCTCCGTCTTCTTTCGTCTCCACTTCCAAGTTGTCCTCATGGATGGTGTAGTCGTACGGAGGTGTTCGCACTCCTCCTCGTCATCCGTGAAGCTCTGAGAAGACCTATGTATGCACACGGGAGGGGTGTCAAGTAGTATACCATTCGCGAGGAGCACAAGCTGACACGTGTAAAGGAGAAGATTCACCTTTGTATGTATGAAGTATATGTAGAACGTGTCACTTTCAAAAGGGACTCTTTCCATGGTGATGTCCGTGGGATGCTCTGTATCATCCCCTCCTCCTTGGGAAAGATTTGTCCTTGGATTGAAATCCAAATCACCATGGGAAGGAAATTGTGTCGTCGTGTAGTTGTGGATGATCACCAAGCACTCATCATCATAAATCTCTAAATGTAGACTCTCCAATGTCTCACCGTCTAGTAATTCCTACAAAAGTAGGAAATATGACAAACACTTGGAAAAATAAATGTGGTTAGCGTTAGCAAAAAACCAAACATTCAATTGGTGAATCACCGAACAAGTGTTGTCATCATGCAAATCATGTGCTATGACAAAGGATCATGGCATGTCATGTAAGCATATAAATTGAGCACACGCAATGTAATCATGGAAACAAGTATGCGAGGTTGAGGTCGGGATGGATATGTATGTCACAATATAACAAGCATCTACCTCAAGGTCATAGCAATCATGCACAAAGTGCTCAATGAATGGTATATGGTAGGCATAGGAATCACTCACAACACCAATTAAAATGAACCGTCTAAACACATTGTGCAATCCAAAGCGCAAGACAATCCAAGCATAATGTGCACTTGGTGTAGTGAAGATAGTGTAGAACTCAACACAAAAGAAAGAGCAATTTGTCAACATGTGTGGGCAATCAAGTCAAGCATGTAGTAGGAAATGTGGCATGGAAAATGTGAAGGATGGACTTTGTAGCAAGCAAGCATATGATAATAGCAACAAATCCATGAGTTGGATGCAACACACAAGACATATATGTGACGAGGCACGGCAATGTGGCAATCATGAAGAAAAGCAATATCACTAACATGTGTGCATGAAAGTGGTCCAAGATGACTAATAAATGTCATGGTACAATCAACACACGTAGGAGTAGCCACAATATCCATGCTCAATAAGGATGTCACCTTAAAAGCTTGACCTTGTGCATCCGTCACGATGCCAATGCACAAGCAGGTGCGGGGATGTAACACATCGATGTAGCATGGTTCGCTCTCAAGAGCTCGAATAGTCAACTCACGTGAAGTGGTCGTTGAAATGTAGTGGAAGCATCCTACACATACACACAACAAAGGAAACAATGTATGTGCATGGTAGACAAACACATCATCCATCATGATAGTTATCTTCTCTTACGGGTAACCGTTAGGAGCACAAGAACATGAATAATATGATGTAACAATGGCAATATTCATGGTACTAGGCATATGGTGCAAAGAAGAAAGGCAAGAGTGATTCACATGAAGGTGTCAAAAGCTCCAACAATATGAGAGAAAGCTATGGGGGCAATCTCATTAGCAAGATTAATAGCATTGTTGCACTCAATACATGGCAATAGCAATAAAGAGGCAACACAAGGAGACATATGACAATATGCAAAATCGTTCATGTGCGAAGCAATGCAATGGTTGTCATCAACCGCATGATAAGAGTGATTATGAATCATTGGTGATACAACATAGGCAAGTGTATCGATCATGTCATGCAAACTAGTTGTGCGAAGATGCAACATACTAGATCAAATCATGGCAATCATGTCATGTGAGCAAATAATGGATATAGACGATGCACATGACATGTCACAAGAATGGAAATGAAACATGATAAATATATCATCATAGGCATAAGGCACAAAGAAAACATGGAAAAAAGGTAATATCTCCACCAAGCTTGCAAATACACATACAAATACGAGAATCAAGTGTCATGTGAGATTCAAAGAATGGGTCACAAATGCATGGCAATGGCATAGAAATGAGCATATCATGCAAAGTGAACATGGAAATATAGTTATAAAATGTGTAATGGACAATAAGCCATAGCCACGTGAGATACATGCAGAAGAGATGCTCATAATCCTTGCACGAGGGGAATGGCTGGAGACACATTCTGGTAAATCCCAAACCGTCGTTTCTCCCAAGAGCTCTCTTCGTCAACTCATGGGATTGTGAGGTTGATGAGTGTTCATGAGTACCTACACACAACAAAGACAAAGGAAAAATTGTGTGTGCGTGGTATATGTACACATCATCCGTTAGGATGTGCATGTGGTTGTGTTCGTGAGCATAAAATAGCTAATGCTCAAATAAATGAGATGCATGATTTAGAAACATGGCATCCATCATGAAAGGTTTGTTGTTATATATAGCATAATGGAGACTAGAATTATGTAGTGCATCACATTAATAAGCATTGTTATACTTGATATGTGGATGGTGCACAGAACAATTGGTATCATTCACTGGATGGGATGGAACACAATATCCTACAATGTATGAGGAAACTATGGAGGGCTCCTCATGTGCGATAGGAGAAGCATAAAACAGATAATATGAAGAACATCCAAAACAATGCGTTTCCAAAGCATGGAGGTCCTCGCATGGCATATGTGAACAATTGCGCAAGTGATGCAAAGGGAGAATGGCAATATTATAACAATAAAAAAATGTCAATAACCATGGGCTTGTCATCAATGCCATATTCGAAAATTGGATTAATTTTTGTGGGATATGCATAGTTACTACGATGATATTGCAAAGATGCAATATGGGTGATCTCATGCATCATGAGTTCACATGAGAATCGTAAACATGATGTGACTTATAGAGTTCTCACAAGATAACCTATGCAACATGGCAGCACAACTAATATACTCCACATGAGAATCATCAAACTCGTCATAAATGGGTAATTCATCACATGTGAAAGTCGCATAATCATGAAGCATGGTAATAGGGGAATCATCATCATGCAAGCAATCAATGTCCACTAGTGGTAGCATAGACCAACTTGTGATCATATTCATCATGGTAGAACCATGTGGGGGGTGCATCATAGTCCACCATAGCCATCATCTTGTCCAAAGGGAGGATGAAGTCGTAGAGGATCGGCACATCATCGTATATGGGACCTACCACCAAAGGAGAAGACACAATAGAGGTAGAGGTTAAGTTGTTAGAAATCAAAATGGCCTCACATGCCGTATCAACTACCTCGCTCACTCTATGTGGTTGTGGCTCACTCACTCCCTCTAGGTAGTTACACTCATTCTCACATATAGTGTAGTCACTCATCTCACTCAAGTGATGGGGGTTGTGGCTCACCTCACATGGGAAATGTGGCAACACATCATATATGGGGCTAGTGGTTAAGTCACTCTCACTTTCAATATGGTGGCAAAAGTCTCTCAAGTCATCTCCAAACGCCGCCATGGTCGAAGAGAAAATACCATGGTCAACCTTGTCGTCACCATCGCAATGGATGAAGGTCGAAGATGGCACATCATCACTCTTGCCTCCAAAGATAGAAGCATCATATTTTCTTGCCACCTTGTCGATCGCCTCGAAAGCATGTTCCATGAGTGGCTCTGTAGTCGTGGTCGTCGTCGCGCCATCTTCAAAAAAATGTTGGGGAATGTTGCATGGGAAACAAAAAAATCCTACGCTCACCAAGATCAATCTATAGAGACTAACATCTATAAGAGGGGGGGTGCATCTACATACCCTTGTAGATGTCTAACCGGAAGCGTATATAACACGGTTGATGTAGTTGAAAGTCTTCACGATCCAAATCATAATCCGTCTCGCGATCCCATCACGATGTGTCTGGATCTAGTGCCGAACGGATGGCACTTCCGCGTTCAGCATAGGTACAACTTGATGACATCTCCTCCTCCTTGATCTAGCAAGCGATGGCGGAGTGGTAGATGAGTTCCCCGATTGCATGACGGCGTGACGGTGGTGGTGGTGTAGCTGTCCCGGTAGGGCTTTGCCAAGCGCTGCTTGAATATCTAGAGGAGCTGACAATCTAGAGGGAGTGGGATAGGCTGCACCATGCCTTGTATTTCCGCATCCCTCCCTCCCCTCACAAATATATAGTAGGAGATGAGGAGGGAGGCGCCCTAGGGTTTCCACCATGGGAGGGGCAGCAGCCAAGGGAGTGCCTTGGCCCCCAAAGCAAGTGGGGCACGTCCCCTCTTGGCCCAACCCCTGAACTAGCCGCATGAGCCTTAGGTGGGAGGAGCGGACAGCCTACGAGGAGCTGGTGCCCCCACCACTGTCGAGGGGATCCTCCGGGGCAGGTGGACCTCCACAACACTTCTGGACTCTCGTCACAAAACTGGTAAGTCCCGGAACATTTCCGGAACTCGAATACCAACTTCCCATATATCAATCTTTACCTTCGGACCATTCCGGAGCTCCTCATGTTGTCCGATATCTCATTTGGGAATCCGAACAAATTTTGGTTATCACCACACATAACTCATTAATACCCAATCATCACCAAACCTTATGTGTGCACACCCTGTGGGTTCGAGAACTATGCAGCCATGACCGAGACACTCTCTGATGAATAACCAATAGCAGGACATGTATGCCCATATTGGTTCCTACATATTCTATGAAGATCATTATCAGTCGAACGACAATGTTGAGGATTGAATCAATCCCATATATTGTTCCCTTTGTCCAGGGGTACGTTACATGCCCGAGATTCGATCGTCGGTATCTCTGTACCTAGTTCAATCTTGTTACTGACAAGTCTCTTTACTCATTATGTAATACAAGATCTCGTGGATAACAATTTAGTCACATTGCTTGGAAGCTTGTTGTGATGTTGTATTACCGAGTGGGCCGTGAGATACCTCTCCGTCACATGGAGTGACAAATCCCAATCTCGAGTCACGCCAACCCAACAGGCACTCTCGGAGATACATGTAGAGCACCTTCATAGTCACCCAATTACGGTGTGACGTTTGATACACACAAGGTATTCCTCCGGTGTCCGGGAGTTCCATGATCTCATTATCATAGGAACAGATAGTTGACATGCAGAAAACAGCAGCAATAAACAGACAAGATCATATGCCACGTTCAAAGTTTGGGTCTTGTCCATCACATCATTCTCCAAATGATGTGCTTCGGTTATCAAATGACAACTTATGTATATGGCCAGGAAACCTTGACCATCCTTTGATCAACGAGCTACTCCATTAGATGCTCACTAGGGCCATTGTGTTTGTCTATGTATCCACACATGTATCTATGTTTCCAATCAATATAATTATGGCATGGATAATGAACGATTATCATGAACATGGAAATATAATAATAACTAATTTATTATTGCCTCTAGGGCATATTTCCAATACTCTACCACTTGCACTACAGTCAATAATCTAGTTCACATGACCATGTTATTCACATTGTAATGAATCTAACACCCATACAGTTTTGGGGTTTGATCATGTGTGCTTCGGTTATCAAATGACAACTTATGTGAGAGAGGTTTTTAGTCAACGGGTCTGAAACATTCAGATTCGTGTGTACTTTGCAAATCTCTATGTCATACTGTAAATACTGCTACCACGCTTTACTTGGATCCACTTGAAATGACTTCTCCACTATACGAATCCGGTTTGCTACTTAAAGTCATCCGGATTAGTGTCAAATCTTGCATGGACATTACCCTTTACGACGAGCTCTTTTATCACCTCCATAATCGAGAAACATTACCTTAGTCCTCAAGTTAGTAAGGATTATTTTGACCATTGTCGAGTGATACAATCATGGATCTCTCTTGTACCCCTCGACACACTCATGGCAAGGCACACATCAGGTGCGGTACATAGCATGGCATAATATAGAGCCTACGACTAAGGAATAGGGTACGACCTTCTTCCTTTCTCTTTCTTCTGTCATGATCGGGCTTTGAGTCTTACTCAAATTCACACCTTACAATACAGGCAAGAACTCCTTCTTTGACTGATCCATATTGAACTCCTTCTTTGACTGATCCATTTTAAACTCCTTCAAAATCTTTTCAAGGTATGTATTCGTTAAAAGTTTTATCAAGTGTATTGATCTATTTCTATAGATCTTGATGCCCAATGTTCAAGTAGCTTAATCCAGGTTTTACTTCCAAAAACACCTTTCAAAAAACTCTATAAGCTTCCTGGAAATTCTACATCATTTCCGATCAACAATATGTCAACCACATATACTTATCAGAAATTCTATAGTTCTCCCACTCACTTTCTTGTAAATACAAGTTTGTTATAAACTTTGTACCCAAAATCTTTGATCTTCTCATCAAAGCGTATATTCCAACTCCTATATGTTTGCTCGAGTGCATAGAAGGATCGTTGGATCTTGCATATCTGTTAGCATCCTTAGGATCAACAAAAACTTCTAGTTGTATGACATACAACCTTTCCTCAAGGAAACCGTTAAGGGAACAATATTTTGACATCCATCTACAAAATTTCATAATTGAAAAATGCAACATCTGCTAACATAATTCCAACATACTTTAGCACCGCTATGGGTGACAAAGTATCGTCGTAGTCAACTCCTTGAACTTGTCGAAAACCTCTTTGCGACAAGTCAAGCTTTCTAAATGGTGAAATTTACCATGTTTGTATGTCTTCCTTTTAAAGATCCATTTGTACTTAATAGTCTTACGACCATCAATTAGTTCTTCCAAAGTCCAAGCTTTGGTTTCATACACGGTTCCTATCTTGGATTTCATGGCCTCTAGCCATTTGTCAGAATTCGGGCCCACTATCGTTTCTCCTTAGCTCGTAGGTTCATTATTGTCCAGCAACATGACCTCCAAGATAGGATCATCATACCACTCTGGAGCAGTACCTGTACTTGTCGACCTACGAGGTTTGGTAGTAACTTGATCCAAAGCTTCATGATCACCATCAACAACTTACACTTCAACTGGTGTAGGCGCCACAGGACAAACTTCCTACGCCCTTCCACTCTCTGATTGTAGTGACGGTTCAAGAAACCTCATCAAGTTCCACCATCTTCCCACTCCATTCTTTCGAGAGAAACTCTTATTCAAGAAATGTTCGGTTCTTTAGCGCAAAATACTTTGCCTTAGGATACGAGATAGAAGGTGTACGCAACTATCTCTTTTGGGTATCCTATGAATATGCATTTATCCGCTTTGGGTTCGAGCTTATCAGGACGAAGCCTTTTGACATAAACTTCATAGGCCCAAACTTTTAAGAAATGATAGCTTAGGTTTCTTGCCAAACGATAACTTATATAGTGTCATCTCAACAGAATTATATGGTGCCCTATTTAAAGTGCATGTGGCTGTCTCTAATGCATAACCCCACGATAGTGGCAAATCCATAAGAGACATCATAGTATGCACCATATCCAATAGGGTGCGGCTACGATGTTTGGACATACCACCCCACTATTGTGTTCCAAGTGGCATGAGTTGTGAAACAATTTCCACCTTGTCTTAAATGTATACCAAACTTGCAACTCAGATATTCACCTCTATGATCACATCATACACTTTCCATCCTCTTGTCACGACGATCTTCAACTTCACTCTAAAATTGTTTGAACTTTTCAATATTTCAGACTCATGATTCATCAAGTAAATACACTTGTATCTACTCAAATCATCTATGAAGAAAGAACATTATGATATCCATTGTGTCCATCAGCACTCATTGGACCGCATACATCAAGATGTATTATTTGCAATAAGTCACTTGCTCATCCCATCTCACTAGAAAACAAGACCTGCAGTCATCGTGCCCATGTGGCATGGTTTGTATGTATCAAGTGATTCAAAATCAAGTGAGTCCGGAAGACCCGTTAGCCTGGAGTTTCTTGATGCGTTTACACCTTGACACATGGTTTGCATGTCTCAAACGATTCAAAATCAAGTGAGTCCAAAGATCCATCATCTTGGAGTTTCTTCATGTGTTCTACTGATCTAATCACGTTCATACTCAACGCAAACACCAAATAACATTTATTTAGGTCCAACACTAATCCCAAAGGTAGAGGGACCGTGCAATGGTAATCACATCAACCTTGGAAATACTTCCAACACACATCGTCACCTCGCCTTTAGTTAGTCTTCATTTATTCCGTAGCTTTTATTTTGAGTTGCCAACATTTAGCAACTGAACCGGTATCTAATACCCAGGTGCTACTAGGAGTATTAGTAATGTACACATCAATAACACGTATATCTAATATAGTTCTACTGATGTTACCAGTCTTCTTATCTACCAAGTATCTAGGGTAGTCCCGCTTGAGTGACCATTCCCCTCATAATAGAATCACTTGGTCTTGGGTTTTGCTCCAACCTTGGGTTTCTTCATTGGAGCGACAACTGACTTGTCATTCTCGAAGTTTCCCTTCTTGCCCTTGCCCTTCTTCAAACTAGTGGTTTTACTAACCATTAAAACTTCATGTTCCTTCTCGATTTCTACCTTCGCGGTGTCAAACATCACGCACAGCTCAGGGGTCATCTTCTCCATCACCGGTATGCTATAGTTCATCATGAAGCCCGGTAGCTTGGTGAAAGTGACTTTGGAGAACTATGTCAATCACTATCTCATCTGTAACATCAACTCCCACTTGATTCAAGCGATTGTAGCACCTAGACAACGTGAGTACATGCTCACCGATTGAGCATTTCTCCTTCATTTTGCAGCCAAAGAATCTTGTCGGAGGTCTCATACCTCTCAACACAGGCACGAGCCTGAAATCCTAATTTTGGCTCTTGGAACATTTCATAAGTTTCGTGATGTTCAAAACGTTTTGGAGCCTCAATTATAAGCCGTAAAGCATGACACACTAAACTATCATGTAGTCATAAAAATGTGTTTGTCAGATGTTCGCAACATCCACAGCCGGCGCTTGGGGGTAGCACACCCAGTGGTGCATTAAGGACATAAGCCTTCTGTGCAGCAATGAGGACAATCCTCAGTTAACAGACCCAGTCCACATAATTGCTACTATCATCTTTCAACTTAGTTTTCTTTAGGAACGTATCAAAATGTGTTGGATCTAGAGATCAAGCTATTGATCTACAACATAATTTGCAAAGACATTTTGACTATGTTCATGATAATGAGTTCAATTAATCATATTACTTAAGAACTCCCACTAAACTCAACATCCCATAGGTTGTTCGAGTGTGACATGATCCAAATCCACCAACCCATGTATGATGATCACGTGAGATGAGGTGGTTTCAATGGTGACCATCTCTATTTTGATCATATCTACTATATGACTCATGTTCAATCTTTTGGTCTCCTATGTTCCGAGTCCATGTCTATACATGCTAGGCTCGTCAAGTTTAACCTGAGTGTTCCGAGTACATGTCTATACATGCAACCATTTTATGTGAAAGTAGTGTCTATAACACCCGAACATCACGTGGTGTGTCAAACAATGAACTTTTGCATTGGTTCCCTAGGGGGTTCCCCAAGGTGTGGGGCGATGGCCAAGGGCGTGCCTTGGCCCCCAAGGCAAGTGGGGCGCCTACCCTCTTGGTCTAACTCATGCCCTAGCCTCATGAGCCTTAGGCGGGAGGGGCGACCAGACCACCATGGCTGGTGCACCCACTCTCACAGCCCATGGGGCCCTCACCGGCAGGTGGCCCCTCCTGGTGGACCTCCGAAACACTTCCAACTCTCCCTCACAAAATCGGTAAGTCCCGGAACTTTTCCAACTTCCCATATGTCAATATTTACCTCCGGACCATTCCGGAACTCCTCGTGACCTAGTTCAATCTCGTTACTGACAAGCTTCTTTACTCATTATGTAATACAAGATATCATGGCTAACTCTTTAATGACATTGCTTGCGAGCTTGTTGTAATGTTCTGTTACTGAGTGGGCCCTGAGATACCTCGCCGTCACACGGAATGAGAAATCCCGGTCTCGATTCACGCCAACCCAACAAACACCCTCGAAGATTACCTGTAGAGCACCTTTATAGTCAGCCAGTTACATTGTGACGTTTATACACACAAGGTATTCCTACGGTGTCCGGGAGTTGCATGATCTCATGGTCATAGGAACACATACTTCACATGTAGAGAACAGTAGGAATAAACAGACACGATCATATGCGACATGCATAGTTTGGGTCTTGTCCATCACACCATTCTCCTAATGATGTGATCCTGTTATCAAATGACAACTCATGTCTATGGTCAGGAAACCTTGACCATGCTTATATCAACGAGCTTGTCCATTAGAGGCTCACTAGGGACATTGTGTTTGTCTACGTATCCACACATGTATATGAGTTTCCAATCAATACAATTGTAGCATGGATAATAAATGATTATCATGAACAATGAAACATAATAATAACTAATTTATTAGTGCCTCTAGGGCATATTTCCAACAAAAGAGTCATGGTAGACTCGGCATAGTCAATACCTCAAAGAGGGATGGCGGAGAGGTCGGATTTGGGAGCATCGTCTCGGAGCTCCTCGGGCTTGGACATCTTGGTGGTACTATCTTCGTGACTGAAGTCGTGGAGCTTTTTCATCACGAAGTGCGCTCGTGGTCGAGTAGCCTTGTCCTTGAGTTCTTTTTCTGCCTTGAGAGAACGAAAGTAGAGGTCATTGACATATTTGTAGGTGTTGGTGAAGATCGTCTTGGCGATGTCGTTGTTCAATCCCATCATGAAGTGGAACTTCATCGAAATGGGGTCGGCAACTCCTGGTCATCTCAAGGCTTTGTTCATCTCCATGAAGTACACACCGAGGGGATTTGATCCTTGTATGGTGTTCTCCAATTGGCGTTGAATATGTTCATCGTATGTAGAAGGCACAAACTCTTGCTGGATTGCTTTCTTCATCTTGGACCGACTCATCTCGAATCTCTTCGAAGGGGTGTGAAGCCACCATGTCGACCTGTAGTCATGGAAGTTTCTTGTGGCACGCTTCACTTGATCTTCGGAAGGGACTTGAACTATCTTGAGGTCGTTGTCTGATACGTCTCAAACGTGTCTATAATTTTTGATGGTTTCATGCTGTTATCTTGTCAACTTTGGATGTTTTATATACCTTTTATATCTTTTTTGGGACTAACTTAATAATTCAGTGCCAAGTGCCAGTTCCTGTTTTTCTGTGTTTTTGACTCTTTTCATATCTGATTTTGGAACGGAGTCCAAACGGAATAAAATCCCGGAAATAAATTTTTCCAGAACAGAAGAAGATCAGGGGACTTTAGGGCCAATGCAGGGGGCCCACAGGGAGCCCACAAGCCCTGACGCCGCGGCCAGGGGGGCCCGCGGCGACCAGGCTTGTGGCCTCCCTGGCGCTCCCCTTCCGTAGCTCTTTGGCCTATAAATTCCCTAAAATCCCACAAAAAAGAGGGCATCCATGAAACCACTTTTCCGCCGCCGCAAGCTTCCGTTTCCACGAGATCTGATCTGGAGACCCTTCCCGGTTCCTTGCCGGAGGGGGCTTTGGAGTTGGAGGGCTTCTACATCAACATCATCGCCTCTCCAATGACTCGTGAGTAGTCCACTTCAGACCTACGGGTCCGTAGTTAGTAGCTAGATGGCTTCTTCTCTCTCTTGGATCTTCAATACAAAGTTCTCCATGATCTTCATGGAAATCTATCTGATGTAATCCTCTTTGGCGGTGTGTTTGTCGAGATCCGATGAATGTGGATTTGTGATCAGATTATCTATGAATTATATTCGAGTCTTTGCTGATTTCTTATATGCATGATTTTATATCCTTGTAAGTCTCTCCGAGTCTTGGGTTTTTTTGGCCAACTAGATCTACGATTCTTGCAATGGGAGAAGTGCTTGGTTTTGGGTTCATACCGTGCGGTGACCTTTCCCAGTGACAGAAGGGACAACAAGGCATGCATCATGTTGTTGCCATCAAGGGTAACAAGATGGGTTTCATCATAGATTTGAGATTGTCCATCTACATCATGTCACCTTGTTTAAGGTGTTACTCTGTTCTTATGAACTTAATGCACTAGATGCATGCTGGATAGCGGTCGACATGTGGAGTAATAGTAGTAGATGCAGAAAGTATCGGTCTACTTGTTTTGGATGTGATGCCTATAGATATGATCGTCGCCATAGATAACGTCATGACTTTGCGCGGTTCTATCAATTGCTCGACAGTAATTCGTTCACCCGCCAGCTACTTGCTTTCATGAGAGAAGCCACTAGTGAACACTACGTCCCCCACGTCTATTCACAACTATCATCTCCACTTTTACTTTTACATTGCTTTGTTTACTTTTTGCTTTCAGTTCTCACTTTGCAAACAATCTATAAGGGATTGACAACCCCTTCATAGCGTTGGGTGCAAGCTCTTTGTGTTTGTGCAAGTACTTGTGACTTGACGCGATCCTCCTACTGGATCGATACCTTGGTTCTCAAACTGAGGGAAATACTTACTGCTTTTGTGCTGCATCACCCTTTCCTCTTCAAGGGAACACCAACGCAAGGCTCCAAGGCCGCGGGGGAATCCTTTGCATATTTGCCAAGGAAATCCCTATAGGCGTAGCCAGCAGCAGAAGGACCTCTAACTCCGTTGTCGGGGAAGGTCTTTTGTTGTCATAGCAGTGTCCATCTTGCGCTCCCACTTGAGGTACTCTTCGGGGTCATGAGTCCCATATAATGGAATCTCGAAATCAATGTCGAAGTCGTAGTAGCTCGCGGAAGTCGTATACTTGAGCTTGGGAAGCTTCTCTTTAGGTGCTTGTCGGCAAAGATGGTGCATATCCAAAGGTGAAGATGCCTTGAAGTCCCTTAGCGAAGATGCCAAGGTAGGTGGTGAAGTCATCGAGCGATGGTTGGTTTAGAGCTTGTGACCTTCAAGCTTGTTCATCCTTGGACGCCTTGATGTGGGAGTCGTTATTTCTTCGTGTTGGTGAAGGTGTCGATGCCGGTTTGATCTTGCTACAGATGGTAGCTCGGAATCATGTGCACTTGAGAGTCTTCTCGAAGATTATGAAGATCTCGTGTGGTTATTGATGATTTCTTTGAGGTCCTCCAAATGAGCATTCATCTTGGCATCGATGGTTTTCTTCATGGCATCAAACTCGTCGTTGTGGTTGTAGACCGAAGGAGACGTGCTTTGCCTCTCCATCACAAGACTCGAGCAAATATTAGTGGGAAGTGATATAAACAATACAAATACCGTTCCCCAAAGTTGAGGATGTATCCCTTTTCACTCAATGTGACATGAGAGAATAGTGGAATTGGTGCCGGACTTGCTCACTCACACCTACAAATAAAGCTTATCGAGCGGCTTAGTTAGGACAAGTGGTAAAAATTCATGAAAATTGAAGTCCAAGATATTGCAAATGTTAAAATAAATCCAATGGGCTCAAAATGCAAGGCAATTGATCACAAATATAGAGGAAGTAAATAAAGAAACCCACACGGTGGGATAATGAGGCGTGTGCAACTATTGGGATGAGCAAAGCTCACGTTGCACACAAGGAGAGATGCTAGCTTATTACACGTTTGGGTACGATTCACCACTTGTCACCAATCCTATTCATGCAAGCAAAATGTTTGCTATTCATGTATCCTCATGCACAAATATTTCTTGTCGTGCTCTACTCTTTGCTTATAAGCTTTTGATCTTTCTTTCTTGCTTAGAAGATTTTTTTATCTTTTTTTTCTTCTCTTCTCTTCCTTTCCACTATTGTTTTTGACCTCAACCAACTATACGAGATAAGTATCGCAAGATATGCAAGGGAGCAAGCAATAGCACAGTATGATATTTTCAATGATACAACAATATGATATCGTATCACTATGGTGCTCAAGTTATCACAAAGCCGGACAATACTCGGATAGCTAGTCTCAATTGGTATAATGGTAATCGCAAAGATGTTGGGACTATTAAGATTTAATGGAAAGGAAGAAAAAGTGTATGACAAAATGTATAATTTCGTCACATTTAACCTTTCACGAAGTCGAGGGTAACCGGCCTGGCTTCCGTTTGAAGATGGCCTCAAAGGATGGATGGTCATCTTCGATGCCGATCGTCGGTGGTAGATGAATATCATGGACCAATACAAGTTACGGGTCACTGATGAAGAATTAATCATTCCTAAGTAGCTGAAACTCCTTAGGAGACTCAAATCACAACTCAAGCAACCACAAATGCAATGGTAACCAAAATGGGTTAGGTTGCAGAAGTCTTTGGAGGAAATACGGATGATATGGTGGAGGGCCTCGGAAAACTTGCCAAATTTAGAAAATATTATTATGTTAAATGGTGGTGGAAATAATTTTGTGGGATGCAGGATGTCAATATATTCAAAGCAAGCTAAAGAACATCGAAATCGGAGTTCTCATGAATTAGTTATGGCCAAAACAAGAAATCACTTCTCGGGGTTGCCTAGGCATCCGGGAGGAGGTCCGGAGGATCCGGGTTTGCGGAGTACCCAGAGTTCCAGGAGAGTGTCCATCTGATGTAGGAGATGCCCTGATGATCCGTGTCGGGGTCCGGATGATTCACGCAGGTCAAATTGCTCGGGATTCGGGCAGGTCAAATTGCTCGGGATTTCCTCTCAAATTGCTCGAGGGGTCAAAATTAATGGACAAAAGAAACATTAGGGTGGATTAGGTGGTTGGAAAGCTAGATCCAGTTGCCAAGCACGAAATCCACGGATCAAAATCAACAAAAACTCACAAGAACATCAAATCACAACAAAATGGTATGTCTCTTTTTGTGGGGATTTTCAAATTGGGACAAAAACACACAAAATTGAGGCTAGGAAACAAAGGAGAGGACTCCAAATTCGTGAGAAACATGGCTCTTGATATAAATAGGATACGGGACAAACACGTGGGTGTCGATCTATCACAAATTGGAGGGGGAAACCTGAAGACTACAAAGAACAGAGGGATTAACGGGGAGAAATCACAAGGGGAAACACTCAAGAACAAGTCCAATCACAAATCCACTAGACTCACCACACACAATATCCACAAGGGTACATGAACAACAACGAGAAACTAAGATACAAGGTAGAGTTCATTCCAAATCCCATGGGGATATGGGGCCTTGAATCTACTAGCGGATCTTGCCTCTTAAGGGGCCTTGGCATCCTCTATGTGGTCTTCTGACATGGAGGCATCTCCATGGGAGGAGGTAGTACATGGAGCTATGCTCAACAAAATATATGCACAAGCTTAGCCAACCAAAGGAAGGAGGAGGGATGGAGTATATATAGTGCCAACCATGAAGGGGTAAGTGAGAGTAGATACAATCCACTCAAGGCCACACACTCACGTAAGGCCGGATGATTCGGGCATCGTCCGGATGATTTGGATGGGGGTCCTAATGATCCGTCTTCACTGAATACTTCTGATATCCACTGGGCATTTATACAAATGATCCGGATGGGGGTCCCGATGATCTGGGCGTCGTCCGGATCGTCCTGGAGGAGGTCCGGATGATCCGGCCAGGTGCAGACCTGCACTTCCTTCAGCTTCTGGACTACGTCTTCTTCTGTCTCCGCTTCCAAAATGTCCTCGCGGATGGTGTAGTCGTACGTAGGTGCTCGCACTCGTCCTCTATGAAGCTCCGACATTACCTATGTATGCACACGGGAGGGGTGTCAAGTAGTATACTATTCTCGAGGGGCACAAGATGACACGTGTAAAGGAGAAGATTCACCATTGTACATATGAAGTAGATGTAGCACGTGTCACTTGGCAAAGGGACTCTTGCCATGGTGATGTTTGTAGGATGCTCCGTATCACCCACGCTCAGTGTCAGAACATACAGATCTCGGGTATGGCGGCAAGGTTGAGATCGGATCGAGGGTCATAGAAGACAAGGAACACAAGGCTATTACCCAGGTTTGGGCCCTCTCAACGGGGTAAAACCCTACGTCCTGCTCTTATTGTATTGATGTTGTAGAAATTATAGAGTTGATCTACCTTGAGGTCATGAGTTTGTTGGCTAAACCTAAGGGTTATGACATTGCCTATATCTATCCCTTCGATAGGCTAAACCCCACGGTTTATTTAGGCACTTGGGTTATCTAGGGTTACAAGAATGATAGTTACTATCTATGGATTACATGTCGAACAAATCATACTTTCTATGGAGTGCATGCCAAGTCTTTGGCAGAATCCAGAGTGTTCACTCTTCATCACAAGGCCTCTAAAGTCCTTCTCCTTGATGGTCCCCCAATCCGGCCAATTGAGTAAAACACATCGAATGAGGCTAGGACTTCCTTCGTAGCCCCGGAACTACTCTTCGATGCCAAGCAAAGGGAACTTCATCAGACAATCTTGTTTGGACTTCGACTCGACAAACAACTTCAATAGCTCTCCAGTGATCTGTGCGGCACCTTCTTTCATTCGAAGTGTTTACGTAAGTCTCGGAGACCAAAGCATTGACCAATATTGAAACAAGGTACTAACAACTTGTTTTGAATCGTCATATTAATGAAATCATGCCTATCGGTTATAACTTACACGAAACATGGTTCGAGGTAACTCTTTGCAGGTTGTATGAAAACAGAGATTGTTCCCCGCATTCGGCGGATATCATCAATCAAGTATCACGCCTCATGCGTGTACAATGGCTTCATCTAATCTGATAGAGGCGAAGTTGTCCCTGTCTTTCAATGAGACCGTGGGTATCGTTTTGGTGGAGTAGACTTTGACGATCCGACTACGAACGTGTGAGGACGTCGCGCCTTAGCCATCGCTAAACCAACTCCGAGAGGTTATTGATCACACTGGAGCACGATCAACCTGACCACGAAGGTCTGTTTCCTGCACGCAAACGAAGAACAAGCAAGAAACCAAGATTGCAATCAAGATACTGCGAATATAAGAGGAAAGCTTTATTGATGAAGGTGGGGTTCTATGACGCCTTTGTGTGGTCGTAGAACAAAAACGAAGAACAAGAAGTTACAGCTATGGCGAACTTGTAATCTGAACAAAACACAAGTCTAAACGGTACCCTAAGGGTTGTATATATGAGGGAATAGAGAGACAATTTCGTGACCCTTTGAGGAGGCGCCCAAAAACAGCCCTAAACCTGGTTTCCCCACACATACGGACTCTAAAAATATCCTATATTATGGTATTTCGAAATTACATGGTCCTGGCCCAAAAATAATGTGGTGCAACACCTATAATAGCCTATGGACGAAATTTATAAAGTGGCGTCTTGAATATTGATACGTCTCCAACATATCTATATTTTTTTATGGCTCCATGCTATTATACTATCAACTTGGGATGTCTTATATGCATTTATATGCCATTTTATATCAATTTTGGGACTAACCAATTAACTCAGTGCCTAGTGCCAGTTTCTATTTTTTTCCATGTTTTTGACCTTTTTCAAAGAAGAATATTAAACGGATTCCAAACGGAATAAAACCTGCAGGATGATTTTTTTTCCATAACAGAAGATACGCAGAGGACTTGAGAACCAAGGCAGGAGGTCTCGGGGGAGGTCACGAGCCCCCTAGGCGCACCCTGGGGGGGTTGCGCCTAGCAGGATCGTGGGCCCCCCCGTGGCTCCTCTGCTCTACCTCTTTCGCCTATAAATTCCCAAAAATTCCGAAACCTCCAAAGAGAGCCACGAAAATACTTTTCCGCCGCCGCAAGCTTCTGTCTCCGCAAGATCCCATCTGGGGACCATTCTGGTGCCCTGCCGGATGGGGATTCGGACACGAAGGGCTTCTTCATCAACACCATTGCCTCTCCAATGATGCGTGAGTAGTTCACCACAGACCTTCGGGTCCATAGCTAGTAGCTAGATGGCTTCTTCTCTGTCTTGGATCTTCAATACAAAGTTCTCCATGATCTTCATGGAGATGTAGTAGATGTAACTTTCTTTTGCGGTGTGTTTGTCGAGATCCAATGAATTGTGGATTTATGATTAGATTATCTTTGAATATTATTTGAGTCTCCTCTGATTTCTTATATGCATGATTTCGTATCCTTGTAATTCTCTTCGAGTTATGGGTTTTGTTTGGCCAATATGATCTATAATTCTTGCAATGGGAGAAGTGCTTGGTTTTGGGTTCATACCGTGCAGTGCCCTCACCGAGTGACAGAAAGGGTAGCGAGGCACGCATCGTGTTGCTGCCATCAAGGGTAAAAACATGGGGTTTATATCATATTGCATGAATTTATCCCTGTACATCTTGTCTTCTTGCTTAAGGCGTTACTCCATTTGTTATGAACTTAATACACTAGATGCATGCTGGATAGCGGCCGATGTGTGGAGTAATAGTAGTAGATGCAGACAGTATCGGTCTACTTGTCTCGGACGTGATGCCTATATGTATGATCATTGCCTTAGATATCATCATGACTTTGCGCGATTCTGTCAATTTCTTGACAGTAATTCGTTCACCCACCGTTAAACTTGCTATCATGAGGGAAGCCTCTAGTGAACACTATGGCCCCCGAGTCTATTTTACACATCATATATTTAGATCTACCAAAAATACTTTGCTCCACTTTTATTTCTATTTACCTTTCATCTCTATCAGATCTCACCTTGCAAGTAATCGTGAAGGGATTGACAACCCCTTCATCGCGTTGGGTGCAAGTTTGTTTGTTTTTGCGCAGGTGCATTGGTGCCTCATCTTGATACTCCTACTGGATTGATACCTTGGTTCTCAAATTGAGTGAAATACTTATCGCTAGTTTGCTGCATCACCCTTTCCTCTTCAAGGGAAATACCAACGCAAGCTCGAGAAGTAGCAAGAAGAATTTCTGCCGTCGTTGCCGGGGAGTATTCAAGTGAAGTATATCTACCAAGTACCTATCGCAAACTCATCTCTTGCATTTACATTCTTTGCCTTTTGCCTCTCGTTTTCCTCTCCCCCACTTTTAAAACAAAATTTACAAAAATATTTGCCTTTTTCGTTCACCCTTCTATTTGCTTGCATCTTCACTTGCTAAAAATCTATTGAAATGGGTCCTCATCCACTTGCTAATCTTTTCAAAATACCAAATTATGATGAACAATTTTCTAGTGAGTTGAGTGCACTTGACTATCTCTATGGAGTTTTGTTCGAAAATCATGAATCTGAAAATTTTGATGAAGTGTTGAAAGAAGAAAATTATAAAGTGGTTCATGATATTTGCTTGAATGAAAAACATGATTGCCATGTTGTTAGTATGGATTATCTAAATATCTTTGATGCTAATGATACACAAAACCACAAGCTTGGGGATACTATGCCTCATGAAGATGATATTTTTTGTTTCCCAAGTTTTGGTGATGACCCATATGCTATAATTGCTCATGAAAAGAATGCTTTCTGCGATAGTTATATTGTAAGATTCCTTCATGATGTTACTGAAAATTACTATGAGAGAGGAACATATGCTTTTACATATTGCAATAATAGCAAGCTTCCTCTCTATGTGTTCAACATTTTGAAGTTATGCTTGTTTTGCCTTCCTATGCTAGTTAATTCTTGTTCCCATAAATTGTTCGCTCATAAAATTCCTATGCATAGGAAGTATGTTAGACTTAGATGTGATTTTCACATGCTTTATGATGCTCTCGTTGTGCTTAAATTCTTGTCTTTTTTGTGAGCATCATTGAATTATCAATGCCCAACTAAAAGGGCGTTAAACGATAGCGCTTGTTGGGAGGCAACGCAATGAATAAATTTATTTTTGCTTTTCACTTTCTGTTTTGTTGAGTGCACACCATCATGATTGTGTGTATTATGTTTTAATTAGTGTTTGTTCCAAGTAGAACCTTTATGATTAGTTTTGGTGATAGTTGTTTAATCATGCTGGAAAAAGACAGAAACTTTGTGCTCACGAAATTATTTTTAATTCCTATCCAGAAAGACCTTTTCAGTTGATTCTTTTTGCTGCTGATTGATATGCAAATTGCCCTGTTTTCATAAGTTTTAAGAATTTTTGGGATAGCAGAGGTATACGAAATATACAGATTACTACAGACTGTTCTGTTTTTGACAGATTCTGTTTTTGTTGTGTTGATTGCTTATTTTGATGAAACTATGGTTAGTATCGGGGGGGGGGGGGGGGGGGGGTACAAGCCATGGAAAAGTGAGAATACAGTAATATAATATCAATCTAAATGGAAATAAAGTTTACTACAGTACCTAAAAAGTTTGTAGTTTGTTTTCTTATGCTAATGATATCACGAGTTTCTGTTTAAGTTTTGTGTTGTGAAGTTTTCAGGTTTTGGGTGATGATCTTATGGACAATGGAACAAAGAGTGGAAAGAGCTTAAGCTTGGGGATGCCCAAGAGATCCCAAGCCAAATTCATGGACAACAAAAAGCCTAAGCTTGGGGATGCCCCGGGAAGGCATCCCCTCTTTCGTCTTCAATCCATCGGTAACGTTACTTGGATCTATATTTTTATTCACCACATCATATGTGTTTTGCTTGGAGCGTCGTGTATTATAGGAGTCTTTACTTTTTTATCACAATCATCCATGCTGCACACCTTTTTGAGAGGGACATGCACTCATCATGAATTTGTTAGAATACTCACTGAGCTTCACTTATATCTTTTGAGCTAGGCAATTTAGCTCCCATAAGCTTCACCTATATCTTTTGAGCTAGATAATGTTGCTCCCATGAGCTTCACTTTTATCTTTTTAGCTAGATAATTTTTCTCTAGTGCTTCACTTAATCTTTTTAGAGCACGACAGTGTCATATTTTGTAGAAATAAAAACTCTCGATCTTCACTTATATCCTTTTGAGAGCGCTCTCTCTAAGTAACTTGGTAATTGGCGTGTGCTATGAAATTAGTCCTAAATATGATAGGCATCCAAAGAGGATATCATAAAAACTTTCATATTCGAGTGCAATGATTAGTAAGAGACGTTTGATTCCTCAAAATTAGTTTTGAGATATGGATATGGTAATATTAGAGTCGTGTTAGTAGGGTGTTGTGAATCTAGAAATACTTGTGTTGAGGTTAGTGATTCCCGTAGCATGCACTTATGGTGAACCGCTATGTTAGGAAGTCGGAGCATAATTGATTTATTGATTGTCATCCTTTGTGTGGCGGTCGGGATCGCACGATGGTTAACACCTACAAACCCTTCCCCTATGAGTATGTGTTTAGCTCTTTGTTTTGATTACTAAAAAAACTTTCGCAATAAGTATATGAGTTCTTCATGACTAATGTGAGTCCATGGTATAGATGCACTATCACCTTCCACCATTGCTAGCCTCTCTAGTGCCGCGCAACTTTCGCCGGTGCACAAACCCACCATATACCTTCCTCGAAACTGCCACCATACCTACCTGTTATGGCATTTTCATAGCCATTCCGAGATATATTACCATGCAACTTCCACCGTTCCGTCTCATGACATGTGCCATCACTTTCATATTGCCACTGCATGACCGTAAGACAGCTAGCGAGATGTTTCAACATCACACGCTAAGCTAGACCGTTGCACATCCCGGTACACTGCCGAAGGCATTTCATATAGAGTCATTATTGTTCTAAGTATTGAGTTGTAATTCAATAAAAGTGTGATGATCATAATTATTAGAGCATTGTCCCATGTGAGAAAATAAATAAAAAAGAGGCCAAAGATGCCCACCAAAAAAAGAGTCCAAAGATCCCAAACAAAAAAAATGATGAGAGAAAAAGAGAGAAGGGACAATGCTACTATCTTTTTCCACACTTGTGCTTCAAAGTAGCACCGTGTTCTTCATGATAGAGTGTCTCTTGTTTTGTCACTTTCATATACTAGTGGGAATTTTCATTATATAACTTGGCTTGGATATTCCAATGATGGGCTTCCTCAAAATTGCCCCGGGTCTTCGTGAGCAAGCAAGTTGGGTGCACACCCACTAGTTTTTCTTTTTCAGCTTTCATACACTTATAGCTCTAGTGCATCTGTTGCATGGAAATCCCTACTCATTCACATTGATATCTATTGATGGGCATCTTCATAGCCCATTGATACGCCCAGTCGATGTGACCATCTCCTCCTTTTTGCCTCACCTATAGTGCTATATTCCATGGCTGACGCTCATGTATTGCGTCAGAGTTGAAAAGGTTTGAGAAAGTAAGAGTGTGAAAACAATTACTTGGCCAATATCGGGGTTTTTCATGATTTAAATTCGTTGTGTGGGGATGATGGAGCATAGCCAGACTATTTCATTTTGTAGGGATAACTTTCTTTGGCCTTGTTATTTCAAAAGTACATGATTACTTTGCTAGTATGCTTGAAGTATTATTGTTTTCATGTCAATATTAAACTATTGTTTTGAATCTTATGGATCTGAACATTCATGCCACAATAAAGAAGTTACGAAGAACAAATATGTTAGGTAGCATTCCACATCAAAAATTCGGTCTTTATCACTTCCCTACTCGAGGACGAGCAGGAGTTAAGCTTGGGGATGCTTGATACGTCTCCAACGTATCTATAATTTTTGATGGTTCCATGCTATTATATTATCAACTTGGCATGTCTTATATGCATTTATATGCCATTCTATAACATTTTCGGGACTAACCTATTAACTCAGTGCCTAGTGCCAGTTTCTGTTTTTTCCGTGTTTTTGACCTTTTTCAGAAAAGAATATTAAACGGAGTCCAAATGGAATAAAACCTGCGGGATGATTTTTTCCATAACAGAAGACATGCAGAGGACTTGAGAACCAAGGCACGAGGTCTTGGGAGAGGTCACGAGCCCCTAGGCGCGCCCTAGGGGGGCGCGCCTCGCAGGCTCGTGGGCCCCCCGTGGCTCATCTGCCCTACCTCTTTCGCCTATAAATTCCCAAAAAATTTGAAACCTCCAAAGAGAGCCACGAAAATACTTTTCCGCCGCCGCAAGCTTCTCTCTCCGCAAGATCCCATCTGGGGACCGTTCTGGTACCCTGTCGGAGGGGGATTCGGACACGGAGGGCTTCTTCATCAACACTATTGCCTCTCCGATGATGCGTGAGTAGTTCACCACAGACCTTTGGGTCCATAGCTAGTATCTAGATGGCTTCTTCTCTCTCTTCGATCTTCAATACAAAGTTCTCCATCATCTTCATGGAGATCTATCAGATGTAACTTTCTTTTGCGGTGTGTTTGTCGAGATCTGAGGAATTGTGTATTTATGATCACATTATCTATGAATATTATATGAGTCTCCTATGATTTCTTATATGCATGATTTTGTATCCTTGTAATTCTCTTTGAGTTATGGGTTTCGTTTGGCCAACTTGATCTATAATTCCTGCAATGAGAGAAGTGCTTGGTTTTGGGTTCATACCGTGCGGTGTACTCACCCAGTGACAGAAAGGGTAGCGAGGCACACATCATGTTGTTGCCATCAAGGGTAAAAAGATGGGGTTTATATCATATTGCATGAATTTATCCCTCTACATCATGTCATCTTGCTCAAGGCGTTACTCCGTTTGTTATGAACTTGATACACTAGATGCATGCTGGATAGCGGTCGATGTGTGGAGTAATAGTAGTAGATGCAGACAATATCGGTCTACTTGTCTCGGACATGATGCCTATATGTATGATCATTCCCTTAGATATCATCATGACTTTGCGCGATTCTATCAATTTCTCGACAATAATTCGGTCACCCACCGTAATACTTGCTATCATGAGAGAAGCCTCTAGTGAACACTATGGCCCCCGGGTCTATTTTACACATCATATATTCACATCTACCAAAAATACTTTTCTGCACTTTTATTTCTATTTACCTTTCATCTCTATCAGATCTCACCTTGCAAGTAATCGTGAAGGGATTGACAACCCCTTCATCGCGTTGGGTGCAAGTTTGTTTGTTTTTGCGCAGGTGCATTGGTGCCTCATCTTGATACTCCTACTGGATTGATACCTTGGTTCTCAAATTGAGGGAAATACTTATCGCTACTTTGCTGCATCACCCTTTCCTCTTAAAGGGAAAAACCAACGCAAGCTCAAGAAGTAGCAAATATTTCGTCCAAAGCCTTCATGCTACATTTTTCTCTCCCGCGCGTGCACCTTCTTCTCCATGCTTGATCCCGCTCCAACGGATATCCTTCCTGTCCATGCTAGGTCCTTCATTCATGAGCACAACAAAAGTATCTAACTTAGGCAACATCATATGTTCATGAACATTAGAAGTATTCCCAAGAAACAAAAGTACCTGGTAATTCAATTGGCGTGCACGAGCTCTAGTAACTGGTCGAGTATGTATAGCAGCTGGGGTTGTGGGTGTAACAATGGTGTTGATGTCCTCATCATCCTCCCCTTCTTGAACTGAAGTCGTCCTCGACGGAAGCTCATCTTCCTCACCCAAATATGGCTTCAAATCTGCAATGTTAAAAGTGGGACTAACCCCAAAATCTACAGGTAGCTCAAGTCTATATGCATTATAATTTATTTTCTCTAACACTTTGAAAGGACCATCAACATGCGGCATTAATTTTGACTTGCGCAAATCAGGAAACCTATCCTTCCGCAAATGCAACCAAACAAGATCTCCAGGTGCAAATACAACATGTTTTCTACCCTTATCTCCAGCAAGTTTATATTTAGCATTCATGCGCTCAATGTTTTCCTTAGTTAACTCATGCATCTTTAATATCAAATCAGCATGTTCTTTAGCATCAAAACTAACCTTCTACGAAGATGGAAAAGGTAACAAATCAATAGGTGCACGAGGTAGGAAACCATACACAACTTGAAAAGGACACATCGTTGTAGTAGAATGCGGCGAACGATGATAAGCAAATTCAATATGAGGCAATCATTCTTCCCATAGTTTTAGATTGTTCTTCAAAACAGCCCTAAGCATAGTAGACAAAGATCTATTGACTACTTCAGTTTGTCCATCAGTTTCGGGGTGACATGTAATACTAAATAGTAATTTTTTCCCCAACTTAGCCCATAAACATCGCCAAAAGTGGCTAAGAAATTTAGCATCATGATCTGAAACAATCGTATTTGGCACACCATGCAAGCGAAAAATTTCACGATAGAACAAATCAGCCACATTAGAGGCATCATCACTTTTATGACATGGTATAAAGTGTGCCATTTTAGAAAATCTTTCCACGACAACAAATATGATATCCCTCCCCTTCTTTGTTCGAGGTAAACCTAAAACAAAGTCCATAGATATATCCTCCTAAGGAACACTAGGTACAGGCAAAGGCATATATAAACCATGAGGGTTGAGTCGTGACTTTGCTTTTTGACATGTCGTGCAACGAGCAACAAAACGCTCAACATCCCGTCGCATCCTTGGCTAAAAGAAATGTGTAGCAAGTACGTCCTCCGTCTTCTTTACACCAAAGTATCCCGTCAATCCTCCTCCATGCGCCTCCTCTAACAACAAAAGATGAACGGAGCTAGCTGGAATGCATAGCTTGTTAGCACGAAACACAAATCCATTCTTAATTATGAACTTATTCCATGTTCTCCCTTCTTTACAATTTTCCAACACATCTTTGAAATCAGGATCATGCACATATTGATCTTTGATGGTCTCCAAACCAAATACTTTAAAGTCAAGTTGTGCAAGCATAGTATAATGACGAGACAAAGCATCAGCAATAACATTTTCTTTACCCTTCTTGTGTTTAATGACGTACGGGAAAGTGTCAATGAATTCAACCCATTTAGCATGTCTATGATTCAGTTTTGCATGACAATATGTTTCAAACATTCATGATCAAAATGTATGACAAATTCTTTGGGCCATATGTTTCCAAAGTCCGAACAAGAGCATATAATTCCTTATCATAAGTAGAATAATTCAGACTAGGCCCACTTAATTTTTCAGGAAAGTATGCAAGAGGTTTACCACCTTGTAATAACAGACCTCCTAATCCAATTCCACTAGCATCACATTCAACCTCAAAAGTCTTATGAAAATCAGGTAGTTGGAGTGAAGGAGCATGTGTTAACTTATCTTTCAAAACCGTGAAGGCTTCTTTCTGTGCAGTACCCCATGAATAAGGCACATCCTTCTTTGTAAGCTCATTGAGAGGTGCAGCAATGGTGCTAAAATCTGTCACAAAACGCCTATAGAACCCGGCGAGTCCAAGGAAACTCCTCACTTGTGTGATCGTTCTGGGCTGCGGCCAACTCCCAATAGCTTCAATCTTGGCTTTATCAACTTCAATTCCCTGTGGAGTAACAACATAGCCAAGAAAAGATACTCAGTCTGTGCAAAAGGTGCACTTCCCAAGGTTACCAAATAGACGTGCATCACGTAGAGCAGTAAAAACAGCACGGAAATGATCCAAGTGTTCCTCCAAAGATCTACTATAAATCAGTATATCATCAAAGTATACTACCACAAATAGTCCAATGAAAGCACGTAAAACCTCATTCATTAATCTCATGAAGGTGCTAGGTGCATTAGTCAATCCAAAAGGCATAACTAACCACTCATATAAGCCAAACTTAGTTTTAAATGTCGTTTTCCATTCATCTCCCAATTTCATGTGAATTTGATGGTATACAATACGCAAGTAAACTTTGGAGAAAATTGTATAGCCACTTAATTCATCAAGCATATCATCTAGCCTAGGAATAGGATGACGATAACGAATAGTAATATTAATAGTGCCTCTACAATCAACACACATACGCGATGTACCATCCTTTTTTGCACTAGATTAATAGGAACAACACAAGGACTAAGAGATTCACGTATATAACCTTTGTCGCATAATCTATTTCATCTCCTCTAGATGATTTAGTAGTCTTATTGTGTTGCTCAAACCAACTTCGAGAGGTTATTGATCACACCGGAGCATGATCAACCTGACCACGAAGGTTTGTTTCCTGCACGCAGACGAAGAACAAGCAAGAAACCCAGATTGCAATCAAGATATTGCGAATATAATAGGAAAGCTTTATTGATGAAGGTGGGGTTCTATGACACCTTTGTCTGGTCATAGAACACAAACGGAGAACGCGAAGTTGCAGCTATGGAGAACTTGTAATCTAAACAAAAACCAAGTCTAAACGGTGCCCTAAGGGCTATATATATGAGGGAATAGAGAGGCAATTTCGTGACCCTTGGAGGAGGGGTCTGAAAACAGCCCTAAACTCGGTTTCCCCACACATACGGACTCTAAAAATAGCCTATATTATGGTATTTCGAAATTACATGGGACTGGCCCAAAAATAAGGTAGCGCAACACCTATAATAGCCTATGGACGAAATTTAGAAAGTGACGTCTTGAATATTTCCTCCAAATCCCTCATGCTCTCCTTATGGTGGCTTTAGAGTGCAAAAATCACTAGTGGAAAATCCATTGTTCTCTCCCGCGTGTGCACCTTCTTCTCCATGCTTGATCCCACTCCAACGGATATCCTTCTTGTCCATGCTAGGTCATTCATTCATGAGCACAAAAAAATATCTAACTTAGGCAGCATCATATGTTCATGAACATTAGAAGTATTCCCAAGAAACGAAAGTACCTCGTAATTCAATTAGCGTGCACGAGCTCTAGTAAATGGTCCAGTATGTATAGCAGCTGGGGTTGTGTGTGTAACAATGGTGTTGATGTCCTTATCATAATCGAAACATGGAGATTTCACTAGTGTGGTTAAGGGGACCGTTCATATTTCCACTGGCCTGTAAAGGCCCAGGGTGGTTAATCCCTTCTCCCTGTGCTTCCTTATTGCTCCTGCATCGAGACATCCTCCACTTCCAGTGAACACCGACACTCCCTATTTAAGCTTTTCCACTTAAATGGTAGACGTGGATTCAAAGGGGTAGTGGGCCCATTCGAAGGTGGATCTCGCCACCATCGACGTGATATGGGAAGCGGCTATATTCTCGCATGTGTCGCCTTTAGGGTGCCCAAGCCCAACAAGTGCATCCCCACTCATCAAGCTGGGGTGCGGGTCATCTTCATTTCCCACCTTGTTAGACGTATAGGCTCCCCCTACATCAATTCGTTCGGGTTTCTTTTCTTCTACGGGATCGATTTCTACAACCTCGCCTCCAATTCCATCCTCCACCTTGCTGGCTTCACCATAGTATGTGAGGCCTTCTTAAGGATCCCATGACACTTTGGCTTGCAGTTAAATACCTTCTATTGCATGTCAAAGAGCGGTGACGATCGACGTGGAGGCGGTGACCTCGCCGAATGCAGCAGGGAGATCATCAACTAACACTAGAAGGTGGTATGGTTGAAGGGAACTTATGTGGAGATGGTAAAGATGTGGTAGAAGGAGTGGGTTTATATCACTAAGCCCCACGCCGAGAACCTAGATGCGTCCCCACCCTTCACAGGGCTGCCTTCGAGGAAGCTGAACTCCTGGCAGCCGAAAGGGGTGGACTGGGGCAACCCTGAGGAGATCTCCATCCTCGAGTCAAAGATCCAAAAGCTCGGGAGACTCGGTAACTTGATGGGCTTCATCGACGTCATGCTGCACCACGAAATCCTAAAAATCCATCTGCGGGCCAACCCGATGTGGGTCTTCAATCCCGAGGACCCACAAACAATCCACTACTTTTTTGTGCTAACATGGACAGTATATGGACGTCCCTCTTCAAGCCAAAGTTGACCAAGTACCCCACGGACGGGACCAAGTGTGGCTACTCAATGACGCACGACCTGAATCAGGTAAGCTTTCCTTCCATTAAACCTCTACATCCAAAGTCGATTCTTAAAAATGTGATATTTATTTCCATATGCAGAAGTAGCTCAATCATGCACCAAGCATAAATTGCCCCGCCCCTCGGTCCAAAGATGTCATCTTTCCTTATCTCCATACGCTTCTAACCGAGGCACCTCCAAAGCCCTTGGCCAATCCTCGAAGGGATCTAGGGAGGAAAAGGAAGAAGTTTCGAGGTCTTAAAATCGAGGAACCCTTGGATTACAAGCCCGGGGATTTCAACTCCGGCTCCTCGGATGAAGGATCCAAATAGGAGGAGGAGAGTGTGAACGACTCCCCTCCGAGGAAAAGTGTGACATCCAAGGACACTGCTGGGGTGGAGACCCCCCGAGGTCGGAGACACCTTGCGAAGGTCTCCGACATCCTGTCCAGCAAGGCCAAGGCCAAGATTATTCTTACCTCCTGAGAGAGGGAGGAGTCAGGGGCCAAAAAGCAAAGGCCGCCACCTAAGAGGTACCCCCTTTAATTCTTATCGTGTGCTTCATCTAGATTCTATATGTTTTGTTTGGTCTTCTCTACACCCCTTCTTTCTTACCTTGGACCTAGTTAGGAGTCCCAACCAATGGGTGATCAAACGGGCTTCCTCCAGGCAGCTCATCTGATGGGCATCGTCCTTCCCCAACTACACACGAATTGTCGGGGGAGGCGACCTCGCCGACTGCACTCCTACATACTATGGGAGGTAGTTCCAGCCCGCCCATGATCGTAGTCGAGTATTCGGACGTTAGGGACCCGCTGACAAACCTTCCTTCTTCGATAGAAGGAACAACACTAGGAGAACCAGCGTCCTTGGTTCTCGAAGCCGCCGAGACGACTCGGCCATCCACCTAAGTTGCCCCATCACCGCTACGGAAAGAGCCGAGGTGGTCTGCTCACCTCTGCCTGCCAGAGGGCAGGTGCTCCAGGGGGCGAGGAGGTGGAAGCAGTCGTGGGGGAGCTTCCCTCCATGTCGAGCACCGCCCAATGAAGGGCGCGATGCTGCAAAGCTACCAGACTGCGGATGCCGGCATGCAGGGGGCCTTCAGAGGCCTCTTGCAAGGCTTTGAGGTAATAAATGCCTATGTTTATTTTTGACAATACAACCAAGCTATATAAATACTAGTAGCTAAGGTATGATAAATGATTTTTAGAAAAAATGTGCTTGGTCCGAGGACAGTAGTTGTCTAACAACAATAGCCCCCAAGCCCTTAGTGAGATCAGAGGATCTTGGTTAGGGGGTCTTAATAGGGAAAGAGAGAATAGCAGTAACCTCTGATCCGATTAGAGATCGATGTGTGTAAGTGAAGCTAGTGCCCCTTAGTTATTTTGGTGTACTGAAGACATATAAATTAAGAGACTAATGTGTCTATGACTGTGCATAGTCTCTATAAGTCACTGAAGAGTTTGAGTTGTTCGAAGAATATCAACCACTAAAAATGAATGTCTTCAGCTGAAGACTTTTATAATTCCTCGAAGACTTTGAAACCAAGGAAATTGGTGTGTCCTTGAAGATATTGATATGAGGACTTTGAGGCGTGAAGATTTTTTCTCGTTGTTTCATTTTATTTCTTTTGAGTCATAGAACCACCGTACTATTAAAGGGGGTCGAGGTAAAACTAAGGAAAATTTTCCAAGTGATGCTCATCTCAAAGCCCACACATACCCAATCCTTCGAGTGAAGCCTTTGGAAATCTTGTAAAGTTTAGTCAATTTCTTCAATGATAGAGACGAAGATATTCTGGTCTCCAAGGAAATTTCTCTAACCGAGGAGTTAGGATTTCACCAGTCCGAATTACCTACAATTGAGTAATATGAGAGACATGAGGACTTTCACCACTTGAAAGTTTCGACCGTTGTTGCGCCACTCGCGAGTTGTCCCCAAACCTTATCCACACAACGGTCATATAATTGGGGCATTTATATCAAATCATGTTGGGATTTCTCCGAGGCTATAAATAGCCACCACCCATAACCACTAGGTGGTTGGCTGCTCCACGAGAGAAACTGACACATGTCATTTGAGAGAAACCCATTCCTCGAAGACATCTGAGAGAAAATCATCAGTGAGGAAAAACCCCAAGCACCCAAACCAAAACCTAAAAAACCCAAAGTGATTGAGGATCACTGAAGATATTGTTCCTGTGTATAACCAATGATTGTTACCTTTGAAGAATGTGCATCTTCCAGACGGTTAGGCTTCACTGGTCTAGAGCATCTAGCAGTAAATTCTGGATTGTCGGGTGGTCGAGTTTGTGAGGGTTTGGAAGTATGCCCTAAAGACTTACCATGAGTGTTGGGCGAGGATTGTGTGTCCTTAGCTCAAGGAGAATATAGTATTGACTTAATGTCTTAGGACTGTGTGTCCTCTGGTTTAAAAACCAAGCCACTCCAAACCAAACATACGAATATCACAATAGTTGAAACTGGGTCATCAAACCACTGTCTTCACGGAGTACCTGGTTTTATTTCCTAAACCCTTCTATTTCTTCATTTATGTGTTTATGAAATTGATCGTTACTATATGAAGAACTTTACTTGAGGACTTCCGCAATTTCCTCATCTCAAATTCTTCAAATCACTTGTTCTTCACCTACTTATCCTGATCACACTACTCGCGTTAATTGTCTGTATCATTTCACCATAAAGACTATGCTTTTGTTGTGTTGCTCTTACTCCTGAGTACTTATTCCATTGCAAGCTATTCGTGACTTAGCAATTTCTCCAAAGGGAAATTCCTCAGTGACGAATTTATAAAAATTGCCTATTCACCCCCCCCCTTCTAGTCGATATAACGCACTTTCAATTGGTATCGGAGCAAGGTACTCCCTTGTTCTATGTGATATTGGTTTAACCACCTCGAGTTTTAGTTATATCGACCGCATGTATGATGAAGGTCACTTCAGGATGCCCTACATTTGAAGGGACGGACAACCCCTATTGGAAGAACACGATGTGCATGCATCTTGAAGCAATTGACAACAATCTCTGGTTTGTTGTGGCAAGGGGTGTTCCCAGTGTGTCTGAAACTATGAACGCTGCTGATGTGAAGATATTCAAGCAACTCCACTCTCAAGCAAAGAATATCATCTATGGCCATCTGAGCAAACCCCAGTATGGCAGAGTGAGTGCTTTGGGAACTGGAAAGCTCATCTAGGACAGGTTGTCTAAGGTCAACGAAGGAGTATCTACTCAACATGACTCTCGGATTGATATTCTTCGCAATCTCTTCAACCGCTTCAAAAGATTCGATAATGAAAATTGTCACCAAACCTTCGATCACCTCAGTGATATCTCCAACGAGCCACAGGATCTTGGGTCCAATGACATCACCGACCATGAGGTTGTTAAGAAACTACTGAAATCTCTTGATTATTCATTTGATACACTAGTTCTAATTATTCAAGAGCGTACAAACTACAATTTACTAGATCCTGCTGATATTCTTGCGAGACACAATACTCATGAATACCAACAAGCTGAGAAGAGAGATCTCTATGTACCAAGCTACGGAAGATCTCGTGTGCTGAAGGGAAATGCTATTTCCTCATCTGAAGAAGAATCTAATTGCAGTCTTGGTGGTCCTGCAGAATTTGGTCAGGAACTTGCTACGCTTGTGAGGACATTCGAGAAGTTCTCCACACGAGGTCAGTTTGGAAAATCTTCAAGAACAGATCTGAGGAAATCAAAATCTTCATCTGAGGACTACAATATAAGAACTTTCCATAAATGTAAGAAGTCTGGTCACTACATTGCTGATTGTCCTCGCTGGGTAAAGGAATCAAAAAAGAAGAAGAAGTACAAGAATGACAGTTGTGATGACTCAAAGAAAAATAAGAAATCTTCAAAATCCTCATCATCAAATTCCTCATCACACAAGAAGAACAGTTACGGGAAGGCTCAGCCTCTCATTGGCAAGGAATGGATTCTCAGGAAGAATTTGAGGAATGTGACGAAGAGAAAGGATATGAGGAGGAGTCAGAGTCATTTGTGGCATGCCTAGCACTGGCAACCACATTTGTCAGCAAGTCCATCTTGGACCTCGAAGAAAATGATAACGTCAACAACACTAATGATTGCGACGACGACTTTGCTCCCACCTATTGCTTCGTGGCAAAAGGTGCCAAGGTACCCAAACACATGTCCTCTTGTGGCTCAAGTGAGTCTGAACCTGATGATTATTAGAAACACATCTACTACAAGTTTGCTAATATTGGCACTAAGCAACAAAATGCCCTTAAAAAGCTTTAGAAAGTGCTAGACAAAAGTGATGACATGTTGAACGAGGAAATGGATCAGACTCAAATGCTGACTACTGTTGTTCAAAGGCTTCAGTATAAGTTTGACAATCTTCAAGAATGTCATGACACTCTCTTGGCTGATCATCAGAAGATTTCTTATGATTTCTTCCAAGAAAGCAAGATCTTGAGAAACTAAGAGCATCTCATGATCATCTTAGAAGTGAAAATGATTCTTTGCTCTCTCCACAGATTAGTTCCGCTCAGGAAGAATTCATTCCACCATGCATGAAATGCATCAAATGTGAATCTACTAATTCTTCACCTGAAAGTTCAAATGCTTCTATTGCTACAAATTCTTCAACTGCATAAAGTTCAAATGGTCACAAATTCCTCACTTGAGTAACACACAAATGTCACTGACATAAATGCACGGTTGAAGGAATTATATGTGACAGGGATATAAAAAATCCTCAAAGGGCAGCAAACCCTTTGCGGTGTGATCAAAAAGAAGATCCGAACACAAACCCTAGGAAAGAGGGTATTGCATTCGAGAGGAAATCGAATGCTGATGGATCATACTAGGAACCTGAGTAGTATCCCAAAACCTCATGGGTTGCTGCAAAAGGAACTCCCGTAGATCCATCTACATTATCAGGCTTTGCATGTGAAACTTTATATTCCTTTGATGAGTCATTTGACTCCAACTATAAACTGTTCAAACATCATAATGGTGAAGTATTTGCTAGATATTTTGGAATTAACTAAATGAATAGACCACTCTTGTGGAAAATCTGGATTACTAAAGGAAACTTGGAAAATCTTCACGGGAATCTCCTCGTGACACCACCCGTGAAGAACAGGAACCCGACATCAAATTCCTCAAGTGGACCACAATCTTCACAAGGATCAAATTCCTTATATAATAAAAATTTTGCTCATACTTGTGCTAATGCTTATGATATGCAGGGAAACTACAAGGGTCATGAATATGTGCATTATTCCTCAAGTCATTATGTTCGTAAATCCTCGAAGAATATATCTGCATATGGATTTGAGTGAATTTCTCTGCATATGGATTCGAGTCACTAACCCCCCTCCTATGAAACGAAGTGCAATAGCTTCAATACCAAAATTCTCATATGGTTTTCGTAGGATGATGAACTCTTTGTCGCCCCTTCACTTGTGGTCGGTGAAGAAACTAAACTAACCACTAATGCAGGTCACGTCTCCATATGAACATGACCATGTGATGAATTTGCTGGAGACCTGAGGACATGCTTGAAAGGACACAAGCTAGTTATGATGAAATGGTTATCATTTCACACGTCCTCGTATTATCTTAACTCTAGTGTAAGTGATGAAATTCAAGTCTGATGAATTTGATATCATACTCGTCACTCTAAAGCATATGAGATGGTAAGTAGTACTAATTCATCTACACGATGACAAACCCAAAACCATTGAGTGGGTTCTTGATAGTAGGTGTACAAATCACATGACTGGTGACAAGACTCTGTTGATGAACATTCCACTAACTCCATCGCCACTGAAGCATATCACCTACGCAGGCAAAGGAAAAAATCTAGGTATTGGATCTTGGTAAGGTGGTTATATCCAAGGACAAAAACATGGACAAAGTCATGATTGGCGAATTCCTTGGGTTTAAACTCATGTCTATCTCAATGCTTTGTGATCTTTATATGATTGTCATCTTTGTCAAATATCATTGCGCAGTCATCATGGAATCTAACAAATCCAAAGTCTTCAAAGGCTTTAGGAGAGGAGACTTGTACATTGTTGATTTCTCTACACGTCCATAGCTAGCCAAGTGTCTACTTGCAAAAGCCTTAGAGGGATAGCTCTGGCATCAACGACCTGGTCATACAGGCATGCGGAATGTACACACTCTTTTGAAGAAGAAGCATGTCATTGGCATCGAGGGTGTCAAATTCCTCAAGGATCATCTTTGTGGGGCTTCTGAGTGTGGAAAGATGACCAGATGCAAGCACCCCTCGAAGTCTATCATGACCACCACTCATCCTTTTGAATTGCGTCACATGGACCTCTTTGGACCTACTCATTATGCCACACTAACCAATGTAGCATCTCTATATGGCTTTGTATTTGTTGATTATTATTCAAGTTACACTTGGGTGCATATTATGTGTTACAAAACAGAAGTGCAAGAAGTCTTCAAACGAATTTCCTCAAGGGCCTCGACGAACTTCGGTGTCAAGATCAAGCAAATCAGGAGTGACAATTGCACAGAGTTAAAAAACACTAATCTTGATGACTATCTTGATGAACTTGGTATTATTCATGAGTTTTCTGCCCCATATACTCCTCAACAAAATGGCGTCATGGAGCGCAAGAACAAGACTCTGTTGAGATGGCCTGCACTATGCTTGAAGAATATCAGACTCCTCGTTGCTTTTGGCCAGAGGCAGTCAAAATTGCCTTCCACATCATCAATATGGTATATCTTCTCAAATTCCTCAAGAAGACTTCATATGAAGTACTCATTAACAGGAAACCCAATGTAAGTTATTTCAAAGTCTTCGATGCAGGATGCTGGATTAGATATCCTCACCACAGTTCTAAATTTGCACCGAAAGCACATGAGGGTTTTATGTTTGGTTACAGAAAGGGCTCGCATACCTATGGAGTCTTCAATAACTATCACAACAAAGTTGTTGAAACTTTAGATGTGCGTTTTGATGAAACTAACGACTCGGAAAGAGAGCACATGCCTCCTATGCTAGATGAAATGCCTCCTGAGGAATCCATTAGGTTCAAGGCTACTACAGATATCATCCCCACTGAGTAACATCTATCTGTTGAAGAAGTCATCCCAAACAACGAAGAAATTCATGCGAGTGCACCTCAGGAAATTGTTGTTGATCAAATTCCTCAACCCAAACAAAGTCATCAACCTGCGCATCCAAGGGTTGCAAATGAAGTGCAAATTGACAAAATCCTCGATGACATCAATGCATCAGGTCCTCCCACTCGCTGAAAATCTTCACAGTTAGTTAAATTTTGTGGGCACTCTTCCTTTTTGTCTATCACAGAATGCTCCAAACTTGATTAAGCTTTCATGGAGCCTGAGTGGATTCAAGCAATACAAGAAGATGTTCATCAATTCAAGCTTAACAACGTGAGGGAACTTGTCAAGCGGCCTGATCCTCGCAAGCACAACATCATCGGAACCAAGTGGATCTACCAAAACAAGCAAGACAAAGATGGTCACGTACTGATGAATAAGGATCTTCGTTAACACAAGGTTACACACAGGTTCAAGGAATTGACTTTAATGAAACTTTTGCACCTATTGCTAGACTTGAAGCTACTCATATATTGCTTGCTTTTTCTAACCATCACAATATATCAAATGGATGTGAAAAATCCATTCCTCAACGGTAAGCTTGAGGAAGAAGTATATGTTGCTCAACCCCCAGGTTTTGAAGACCCAAAGTATCCTGACAAAGTCTTCAGTCTCAACAAGGCTCTCTATGGCCTCAAGCAGGCCCCTCGGGCGTGGTATGACACGCTGAAGGAATTCCTCATGAACTAAGATTTCAAACCGGGTTCACTTGCTCCAACTCTTTTCACAAAATCCTATGACAATGAACTATTCGTGTGCCAAATATATGTCGACGATATTATCCTTAGTTCTACTCACAAATGCTATAATGATCAATTTTCCTACATGATGGGTGAAGAATATCAAAAGTCCATGCGGGGGGAGTTGAAATTCTTCCTAGGTCTTCAAATTTGTCAACAATGCAATGGCATCTTCATCTCTCAAGATAAATACCTCAAGGATCTCTTGAAGAAATAAGGCATGTAAGATTGCAAAGGCATCAAAATTCCAATGCTGACCAACGACCTCCTCTGCACTGATGAAAATGGTAAAGATTCCGATAAGAAGGTATATAGCTCTATAATTGGCTCCTTATTGTACTTATGTGCATCGAGGCCATATATTATGCTTAGGGTTGGCATGTGTGACCGTTTCCAAGAACACCGAAGGAATCACACCATAAGGTTGTGAAGCATATTCTTCGATATATAGCTCACAGACCAATGCTTGGATTATGGTACCCCAAGAGCTCAAATGTTCATCTGATTGGATATTCTGACTCTGACTATGTTGGTGACTGTGTGGGGCGCAAGTCAACATAAGACCCGTGCCATTTCCTCGGACGATCCTTAGTCTATTGGTCCTCGAAGAAATAGAATTGCTTGTCACTTTCCACTGCTTAAGTTGAGTATGTTGTTGCTGGTTCATGCTATGCTCAACTACTATAGATGAAGCAAACCCTCAGGAACTATGGCACTAATGTAAAGAATGTTCCACTCTACTACGACAATGACAATGCCATCAAGATTGCCAACAATCGAGTACAACACTCGAAGACCAAGAACATCCAGATTTGTCATCATTTTCTTCGTGATCATGTACTCAAGGGCAACATCTTCCTCGACCACACAAAGACTGAAGAACAACTGGCAGATATCTTCACTAAGCCCTTGGATGAAAAGAGTTTTTGCAAGTTATGGTGTAAGCTAAATATCATAGAATCTTCGAATGTTCTATGAAAGGACACACATCCTAACACTTATGCAAAATTGATGAATTAGATATACAACACAAGAAATAAAAAAAATTCTTCAATCAATGAAGACTAACACACTAATTGTGAAGAAATTAATGAAAAAATGATTCTCAGGACCTACCACAATTGTACGCGTTGTCTGAAATCATCATTCTTATATGGTGTGTTACGCCACCAACCCAAGTTGAAATTCTTCAAATTTGACATTTTTTGCAAATTCTTTATATCTTCAAATTTTCAAATTCCTCAAGTTTGCAAATTACTAAAAAAGTTCAAATTCTTAAAACTTTTCAACACGTGCTATTCATTGACTATATACTTATTTTTGAGCTTTCAAATTCTGCAACAACATTCACTTATTGCTAAGTCTTCAAGTTGGTTTTCTTCTAAGTGAGTGTGATCGGACCCATTCCCCATGTATGCTAAGCTCAACCAAGTATGTTCTCAAATTCTTCATATGCATTCTATGTGGAACTCGTTCAAAGTTGTCAGTGCGTCCTTGTCAGCTAAAGAATTTGCGAACAACATCTTCAAAAATATCTTATCAAACAATTTGGACATTGCCGCTCAGAGCGCTCTCACTACCCATGTCTCGATAACCATGATCTCTCACTAACTACACATCTTAATATATGGGTGACACTTGTCGTGTGGAGAGGAAGAGCCAAGGGCAGGTTGGTCCGTTTTCACCTAGGCTATAAATACCCCTTCACTCCCCTCAATTACTCTCTTCCTCTCAGTCTCATTTCTTACCCCTTGAAGTCCAGGCCCAGCGCCGCCGTTGGAAATCATCATCGTCAGAGAGGAAGACCTTCACTATCTGGACTTCCTGGTCTCCATACTCGTGACGGCCGCGGACATCCTCAATCCGTAGCTGCCGTAGATGTCTTCTGACGCCGAGTTAAGGCGCTGAAGATCAAACCCAACGAAGTTATCCGCCACTTCTTCGTGTTCGTTGTATTCTTGAGGAAGGGTAATAAAAATCTAATTTTACTGCCCTTGTAGACCTTTTTGCTTTTATACAATCTTCAAAAAAGTGTTTATTCCTCAACAAATTCATCATATGTACACTTCCTACGCTTAGATCACTTATCAGTTTCACCAGGTTCTATTATTCTTCAAACGATTCATCAATTGTGTGAATTTTTGGATCTGCACAACTCTGGAACCTAAGTCAAGAATACTTAGCAAAATTCTTCAATGCATATTTGGTCAAATTCCTCAACTTGATTTACTTTTGAAAATATTCTGAGAACGCATATGACCTCTTCAAATTCTTCGCACCTATACTTTGTTCACAGGTAAAAAATGTCTGCTGATGAATCTCTAGGTTCTCATCAACTTAACTCATTTGCAGCATTTCTTGACGAAAATTTGCACACATCCTGAGAATCCTCAAAAGTTCAAATTCTTCAAGTGAAGAAAATGTCTGAAGGGAAGAGACAACAGAAGGGTGGAAAGAAGCCAAAGACCAACACCACTTTTTAAATCCCTAAATAAATATATGATGAATATTGCACTCCACATGAAAAAATATATAGGAAGGAAACCAAGGAGAAGCGCAAGACGCGCATACAAAAAATTGAAAGCAGATTGGCCAGAGAATGGAAGGAGTACAAATATGTGACTCCCAAGTACATGAAGAAATTCACACTAAAACCTCCAGGCCCAAGACCTCCTTGTGCTAAAGGCCAAGTCGCTCATCCCACTAGCCTTGTCACTGGTGAGGAATTTCATGCCGAATGAGCTAAACATCAGGAAAAACTGCAAAAGAATGCAAAAGATGTCTTGAGGAGATTCAACTTGGATACTGCTGCTACTGCTGCAGCTGCCACCTCCTTTGTTGCTGAAGCTTCTAGCACAGTAACAGCTCCGAAGCGAGCTTTGGCGAAGAAATTGGCTATGAAGAGAAATCTTCAACTTCACATTCCTCACAACAAATTCCTCAACAACCCCCAACTGTGGCTGCTACTTCCTCAACAACTGCCACAAAGTCTTCAACTTCAGTGAATCTCGAAACTACTCAGCGAACTATGGGAACTGCAATTCCCTCAGGACTCTCTACTTCTGGCTCTGCACACACTTCTTCAAGTGCAACAATGAAGAAAAAGATGACCACTCGGCATGGAAAAAGACCAAGTCCTAACAAGGTGGTCTGCAATATTTCCTCTGGATCTGAGGAGGAAGAGGCTGATGATGAAGAATTTGCCCAAATCATCAGAAATAAACAAGAGATGGTTGCTTAGGCCAAAGGCACAAATATTCCTCCCATGCTGGATCCCAGGGTGGTGGTGTACTTCATCGACCTATGGTATCAAAGTTCTCCAACTCCGATTGACGATTTGCAGCTTCCACCTCGGCCAAGCCATGTGTTAGTTGCATTCATTGCTCAAGAGAAATGGAAAGTTAAGAAGGAAAAAGGGACAGAAAGGAGCAAACTTAGAAGGAGAGGGTTTTGAAGAGCAACATCCTCTCTTTGACCCTTTAACAGCTTGTTTCAACACAGACTTAGATCAAAAACCTTAGTGAAGAATACAATCACTATCATGCCGACCGGAAACGAGCAAAGGTCAGATTCATCTACGTGGAGACCAAAGCCATCATGTATCACAACAGCACGGTTGCAGCTCCAACGCAACCACAAATTCCTCAAGCGAGCTCCTCCGCACAGCCACATCAAGAAACTGTCATGGCTGAAGAAATTCAAATGCCTTAAGAATTTGCACATGAAGAACTTCCCAAGCGAGTTGAAGAAACTGATGTGCTTGAAGAAAATCTTCCCTCCTGTACGATTGCATCAGGTGTGCCTGAAGAATCTGCTCGTACAACAAAATCTTCAAAAGTGAAGAATCTGTCACTTCATTTTTGCATCAAAAGCGAAGAAAACAAAGGCTGTTGAAAAGAAGCCGCTAAGAAGCATAAGGCTTCAACAAGCGCAGATTCCTTAGAAGCCAAACGCTTGAGGACTTTGTCAATTTCCTCAAGTGCACCAATTGATGCCACTCCAATCAACACGGTACCCTCTGACTCGATGGTGCCATTTGGCAAAGAACATGTCATCCCAAAAGGAAATGAAGACATTGAAGATAATCGATTTGCTGCTTCGTACTACAATCAACACGGTACCCTCTGACGAGAAGGAGGATTTTTTGATGAACATAATTTCTTCATCGGTGCAAATTCGTATGACTCTACGAGGATAAGGCACAAGAGATTTTGGACTGCTACTCAAACGAACTTCTATGGTGATCTGCGCTTTGGGAAGAACAATATTTTTTGGCACCAACAAACTCCTCATGCATACACGGAATTCATTCCTTGCTTCACACTAGTCATCAATGTTCTTCATGATGCTAGCCTACTGTCATTCTGCATGGATATATGAGGTTGGAATGGAGAGCTAATTCTTCATTTCTATGCCACTTTGCATCTTTCTGGTGAATCGCAAGATGTAAACACTTGGGTTCCTCACTGGATGACAGAAGCACACACACTACAGTGCTCGAGGTATGCAATTGCTTCGTGTGGCCCAGTTAGAATCCCTGAGAAGGAGACATGCATATCCATGATGGTTACCCAATCACCTGATGCAAGTGCTGATGAAGCCTTTGGTCCTGGCAAGCCAGGAAGGACCAAATTCCTCGTGAAGGATTTGTTGTATGTGCCAAGGACTATGTACTGCCTCTTGGCCAAAACCCCCAGCACCATCAAGGGTCACAACTCTGAAGAAGAAGATGTTGTGCGAATCATCAAGAATTTGCTATCTGACATCATTCACGGGGTTCCCATAAATCTTCACGATTTCTTCATGAGGACTTTGGACAATCTTTCTATGTCACCTTTTGAAATGAAGCCCTATGAGCCGTGGATTATGAAATTTATTAGGGCCAGATCCTCAATTCCCTACAAAGCAGATTTTCAGAATCTCTTCAGCTATCTGCCCCCACTTGAAGTCATCAAGAAATCCTATGTGTCGATTGAAGGCAAGGGAAAAATTGTTATTAATGAAGGATCTCTTCCCCTTGATGGACAATTTTGCAAAGCAGCATCCTACTCAACCATTGATGACACTGCATCACAAGACTCTGCTGCATAAGCCTCAGCTAAAATTCCTCGTGAGTTTTCCCCACGTGTGATGACTGGCCGTGAACTTCTGTTAAGTCTTCATCAAAAGGTTGATCGCAATCACAAGTGGGTAAACCGTCAATTGGTGCCATTGTCCATTATATGACTATGAGGCATAATGCCATGAGGAAGAATCACTATTATCTTCATGAAATCTTCGACCGCGCATGGGCCATTCTGTCTCCTCTCAAGACTCCTGAAGAACTCAAGGAGATAAAATTTCAGCAACACTTTAATTGGTCATGGCTACCCAAGAAGAAATTCAAGAAGGTTCAAGTTCCCTGTTAGTGACTAGTTCGTTTCCTTCATGGTGTTCAAGGGATGAAGGTGAGGATCTTGACGACTCTGATGTCGACCCTTCAACAACAAACGATCCCGACAATGGTGGTGCTCCTCCTCCACCAACAAGTTGAAATTCTTCACGGGCCTTTGTCCTGAGTTCCGTCCCTTTTCATCACTTGATGACGAAGGGGGAGAAATCCGAGTTAGTCTTCAAGCGGGTCTACCTTATGGGCTATACTTTTGTTAAGTTGCAACTCCTGTTCTTCTGAAGTGTTTGGTTGTATAAGTTGTAAACTTAAGTCCGGTGATTGTCTTACACTTTTGAACCATTTTCTTTCATGATTATTCCTCACGATCAGTAATGCACGCATGCTGAAATTCATAACACACCACTCTCCATCTTGCATTTCGATTTCCTCAAGATATACATTAAATGCTTGCATGGATTATAAGATATTGGGGGAGATCTTCATGGTAGAAACCAATAATCTAGATTTGCAGTCCAAAGCAAATTCCTCAAATATGTACATCTTCAATGGTAGTTTCTCTATATCTTGCAATCAAATTCCTCAAACTTTGTACTTACACTTCAGATATTTATCCTCGCTGAAAACTTAACCTATTTGTCATCAATCACCAAAAAGGGGGATATTGTAAGTGCTAATTGTGCCCCTTAGTGATTTTGGTGCATTGAAGACTTATAGGTTAAGAGACTAATGTATTTGTGAGTGTACATAGGCTTTATAAGTTGCTGAGGTGTTTCAGTTATTCGAAGAATATCGACCCCTAAAAATGAATGTATTCTACTGAAGACTTTGATAATGCCTCGAATATTTTGAAAGCGAGGAAATTGGTGTACCCTTGAAGATATTGATGTGAGGACTTTGAGGTGTGAAGATTTTTGTTTTCGTTGTTTCATTTACTTCCTTTTGACAGGACAACCATACTGTTAAAGGGGGTCGAGGTAAAACTAAGGAAAAACTTTCCATGTGATGCTCATCTAAAAGCCTACACATACACAATCCTTTGAGTGAAGCCTTTGGAAATCTTTTAAAGTTTAGTCAATTTCTTCAGTGACAGAGACAGAGATCTTCTGGTCTCTGAGGAAATTTCTCTAACCGAGGAGTTAGGTTTTCGCAAGTCCGACTTACCTACAAGTGAGGAATATGAGAGACATGAGGACTTTCACAGCTTGAAAGTTCCAACCGTTGCCGCACCGCACGGCGGCTGTCCCTAGACATTATCCATATAACAGTCATATCCTTCATGCATTTAGGTCAAATCATGTCTGGATTGCTCCCAGGGTATAAATACCCGCCACAATAACCACTAGGTGGTTGGCTGCTCCGCGAGAGAAACTCACGCTTGTCAGCAACCCATTCCTCAAAGACTTTAAGAGAGAATCATTAGTGAGGAAAAACCCCAAACACCCAAACCAAAACCCAAAAACCCAAAGTGATTGAGCATCATTGAATAGATTGTTCCTGTGTGCAACCGATGCTTGTTACCTTTGAAGACTATGCATCTTCCACACGGTTAGGCGTCACTGGTCTAGAGCACCCATCAGTAAATTTTGGATTGTCGGGTGACCGAGTTTGTGAAGGTTTGGAAGTCTTCCCTAAAGAAATAGCACGAATGTTGGGCGAGGACTGTTTGTCCTTAGTTCAGAGAGAACACAGTAAGCACATAGTGTCCTAGGACTGTGTTCCTTTTCGTTTAAATACGAACCGCTCCAAACTAGACGGACGACTATCACAACAATTGGAACTAGGTCACCAAATCACTTTCTTCACCGAGTACCTCGTTCTATTTCCTCAACCATTTTATTTCCTCATATATGTGTCAACGAAATTGATATTTACTGTTTGAAGAATTTGAACTAAAGACTTCCGCAATTTCTTCACATCACTTGTTCATCACCTCCTTATCCTAATCATGCTATTCACGCTAAGTGTCTTTTCATTTGGTCATGAAGACTATGCTTTTGTTTTGTTGTGCTTACACCTGAGTATCTATTCTATTACAGGTTGTTCGTGACTTAGCAATTTCCTCAAAGGGAAATTCATGAGTGATAAATTTATAAAAATCGCCTATTCACGCCACTCTAGTCAATATAACACACTTTCAATGTCATCTGAGGAGTAATAACAACTTCTTGTTTACTATGTATTTAGGTTGACCCTTTCACCTCCCAGGAATTGGATGTGAACAACCATAAGCTCAAGATGTCCGAGAAAGACGTGGAGATTATGAAAAAGCGATTGGAGGAAGCTGCATGTAAAATCAACAATCTAATTGGTCATTGATACTTCTGCATCTGATCTATTTTTGTAGTAGTAAGCTCTAAAGCGCTTGTGCATTGATCTTGCAGCTTCCTCCATAGCACTGGAAAAACTCCAGGCTGAGCTAGAAAATCTTGACTGGAGGCCGAACAACATAGGGCTGCAGCACGGTGATATGCCGCCAACGTATCTCTAATTTTTTTATTGTTCCATGCTATTATATTATCAATCTTGGATGATTTATATGCATTTATGTGTTGTTTTATGTCATTTTTGGTAATTAACTGCTACTTGTAAATTGCATTGGAATTTACCCAAAGAGGAGGGGAGATGCATAATAGAAGAGATAATTATTTCCCTCAATGAGAACAAAGGTTATCAAACCAATAGGACAACCACGCAAGTTCATGTCTTCAGCTCCTATACACAAAAGAGCACACACTTGCATCCAACATGGGAAAGAGTGTTGTCAATCCCCTTGAACTCGTTACTTTCAAGCAATAAGTAGTGATAGATAGATAAATAATATAAATATAAAATAGAACATCAGTAAAAAAGGCAGAAATATTTTTAGGGTTTTAGTAATATTTGTGATGACCCGGAGGGCATAGTTTTTGCTAGAGGCTTCACTCTCGAAGAAAGCATATGGTGGGTAAACAAAATATTGTTGGGAAATTGATAGAAAAGTGCATAGTTATGTAATATTTATTTATAGTAATGATCATGTATATATAGGCATCACATCTATAGGCAAGTAGACGGATTCATGCCTGCATCTACTACTATTACTCCACCCATCGACCGTTATCCAACATCCATTTAGAGTATTAAGTAAAAATGGAGTAATGCTTGAAGCAAGATGAAATGATGTAGACAAAGTAAACTCAACTAATGTGAATAAACCCCATCTTTCTATCCTTAATGGCAGAAATACAAATACATGTTATGTCTCCTTCTATCACTCGGATTGAGCACCGCAAGATTGAACCCATTACAACGCACCACTTTCGCTGAAGATAAATCAATCTAGTTGGCCAAACTAAACTGATAGATCAAAGAGAAATATGAATCTACCATAATCATGCATATATATAACTAGAAAAAATTAAAATATAATTTCTTGAACAATCAGAACATAAATCCACAATTCATTGGATCTCAACAAACACACCACAAAGATGATTGCATAGGGTAGATCACTGCAGGAATCGCTGTGATTTTTCAATTGAAGAGCATACAGACAGAAGTAGCCATATAGATACTTACTACGGACCCATAGGTGTGTGGTAAACTACTTAAAAATCACCATGGGAGCAGAAAGGTTGATGTAGACGCCCTCTGTGATTGACAACCCCTGACAGGGCACCGAAACAAGGCTCTAGATGGGATCACGACAGAACAGAGACTTGCAGTGGCGGAAAAAGTATTCTGGGTGGCTCTTTCGTGTTTTCCCAACATATTAGGATTTATATGAGTGGATATCGGGCAACAAACATCGGGAGGTTGCCCCAATCCATCAAGGCATGGCCACCCTCTAGGCGCACCCTGTTGGCTTGGCGCAACCCCATGTGGCCTCCGATCTTCCTTCGGAGCTTCCAGGTCTTACCTTTTTCAGGAAAAATTAGCAAAAAGTTTTGTTGCATTTCGACTTCATTTTGTACTTATTTCCTCAAAGGCCAAAAATACGTAGAGAACAACAATTGGCACTAGGCAGTGGGTTAATAGGTTTGTTTCCAAAAATGATGTAAAACAACATATAAATGCATAGGAAGTACCCAAGATTGTTAATATAATAGCATGGAATAATAAAAATTTATAGATACGTTGGAGACATATTAGCACTCCCAAGCTTAATTCCTGCTCATCCTCGAGTAGGTAAATGATAAAAACAGAATCTTTGATGTGACATGCTACCTAACATGTAATATTATTCAGGTATGATCATTGAGAAACGATGAACTAATAAACATTAACATAGTAATATACATAAACATAAGTAACACAATCATCAACTTTCAAAATATGTGATCCCTTACTCCCCATTCATTTTATCATATTAACATGGCATGGTTTTGTCTTCCCAATATAAATACAAATGTTGAGTACCACGTTGTGAAGTCTAGCAATTGGATCATCCTTCTTAACACGCTTTAGCATTTTCAACCTCACTCAAGACATGAACGTGAACCATGGACATAGCATATAGGTGGAATAGAATATGGTGGTAGGTATCAAAGGAACAAAAGTGGACAGGAAAGTATCACATCCACTAGGTGGATGAACGGTATATGGAGATGCCCATCAATTCATATCAATGTGAGGAGTAAGGATTGCCATGCAACGGATGAACTAGAGCTATAAGTGTATGAAAGCTCAACGGAAGCTAAGTGGGTGTGCATCCAACTTGCTTGCTCATGAAGACCTCAGGCATTTGAGGAAGCCCATCATCGGAATATGCACCAAGTTCCATAATTAAAAAAATCGCACTAGCATATCAATATGACAAATGATTAGACTCTCTATAAGAAAAACATGGTGCTTTCTCTAACCACACATGTGGAAAAAGAGGTAGTAGCAGTGTCCCTTCTCTCTTGTCTCTATTTTTTTCTTTTGTTTTATTTTTTATTTATCTTTTTCTTTCCCGTATTTTTCTTTCTTTATATTTTTTCTTCTGTTTTTTCCTTTTTATTTTCTTTCTCCTATTTTTTCTTTTTCACTTTTTTCTTAATTTTTCGTTTGGAGTCTCATCCGACTAATGGGGGAATCATATTCTCCATCATCCTTTCCTCACTAAGGCAATGCTCTAACAATTATGAATATCACACTTCAATAAGTCTCCAACGTATCTACTTTTACAAATACTTTTGCTCTCATTTTGACCTCTAATTTGCATGACTTGAATGAAACTAATCCGGACTAGCGTTTTTTCAGCAGAATTACCTTGGTGTCATTTTGGTGCAGAAATAAATGTGCTCGAAATTGGATGAATCTTTTTGTGTTTGTGATATTTATAATGAATTTTGGAGCAAAGACCTACCGGAGGAAGGTTTCGAGGGGGCCACAAGCCAACAGGGCGCCCCCCAGGGTGCGCCCTGATGGCTTGGGGGGCACGTAGCTCCGCCGACCCTAATTCCAGTCCTATAAAATCACATCTTCGGAGAAAAAACTAAGAGAGAAGTTTCATTTGCATTTTATTAGAAAGAGCCATGGCCACCTCTTGTTCTTCCTCCGGAGGGCTAATCTATAGTTGGTTTGGGCTCACGAAGAGGGTGATTTGTCATCACCGTCATCTCCAACCCTTCTCCATCAACACCATCATGATGCTCACCACCAGCACAGAGTAATTCCTTTGTAGGCCTACTAGACAGTGGTGGCATTGGACGATATTGACCATGTAATCGAGTTAAGTTTGATAGGGCTTGATCCATAGTACCCACTATGTTTTGAGAATGATGTAGTTATAACTTTTCTATGTTTAATACTTTCCACTAGTGCCCGAGTGCCATGATTTCAGATCTGAACCTATTAGTTTTCATGAATATAAGAGTGATTTGGATCCCGTATTGCAAGTTGTAGTCACCTATTATGTGTCTTGATCGGCATACCCCAAGGTGACAATAATTGGGATTATTTCTGGTGATTGTCGTAGTTTGAGGAGTTCATGTATTCACCATGTGCTAATGATTTGTTCCGATTCTCTATTAAAAGGAGGCCTTAATGTCCCTTAGTTTCCAGTAGGACCCTGCTGCCACGTATTCACCATGTGCTAATGATTTGTTCCGGTTCTCTATTAAAAGGAGGCCTTAATGTCCCTTAGTTTCCAGTAGGGGGGGGGGGTAGGACAAAAGATGTCATGCATGTTCTTATCACAAGCACGTATGACCATATACGGAATACATGTCTACATTATATAGAGAAATTGGAGCTAGTTCCGGGTGACCCTCGTGTGTAACTGTTACATGATCAATGTCATCTAAATCATTATCCATCACTGATCCACATGTCTATGTTTTACATACACTGAATCTTGCGAAGTTACTATGTTGCTGTTGTTGTCACACCTGCTACTCAACTATTAAGGTTACTATTGTTACCGAATTGTTGCTGTCATTGTTACTGTTACTACTATCATTTGATGTGCTACTAAAACCTTATTGCGAAGAGATATCCCATGTGCGGTTGAACTGACAACTCAACAGTCAAGGCCAATAAATATTCTTAGGCTCCCCTTGTATTGAATCAATAAATTCGGGACAAATACTACTCGTGAAGACTGTCGCGATCCCCTATACGTGTGGGTTACAAAGACTTTTTTCTCGCACCATTGCCGGGAGCATACTTTATTTATTGTCTTGACTAGAGGATATCTAATTGCCACTATAAGGAATTTGAAAGATAGTTGAACTAAGATCATCCCATGTCGCACGAGGAGGTAAGGAACTGACATCTAGCTGTGCTTTTGATTCGCCTACTGTTTGGAATCAGCTTGTTACACCACCACTTGTTGATCGTCCTAACATGTCACATGAACCTGATGATGGTACTTCCAAAATTAATCATCATACTATTACTACACATGTTGAAACTGAAATTGTGCCACTGAGTGAATTACTTGATGCTCATATTGCTAGAGCTAGCGAACTTGAAAAGGATGAAACTGGTGAAGACTTCGAATCACGTGTTACACCTTGCCCTTCTAATAGATATGAATTTCCTTATGTACCTGAAGATTACGGTGAGGTAGCTAGGGATTTTCTTGCTTGTGAAAATAGAGAAGATGTGAAGAGATTACTATGCAAACTAAAATAAAAATCTATGATGGAGAAAATTGAACAAGATCCTAAATTGTATACTTCTCCTATATTTGTCAATGATAAGGACTATGAATTTGCTATAGACCCTCAACTAATTCCTATAGTAGAGTCTGATCCTTTCCATGATTATGAAAATGAAATGGTGGTCGAACACCTTATGGAACTATATGATATTGTTGCCTTGTTTACCAATGATGAAAATATATGCTACTATTATATCCTTAAGCTTTTTTCCTTTCTTGCTGAAAGGTGAGGCCAAGGAATGTTTCATTTCTCTCTCTCCTGGTTGTATGAGTAGCCCTAGGATATTCTTTATTGCTTTTTTGAAAAATATTTGTCTGCTCATAAGAAATAAGCTACTTTACAGGAAATATTTAACTTTGTGCAAATTAAAGAAGAGAATCTTCCTCAAGCTTGGGGGATGCTTCTCCTGTTACTAAGAGCTTTGCCTGATTGCCCTATTGAGAAGAATGAAATTCTTGATATCTTTTATAATGGACTAACAGATGCTTCTTGGGATTTCGTAGATAGTTGTGCTGGTTGTGGTTTTTCGGAAAGAGCCATTGTACAAGCAAAAGAGTTATTAAATAATATATTGCAAAATGCCGATGATTGGACACTCCTTGAACCACCAATGGAACCTATTCGAAATAAGAGATGTGTTATATTCCTCAACCCTGGAAATATGCAAGAAGAAAAAAGATCTATGAAAGATAAAGGTATTAAAATTGATGTTGTCAAGAAATTACCACTGGTTGAAGCAATACATGGACTTGGTATGCCGACATAGGTAGTAGAGGTAAACTCCCTCCATTACTTTACTGAAAATGATATACCTTATGCTAAGACTCATGATCAATACATGGAAGAATTTGATAGTTACATTGTTAAGCAAGAGCACTTCAATAACTATGTTAAGGATCAACTGAAAAATAATGACATAATGATAGACCACTTAAGTGACTTGATGTTTATAATTGCTAATGATGTGAAAGGTCTAGGTGTACATGCCTAAATGGTTCACATTCAACTAGATCAAGTAGCTATCTCACAAAATGATTTGCTTGCTGAAATGAATAATAACAATATGAATGATCATGCTGTTAGAGTAATGACTAAAGGAGGTAAACTGACTCAGGAGCTTCTTTACCCTGAAGATCACCCTAAAAGTATAGAACAAGATTTTTGGATAATTAATTACGATATGCCTAGTCCCACTAAGAAGAAAAAGAAAAAGAAAAAGAAAAATGATAGGACTTTGCATGCCCCTAGTGAACGTGATATTGAGAAACCTGATATGAATCATAATGACGTTTCTATTTGTCATGCTGAAAAACAATCTAGTAGTGAACATGAACTTAATGACAATGATAATGATAATAATGATGTTCATGTAGAAGATCCACTAGGTAGCAATAAGGAATTTAATAATTATGTGGACATAGAACCTGCTGAGGGCCTTGATAACCCACCTCCTAAAAATTGTTATGATAAGAGAGACTTTGTTGCTTGAAAACATGGGAGGGAAAGAGAATTGTGGGTTCAAAAACCCATGACATTCCGTTAAAAGCCTTCCAAAAGTAGGGACGATGAAGATTTTGAACACTTTGCTGAAATGATTAGACCTATGTTTTTGCGCACTCACTTGAGTGATATATTAAATATGCATGTGTATGCTAAGCATGTGAAGGATATTATCATCAACAAAAGAAAGATAACCGAAACTGAAATTGCTACCATGCTTGATAATTATTCTTTTAATGGTGGAATTCCTAAGAAGTTAGGAGATCTGGGTATACCCACAATACCTTGCTCAATTAAAAGTAATTATGTTAAAACTGCTTTATGTGATTTAGGAGACGATGTTAGTGTTATGCCTTTCTCACTTTACAAAAGACGTGAATTGAATAAGCTTACACCCCCTGAGATATCTTTGCAAATGGCTAATAAATCCACTTCATTACCTATTAGAATTTGTGAGGATGTTCCCATTGTGGTTACAAATGTTGCTATCTTAACACACTTTGTTATTTTTGATATGCCTGACGATGACAATATGTTGATCATCCTTGGTAGACCCTTTCTAAACAATGCAGGGGATTTTATTGATTGCAAAAAAATCAAGGTCACTTTTCATATTAATGGCAAGCAACATATTGTGCATTTTCTAAAGAAGCAAACTTTGGTTAACAATATTGATGTCATTGAGCCTATTCCCACAGTCATCATTGGAGATTTTTACAATCCCTCTACCTACTGCCAAGAAAAAGAAATACTATAATATTATTGTTGGGGATATGCAAATCACCATTGAGGTAACCTAGTGATATACAAAAATTCTTCGGTTTCATGTTAATGGAAAACGATTATTAACAAGACTTGATAAACCTTATTAATGGGCCCTTTTCGAAAGAAATGTGATTGATGAATTGTGTATTCATAACTCTCTATATCACAAGTTATTTCTCTATTATTATAGTTAAGAAAGAGAAATTATTTTGATTTTTCCTCTTTTCTGATTTTTCTCGTGCAATAAAAATTGACCTAAAAATAAAAAGTCTTGTATTGCTACCAAATTTTAGCATGATGTTTTGTCGAAGAAATTAGATTTTTTGTCATAAAAATAATAGCAAGTAGATGCACCTGTGGGCCACAAGACATCATGCCCCCTTGCCTTGTCCATGCAGCTTACATCATCCTCTACCTCTAGAAAAAATTCCTTAGATCTCTTTGTGTCCCGTGTTCTTCCTTTAGAAATTCAAATATTTGATCCATTTGCTCGGAACTACATTTCTGAAGAAATTTTGAGGAAATTGTTCCTTGAAATTTGTGCTTAGGAGAATGAATTTCTTAAGGAAAGGTTTTTCTCGCCTTAGCCCCAAGGGAGCCGCAGGGAGGACTCAAGATCGGGATATCAACATTTTTTGCAACACGGAGGTTTGGCCTTATGAATGGCCACATACGTCGTTCATGAGTGAAGCCAGTTTTTATGAAGAATTCACGCAATTCGTTGCAAATGTCGGGCTAACAAACTTCCTCACATATGTGTGTGAGAAATACAATGTCCTTACTAATTCCTTCATGCAAAACTTTTGCTTCTTAACTACGACTGGTGCCCCCACAGTATGATTTGCATTTATGCGACAAACTTTGAATTATCATTAGATGAATTTTGTGAGATTTACTTCCTCCCCTCTGACGAGGGGATACATGAGCTTAAGTCTAAGGAATTTGAGGCTTTCGTGCTCACCTTAACTGTGGGGGAAACTAGGGGCATGTCAAACGCCAGGGCCACTAGTTTTGATTTTCCTTTTGTGCACTATTTCTCTCTGTTTATAGGAAAATGCATAATTGATAAGGAGGAGGGTGGTGGTCTGAGTGCCCCAACACTGGCTCTTTTGTGTCGTGCACTTTATGGTGATAATACTTACCACCTAGGAGCTATTGTCGCGCTCCACTTACCTTCTAACCGAACCAAAGGCAAGATTCATGGTGGTATTTATGCCACACGCTAGGCAAAGTATCTTAATGTTGCCGTATGACCTACTAATTATTTGTTGTCTCGGGTTTATCTCGACCACCAATCTATGTCAAACCATCAATTCAATACAGAAACTAAGCTATCGTAGTGCTTCCACTATAACTTAGTACATAGTAAGAACACTCGCGATATTATTGTGTTGCATGCACCGTCTTTTTTTGACTTTCATGCCTAGAATGAATACAACATCATGCCGGAAGAAATAATTGCACACCATGACATGTTAGTGGCTGCAGAGGTCGAGGCCCAGGACTGGGATGCTCATGTGCCACAGCAGGTGTCCGTGCACTAGCAATGGGGTACCTAGTGCCCCTCACATTTGCACGGGCGTTAAGAGCATAACCCCTCAAGGGAAACCACCAACAAAAGCATATAGCCTGGTTAAGACGCCGGCAAGACCTACACAAGCAGCCCAAGACATGCCAAGAACCCCTGGCACCTGCCAGGGGCCAAGGCACAAGCACCCTCGACAAGACCCCGCAAGATGCATCCCTCGCAAGCGTGGGCCAATCTGCCACCACTCCACCTCATCGCTACATGAGTCACTTATCGATGAGGTGTCGAGGTCCCGAGATGGCTAGGTGCCTCTCGCTTGATATGTGGCGATGGGTCAGAAGACAGATTACAACCAGTTGACACCCATCCAGAGGTGTGTCAAGAAACCAAGCCACGGCCAGCTAATAGGTGGCAGGAGCTTGAAAGGTACGCAACCCTGCTCATCACCTAAGGCCACATTTATGGAGCTTTGTCTTAAATGCCAGAGTTAGGGACGATAGCACTGTTAGCTATCTAATCATGACGGTTTTCCATGGTGGACGCCCCTTGAACTATAAAAGGAGATCTAAGGCAACCTAGCAAAGGATTCGGACACTGGGAGATTCGACGCTTGGTAGATTCGGACACCCAAGGGATTAGAACCAAGTGTATTTGTACGTACGTGATAGCTCTCCGCGGAAACCCTTGCCGGGGAAGAACTCCATGCGAACTTCATCTTCCTCAATCAATCCACCAGCACCGAGGAGGATAGGCAATGGGTTGTGCAAATTCTGCAATGTGAGTTGGGAAGTTTCCCCTGCCGATATCTTGTGATTCAGCTAGCCATCAAGGCCTTGACTAGAGCGGATTTGCAACCCCTCTTGGATCAAGTGAGGAAGTTCATTCCGGCATGGCAGCGCAGCCTCATCCAACGTCCAGGGCACCTAATCTTGGTGAAATCAGTGATCGCGACTAGGCCCTTACATCACCTTATGGTACTTAATGCCCCCGAGTGGTTCTTCGAAGACATTGAGAAGTCGATGTGTTCATTCTTCTGGGTCTGGAAAGAAAAAGTCAATGAAGGGCAGTGCTTAGTGGCTTGGGATCAGGTGTGTCAGGCCATGCGTTTTCGTGGCCTATGGATCAAGGACTTGCTCCTTCAAGCGATTGCGTTGAGTGCGATGGGACTGGCTTCAACGTGCTGATCACAACTGCCCCTCGCATGGCATGAAAATGATGGAAGATAGCGATGCTAGTCTGGTGTTCAACAGCTTGGTGAAGATCACCGTTGGCAATGGACCAAGGTCTCGTTCTGTACAGATCGGTGGATTCATGGGTTCACAATCGGTGAAATCGTGCCTCTCATCTTACTGCGCGTCCCGGCTAGGGCAAGGAATAGTAGAACGGTCCAACAAGCACTAACTGACAACAGACGGACCCAGGACGTACATGGTGACCTCTCCTTCATGGCTGACATGCAAGTTGCGCATATTTGCCAAGCCATGGTATCCGTGCCTGAGAATAAAGCTGACCCGGATCAGTTCGTATGGCCTGCGGACCAGTCGGGCCAGTACACTGCCACATCGGTGTACAAGTGTCTTTGCTCGGGGCTGATTGATTCCCCGTTTGCCTCTGGCATCTGGAGGAGTTGGGCTCCGCTACGTTGCAAGATCTTCGCATTGCTTATGGTCCAGTATCGCCTATGGACTAGTGACCGGAGGGCCACACATGGCTTATAGGAGGAGCCTGCCCCCTGCTTCTCATGTTTACAAGAGGAGGATAATGTGGATCACATCCTTGCATATTGTGTGTACGCAAGGGAGGTGTGGCACAGGTGCTTTGAGACCTTCCAGCTCAACATTGACATTCCAACGACTAGCGGCAGATTCAAAGACTGGTGGCTCTCATGTAGGGAGAGATTCTCGGGCAGAATCAGGAGGGGTTTTGACTCCTTCGTCTTGGGAGCAGCTTGGGCCATTTGGAAGCAGCAGAACGCCCGAGTCTTCAACAACACATCCCATCAAATGTCACCGGAGCAAATCATTACTCAGGTTCTGCAAGACATTAGAGACTGGAAGCCAGCTGGATGGGGAGCTGGAGGTTTATATCCTTTTGTGAGAGAGTGACCTTTCTTTTCTGTTTTGGTGTCGTGGCTTCATCTCAGATGTTTGCACCTGATGATGTTCTCTTGTACATATTAACCCTCTGCCTTCTATAAAAATATGGTACACCATTGGCGTACTCTCTAAAAAAATGAATCCACCAAAGCAGGAGTAGGGTTTTACACTTCACAGCGGCCCGAACCTAGGTAAAACTCTCTGAGTCTCACCATCGTGCTGCCTCATAGTTTCGGCTCTTTGTGCCACATGACCTCCCCACCAAACCACGAAGGGGCCAAAGGTCCCTTTGGTGATCGAGTGCACAACTACACCAACATATTTGGTGCGCTTGAAGAAAGGCAAGGCCCGATGATGTTGACCTCGTAAGCAGACGCAGCGCTGCAGAATTTGAAGACATATCTTTCTTCTGCTCCCACCTTGGTCGCTCCCAAGTTGGAAGAGTCGTTGCTGCTATACCTGGCGGCAATGAATCAGGTGGTTAGCGCGGCCCTATTGGCACAGCGGGAAGTAGATGAAGATGCAGCCACCATGACAGATGTTGTCGGGGAAGAAGCCAAGTCCTTTGTGGCAACGCCCAACACAGACTCAGCAGAACACCAGCACACTGGCACAGAGATCACCAAAGAGATGGCAAAGAAGAAGGTGTTACAGCGGCTGGTGTACTTTGTCAGCTCCCTGTTATGGGGGGCTAGGCCAAGGTACTCCGGAGTACAAAAGTTGATCTTCGGCCTCATCATGGCCTCGAGGAAGGTGCACCACAACTTCCAAGCCCATGAGATCACGGTTGTCACCCGTTTTCCATTACAACGCATCCTGAGGAACCCCAAAGCCACTAGAAGAATAGTCGAGTGGGCGCTAGAGCTATCAAGTTTTGGGTTGAAGTACGAAAGCACTTCCAGCATTCAGAGCAGATCACTGGCCGAGTTCATAGCAAAATGGACGCCCACACCAGACGAAGAGGTCTAAGAAACCGTTCTCCCCCGTAGGGAAGCACCTAAGGAATGGGTTATGTACTTTGACAGTGCCTTCTCACTCCAGGGTGTCGAGGCAGGTGTGCTCCTCATCGCCCCCACCGGAGGGCACCTTAAATACATGGTCCAAATGCATTTATCCAGGAGGAAGCTACCAACAACAACGCTGAATATGAAGGACTCCTTGCAGGACTCAAAATCGTGGTGGAGTTGGGAATCTGGAAGATGGTCATCAAAGGAGACACTTAGCTCATCATGAAGCAGGAAAATAAAGATTATCACGGTCTGTTGATAGAGGCTTACATAGAGAAAGTGAGGAAGTTGGAAGAACACTTTGACGGGCTACAGGCAGAACATGTGCCACGTGCAAAAAACAGCATTGCCGGTCACCTGTCAAAATGTGTCGCGCAGAAACTTCCCGTGGAACCAGGAGTTTTTGTCGTTCACCTCACTCAACCATCCATATCCCCTTCAACGATGACCAGAAAAAGAAGAAAACTGAACTCCTGCAAACATCTCCCGGTTGAGCTTTTTGAAGCCTCGGAAGAGAAGTTGCTGGAGGCGGTTCCGTTTCGCCTGATGAGCCGCTCCCTCCCGCAGAACCCCCGGTTCTCGCGGTAGAGGTAAGCGCTCCCATGAATGAGGAGATGCCTTTAGTCCTAGTTGTTAAGACATAGGCTCCGGCTTGGGCGGAGCATATTATCCAATTCCTTCAAACGGGAGAACTTCCCGAAGAACCAGAAGATGCCAAAAAAGTAGCCCGTCGGTCTAGTATGTACCAGTTTGTCGATGACACTCTGTACAGAAGGAGACCCAGTGGTGTGAAATTAAGGTGCATCTGCCGGGAAGTAGGACTAAAGCTGTTGGCAGGGATTCACGGAGGCATATGTGGGTCGCATATAGGATCAAGGGCCCTTGTCTGAAAAGATTTCTGGCAGGGTTTCTATTGGCCCATAGCCCGCTAACATGAAACTGAGCTAGTCACGTAATGTGAAGCCTGCCAGTTCCATTCCAAGAACATTCATCAGTCAATGCAAGCCCTCTAGACGCTCCCTTTATCCTGGCCATTCTCGGTGTGGGGGCTCGATATCTTGGGCTCCTTCCCCCTCGCTGCTGGTGGTTTCAAGTTCTTGTACGTAGCAATAGACAAGTTCATGAAATGGCCTGAGGTTGAGCCAGTGAGAAAGGTGACCAAGCAGTCAGCTATAAGTTAATGAAAGGACTGGTGCGCCCCTTTGGAGAACCGAGCAGAGTAATCACTGACAACGGCACCTAGTTCACAAGCCGCATATTCATGTAGTACATTCAAAGCCTTGGAAGCAAGGTTTCATTCACCTCTGTTGCACATCCAAGGAGCAACAGGAAAGCCGAGAGGATGAATGTTGAATTATGTTGGGACACGGGACAAGAACTTCCGATAGACTGCGAATATGCAGCAAGCGCTGGATTCATGAGTTGTTGGTGATTCTTTGGTCCCCCAAAACGACACTGAATCGAGCTATCGTCCATACACCTTTCCCCCTAGTATACGGGACAGAAGTAGTTATCCCCATGGAACTCATATACGAGTCACCTCGAGTGCTTGCCTATGACGAAGTGGAGCAACAGCAGCTGTGGCAGGACGATGCCACGATCCTCGAGGAAGATTGTCCCTGGGCTGCTATGCATGTTGCATGCTACTAGCAGGCCCTACGTCACTACCATAGTCGTAGGGTCCACGCCCGGAGCATTGAGGAATGCGACCTTGTCCTTAGGCGCGTTCAATCCGCTAAGGGTTCCAACAAGTTGACGGTGAAGTGGGCGGGCCCTTACCGGGTAGTACAAGTCAGCGGACCTGGTACAGTCCGTCTGGAGACCAAACATGGCATCAAGGTGCTTAACTCATAAGGAGCATCATCTTTGTAAGTTCTACCCACAAGGCACGGTTACCGGGCCCAGTCCCCGGCATCCACCTTTTGTACAAGCTTTGGCAAAGTTGCATGTAACCCTTTGTACAAAGCCAAGCGCAGACCATGCGCATAAATAAAGATAGGCATTGCATCATATCATCTTTTGCATGTGCATTACACATTACACATTACTTGTGTTATGATGTCACTACTGCCCTAGTTTACCAGTTATTAAGAGTGCTTGATGGACTTTTGATCATTGTTATCGCGTCTCCCCTCTCTTCAAGAGGACGAAGCCTCTATTTTTCCATGTATATTTGACCTCTAGGTTAACAGGAGATAGCGGAAGGGCAAGGTCGGAAAACCATCCCACCTTCAAGGGGCCCTCCCCCAAAGAGATAAGTTTAAACTACCTTGTCTTAAGCTAGATTCCGTTCTTTTCCTTGAGGAAACCCTTGCCAGTCCTTTTTGATTCTGTACAATGGAACTCTCTGCACGACGGGAACCCTTGTCGGGATGATTCGTCCTTCATCCCTTGTCGCTTATTAGCCTTGAGAAGGACCGCGCTGATACCGGCAACGGGGTTTGCCGGGGAACGACGCCCATCCGTTGTCAGGGGGCTTTCTGCCCCTTCGACACGTACGTCTTGCGCCAACCCAGCAAGAAATCTTGCGTGGCACGTGCATACAACACAATACAAATAGAAGGGCAGAGGGACAGTACTCGAGAGAGATGAACGGAACCCATCTTATTCATTCTTCGGTACAAAATGGATAAAACAAATTATATTTCGACTAGTAAAAGTTTAGCGAAGGGCTACAACCTTTTGCTTTATAAAAAGATGAGTGCCGTGTAACGCCTTCCTTGTCCTTCTATCTTTAGAGATTGGATCATGAAGAGAAGGCGGGCAAAAGGAGTGTTCGGCTGGGATTCGGCGCCTCCCCGCGAGGACCGGAAGGACACCTCCCCGCCAGGACGAGAAGACCCCTACAATCGGGAAGGCGGGCGAAGCTGGTAGGGAAGAAGTGGGCAGGTGCAGATGATGGCGCTACCGAGGCCAACTGTTGATGATGGTGCGGTCGGCGATCATGACGAGTCGGAGTCACCTCCCCCATCCCCGAAGCACCAAATGTCGCCGCCATCACAGCCTCCATCATCTCCATCACCCGCCCGGACGCCTCCGCAACTGTTGGATCCCTTGCCACAGCCAAAGGAGATGCCATGCTCTCCGGGATCCTTCACAAAGAGCATGGTCGTCCCTAGTGGCCAAAGGCAGGGAATCCTCCCTATCTTCGAGAAGGACACACATGAGAAAATCTCCCACCCATGCACGCCCAACAGGGTGCCACGGGCGGGGGCCCCAGCCGTGATAGCTAGAGAGCCGCCGCTACATCCAACGGTAGGCAACCTTGCGTGCGGAGCCACACTCCCTGCGGTTTGTCGGCCTCCATCGCCCTAGCATGCGTCACTGGAGGAGGGTCGGACGTAACACCCCATCCCCTTCGACCACGGGATCTTCGGTGGCCATGGGCCCTACCAGTGCTCGCGCCAGCACTGAAGCGTCTGCATGATCCAAAAGGTAGGCTCTTGCTGCCCCACAGAAGATGGGGGACGCCCGCGCCTCCCTGCCATAGCCAATAACCAAAGCAAGCTCAAAGGGAAAGAAGAGACGAGCAAGCCGGGCAACCCTAGGTTGGAGGAGAGGAGAAGTATGGATGAGCATCATATATCGCTCCCCTCCCGCTTTTATAGGGAGGTTGTGCGGGGCTGGCTCTCCGACACTCCAAGGGTCACTACCCATCTCCGCCTACGATGATGCCCACCATCAATGGCGAACAGGTAACCGCCCCATCATATCATTACACGATGTTGCGGCTTCTGATACAACCCAGCCTTAAAGCAATGTGCAACCCTTGCGAGATTCGCGCAATGCATGCAGCACACATGGAGGAAACGGCTTGAAGTGGTGGGACAGTGTAGAACAGTGGGTTGGCGGTTACCCCTTTGTAATTTCACACCGTGCACGAACTTTGTGCGTGACGCAACAGTGTTGGGTGAGCATGTATGGGCCAGGACTAGGAGTTCCTGTCGGTGCAATAGTAATGGGGTACCTAGTGCTCATGACTCTCGCACGAGCGTTAAGAGCATAACCCCTCAAGGGAAACCAGCAACCCAACCAAATAGCTGGGACCAGATACCGGTAAGACCTACACAAGCAGCCCAAGACATGCCAAGAACCCCTGGCACGTGCCAGGGGCAAAGGCACACGCATCCTTGACAAGACCCGACAAGACGGCTCTTCAGCAAGCGTGGGCCAATCTGCCACCGCTCTACCTCATTGCTACACTAGTCACTTCCCGATGAGGTGTCGAGCTCCCAGATGGCTAGGTGGCTCCCACTAGATACTTGGCGGCGCGCCGAAAGATAGATTATGACCAGTTGACACACGTCCGGAGCCATGTCAAGTCACCAAGCCACGACCAGCTAATAGGTGGCACGAGCTTGCCAGGAACACACCCCGCTCGCCACCTCAGGCCATATTTCTGGTGCTTTGTCTTAAGTTCCAGAGTTAGGTATGATAGCACTGTTAGCTATATGATCATGACTGTTTTCCACTGTGTATGTCCCTTGAGCTATAAAAGGAGGCCCAAGGAACCTAGCAAAGGATTTGGACACTAGGAGATTCGACACTTGGTAGATTTGGAACCCTAGGGGATTAGAACCAAGTGTATTTATATGTACGTGATAGCTCTCCACGGCAGCCCTTGTCGGGGTAGAACTCCGTGCGAACTTCATCTTCCTCAATCAATGCACCAAAGCAGAAGTAGGGTTTTATGCTTCACAATGGCCCAAACCTGGGTAAAATGCCCCGAGTCTCATCATCGTACTTCCTTGCTCTTTGTGCCACACAACCTCCTTGTCGAACCACAAAGGGGCCAAAGGTCCCGTAGGTGATCGAGTAAACACCTGCACCGACAGCAGGAACACTTTCCTGGACCTGATGGTTGTTACAAGTGGTGATTACCAAGCTAGGAAAAAGCTTAAGCTTGGGGGAGTATGTATTTCTGATCGACATTTCATTCATGTTCACACGTTCCATACAAATTGTCGATGTTCATCCTCTTTCATTACATATTCATGTTGGCTTTATTTTTCTGCATTCCTCTAGTGTGTTTGAAAGACTTTAAAAATCCAACAATATTTCACGTGTCTTTTCGGTTCTCTTTTTCCGTTCAATTAGCTATAGTATTAAAAAAGAAAACCCAAAAATATTTCCTCTTGCATGTTGGGAGTTTTCCCGTGTAAATAGTTTTTCTCGTTCATGTTTTCCCTTACTTTATTTTGCTTGCTTAATAAAAACAAAAACTCCAAAAATATTACTGTGTGTTTCTCTGAATTTATTTTTGTTTTTATTGAGTTATGAAAGGAGAAGACCACAATGAAAATGTTGAGTGGCTCCTCTATGCATTATCGTCAATATAAGAATGAGGCAATATTACCATGTCTTCTCCTTTTTTCAAAACCGTCGTGCAGATTCCAGCTTAGTCCACGGCACCCTTCCACTTTTAATATTATTCCATCATTCGGTGGTGCAAGTGAAAAGCAATAATGACAATATTTGATGAAGTGGTCGTGGCAAAGGAAACACGTATGAACTCTTCTTGTTTTTTTATTTTGTAAATATGTTGGCTCGTTCGATCTTGATTCACTATATCATGAGTGAACATTTTTATGATGACAATGAGAGATCGTAGTTTTTCATGCCATGCTTAAATAGCTAGGAGTTGATAATAACTTGCCTTGTGTGTCAACATGCACTAAAATGGTTATGATGTGATATGGTAGTATGGTACTTCCCTTTAAGTAATTCGAGTAGTTTGACTTGGCCCATGTGCAAACATGTAGTTGATTCAAAACCAATGCAGCCTTCATGATATTTAAATTCAGAGTGTTTACATCCTACTCATGCTTTTTCCGAAGTTGATTATTTTCAATTGATTCTCATGACCAATTTCGCTCTCTAGCTGGTTGCTTCTAAATTTTTTGCTAACCTTCAACTATACTAATAGGGAATGTTGCTTGTGCATCCAATATCCTTAAAACTAAGTTATTCCACATGAGTCCACCATGCCCACCTATATGTGGTATTACCCTGCCATTCCAAGTAAATTTGCATGTCCCACCTCTAAATATTCAAACAAACATTTATTCTGTGCACTTGTACCACTCATGGAGTGACGAGGCAATCGGTATCTTCCATGCTACGAAAGTTATTCTTGGGACAACCGTTTATTCACCGTCATTACACGAGATAGGTTGGTAAAACGGATGCCCAGTCATGCATAATCAAAATTAAATTAAAACAAAACTCCTTGGGAAAGTTGATATGTTGGAGGGCACCTGTGAGTTTGGCTAGCCATGGTTGTGTATGAATGGTGGATAGGAGTAAAACTCTACAATTCTATTTGGGAACCACTAATAATGAGTTTAGCATGGAAGATAATGAAAATCTTTGTTGTAACGTTGAAAAGAAGAGAGAACCTCCCAAAACTTTACGTTCACTCTTGTTTTAAACTTTGAGCTCTAGCACCTCTGCAAATCAATGCTTCCCTCTGTGAAGGGTCTATATGTTTATTTTCATGCTGAGCCATCACCCTCTTACCTACATCACTAGACTCGAGAGCATTAGTGTCATTTTTATGCATTGAGTTTAGTCAGTGTTGGATATGAGCATGACTAGGATCTTGTCTATTCTTAATTATAATGTTTAGTTACATCTTGAATCACAAAAGTTCTCTGCATTTATGTTTTATGGTCTCGGAATGGGCTAGCGAGATACCATGTCACCATATCATATCATGATTGCCTTGACAAATTGTCTTGACAAATTGTTGGCTTGTGAGACATCTTATTATTGCATGATAGTTGGTTATGTCTTGCCATGATAGCTGGTTATGTATCTCTTACCTATAGCGGAGGATATGAAGAAGAGGAAGGATGCCGGATTGAGCAAGTGGAGAGCTATATACCCATATGCTGTCAGAAGAAGAACTGTGGTTGATCTAAGGTTTCACACCAAGGAACAACAAGATTTTTATGAGACTATCTTGTTTGACAAGATTCCAACTGTTACTAATATGAGGTATGTTCACTGGGAATATATCAAGGAGAATGAAGACTTATTTCCACATATCCGTGAAAATTTCAGGTTAGTGGACATTGAAGATTTTGTTGGAAAGGAGATGACCCCATGGAATGATGAGTTGATCATGCAATTTTACGCAACTGTTCATTTCTATGGAGATGGTTCTTTTGTCTGGATGACTGATCGTGACAAGTACAATTCTACGATTGATGAGTGGGCCACTATCATTGGTGCCCCAAAGCAGGAAGATTGAGATGTTGATGTGTATTTTGAAGCAAAGAAGAGCCACAACTCTATGGCCAATCTGTACAAGACAATTCATCACAAGTATTTCGCTAGTCACAAGATGGTCTCACTGTACTTTTTGCAAGCAGGAATACCCACTACTAACTATATTCTGAGACACACCTTGATGCCTAAATAAGGTGATCATAAGATGATCAGAGGACACTCCATCAACCTGCTGCACCTTTTGGACACCCACACCAGATTCAGAGTGATGGACTTGATAGTAGAGACTATCCGGAGAACCGTTGCTGATCAAAAGAGATCATGTGGATATGCCCCTTATCAATGCCAAGCTAGACAAGCTTGTATGTTGATACGTCTCCAACGTATCTACTTTTCCAAACTCTTTTGCCCTTGTTTTGGACTGTAATTTGCATGATTTGAATGGAACTAACCTGGACTGATGCTGTTTTCAACAGAATTGCCTTGGTGTTATTTTTGTGCAGAAATCAAAGTTCTCCAAATGTCCCCAAATTACGGGGAGCTGTTTTGGAAAATATCGAAAATACCTACACCAAGTTCCACCTCAGGGGGTGGGCCAGTGGGCCACAAGCCCCTGCTCCGCCACCACCCCCCTAGTGGCGGTGGGCAGGCTCGTGGGGTGCACAGACACCTGCCGCCCCCCACTCCAGCTCTATAAGTTATCTTTCGTCCCAGAAAAAATAAAAAGAGAAGTTTTCATCGCGTTTTCGATACGGAGGCACCGCCACCACCTGTTCTTCATCTGGAGGGCAGATCTGGAGTCCGTCTTGTGCTCCGGAGAGGGGAAATCGTCGCCACCGTCATCATCAACCTTCTTCCCTCTCCAATTCCATGAAGCTCTTCATCGTTCGTGAGTAATCTATTCGTAGGCTCGCTGGGCGGTGATGAGTAGGATGAGATCTATCATGTAATCGAGTTAGTTTTGATGGGGATTGATCCCTAGTATCCACTATGTTCTGAGATTTGATGTTGCTACTACTTTGCCATGCTTAATGCTTGTCACTAGGGCCCGAGTGCCATGATTTCAGATATGAAATTATTATGTTGTCACCAATATATGTGTGTTTTAGATCCGATCTTGCAAGTTGTAGTTACCTACTATGTGTTATGATCAGGCAACCCCGGAGTGACAATAATCGGAACCACTCCCGGTGATGATTACAGTTTGAGGAGTTCATGTGTTCACCAAGTGCTAATGCGTTGGTCCGGTTCTTTATTAAAAGGAGAACCTTAATATCCCGTAGTTTCCTTCTGGACCCCGCTGCCACGGGAGGGATGGACAATAGATGTCATACAAGTTCTTTTCCCTAAGAACGTATGACGACACACAGAATGCATGCCTACATCACATTGATGAACGGGAGCTAGCCACATATCTCTCCATGGTATAGCTGTTGCATGATGAATATCATCCAAACAAATCACCGACCCATTGCCTACGAGTTTGTCCTACTACTGCTGTTACTTGTCTTGCTCTGCTGCTACTACTGTTGCTACTGTTGTTACTTGTCTTGCTCTGCTGCTGCTACTACTGTTGCTACTACTGTTACTTGTTTTGCTCTGCTGCTGCTGCTACTACTGTTGCTACTACTGTCGCTTGCTACTGTTGCTACTTTCTGCTGCTGTCACTACTGCTGTTCCTTGCCACTGCTATTGCTCGTTACACTGCTACTACCTGTTACACTGTTGTTTTGCCTGACCGTTGACGGGAATTGACAACTTCCGTCAACGCGGCAATAGAAGCGCCATTGATACAATCGTTAGGAATAGTCTGTTGTCAACAGATCGTTTCTGACACCGTTGTTATCATACTACTTTGTTGTTACTACTGTGCCTGGAGATACTAATCTTTCAGGTGTGGTTGACTCCGACAAATTCAGCTGCTAGTACTCGAGAGTATTCTCTCACCTCCTTTCGCCGATCTACAAATTGGGTCGAATACTCTACACTCGAAAACTGCTGCGAACCCACGCGCTGGTGGGCCATCAACAACATTCTTCCAGTTTCATTGTCGGGGAGTGCTATCAACATTCTTCTGGTGTCGTTGCAGGAGAAGGTTAGTTGTTATAAGCATTCGTCTAGCTAACACTAGAGATTGCAGGATCAGCACTTTTTTGGAGCCATTGCCAGGGAAGCACCGCTGACGTCATATATCTACTTGATCGTCTCCATCTACCTCTTCAGCCAGAGTTAGAAGACAATGAAGTGATAATGGATGACAATGATCCCAGCTCGGCTGCATCAAGAATGGCAGCAGAAGCTGAGGCTGCTAGAAATAGGCCACCACTAGTTCCATAGCTCATAACTCAAGCTGAGGAAATGGCATTTCTAGTTATATATGTCCAAGGCATGGAGAAGAACATCCAGGAGATACTGCAAAGTGAGAAAATACATGAGAGAGTCATGGAAACAAAGTTTCATGACATGTATGGGAAGGTTCCTGAGTTGACCACTAAAGTCAAACAGCTTCAACATGAAGTTGACTCAGTGGAGATCCTGCGCTCAGGTGATAAAGATGATCATGAAGAAGAGTCTTCTCCTCCCACTACCACACGGTTCAGCACTAAGCCTAGATCAACTATTGTTCTTTCTTAGGAGACAAGATATACATCTTCAGCTCAAGCATCAGCACCTTCAGCACCAGCTCCAGCTCAAGCACCTCTCGTATCAACTCCTCCAGCTCTAGGACACTCAGTCGATGCCTTCATGGACTCTCTTATTTTGACTCCGTCATCAGCTACCCAGAGAGACGAGTAGTTTTGTACTTTTTGAAATTTTTGGTAACTTGTTGCCAAAGGAGGAGAAATGTATAGATCATAGACTTCGAGAAAGAGATTTTAATTTTATTTGCTCCCATTTGGTTTCAAAAACTTTGGTATTTTGGATGACTTTATCCAGTTCATGTGTTTGATCATACGCTTTGCTTGGTTGATGCTACACTATCATCTTTTTAGCTATCTATGTGATGATCATCCACTTATCTTGTTGATGTCACGTGCATTGCTATTCATTCTTATCTTGTATGTGCACCACCAAGATGTATGTGACATCAAAGAGTGACCCATGATCCTAATCAATTGTGTATTTGCATTCGAATGCAAATTTTAAATAATGCACAAATTTAGGGGGGGCTCTTGCTTTTCACATACTTCTCAAAGCGTTGATGCTAATCATTGATTATATCTTTTCTCAAAGCTTTGATCTATATCTTGTCCTCAGTTACCAAAAAGGGGGAGATTGAAAGCACAATTTCTCCCTAGGGTGGTTTTGATAATTGATCACAACATATGCATCATTGGACTAATACGTTTTCCAAGTATATTTCAGAAAAGTTCAAAAGATGCTATGGCTAAAGGCTTATGTAGATATGCCCCTTGATGCAAGAAAGGAATAATATTGGCTAAAGATTCAAGCTAGAAGACTCTTCATTTTATATTTGTGATAAATCACTTTTGAGTCCATAGGAAAGTCAATACTATTAAAAGGGGGTGAGCTAGTAAAATGAACTGATTACTCAAAATGCTCAAAGTTTGCCACCAAAATACTTAGTCATTTTTCCCACATATCCACTCTCTCAAATTCCATATACACAAATTCGGTGTCACCAACTTTCACATTTCGGACCCACCGAGTTTGACCTCAGACAGAAACCCTAGCCATTCCCACCAAATCGGTGCAACCGAATCCATATCGTTCCTACCGAGTTTGGGTGACCAACTTTCGGGTGCCTCGGTACACAAAATAAGAATTTCCGAGTTTGAGTATCAGTGCCACCGAGTTTAGCCATATTACTGTTAGCCACCTTTTCAGAGCCACCGGGTTTCATATATCAGTCTCACCGAGATTCAATAGTTGCTACCTTTGTGCTAATCGGTACCACCGAGTTCTTAACTTCGGTGTGACCGAGTTTGCCACTTTGTGTGTAACGGTTGGATTTTGTGTGCTACCTATATATACCCCTTCACCCTCCTCTCATTCGTGGGAGAAGCACTCAGAACACACACTTCATTGCCAGATCTATTTTCTGAGAGAGAACCATCTACTGATGTGTTGAGACAAAGTATTCCAATCCAATCATTTGAAACTTGATCTCTAGCCTCCCCAAACAACTTTCCACCAAAACAACATCTCCTACCCATGCGTACTTTGTGAGAGAATGATTTTGTGTTGAGGAGACTATCTTTAGAAGCAAAAGAGCAAGGAGTTCATTGATCTACCACATGTATTACCTTTTGGAGGATGGTGCCTCCTAGATTGGTTAGGTGTCGCTACGGAGCCTCCTACTTCCTCTTGTGGAGTTAAACCAAGATGTTTCTAAGGGCAAGGAGATCGCCTACTTCATGAAGATCTATCGTGAGTAAGGCTAGTCCTTCGTGGACGGAAGGCGTGGTGGAACAGACAAAGGCACTTCTTTGTGGACCCTCCCTGGGTAGAGCCCTCCGTGGACTCTCGCAGCCGTTACCCCTTCGTGTGTTGAAGTCTCCACTAACATGGACGTACGATAGCGCCACTTATCGGAACCTGCACCAGAGATGGTGGAGGAGTGGTGGGCAACCATACAAAGCTTGACAAGCTTTGCCAACAATGACAAGCCAAATGCGGCAGGTTCCTCGCCTGCATGGCACGCGGCTACCATAGGTCCCACCATCGGGCGCGACGCTGGCGGAACGCACATGATGCAGTTGCCTCCACAATAGCAGCAAACTTCGCGCCGGATTGACATATAAGACGAGGTATCTGTTGGGGATCGTGGTAATTTAACAAAAATTCCTAAGCCATGGAAGGATCTATCTACGGAGAAACCAGCAACGAGAGAGGTTGTAGAGCATCTTCATACCTTTGAAGATCGCTAAGCAGAAGCGTTACTAGAACGCGGTTGATGGAATCATACTCGCAGCGATTCAGACCGCGGTGGATTCCGATCTATGCCTGAATGTCGGCACCTCCACGTTCAACACACGTCCAACCCGGTGATGTCTCCAACACCTTGATCCAGCAAGGATGGAGGAGAGGTTGAGGGAGAGCTCCGACAGCATGACAGCGTGGTGACGGTGGAGCTACGTGGTACTCCGACACAGCTTCGCTAAGCACTAGGAGGACGAGGAGGAGGAGTGTGGCTGCAACGTGGAGAGATCAATTGTGTGTTTCAAAAGGGCCAAAACCTCAAGTATATATAGGATGAGGGAGAGGGAGGTCTGCCTTGTCCCCTCCTCCAAGGAGGAGAGGTTCGGCCGAGCTAGGGAGGAGTCCACATCCCACAAGGGAGGTGGATCCCTTTCTTTTAAATCATCTTTGCCTTATCCCTTTATCCCTAGCCGCATGGGCCTTTAGGGAAGGCCTTGTCTAGCCCAATAAGGGATGGTTCACTTACTCTAACATCCCATGAAGTCCTTTGGTCGTCACACCCCTCCAAGGTGTCCTCCGGCACCCTCCTGGCACTCCCGGTACACTACCGATGAGCCCGAAACTTTTCCGGTAAGCAAAACAGGACTTCCTACATATCAATCTTTACCTCTGGACCATTCCAGAGCTCCTAGTGACGTCTTGTATCTCATCCAGGACTCTGACCAACCTTCGGTAACCACATACTATTCCCTTTACAACTATAGCATTATCGAACCTTAAGTGTGTAGACCCTACGGGTTCGGGAACCATGCAGACATGACCGAGACATCTCTCCGGTCAATAGCCAACAACGGGGTTTGGATATCCATTTTGGTTTCCACACGTTCCATGATGATCTCATCGGATGAACCACGATGTCAAGGATTTAATCAGGCCCGTATGCAATTCCCTTTTTCTACCGGTATGATACTTGCCCGAGGTTCGATCGTCGATATCCCCTACCTTGTTCAATCTTGTTACTGGCAAGTCTCTTTACTCATTCCGTAACACATCATCCCGTGGCTAACACCTTAGTCACACTTAGCTCAATATGATGATGAATTACCGAGTGGGCCCAGAGATACCTCTCCGACACACGGAGTGACAAATCCGAGTCTCGATTCATACAATCCAATAGACACTTTCGGACAGTTACATTGTGACATCTGATACACCCAAATCATTCCTACGGTATCCAGGAGTTGCACAATCTCATGGTCTAAGGAAATAATACTTGACATTAGAAAAGCTTTAGCAGACGAACAACGCGATCTAGTGCTATGCTTAGGGTTGGGTCTTGTCCATCACATCATTCCCCAATGATGGAGATACCTCTCCGTCACACGGAGTGACAAATCCCAGTCTCGATTCATACAACCCAACAGACACTTTCAGACAGTTACGTTGTGACATTTGATACACCCAAATCATTCCTACGGTATCCAGGAGTTGCACAATCTCATGGTCTAAGGAAATAATACTTGACATTAGAAAATCTTTAGCAGATGAACAACGCGATCTAGTGCTATGCTTAGAGTTGGGTCTTGTCCATCACATGATTCCCCAATGATGTGATCCCGTTATCAATGACATACAATGTCCCTGATCAGGAAACCATGATCATCTATAGATCAACGAGCTAGCCAACTAGAGTCTCACTAGGGACATATTGTGATCTATATATTCACACATGTATTCTGGTTTCCGGTTAATACAATTATAGCATGAATAATAGACAATTATGATGAACTGGAAATATAACAATAACCAATTTATTATTGCCTCTAGGGCATATTTCCAACAGTCTCCCACTTGCACTAGAGTCAATAATCTAGTTCACATCACTATGTGATTGCAATGAATCTAACACTTATACAGTTCTGAGGTTCGATCATGTCTTTCTTGTGAGAGAGGTTTATAGTAAACGGGACTGAACCTTTCAGATCCGTGTGTGCTTTACAAATCTCTACGTCATCCTATAGATGCTACTACTACGCACCATTGGGAAGCATTCCGAATGACTAGTCCACTATATGAATCCAATTTACTACTTAGATTCATCCGGATTAATGACAAAGCTTGCATCGACGTAACCCTTTACAACGAACTCTTTAATCACCTCCATAATCGACAAAAATTCCTTAGCCCACTAGTTACTAAGGATAACCTCGACCGTTGTCCAGTGATCCATTCCTGGATCACTGTTGTACCCCTTGATTGATTCATGGTAATGCACACTTCAGGTGCGGTACACAGCATAGCATCCTTATAGAGCCTACGGCTGATGCATAGGGGACAACCTTCGTCCTTTCTCTTTCTTCTGCCGTGGTCGGGCTTTTGAGTCTTACTCAAATTCACACCTTACAATACATCCAAGAACTCCTTCTTTGCCAATCTATTTTGAATTCCTTCAAAACTTTTCAAGGCATGCATGTCGTTGAAAGTTCTATTAAGCACTTTGATCTATCACCATAGATCTTGATGCTCAACGTTCAAGTAGCTTAATCCAGGTTTTCATTTGAAAAACTCCTTTCAAACAACCCCTTATGCTTTCCAGAAATCCTACATTCTTTCCAATCAACAATATGTCAACCACATATATTCATCAGAAATTCTATAGTGGTCCCAGTCACTTCTTTGGAAATACAAGTTTCTCATAAACGTTGTATAAATCCAAAAACTTTGATCATATCATCAAAGCATATATTCCAACTCTGAGATACTTGCTCTAGCCCTTACAAGGATCGGTGGACCTTTGCATACTTGTTAGCATCCTTTAGGATCGACAAAATCTTCTGATTGTATCACATACAACCTTTCCTCAATGAAGCCATGGAGGAAACAATGTTTGACATCCTATCTCCAAGATTTCATAAATGATGGAATAACTACTAACATAATTCCAACAGACCTTCAGCATCGCTATGAATGAGAAAGTCTCATCGTAGTCAACTCTTTGAACTTTGTCGGAAACATCTTTGCGACAAATCGAGCTTTCTTAATGGTGACTTTTCACCATCATCGTCTATCTTCATTTTAAAGATCCATTTGTAGTTAACAGTCTGACGACCGTCAAGTAGTTCTTCCAAACTCTATACTTTGTTTTCATACATGGATCCTCTCTCGGATTTCATGGCCTCCAACCATTTGCCAAAATTCGGGCCCACCATCGCTTCTCCATAGCTCGTAGGTTCATTGTTGTATAGCAACATGATCTCCAAGACAGGATTACCATACCACTCTGGAGTAGTACACGTCCTTGTCGACCTACGAGGCTTGGTAGTGATTTGATTCGAAGCTTCATGATCACTATCATCAGCTTCCACTTCAATTGGTGTAGGCGCCACAGGAACAACTTCATGTGCCCTTCTACACACACTGGTTGAAGTGATGGTTCAATAACCTCATCAAGTTTCCACCATACTCCCACTCAATTCTTTCGAGAGAAACTTTTCCTCGAGAAAGGACTCGTTTCTAGAAACAAACACTTTTGCTTCCGGATCAGAGATAGGAGGTCTACCCAACTATTTTGGGTGTCCTATGAAGATGCATTTATCCGCTTTGGGTTCGAGCTTATCAGCCTAAAACTAAGCATCGCAGCCCCAAACTTTTAAGAAATGACAACTTAGGTTTCTCCAAACCATAGTTCATACGGTGTCATCTCAATGGAATTACGTTGGTGCCTTATCTAAAGTGAATGCGGTTGTCTCTAATGCCTAACCCATAAACGATAGTGGTAATTTGATAAGGGACATCATAGTATGCACCATATCTAATAGCGCACTACTATGACAAATGGACACACCATGAAACTATGGTGTTCCAGGTGGCATGAGTTATGAATCAATTTTCACGTGAAGCAATTTTTCAGATTGTCATTAATGTTTACCAAACTCGTAACACAGATATATATGTTGACCTCCACGATCACATCGTAGACATATTATCCTCGTGTCACGATGATCTTCAACTCCACTCTTAAATTACTTGAACCTTTTAATAATTCAAACTTGTGTTCATCAAGTAAATACACTAGTATCTACTCAAATCATCTGTGAAGTAAGAATATAATGACATCCACTTCGTGCCTCAGCACTCAGTGGACTGCACACATCAAAATGTATTACTTCCAACAAGTTACTTTCTTGTTCCATCTCACTGGAAAATGAGGTCTTCGGTCATCATGCCCGTGTGTTATGATTTGCATGTCTCAAGTGATTCAAAAATCAAGTGAGCCTTCATGCGTTTATACCAACAAGCATGGTTTGCATGTTTGAAATGTTTCAAAAATGAGTGAGTACAAAGACTCGTCAGCATGGAGCTTCTTCATGCATTTTATACCAATATGACTCAAGCAGCAGTGCCACAAGTAAGTGGTACTATCATTACTACTTTGTATCTTTTGGCAATAATATTATGAACATATCTATCACTATGATCGAGATTCAATAAACCGTTCATTTTAGGTGCAAGACCATTGAAGGTATTATTCAAGTAAACAGAATAACCATTATTCTTTTAAATGAATAACCATATTGCAATAAACATAAGCCAATCATGTCTATGCTCAACGCAAACACCAAATAACAATTATTCAGGTTTAACACTAATCTCGATGGTAGAGGGAGTGTGCGATGTTTTATCACATCAACCTTGCAAACACTTGCAACACACATCGTCACCTCGCTTTTAGCTAGTCTCCGTTTATTCCGTAACTTTTATTTCGAGTTACTAACACTTAGCAACAGAACTGGTATCCAATACCCTGATGCTACTAGGAGTACTACTAAAGTACACATCAATATCATGTATATCCAATATACTTTTGTCGACTTTGCCAGCCTTCTTATCTACCAAGTATCTAGGGTAGTTCCTCTTCAATGGCTGTTGCCCTAATTACAGAAGCACTTAGTCTCGGGTTTGGATTCAACCTTGGGTCTCTTCACTAGAGCAACAACTAGTTTGTCGTTTCATGAAGTATCCCTTCTTGCCCTTACCCTTCTTGAAACTAGTGGTTTTACTAACCATCAATAATTGATGCTCCTTTTTGATTTCCACTTTCACGGTGTCAAACATTGTGAATAGCTCAAGGATCATCATATCCATCCCTAATATGTTATAGTTCATCATGAAGCTCTAGTAGCTTGGTGGCAGTGACTTTGGAGAACGATCACTATCTTATCTCGAAGACTATCTCCCACTTGATTCAAGTGACTATAGTACTCAGACAATCTCACCACATGCTCAACGATTGAGCTTTTCTCCCTTACTTTGTAGACAAAGAATCTTGTCGGAGGTCTCATACCCCTCAACAATCGTATGAGCCTGAAATCCCAATTTCATCTCTTGGAACATCTGGTATGTCCCGCGACGTTCAAAATATCTTTAGCGCCTCAATTCTAAGATGTTTAAGCATTATGCACTGAACTATCATGTAGTTATCAAACACGTGTATGTCAGACGTTCGCAACATCCACGGACAACGCTTGGGGTTCAGCACACCGAGCGGTGCATTAAGGACATAAGCCTGGTGTGCAGTAATGAGGACAATCCTCAGTTTAATGGACCCAGTCCGCATAATTGCTACTATCATCTTTCAACTAAGTTTTCTCTAGGAACATATCACAAACCGTAGAGCTATTAGCACAAGCTACAACATAATTTGCAAAGACCTTTTTGACTATGTTCATGATAATTGAGTTAATTTAATCAACTTATTTAATGAACTCCCACTTAGATCGACATCCCTCTAGTCATCCAAGTGACACATGATCCACGTCGACTAGCCCGTGTCCAATCATCAAGTGGGACGGACTAGTCATCAATGGTGAGCATCTCTATGCTGATCGTATCAACCATACGACTCATGTTTGACCTTTCGGTCTCCCGTATTCAAGGCCATGTTTGTACATGCTAGGCTCATCGAGTCAACCTAAGTGTTATGCGTGTGTAAACTGGCTTACAACCGTTGTATGCGAACGTTAGAATCTATCACACTCAATCAACATGTGGTGCTTCGAAACAACGAACCTTTGCAACGGTGCACACTTAGGGGAATACATATCTCGAAATTTAACGAGGGATCGTCTTATCTTTTCTACCGTCGTTCTAAGCAATAAGATGTAAAACATGATAAACATCAGATGCAATCATATAGTAACATGATATGGCCAATATCATCTTGCTCCTTTGATCACCATCTTCGGGGCACCATGATCATCATCATCATCGGCCTGACACCATGATCTCCATCATCATGATCTCCATCATTGTCTCTCCATGGAGTTGTCACGCCAACTATTACTTCCACTACTATAGCTAACCGTTAGCGATAAAGTAAGGTAATCAACATGGTGTTGCATCTCATACAATAAAATAAAACAACTCCTATGGCTCCTGCCGGTTGTCATACTCATCGACATGCAAGTCGTGAATCCGATTACAAGAACATGATCAATCTCATACATCACATACGTAACATCACATCCTTTTGGCCATATCACATCACATAGCATACACTGCAAAAACAAGTTAGACGTCCTCTAATTGTTGTTGCAAGTTTTACGTGGCTGGTTAGGGTTTCTAGAAATAGCATTTCTCACCTACGTGACAACCACAACATTGACATGACAATGATATTTACCCTTCATAAGGACCCTCTTCATCGAATCCGATCCGACTAAAGTTTGAGAGACAGACACCCGCTAGACACCTTATGCAACTACTGTATGTCGGTCGATAGAACCAGTCTCACATAAGAGTACGTGTAAAGTCGGTCCGGGCCGCTTCATCCCACGACGCCGCCGAATCAAGATAAGACTAGTAAAGGCAAGCAATTGACAAAATCAGCGCCCAGAACTTTGGTGTTCTACTCGTGCATAGAACCTTGGCTCGGATGCCACTGTTGGGGATCATAGTAATTTCAGAAAATTCCTATGCTATGAAAGGATCTATAAATGGAGAAACCAGCAACGAGAGTGGTTGTAGAGCATCTTCATACCTTTGAAGATCGCTAAGCGGAACCGTTACTAGAACGCAGTTGATGGAGTCGTACTCGCAGCGATTCAGATCTATGCGTCGAACATCGGCGCCTCCATGTTCAACACAAGTGCAGCCTGGTGACGTCTCCAACACCTTGATCCAGCAAGGATGGAGGAGAGGTTGAGGGAGAGCTTCGGCAGCACGACGTCGTGGTGACATTGGAGCTACGTGGTACTCCAGAAGAGCTTCGCTAAGCACTACGGAGGAGGAGGAGGACGAGGAGGAGGAGGAGTATGGCTGCCGCATGGAGAGATCAATTGTGTGTCTCAAAAGGGCAAAAACCTCAAGTATATATAGGAGGAGGGAGAGGGAGGGCTTCCTTGGCCCCTCCTCCAAGGAGGAGAGGTTCGGCCGAGCTAGGGAGGAGTCACCTCCCACAAGGGAGGTGGATCCCTTCATTTTAAATCCTCTTTCCGTTATCCCTTTATTCCTAGCCGCATGGGCCTTTAGGGAAGGCTTTTGCCAGCCCAATAAGGGCTAGTCCACCTCGTCCAACATCCCATGAAGTCCTTTGGTCGTCACACCCCTCTCGGGGGTACTCCGGCACCCTCCCGACACTCCTGGTACACTACCGATGAACCCGAAACTTTTCCGGTGACCAAAACAGGACTTCCTATATATAAATCTTTACCTCTGGACAATCCCGGAGCTCCTCGTGACGTCCGGGATCTCATCCGGGACTCCAAAAAACCTTCGGTAACCACATACTATTCCCTTTACCACTCTAGCGTCATTGAACCTTCAGTGTGTAGAACCTACGGGTTCGGGATCCATGCAGACATGACCAAGACACCTCTCGGGCCAATAACCAACAGCGGGGTCCGGATATCCATGTTGCTTCCCACATGTTCCATGATGATCTCATCGGACGAACCACGGTGTCGAGGATTCAGTCAATCCCGTATGCAATTCCCTTTGTCTACCGGTATGATACTTGCCCGAGATTTGATCATCGGTATCCCCATACCATGTTCAATCTCGTTACCGGCAAGTCTATTTACTTATTCCGTAACACATCATCCCATGGCTACCTCCTTAGTCACACTGAGCTCAATATGATGATGAATTACCGAGTGGGCCCAGAGATACCGCTCCGTCACTCGGAGTGACAAATCCCAATCTCAATTCGTACAACCCAACAGACACTTTCAGAGATACCCGTAGTGCACCTTTATAATCACCCAATTACGTTGTGATGTTTGATACACCCAAAGCATTCCTACAGTATCCAGGAGTTGCACAATCTCATGGTCTAAGGAAATGATACTTGACATTAGAAAAGCTTTAGCAGACGAACAACACGATCTAGTGCTTTGCTTAGGATTGGGTCTTGTCCATCACATCATTCCCCAATGATGTGATCCCGTTATCAATGACATCCAATGTCCATGATCAGGAAACAATGATCATCTACCGATCAACGAGCTATCCAACTAGAGGCTCACTAGGGACAGATTGTGATCTATATATTCACACATGTACTATGGTTTCCGGTTAATACAATTATAGCATGAATAATAGACAATTATCATGAACTGGAAATATAATAATAACCAATTTATTATTGCCTCTAGGGCATATTTCCAACAGTATCTCAAACCTCGACAAAACCGCGGCTGAAGCGACACCAGCGCAAAGTCTTAAAGGAAAGACTCAAGGAGGATGCAACACCACAATCCAGAGGCAACAGAAAACACGTCGCCAATCTGATGGTCACGTAGATCCAGCCATCGACGAGCCCGCGCCCGGGGCACTCGGTAGCCTACCTTATAAGGTGGGATTCCCCAAGTTCACCCGTGAGTTGTGGCAAGTCCACTAGCCCTCCAGTAGGGCCTTCAAGCCGGAGTTGTCGGACAACTACGACGGCAATATTAGTCCATCGGAGTTCCTGGGGATCTACACCTTTGTGGTGCACGCTGCAGGGGGAGAGAGAGAAGGTGATCGCCAACTACTTCGCCTTTGCACTCAAGTCCAACGTGAGGAGTTGGCTAATGAACTTGGTGCCGGAAATATGCCCTAGAGGAAATAATAAATTGGTTATTATCACATTTCCTTGTTCATGATAATCTTTTATTAGCCATGCTCTAATTATATTGATTGGAAACTCAAATACATGTAAGGATACATAAATAACACATAGTCCTTAGTAAGCCTCTACTAGACTAGCTCATTGATCAAAGATGGTAAGGTTTCCTAACCATAGACATGAGTTGTCATTTGATAATGGGGTCACATAATTAGGAGAATGATGTGATGGAAAAGACCCAACCATAGGCATAGCATGTGAACGAATCATTAAGTTAATTGCTATTGCTTTCTCCATGTCAATGTATTTGTTACTATGACCATGACATCATGCAACTCCCTAACACCGTAGGAATGCCTTGTATGTATCAAACATCATGGTGTAACTAGATGATCTAGGGGTATCTACGAGGATGCATATTGGTTTGGAATGGATCGAGACCGGGATTTGTCACTCCGTATGACGGAGAGGTATCTCCGGGCCCACTCGATAATACACCATCACAACAAGCCCGCAAGCAATGTGACAAAGGAGCTATCCGTGGGATCATGTATTAAGGAACGTGTAAAGAGGCTTGCCGGTAACAAGATTGAACTAGGTATGGAGATATCGATGATCGAATCTCACGCAAATAACATACTGATGAACAAAGGGAAGTACATATGGGATTGATTGAAAACTTGACATCATGGTTCGACCGATAATGATTTTCTGGAACGTGTGGGAACCAATATGGGCATCCAGGTCCTGCTAATGGTTATTGATAGGAGAGGTGTCTCGGTCATGTCCACATGATTCTCGAACCTATAGGGTCCGCATGCTTAACGCTTGATTGACGCTAGAGTAGTATTGGGATATGTACATTGGTGACCGAATATTGTTTAGAGTCCTGTATGAGATCCCAAATGTCATGACGAGTTCCGGAATGGTCTGGAGGTAAATATTTATATATGGGAGTCCTATTTTGCCTACCGGAAAAGTTTCGGGCATTATCGGTAGTATACCGGGGTGCCAAAAGAGTTCTCGGGGTCCACCGGGGGTCCACCTTCCCCGTGGGATCACATGGGCTTTAGGGGTAGCGCCCTAGCGACTCTAGGACAGGGGAACCAGCCCCTAGAAGTGAATTGGGCTTGGGGGCAAGAGTCCCAAAGGGACAAGGCACCCCGGAGGTGCCTTGGAGGAGGGCTCCTCCCTTCATTCTGGAGGGAGGACTCCACCATAGGCTAGGCCCTCCTTGGAAAAGGGGCCAAGGACTGCGACCTTACCCTTCCCCTTGCCTCCTATATACAGTAGAGGAGAGGGGGAGGTCTGGACACAAGAATCCCACACCCCAAAGGCAGCCCTCTCCGTCCCGTTACCCCGTTCCTCTGCGGATCTGTTTTTTAGTAGTGCTTGGTGAAGCCCTGCTAGAATCCGCGCCACCACCATCACCACCACGTTGACGTGCTGGTCATGATAACATATAATTCTCCTTCTTTTTTTGCTGGATCAAGAAGGAGGAAACATCATCGATCCACACGTATGTTGAACGCGGAGGTGTCGTCCGTTCGGTGCTAGATCGGTTTGGATTCCGATTGGATCATGAAGAGTACGACACATCATCCGTGTTATATACGCTTCCGCTTAGCATTCTACAAGGGTATGTAGATACACTCCCCATCTCGTAGTTGTTGATCTACATAGATTGATCTTGGGTGTTCGTAGAAAAATAATTATTTCCCATGCAACGTTCCCCTACAGTGGCCTCATGAGCTAGGCCTATGCATGGATAACATGCACGAGTAGAACAGAAAGTGTTTGTGGGAGTTGATGTTCAGATTGCTTACTTCCTTAGTCTTATTATGATTTGTTGGTATTGTGGAATGACGTGGCCCGGACCAACCTTACTCCTCCACGTACAAGAGACCGGTTCCATCGACTAACATGCAACTTATTGCATAAAGATGGCTGGCGGGTGTATGTCTCTCGCACTTCAGTTGAATCGGATTCGATAGAGGTGGTCCTTTTAGAAGATTAAATAGCAACTTGAATATCACTACTGTGCATTTGCATAGGTAAGAATGGTTTTTGCTAGTTGCCCATAGCAGCCATGTAGAAATTGCAACAACAAAGTAGAGGACGTCAAACTTGTTTTTGCAGGGCATGTTGTGATGTGATATGGACAAAGACATGATGTGATATATGTGATGTATGAGATGATCATGTTGTGTATAGAATTATGACGACTTGCATGTCTATGAGTACGGCAACCGGTAGGAGCCATAGGTCTGTCATTAATTTATTTGTGCCTTTTTCTTTACTTTATCGATATGAATTAGCAATAATTGTAAAAGCATAGTTGGCGCGACAACCCCAATGACGACACAATGATGGAGATCATGGTGTCATGCCGGTGACGATGGAGATCATGTTGGTGCTTTGGAGATGGAGAACAAAAGCACAAGATGATGATGGCCATATCTTGTCACTTGTATGATTTGCATGTGACGTTAATCGTTTTATGCATCTTATTTTTCTTAGGATAACGGTAGCATTATAAGATGACCCTCACTAATATTTCAAGATCCAATTGTGTTCTCCCCAAGTGTGCACCGTTGTGAGGGTTCATTACTTTGAAGCACCACATGATGATGAGGTGTGATAGACTCTAGGTTCGCATACAGCAGGTGTAAACCAGTTTTGCACATGCGGAACACTTGGGTTAAGCTTGACGAGCCTAGCATGTACATACATGGCCTCGGAACACAAGAGACCGAAAGGTCAAACATGAGTCATATAGTCGATTTGAGTGGGACTTCTTAAGATTTTCACCATTGAAACCACTCATCTCATGTGATGATCAGACTTGGGTTGGTGGATTTGGATCATGTTACACTTGAACAACCTGACGGAGGTTGATTTGAGTGGGACTTCTTAAGTAATATGATTACTTGAAGTCATTATCATGAACATAGTCTAAGTTATCTTTGCAAAGCATGTTTTAGAACAATAGCTTGCGTTGTCGCTCCTCTATATTTTTGATACGTTCCTAGAGAAACTAAGTTGAAAGATGGTAGTAGAAATTATGCGGATTGGTTCCATAAACTGAGGATTGTCCTCATTGATGCATAGAAGGCTTATGTCCTTGATGCACCACTCGGTGTGCCACCCCTCAAGCGTCGTATGTGGATGTTGTGAACATCTGACAGACACACTTTTGATGACTACTTGATAGTTCAGTGCGTCATGCTTTACGAATTTGAATTGAGGCTCCAAACACGTTTTGAATGTCATGGAGCATATGAGATGTTCCAAGAGTTGAAATTGGTATTTGAGGCTTGTGTCCGTGTTTAGAGGTATGATACCTCCGAGAAGATTCTTTTCTTGAAAGATGAAGGATGATAGCTCAATCAATGATCATGTGCTCAGCTTGTGTGGGTGCTACAATTGCTTGAATCAAGTGGGAGTTGATCTTCCAGATAAGATAGTGATTGACATAGTTCTCCAAGTCAGTGCCATGAAGCTACTGGAGCTTCATGATGAAATATAACATTCTAGGGATGGAGATGATGATCCGTGAGCTATTTGCGATGTTTTACACTGCGAGGTAGAAATAAAGAAGGAGCATCAAGTGTTGATGGTTAGTAAAACCACAAGTTCCAAGAAGGGCAAGGACAATAAGGGAAACTTCAAAAATGGCAAGCCAATTGTCATTCCAATGAAGAAACCCAAGGTTGAACCCAAACCCGGGACTAAGTACTTGTGTTGTGAGGGAATGTTCACTAAAAGCGGAACTGTCTGAGATACTTAGCAGATAAGAAGGTTGGCAATATCAATAGAAGTATATTTGATAAACATGTTATTGATTTGTGCCTTACTAGTGCTCATTTTAGCCCCTGGGTATTTGATACCGGTTCAGTTGCTAATATTGGTAACTCGAAACAAGAGTTGCATAATAAATAGAGACTAGCCAAGGGCGAGGTATCGATGTGTGCCGGAAGTGTTTCCAAGGTTGATGTCATCACCATCGCACGCTCCATCTACCTTCGGGGTTTGTGTAAACCTAAATAAATGTTATTTGGTGTCTGTGTTTGGCATCAACATTATATTGATTTTATTTATTGCGACACAACTATTTATGTAAGTTAGAGAATAATAGGTTATTCTCTTTACATGAATAATATCTTATATGATCATGCACCCAAGATGAATGGTTTATTGAATCTCGATAGTAGTGATACACATGGTCATTGTATTGATGCCAAAAGATGTAAAGTTAGTAATGATAGTACCACTTGCTTGTGGTACTACCGCTTAGGTCATATTGGTGTAAATGCATGAAGAAACTCCATGTTGATGGATCTTTGGACTCACTCGATTCTCTATTGCATAAGACATGCGTACCATGCCTATTTGCGTAAAACGCATGAAGAACCTCCATGCTAATGGATCTTTGGGCTCACTTGATTTTGAATCGCTTGAGACATGTGAACCATGCCTCATGGGCAAGATGACTAAGACCCCATGTTCCGGTAATATGGAGCGGGCAAGTGACTTATGGGAAATAATAGATTTTGATGTATGCAGTCCAATGTGTTCTGAAGCAGGAAGTAGATATCATTATTTTCTGCCTTCACAAATGATTTTTGTAGATACAAGCATATTTACTTGATGAATCACACGTATGAAATGTTGAAGAGCTCAAAACAATTTCAAAGTGAAGTTGAAGATCATCGTGACAAGAAGATAAAATGTCTATGATATGATCATAGAGGTGAAAATCTAAAGTACGAGTTTGATATACATTTAAGACAACGTGGAAATTATTTCACAACTCATGCCACCTAGAAACACCATAGTGTGATGGTGTGTCTGTACATCATAGCCGTGCTCTATTGCATATGGTGCATACTATGATGTCTCTTACCAATTTTCCACTATCATTTTGGGGTTATGCATCAGAGACAACCACATTCAATTTAATTAAGGCACCATCTAAATCCATTGAAATGACACTATATGAACTCTGGTTTGGCAAGAAACCTAAGTTGTCGTTTCTTATAGTTTGGGGTTGTGATGCTTATGTCAAAAGGCTTCAGCCTGATAAGCTCGAACCCAAAGCGTATAAATGCTTCTTCATAGGATACCCAAAGGAATCAGTTGGGTATACCTTCTATCTGAAACCCGAGGGAAAAGTGTTTGTTTCTAAGAATGGGTCATTTCTCGAGAAAGAGTTTATCTCGAAAGAACTGGGTGGGAGGATGGTGGAACTCGATGAGGTTACTGAACCGTCACTTCAACCAGAGAGTAGCAGGACGCGGGAAGATGTTCATGTGGCGCCTACACCAGTTGAAGAGGAAGCTCATGATGGTGATCATGAAGGTTTAGATCAAGTTACTACCAAATCTCGTAGGTGTACAAGGACACATACTACTCCTGAACGGTACGGTAATCATGTCTTAGAGGTCATGTTGTTGGACAGCAATGAACCTACAAGCTATGGAGAAGAGATGGTGGGACCGGATTCCAAGAAATGGCTAGAAGCCATAAAATCCAAGATATGATCGAGGTATGAAAACAAAGTGTGGACTTTGGAAGAATTACGTGATGATCATAAGGCTGTTAAGTACAAATGGATCTTTAAGAGGAAGACAGACGATGATAGAAAATGTCACCATTTATAAAGCTGGACTTGTTGCAAAGAGGTTTCTAACAAGTCCAAGGAGTTCACTACGATGAGACTATCTGCCCATAGCGATGCTAAAGTCTGTTGGAATTATGTTAGCAGTTGCTGCATTTTTCAATTATTAAATCTGCCAGATGGATGTCAAAACATCGTTTCCTTAAAGGTTTACTTGAGAAAAGGTTGTATGTGAGACAACTAGAAGCTTTTGTTGACCCTAAGGATGCTAAAAAGCATACGAGCTCTAGCGATCCATTTATGGCCTAGTGCAAGCATCTCGGAGTTGGAATAAGAGCTTTGATGAGGTGATCAAAGCTTTTGGATTTATACAGAGTTTATGAAGAAACTTGTATTCACAAGAAAGTGAGTGGGAGCACTATAGAATTTCAGATAAGTATATGTGGTTGACATATTGTTGATAGGAAATGGTGTAAATTTCTGGAAAGCATAAAGGGTTGTTTGAAAGGAGTTTTACAAAGGAAAACCCGGATAAAGCAACTTAAACATTGGGCATCAAGATCTATAAAGATAGATCAAGACGCTTGATAAAACTTTCTGGAAAGTATAAAGGCTTGTTGTAAAGGAGTTTTAGACAGGAAAACATGGATAAAGCTACTTAAACATTGGGCATCAAGATCTATAGAGATAGATCAATACGCTTGACAAAACTTTCAATGAATACATACCTTGACAAAATTTTGAAGGACTTCAAAATGGATCAATCAAAGAAGGAGTTCTTAGATGTATTGTAAGGTGTGAATTTGAGTAAGACTCAAAGCTCGACCATGGCAGAAGAAAGAGAAATGACGAAGTTCGTCCCCTATGGCTGAGCCATAGGCTTTCAAGTATGCCATGTTGTGTAATGCACATGTAGTGTGCCTTGCCAAGAGTGATCCAGGAGTGGATCACTGGACAGTAGTCAAAGTTATCCTTAGTAACAAGAGGACTAAGGAAATGTTTCTCGATTATGGAGGTGAAAAAGAGTTCGTCATAAAGGGTTACGTTGATGCAAGCTTTAACACCAACCCAGATGACTGTGAGTGGAAAACCTGATTCGTATAGTGGAGTAGTCACTTGGAATATCTCCAAGTGGAGCATGGTGGCACCATCTACGTTATGACATAGAGATTTGCAAAGTACACATGAATATGAATGTTGCAGATTCGTTGACTAAAAGCTCTCTCACAAGCAAAACATCATCAAACCGAGAACTCATTGGGTGTTACTCACATGGTGATGTGAACTAGATTATTTACTCTAGTGCAAGTGGGAGAATATTGAAAATATGCCCTAGAGGCAATAATGAATTGGTTAGTATCACATTTTCCTCTTCACGGTAATCTTTTATTGTCCATGGTATAATTGTATTGATTGGAAACTAAAATATATGTGTGGATACAAAGACAACACAAAGTCCCTAGTAAGCCATTACTAGACTAGCTCGTCGATCAAAGATGGTTAAGGTTTCCTAACCATAGACACGAGTTGTCATTTGATAATGGGGTCACATCATTAGGAGAATGATCTGATGGACAAGACCGAACAATAAGCATAGCATGTGATCGTATCATTAAGTTTATTGCTCTTGCTTTCCGCATGTCAAGGTATATATTCCTATGACCATGAGATCAGGCAACTCCCTCACACCGGAGGAATGCCTTGTGTGTATCAAATGTCGCAATGTAACTGGGTGATTATAAAGATGCTCTACAGGTATCTCCGAGGATGTCTGTTGGGTTGGCATGGATCGAGACTGTGATTTGTCACTCTGTATGATAGAGAGGTATCTCTGGGCCCACTCAGTAATACAAAATCAAAACAAGCTTGCAACCAATGTGACTAAGGATTTATTCACATGATCTTGTATGACGGAACGAGTAAAGAAACTAGCTGATAATGATATTGAACTAGGTATATGAAAGTGCATTATATCGACTAGAGGGGGTGAATAGGCGATTTTTACAATTTCATCACTGAGGAAAATCCTAGTGAGGAAAATCCACAGTCATGAACTGAGTGCAGCGGAAATAGTACTAAGTCAAAAGTGCAAAAACGTCTACATCAAAGTACTCCGCAAAAACGTCTACAGCAAAGTACTCAGCGTGAATTAAGAGAACCGGTTTACACGGGTCAAGAGTACCGGATAATCAGGTGAAGAGTAACTCAGGTGAAGAATTTGAGGTGAGGAATTCAGAGAAATTCTTCAGTCAAATTCTTCATTAAGTGCAGATGAAAGTCTTCAACATGCAATTCAGGAAACGAAGGGAGTTGAGGAAATAGAACTAGTAGCTCGATGAAGACAGTTGTTGATAACCCAGTTCCAACTGTTGTGACAGTTGTACGTCTAGTTTGGAGCGGCTTGGTATTGGAATCAAAGGACACATAGTCCCGGGACACGTAGTCTCGGGACACACAGTGTTGGGGAACGTTGCATGGGAAACAAAATTTTCCTACGCACACGAAGACCTATCATGGTGATGTCCATCTACGAGAGGAGATTAGATCTACGTACCCTTGTAGATAGCTAAGCGGGAAGCGTTTAATAAACGTGGTTGATGTAGTGGTACAGCTTCCCGATTCAAATCACCGTCGTCCCACGATCCCTTCCGATCTAGCGCCGAACTGACGGCACCTCCGCGTTCAGCACATGTACAGCTAGATGACGATCTCGGCCTTCTTGATCCAGCAAGAGAGACGGAGAAGTAGATGAGTTCTCCGGCAATGTGACGGTGCTCCGGTGGTGGTGATGATCTACTCCTGCAGGGCTCCGCCCGAGCTCTGTAGAAATCCGATCAAGAGGTAAAACTACGTGGTATAGGTTTGAGTTGCACGTGGCAAAGTTGTGTCTCAAAAAGCCCTAAACCACCAATATATATAGGAGGAGGGGAGGGGCTAGCCTTGGGGCAGAAGGTCCCCAAGGGTGCGCCGGCCGAAGGTGGAGGAGGACTCCTCCAATTCGGTTTGGGAAGGAGGAGTCCTCCTATTCCTTCCCACCTCCCTCTTTCCTTTTCTTTCTTCTTTCCTTTGGTATTTTTACTTGTGGCGCCATAGCCCTCTTGGGCTGGCTCCACCAGCCCACTAAGGGCTTGGTGCGCCACCCTAAGGCCATGCGGTCACTCCCGGGTGGGTGGGCCCCTCCCGGTAAACACCCGGAACCCATTTGTCACTCCGTGTACACTGCCGGAAATGCCCGAAACTTTCCGGTGACCAAATGAAACCATCCTATATATCAATCTTCATTTCCGGACCATTCCGGAAATCCTCGTGACGTCCGTGATCTCATCCAGGACTCCGAACAACATTCGGTAACCACACATATAACTCAACTATACTAAAACATCATCGAACCTTAAGTGTGCAGACCCTGCGGGTTCGAGAACTATGCACACATGACCCAAGACACCCCTCGGTCAATATATAACAGCGGGACCTGGATGCCCATATTGGATCCTACATATTCTCCGAAGATCTTATAGGTTGAGCCTCAGTTTCAAGGATTCATATAATCCCGTATGTCATCCCCTTTGTCCTTCGGTATGTTACTTGCCCGAGATTCGATCATCGGTGTACGCATACCTATTTCAATCTCGTTACCGGCAAGTCTCTTTACACGTTCCTCAATACAATATCATGTGACTTACACTTAGTCACATTGCTTGCAAGGCTTGTGTGTGATGTTGTATTACCGAGTGGGCCCCGAGATACCTCTCCATCACACGGAGTGACAAATCCCAGTCTTGATTCATACAAACTCAACGGACACCTTTAGAGATATCTGTAGAGCACCTTTATAGTCCCCAGTTACGTTGCGATGTTTGATACACACAAGGTATTCCTCTGGTGTCAGTGAGTTATATGATATCATGGTCATAGGAATAAATAATTGACACGCAGAAAACAATAGCAATAAAATGACACGATCACATGCTACGTCCATAGTTTGGGTCTAGTCCATCACATGATTCTCCTAATGATGTGATCCAATTATCAAGTGACAACACTTGCATATAGTCAGAAAACCTTGACTATCCATGATCAACTGGCTAGCCAACTAGAGGCTTGATAGGGATATTGTTTTGTCTATGTATCCAGACATGTATCTATGTTTTCATTCAATACAAGTATAGCATGGATAATAAACGATCATCTTGACACAGGAAATATAATAATAACAATTTTATCATTGCCTCTAGAGCATATTTCCAACAGTCTCCCACTTGCACTAGAGTCAATAATCTAGTCCTCACATCGCCATGTGATTTACATTGTAATAAATCTAACACCCATACAGTTCTGGTGTTGATCATGTTTTGCACGTGGAAGAGGTTTAGTCAGCGGATCTGCTACATTCAGATCTGTGTGCACTTTGCAAGTATTTACGTCCTCTCCTTCGACGTAGTCGCAGATGAGGTTGAAGCGTAGTTTGATGTGCCTGGTCTTCTTGTGAAACCTTGGTTCCTTTGCTAAAGCAATGGCACTAGTGTTGTCACAGAACAGAGTTATTGGATTTAGTGCGCTCGGCATAACTCCAAGATCCGTCACGAACTGCTTCATCCATACACCCTCCTTAGTTGCCTCCGAGGCAGCCATGTACTCCGCTTCACATGTAGAATATGCTACGACGCTTTGCTTGGAACTGCACCTGCTTACCGCACCCCCATTAAGAATAAATATGTATCCGGTTTGCGACTTAGAGTTATCCGGATCGGTGTCAAAGCTTGCATCGACGTAACCCTTTACGATGAGCTCTTCGTCACCTCCATAAAGAGAAACATTTCCATAGTCCCTTTCACGTACTTCAGAATATTCTTGACCGCCGTCCAGTGATCCACTCCTGGATTACTTTGAAACCTTCCTGCCATACTTCTGGCCAAGTTGACGTTTGGTCTAGTGCACAACATTGCATACATGATAGATCCTATGGCTGAAGCATAGGGGACGGAACTCATTTGTTCTCTATCTTCCGCAGTTGTTGGGCACTGAGTCTTACTCAATTTCATACCTTGTAACACTGGCAACAAGCCCTTCTTGGACTGTTCCAAACTGAACTTCTTCAAAACTTTATCAAGGTATGTGCTTTGTGAAAGTCCTATTAGGCGTCTCGATCTATCCCTATAGATCTTAATGCCTAGAATGTAAGCAGCTTCTCCTAGGTCCTTCATAGAGAAACTTTTATTCAAGTAATCATTTACGCTCTCCAAAAACTCCACGTTGTTTCCAATCAACAATATGTCATCCACATATAATATTAGAAATGCCACAGAGCTCCCACTCACTTTCTTGTAAATACAAGATTCTCCAGCCACTTGTATAAATCCAAATGCTTTGATCACCTCATCAAAACGCTTATTCCAACTCCGAGATGCTTGCAGCAGTCCATGAATGGATCGCTAGAGGTTGCATACTTTGTTACCATTCTTCGGATAGACAAAACCTTCGGGTTGCATCATCTACAACTCTTCCTTAAGAAAACCGTTAAGGAACGCCGTTTTGACATCCATCTGCCAAAATTCATAATCAAAAAAGGCAGCTATTCTAACATGATTCGGACAAACTTAAGCATCGCTACCGGTGAGAACGTCTCATCGTAGTCAACTACTTCAACTTGTGAAAAACCCTTTGCCACAAGTCGAGCTTTATAAACGGTCACATTACCGTCTGCGTTCGTCTTCTTCTTACAATCCATTTGTTCTGAATAGCCTTGCGGCCTTCAGGTAATACTTCCAAAGTCCACACTTTGTTTTCATACATAGATCCTATCTGGGACTTCATGGCCTCCAGCCATTTGTTGGAATCCGGGCCCACCATTGCTTCTTCATAATTCGCAGGTTCATTGTTGTCTAACAAGATAATTGATAAGGCAGGATTACCGTACCACTCAGGAGTAGTACGTGATCTTATCGACCTGCGAGGTCCAATAGGAACTTGATCCGAAGTTTCATGATCATCATCATTAACTTCCTCCTCAACCGGCGTCGCTACGACATGGGTATCCCCTTGCCCTACGCCACCATCTAGAGGGGTTAGAGGTTCTACAACCTCATCAAGTTCTATCTTCCTCCCACTCAATTCTTTCAAGAGAAACTTCTTCTCAAGAAAAGCTCCGTTTTTAGCAACAAATACTTTGCCCTCGGATTTGAGAAAGAAGGTGTACCCAACTGTCTCCTTTGGGTAACCTATGAAGACGCACTTTTCGCTTTGGGTTCCAGCTTTTCAGGCTGAAGCTTTTTGACATAAGCATAACATCCCCAAACTTTAAGAAACGACAACTTCGGTCTTTTGCCATACCATAGTTCGTATGGTGTCATCTCAACGGATTTTGATGGTGCCCTATTTAAAGTGAATGGAGCTGTCTCTAATGCATAATCCCAAAACGATAATGACAAATTGGTAAGAGATATCATAGATTGCACCATTTCTAACAAACTACAATTACGAGTTCGGACACACCCTTACGCTGTGGTGTTCCAGGTGGTGTCAACTGTGAAACAATTCCACATTGTCTTAAGTGAGCACCAAACTCGAAACTCCGATATTCACCACCACGATAAGAACGTAGGAACTTGATCTTCTTGTTACGATGATTTTCAACTTCACTCCAAAATTGCTTGAACTTCTCAAACGTTTTAGACTTGTGCTTCATTAAGTAGATATGTCCATACCTACTCAAATCGTCAGTGAAGTTGAGAAAACAATGATGTCCGCCGCGCGCCTCGACACTCATCGGACCGCACACATCAGTATGTATGATCTCCAACAAGTCACTTGCACGCTCCATTGTTCCGGAGAACGGAGTCTTAGTCATCTTGCCCATGAGGCATGGTTCGCACGTGTCAAGTGATTAAAAATCAAGTGACTCCAAAAGCCCATCAGAATGGAGTTTCTTCATGCGTTTTACATCAATATGACCTAAGAGGCAGTGCCACAAAAATGTGGCGCTATCATTGTTAATTTTACATCTTTTGGTCTGAATATTATGTATATGTGTATCATTGCTATCAAGATTCAATATGAACAATCCTCTCCATTGGGTGCATGACCAGAAAAGATATTACTCATAGAAATAGAACAACCATTATTCTCTGACTTAAACGAGTAACCGTCTCGCAATAAGTAGGATCCAGATATAATGTTCATGCTTAACGCAGCACTAAATAACAATTATTTAAGTTCATAACTAATCCTGATGGTAACTAAAGTGAAACTGTGCCGACGGCGATTGCATCAACCTTGGAACCATTTCCTACGCGCATCGTCACTTCATCCTTTGCCAGCCTTCGATTATTCCGTAGTTCCTGCTTCGAGTTGCAAATATGAGCAACAAAACCGGTATCGAATACCCAGGCACTACTACAAGAGTTGGTTAAGTACACATCAATAACATGTATTCTAAATATACCTGATTTTTCCTTGGCCGCCTTCTTATCAGCCAAATACTTGGGGCAGTTGCGCTTCCAATGACCTAGTCCCTTGCAATAATAACACTCTATTTCAGGCTTAGGTCCAACCTTGGGTTTCTTCGTTGGATTGGCAACAGGCTTGCCGCTCTTCTTGGAGTTACCCTTCTTGCCTTTGTTGTTTCTCTTGAAACCAGTGGTCTTATTGACCATCAACACTTGATGCTCTGTCCGGAGTTTTGACTCTGCGACTTTCAGCATCGCGAATAACTCGTCCGGTGACTTGTTCATCCCTTGCATGTTATAGTTCAACACAAAGCTCTTATAGCTAGGTGGCAGTGATTGAAGAATTCTGTCAGTGATAGCCTCTTGCGGGAGATTAATCCCCAGCTCAGCTAGACGGTTTGAGTACCCAGAAATTTTGAGCACGTGTTCAGTGACAGACGAATTCTCCTCCATCTTGAAAGCATAGAATTTATCGGAGGTCTCATACCTCTCGATCTCGGCATTCTTCTGAAAGATAAACTTCAACTCCTGGAACATCTCATATGCTCCATGACGCTCAAAGCGACGTTGAAGTCCCAGCTCTAAGCCATACAAGACTGCACATTGAACTACTGAGTAATCCTCCTTACGTGTTAACGAGGCGTTCAAAACATCTTGGCTAGACGTAGCAGGTGGTTCATATCTTAGCGCAGCATTAAGGACAAAATCCTTCTTCCCAGCTTGCAGGAGCAGCTCTAGATTACGAGCCTAGTCTACAAAGTTGCTTCCATCATCTTTCAACTTAGCTTTCTCTAGGAACGTATTAAAATTCAGGGTGACTGTTGCGTGAGACATTGATCTACAACAGAAATATTGCAAAGTGGAATTGGACTATGTTTAAGATAATTAGAGTTTAACTAATCATATTACTGATAAACTCCCACTCAAAAAGTACATCTCTCTAGTCATTTGAGTGGTACATGATCCAAATGCACTAACTCAAGTCCGATCATCACGTGAGTTAAGAATAGTTTCAGTGGTAAGCATCTCTATGCTAATCATACCAACTATACGATTCATGCTCGACCTTTCGGTCTCATGTGTTCCAAGGCCATGTCAGCACATGCTAGGCTCATCAAGTTTAACCCGAGTGTTCCGCATGCGCAACTGTTTTGCACCGTTGTATGTGAACGTTGAGTCTATCACACCCGATCATCACATGGTGTCTCGAAACAACGAACTGTCAAAACGGTGGACAGTCGGGGAGGACACAATTTCATCTTGAAATTTTAGTGAGAGATCACCTTATAATGCTACCGTCGTTCTAAGCAAAATAAGGTGCATAAAAGGATTAACATCACATGCAAGTCATAAGTGACATGATATGCCATCATCTTGTGCTTCTTGATCTCCATCACCAAAGCACCGTCATGATCTTCTTGTCACCGGCGCCACACCATGATCCCCATCAACTTGCTGCCATCGAGGTTGTCATTCTGTCTATGCTATTACTACTAAAGCTACGACCTAGCAATGTAGTAAACGCATCTGCAAACATAAACGTTAGTTTAAAGACAACCCTATGGCTCCTGTCGGTTGCCGTAGCATCGACATGCAAGTCGATATTAACTATTACCACATGATCATCTCATACATCCAATATATCACATCATGTCATTGGCCATATCATATCAGAAGCATACCCTGCAAAAACAAGTTAGACGTCCTCTAATTTGTTGTTACATATTTTACGTGGCTGCTATGGGTATCTAGTATGATCGCATCTTACTTACGCAAGAACCACAACGGAGATGTGCAAATAGATATTTAACCTCTCTCCAAGGACCGCCTCGGTCAAAACCAATTCAACTAAAGTTGAAGAAACAGGCACCCGCCGGTCATATTTATGCAACGAGTTGCATGTTAGTCGATGAAACGAGTCTGCCGTAAGCGTACGAGTAATGTCGGTCCGGGCCGCTTCAATCCAATAATACCCGGAATCGAGAAAAGAATAAGGAGGCCAGCAAATCGAACATCAATGTCCACAAAACCTTTTGTTTTCTACTCGGGATAACATCTACGCATGAACCTAGCTCTGATACGACTGTTGGGGAACGTTGCATGGGAAACAAAATTTTCCTACGCACACGAAGACCTATCATGGTGATGTCCATCTACGAGAGGAGATTAGATCTATGTACCCTTGTATATTGCTAAGTGGGAAGCGTTTAAGAAACGCGGTTGATGTAGTGGTACAGCTTCGTGATTCAAATCACGGTCGTCCCACGATCTGTTCCGATCTAGCGCCGAACGGATGGCACCTCCGCGTTCAGCACATGTACAGCTCGATGACAATCTCGGCCTTCTTCATCCAGCAAGAGAGATGGAGAAGTAGATGAGTTCTCCGGTAGCGTGACGCGCTCCGGTGGTGGTGATGATCTACTCTTGCTTGGCTCCGCCTGAGCTCCCCTGAAATCCGATCTAGAGGTAAAACTACGTGGTATAGGTTTGAGTTCCATGTGGCAAAGTGGTGTCTCAAAAAGCCCTAAACCACCAATATATATAGGAGGAGGGGAGGGTCTAGCCTTGGGGCACAAGGGCCCCAAGGGTGTGCCGGCCGGAGGTGGAGGAGGACTCCTCCTCCAATTCGGTTTGGGAAGGAGGAGTCCTCCTCTTCCTTCCCACCTCCCTCCTTCCTTTTTTTTCCTTCCTTTGGTATTTTTACTTCTCGCGTCATAGCCCTCTTGGGCTGGCTCCACCAGCCCACTAAGGACTTGGTGCGCCACCCTAAGGCCATGGGCTCACTCCCGGGTGGGTGGGCCCCTCCCGGTATACACCCGGAACCCATTCGTCACTCTCGGTACACTGCGGGAAATGCCCGAAACTTTCCAGTGACCAAATGAAACCATCCTATATATCAATCTTCATTTCCGGATCATTCTGAAAACCCTCGTGACGTCCGTGATCTCATCCGGGACTCCGAACAACATTCGGTAACCACACATATAACTCAACTATAATAAAACATCATCGAACCTTAAGTGTGGAGACCATGCGGGTTCGAGAACTATGCAGACATGACCTGAGACACCCCTCGGACAATACCCAATAGCAGGACCTGGATGATCATATTGGATCCTACATATTCTCCGAAGATCTTATCGGTTGAACCTCAGTGTCAAGGATTCAAATAATCATGTATGTCATTCCCTTTGACCTTCCGTATGTTACTTGCCCGAAATTCGATCGTCGGTATCCGCATACCTATTTCAATCTCGTTATCGGCAAGTCTCTTTACTCGTTCCTCAATACAATATCCCGTGACTTACACTTAGTCACATTGCTTGCAAGGCTTGTGTGTGATGTTGTATTATCGAGTGTGCCCCGAGATACCTCTCCGTCACACGGAGTGACAAATCCCAGTCTTGATCCATACTAACTCAACTCACACCTTCGGAGATATCTATAGAGCACCTTTATAGTCACCCAGTTACGTTGCGACCTTTGATACACACAAGGTATTCCTCCAGTGTCAGTGAGTTATATGATCTCATGGTCATAGGAATAAATACTTGACACGCAGAAAACAATAGCAATAAAATGACACGATCACATGCTACGTCCATAGTTTGGGTCTAGTCCATCACATGATTCTCCTAATGATGTGATCCAGTTATCAAGTGACAACACTTGCATATAGTCAGAAAACCTTGACTATCCTTGATCAACTAGCTAGCCAACTAGAGGCTTGCTAGGGACATTGTTTTGTCTATGGCTCCACACATGTATCTATGTTTTCATTCAATACAATTATAGCATGGATAATAAATGATTATCTCGAAGCAGGAAATATAATAATAACTATTCTATCATTGCCTCTAGGGCATATTTCGAACACACTGTCCCTACCGTATTCTCCTTTAGCTAAGGACACACAGCCCTTGCCCAACACTTGTGGTAAGTCTTCAGGGCAGACTTCCAAACCCTCACAAACTCGGTCACCCGGCGATCCACGATTGAATGTTGGATGCTCTAGACCATGACGTCAAGCAGTTTGGAGGATGCACAGTCCTCAAAGGTAACAAGCATCGGTTCCACACAGGAATAACTTCTTCAGTTATTCTCAATCACTTGGGTTTTGGTTTGGGTTTTGGTGTTTGGGGTATTTCCTCACATGATTATTTTCGCTCAAAGGCTTTGAGGAATTTGGGTTGCTCTAAATGACAAGTGTCAATTTCTCTCGGTGCAGCCAACCAGCTAGTGGTTATGGGGGGTGCCTACTTATAGCCTGGGAGCATCTCGACATGATTTGACATAAAGGCCCTAAATGATATGACCGTTGGGTGGATAAGATTTGGGATAGGTGGCGCGTGGCGCAGCTACGATCAGAACTTTCAACTGTGAAAGTCTTCATGTTTCTCATGTTCCTCACTTTGAGGATTTGGTAGGTGTAGGTTTGGCTTGAGCATCATGAGGAAATTCTTTCCATAGTTTTACCTCGACCCCCTTTAACAATACGGTGGTCCTATGACTCAAGAGTAAATAAAATGAAACATAAAGACTAAATCTTCAAGCTTCAAAGTATTCAGGGTATTTTCTTCGGGACACACCGAATTCCTCATCTTCAATGTCTTCATGAGGAATATCATTTTATTCACAATTTCTTCGCGGTTAAAGTCTTCAAGAAATGACCAAAGTCTTCACCCGAATACATGTATATTTAGGCGTCGATATTCATCAAATAACTCAAACTCCTCAATGACTTACAGAGCATGTGTAAACTTACAAACATATCAGTCTCTTAACCTATAAGTCTTCAAACCACCAAAATCACTAAGGGTCACTAGATGCACTTACAATCTCCCCCTTTTTGTGGTTTATGACAAATAGGTTAACTTTTCAACGGGGATAAAAATATGGAATCTAAGTACAGAGTTTGAGGAATTTGATTGCAAGATACACAAGAACTCCCCTTGAAGATGTGCATATCTGAGGAATTTGCGTTGGGCTGCAAATGCACTTTGATGATTTATATCATAGAGATCTCCCATGTATCTTGTAATTCATGCATGCATTTTACCTTATAATATGAGGAATTTTAAATGCACGATGAAAAATGGTGTGTGGCGAATTTCATCATGCATGCATTAATTAACTTGAGGAATAAGCATGCGAGGAAAAATGTTCAGAAGTGTCAGAACACAATCGGGCTTAAGTTACAACTCATTACATCAAACACTTCACAAGAAATGAGTGTTTGTAACTTAATAAAGTTGATAAGCCCATAAGTTTGAACCGCTTCAACACTAACTCTCGGATTTCTATCCCTTTGTCATCAAGTGACGAAAAGGGACGAAACGATGGACTAACGCCCATGAAGAATTTCACTTTTGTGTTGGAGGAGAGGCACACAAGTTCTTCATGTGTGTCTTCCTGGTTGGGCCGGTTGCAGTATCAGCAGGTTCTTCATCTGAATCAGCAGTGCGGAATGAAGAATAAGAGTTGTCCACCAGGTCAAGTACTAGGATCTTCTTGAATTTATTCTTTGGTGGCCACGACCAATCAAAGTCTTGAGTGAATTCCAGTCCTTTGAGTTTCTCTAGAGTCTTAAGATGTTATAGTATGGCCCACGTGCGATCAAATACCTCATAAAGATAATAGTTATTTTTCTTCACTGCATTTTCAGTATCATTGAGGGTTTTCACAATAGAGCCAAAATGGCGTTTCACCCACTTGTGGTTGTGATCAACTTTCTAATGAAGACTAAGGAGAAGCTTTCTGTTAGTCATCTCCCGTGGCGCAGTTGGACTTGGAGGTTTTGCTCTACCATCAGATTCTTGTGTGGCACTATCATCATATGAGGAGTAGGATGCAGCCTTGCGAAATTGACCATCCAATGGCCGATTTCCTTCATCAATCACTTACTTGCCTTTGCCCTCAACTAGTTCAAAAGATTTCCTGATAACTTTGAGAGGAGGCAGATAGCCGAGGTTGATGAGGACATGACTACCTTGGATATTATCACAGTCATTGCATATGTGTATTTATTTGAGGTGATTTCTGCTGAAAGTCACGCAATAATTTATTTATGTTATCCGGAACAAAAATACTTCACATGTTTTTATTTTATGCCTAAATGCAGAATGGCCGAACACTTGTATGAACCACGTGTGATTACAAGGGAAGAGGAAATGGTGGGGTGATATTCAAGAGGTACTCTCATGTCAAAGGAAATAATTAGTTGATGTTCAAGAAGTTCTCTCACCTCACTTTTAGCCCAAGAGAACATAGAATCTAAGTCTCTCACGTTCTGGACTCAGATTCGGGCTTCATAGACATACCTGTACCAAAACGCCAACAACTTCTACATCCAGACTTCGAATTCGGTTATTCTTTTTGGTCTGCAAAATAGATTTTATGTGTTTTCCAGATCAGTTTGACTCACCATCAAATTCGTCCGGATCGTGGATATATCGACGAAATAATATGACGTTGCACCAGAATCGGAGTCGAACAACAAGTCCAAAGATGATAGTCAGCTTGATAGTTGATGGTCGATCTGGTTCTGATGAATTTCATGATTCAAGGTGCATAAATCTTTAGCTCGAATGGTGACAAGGCATTGTTGGCCAAAGTGCTCAAGAAGAAGTCGTGAAGGTTCATTTTGATTCCGTGAATAACGTTGTACAGTATGTTCTTCATGATTGCAACAACATCTTCATTATCATGCCCTTTGATAGGTGCGAAGGAATAGGCCGATATTCTATAGACAGTTCTGGGCACATACTTCAATTCCTTCACCAGGAATCTAGTCCTTGGAGGTTGGCCCGGAGCAAAGGCTTCATGAGGGCCTCCATTAGCTGATTTGGTAACTCCCTTTCATCATATAGGTTAATTGCTTCATCTGAATGAATTGAGATTGGTAGAGCTAGAAGCAATTATGTGGCTGGAGCTGTTAAGAGAGTGTGCTGAGTCATCCAGTCCAAGACCCAAGAGTTGATGTTTTGGGGGTCAGCTAACATATGCAGTGTGGCATAGAACTGAAGAATGATATATGTGTTCCAGTCACCGATATCTGTACAGAATGGTAGTAGCACTGTGTCATGAAGAACGCTTAGAACAGGGGTGAAGCAAGGAATTTCCTCCATATCACAATGAGGAATGTGCGTGTGATGAAATATCTTCCTCTTCCCCACAAGCACAACAACATAGTAATTGAGTTGAGTTCTGGTCCAGAACTTCATGTGCCTGATGCGAAGCTTGTCGTAAGGATTTTCTCCAGTGAATAAATGATGTTCATCTTAAAATCTGCTTTCAGAAACTTTGGCCTCTTTGAGTATGGCTGATGAGGCTTTGGTTAAAGATTTTGATGTTGAATTTCATCATCTTGAGGAATTTTGGCCACCATAATTGCAGTTTCAGAATTTGCAACAAGTGGTTCATCAGTTGTATCTTTATCCTATGCTGAGGCATTTTCATCAGGGGCTTATTCTTCAGGTTAGGGATTTTGCTGTGCGGAGGAGCAGATGCAGTTTTTGTTACAGCAGTCCACTTTTCAGTTTCATCAGCTGATGCAGCTGATTCTTGGTCTGTAGCTGATTTCACACGTGAGCTCCTTTCTTTAGAGCTAGTCAGTAATTCTGTAGTTGAAGGAGATGCAGGAGTTTGTGGAATTTGGGTGGTCATTGGCGAGTTTGGATGAGCCTTTTCCCATAAATCATCATGGATGACACGTGTGGTGCAGCCAATGTACACATGAGCCTCCTTTTCTTCAGCAGTCATTTATGTGTTTTGAGGAGGAGGTGTTTGGACTTGAGGATATTGATTAGCTTGAGTTTCCTCAGCTATTGGTGTTGATGTTGCACAACGGTTTTCATCCATTTCCTCATCCTGTTTCGGAATGATATGCTCTTCACCGAATGGAGCAATCATGTATGATGGTGCAACGCTGAGAGGAGTTGCATCAACTGGAGGCGATGAAGAACTAGACTCGGTATTCTGACGTTTTGCCTCTGAAGACTTTGTAGGTATTGATTCCTTTCTCTTCTTGGCTTCCTTCTCAGAGGATTTTGTTTTCTTCACGTCTGAGGCAGGCGGAAGTGTCACTTTCTTAAGTTTTGAGGACATTGGTGAAGGAGAATTTTCTTCAGGCATTGTGTATGCAGTTTCAGCCCTAGTAGATTCTTCACTGTTACATTTTGAGCAGATTCATCTGCATGAGTTTCTTCATCTTCAACAGAATCAGGCAGTTGTACAGTGTAGGTGGCCTCAGGAATTGTAGTTTGCTTTGGAGCTGCAACCCTGTCGTTGTATTCATCGATGGCATAAGTTGCTGCCTTGACAAACCTCACTTTGACACCCTTTTGGTGTGCATGAAGACTTGTGTATTTGTTAGTGATGGTTTTCAACTCTGCTTGAGTAGAGACAAGTTTCTTAGGCATGAGGTACGGATGTTTTGTTTCAAGTACTTCTCCTTTTTAACCTTTGCAGACCGAGCTTGCTTGGCTTGTTGATCCTTCCACTTTCCTTCATTGATGAATGAAGTAACCATGTGGCTGAGTCCAAGTGGAAGTTTCAAATCATCAATTGGTGTGTTTGAATCATCATACCAAAGATCGATGAAGTTCAACACCACTTTTGGATCTAGTGCGAGGGGAATGGTGTTGCTAGTAGCTTGTGCAACCCTTTCTTGTTTGTTCCCGATAATGGCTTGAAGAGTTTCATCATCATATTCCTCACTTCCCTCCGATGCAGAAGGGATATTGAGGACAACTTTGCTTAGGCTAGGCCTTGTTCCTCTCCCAGTAGTCATCTTTGTCTTCAGTATGCCAGGTGAAGATTTCTGTGCTGGGCCACACGCAGGTGATGATGAGGAATTTGGATTCCCTGTTTGATGATGTCTGGTTTGTGGATGCAGAGGAGGTGAAGATTTTGCTGCATTTGAGGACTTTACAGCCATTGTTGTTTTAGTCTGAGGAATTTTCTTTTTGGATAATGTTGTTGAGGGTTTTCACTTGACTTCTGATTTCTTCATCAGTGTCTTCTTGGGAGGTTCTTCTGTAGCAGAAGCCTGAGCAACAGAGGAGGAGGCAGCACCAGCTGCACCAGCAGAATCCTCATTGAACTTTGTTATGGCAACATTTGCCTTTTTCTTCAACTTGGACAAATACTTATCTTTTTCATCATGATAGTCTTCAATTGTTGCTACGCTGGAGGGATGTGTAGTTTGTTGATCTCCCAGAGGCAATCTTTTGAAAGGAGGTTTGAGTACAAACTTTTTGGCATACTTTGGAGTGACATACATGTATTCCTTCCACACCTTTGCCCATTTGCATTCAATCCTTTGAAGTCTGATATTGCGTTTTGCAGTGGTTTCTTTCCCATGAATTTCTTCATCTGGCGTGCATTAATCAACATATATATCATCTGGGATTTCAAAAGAAGTGTTTTGTTCTAGCTTCTTGCCACCCTTATGTTTTCTGTCTTCCTCCATTTTCTTCAGCTGAGGTCTTGCTCAGGAATTTTTGTTTTTCAGGAATGTGATGACACGGGTAATGTTTCTTTAAGAAATGTTGCAAATGAGTTAAGTTTATGAGAACCTAGAGATTCATCAGCTGACATTTTGTACCTGTGAACAGAGTATAGGTGCGAAGAGTTTGAAGAGGTCATATGCGTTCTCAGGTTTGAGGAAATTGAAAAATGACTTACTTTGAGGAATTTGACCAGTGCAGTGTTGAGGAATTTGACTAAGCATTCTGATCTTGGGTTCCAGAGTTATGCAGATTCGAAAATTTACACAATTGAGGAATCTCATGAAGAATTTTGTGTCTTAGTGAAATTCATCAAGTGTTGTACACATTGGTGTACAGAGCTGAAGGAGTTTCTGAGAATAACTGATTTCACGGATCTAAAGAAAATAAATGGATGAACAGGGGTAGTAAAATCAGATTTTAATTACACTCAATGAAGAACACGATGAACTGGGGAAGTAAAAGTAGAATCTCTTCGATTCGGATCTTGAGTGCCCTAACTTGGCGACTGAAGACAGCTACGGTGGCGGCGGAGGGAGATGATCCGTAGTCGGCGTGAGTCCGATGATGGCAAGGTCGAGGCAGTGAAGCTGTTCCTCACAGGCGACGAGGATTGCTAGCGGCGGCTCTAGGTTTTGAGCTCGAGCGAACAAGATGAGAGTGAGAGAAGAGTTTTTCACTCGAGGGGTCAAGGGGCTATTATAGCTCAGGTGAAAATGGTCCGGTGCGAAATCTTCGGAAAAACTGCCCTGCCCATTCGTCTCCGCATGACACGTGCTACCCACGTACGAAGCGGTGGAGATAGTGAAGATGGTGGTTATCCTATCGTGAGTAGTGGGTGCAGTTACAATGGTAACATTAAAAAAATTGAATTTTGAGTCTTTTTTTGCAAAGTCATCAGCTGACAAGGACTCACTGAAGACTTTGAACAAGTCTCAAATAGAATGCATATGAAGAATTGAGAATAGACTCGGTTGAGCTTAGCATAGAGGGGAGATGGGTCCGATCACATTCACTTAGTAAAAATACCACCTTGAATACTTGACAATAAATGAATGTCGTTGAGGACATTGAAACCTCATTATATAATATATAGTCAATGAAGATCATCACAGAAAATTTTGAAGAATTTGAATTTTTTTGAAAAGTTTGAGGAATTTGTGAAAAGTCTCACATTTGAAGAATTTCAGCTTTGAAGAATTTCAAAGTTTGGTGGTGGCGTGACCCACCGTATCAGAATGATCATTTTAGGCGCCGTGTAGAATTGTCGTAGGGCCCTCAGAATCAAATTCTTCATTAATTTCTTCACACTTAGAGTGTTATTCTTCATTGATTGAAGAAAAAAGTTACTTCGTGTGTTGCGCATCTAAGTCATCAGTTTTGCATAAGTGTTAGGATGTGTGCATGTTCACATAACATTCTAAGATTCTAGAATATTTAGCTCACAACTTGCAAAACCTTTTCTCATCCAAGGGCTTTGTGAAGATATCTGCTAGCTGGACATCAGTCTTCACATGGTCGATGATAATATTGCCCTTGAGTACATGATCATGAAGAAAATGATGACGAATCTGGATGTGCTTGGTCTTCGAGTGTTCTACTGTGTTGTAGGCGATCTTGATTGCACTCTCATTGTCGTAGTAGAGGCGTACATTCTTCATGTTGATGTCGTAATCTCTGAGGTTTGCTTTATCCATAGTAGTTGAGCAAAGCAAGATCCAGCAGCAATGTATTCAGCTTCAGAAGTGGAGAGTGATATGCAGTTCTGCTTCTTTGAGGACCAGCGGACTAAGGATCGTCCAAGGAAATGACATGTGCCTGACGTTTACATGCGGTCCACACGGTCACCAGCATAATCAGAGTCAGAATATCCAACAAGGTGATGATTTGAGCCCTTGGGGTACCATAATCCTAGTGTTGGTGTGTGAGCTAGATATCGAAGAATATGTTTCACAACTTTATGGTTTGTTCACTTCGGTTTTGCTTGGAAACATGCACACATGCACACACTAAGTATAATGTCTGGCCTAGATGCACATAGGTACAATAAAGAGCCAATCATAGAGCGATATACCTGCTGATCGAAATCTATACCATTTTCGTCACTGCAGAGGTGGCCGTTAGTAGGCATAGGAATCTGGACGCCTTTGCACTCATGCATGCCGAATTTCCTTAGGACATCCTTGAGGTATTTCTCTTGAGATATGAAGATTTCATTGCGTTGTTGACGAATTTGAAGACATCACAAGAATTCCATCTCCCCCATCATGGACATTTGATATTCTTCACCTATCATGTAGGAAAATTCATCACTCTAACATTTCTCAATACAACCAAAAATAATGTCGTCGACATATATTTGGCACACGAATAGTTCATTGTCATATGATTTTTTCAAAAGAGTAGGATCAAGTGAACCGGGTTTGCAGCCTTTCTTCATGAGTAATTCCTTCAATGTATCATACCACGCCCGAGGGGCTTGCTTGAGGCCATAGAGGGCCTTTTTAAGTCTGGAGACTTTGTGAGGATGTTTTGCGTCTTCAAACCTGGGAGTTGAGCAACATATACTTCTTCCTCAAGCTTACCATTGAGGAATGCACTTCTCACATCCATTTGATATAGAGTAATATTGTGATGGTTAGCATAAGCAAGCAATATTCGAATAGCTTCACGTCTACCAACACGTGCAAAAGTTTCATCAAAATTAATTCCTTCAACCTGTGTGTAGCCTTGGGCTACAAGTCGTGCCTTGTTTCTCACAACCCGACCATCCTCATCTTGCTTATTTCGATAGATCCACTTGATACCGATGATATTGTGCTTGCGAGGATGTGGTCTTTTGACGAGTTCCCATACGTCATTTAGCTTGAACTGAAGAAGTTCATCTTGCATGGCTTGAATCCACTCAGGTTCCATGAAGGCTTCAACAACTTTTGATGGTTGTATGATCGACACAACAGAGGAATTCCCACATAAGTTAACTAAATGTGAAGCTTTTGAGCAAGTGAGATGACTTCGAATATTGATGTCATCGATGATTTTGTCAATTTCCACTTCATTTGCAATCCTTGGATGAGCTCGTTGAAGACTTTGTTTGGGCAGAGGAATTTGGTCTATAGCATTTTCCTCAAGTGCACCTGCTTGAATTTCATCATTGTTGGGGACGATTTCTTCAACAAGGGGTTGTTCCTCAGTAGGAATGATATCTTTAGTAGCCTTGTGCTTAATAGCTTCGTCGGGAGTCAATTTATCTGGCATAGGAGGTAGTTGCTATCTTTCCGAGCCATTAGTTTCATCGAACCGCACATCTACAGTTTCAACAACCTTGTTGTGATAGGTGTTGAAGACTCTGTAGGTGTGCAAGTCCTCTCTGTAACCAAGCATAAAACCCTGATGTTCTTTAGGTGCAAACTTTGAGCTATGGTGAGGATCTCTAATCCAGCATCTTGCACCGAAGACTTTGAAATAACTTACATTGGGTTTCTTGTCAGTGAGGAATTCGTATGAGGTTATCTTGAAGAATTTGTGAAGATATACCCTGTTGAAGATGTGGCAAGCACTGTTGATTGCTTCAGGCCAAAAGCAACGATGAGTCTGATATTCTTCAAGCATAGTCCGTGCCATTTCAACCAGAGTCATGTTCTTGCGTTCCACGACGCCATTCTGTTGAGGACTATAAGGAGCCAACAATTCATGAGTAATACCATGTTCATCAAGATAATCATCAAGACCAGTATTTTTGAATTTTGTCCCATTATCACTCCTGATGTGTTTGATCTTGATGTCGTAGTTTGTTGAGGCCCTTGAGTAAAATTGTTCGAAGACTTTGTGCACTTTATTTTTGTAAGCAATGATGTGTACCCAAGTATAATGAGAATAGTCATCAACGATGACAAAGCCATATAAAGATGTTACATTGGTTAGAGTAGCATAATGAGTAGGTACAAAGAGATCCATGTGAAGCTATTCAAATGGATGAGTAGTAGTCATGATAGTCTCTGAGGGGTGTTTGGATCTGGTCATTTTTTCAGAATCACAAGCACCGCAGAGATGGTCCTTGAGGAATTTGACAGTTTCGATGCCAATGACATGCTTCTTCTTCGCTGGTGTATGCAAATTCCTCATGCCTGCATGTCCAAGTCGTCGATGCCATAGCCAGCCTTCTGAGGTTTTGCTAGTAAACATGTGTCTGGTTGAGAACCTGCAGAAAAGACAACAATGTACAAGTCTCCTCTCCTAAAGCCTTTGAAGACTTTGGATTTGTCAGATTTCATGATGACTACACATCTATATTTTCCAAAGATAACAATCATATCAAGATCACAAAGCATTGAGACTGACATGAGGTTAAACCCAAGGGATTCGAGAAGCATGACTTTGTCCATGTGTCGATCCTTAGAGATAGCCACTTTACCAAGTCCCAATACCTTGCTTTTACCTTTATCAGCGTAAGTGATTTGCTTCAGTAGTGATGGAGTCAATGGTATATTGATCAATAAGCTTTTATCACCAGTCATATAATTTGTACATCCACTGTCAAGAACCCACTCTGTGTTCTTGGGTTTGTCATCCTGCACATGAATTAGTGCCACTTACCATCTCATATGCTTCAGATTTGAAGAATATGATACCAATTTCATGAGACTTGAATTTCATCACAAGTAGTAAATTTGAGGACGTGTGAAATGTTAGATCGTTTCATCATGTTTATCTTGCGTCCAATCAAGCAATTTCCTCACATCTCCAGCGAATTCTTCAAATAATGACTTTCATCTGGAGATGTGGCCTGCATAAGTGATTAGTTCAATTTCTTCACCACCCACATCTGTAGGGGTGGCAAAGAGTTTATCATCCTGCGAGCACCATATGAGAATGGAGGCATTGAAGCTAATGCACTTCTTTTCACAATATGGTGTTAGAGAACTCAAATTAATAGCCAGATAAGTTCTTTGGGGACTTATGAACATAATGATTCGAGGAATAGTGCTCATATTCATGTCCCTTGTAGTTTCCCTGCATATCAAAAGCATTAGTGCGAGTGCGAGCATAATTTTTACCATTTGAGGAATTTGATCCTCATGAAGACTTTCGTCAATCTCAGGAATTTGATTTGAGGTTCTGGTTCTTCACTAGTGGTGTCATGACGACATTCACGTGAAGATTTTCCAAGCAGCTTTTGGGAACCCCAATTTTCCTCAATGGAGACCCATTCCCGCAGTTCGTTCCAACATATCGAGCAAATACTTCATCCTATTGATTTTTGAACAGTTTATAGTTGGAGTCAAATGACTCATTAGAGGAATAGGACATTTCACTTGCAAAGCCTGTTATAGTGGATGGATCAATGGGACGCCCATTAGCAGCAACCCATGAGGTTTTGGAGTACTACACAGGTTTCCAGCATGATCCATCAATGTTCAGTTTCCTCTCGAGGGAATGCCCTCTTTCGTCGGGCTCCTATTCAAAATCTGCCTTTTGAGCACATCGCAAAGGGTTTGATGCCCATTGATACTTTTGTATATTCCTGTCATATACAATTCCTTCAATCCTGCATTTTCGTCAGTAGCTTTTGTGGTTTCCTCAAGTGGATAATTTGATACCACATGAACAGTTGAATATTTGTTGCGATAGAAGCATTTGAGGTTTCAGGTGAGGAATTAGCAGTCTCACGTTTGATGTATTTCACACATGGTGGAATGAATTCTTCGTGAGCGGTACTGATCTATTGAGCAAGCAGTGGATCATTTTCCATTCTCAAATCATCATGGGACATTCTTAACTTCTCAAGATCAAGTTTCCTTTGAAAAAATTCAGATGAAAGCTTTTCATGATCAGCCAAGAGTGTTCCATAGCGATCTTGAAGACTATCAAATCTAGACTGAAGACTTTGAATATCTTCAATGAGGATTTGAGTACGATTCATTTCATCATTCAACAGATCATCACTTTTGTCTAGCAGTTTCTGAAGCTTTTCAATAGCACTTTGTTGCTTGGTCGCAATGTTGGCAAGTTTATAGTAACTGGTTTTTTGATAATCATCAGGTTCACACTCACTAGAATCAGAGGAGGAGGTGTAGTTTAGTACCTTTGAACCTATTTCCATGAAGCAATAGGTTGGAGCAAAGTCATCATCATATTCATGACTGTTATTGAAGATGTCATTTTCTTCAAGGTTGAAGATCGACTTGCTGATGAATGTGGTAGCAAGTGCAAGACTCGCCACACCAGATTCTGACTCCACTTCAGAACCTTCCTCTTCATCACATTCCTCAGATTCTTCTTCAGAGTCCATTTCCTTGCCAATTAGTGCCCGAGGCTTTCTGAAACTGGTCTTCTTGTGCGATGAGGACTTCGAAGATTTCTTATTTTTCTTCGAGTCATCAGAACTTTCATCCTTGTATTTCTTCTTTCTAGATTCCTTCACACGGCAAGGACAGTTACCAATGTAGTGACCAGATTTCTTGCATTTGTGGCAGGTTCTTTTCTTGTAGTCCTCAGATGAAGATTCTGATTTCCTCATATCTTTTCTTGATGACTTTCCTCACAAGCATTGCGAGTTCCTGCCTAAGTTCTTCAGGATCACCAAGACTGCAGTCGGATTCTTCTTCTTCAGATGAGGGAACAGTCTTTGCCTTCAGTGCACGAGGTCCTGAATAGCTTGGTCCATATAGGTATCTCTTTTCTTCTTGTTGGAATTCATGAGTATTGAGTCTCTCAAGAATATCAGCAGGATGAAGCATCTTGTAGTCTCTTCATTCTTGAATCATCAGAACCAGTGTGTCAAATGATGGATCAAGAGATCGTACCAGTTTCTTCACAACTTCATGTTTAGTGATGTCTCTGGCTTCCAGGGCTTGCAATTCATTTGAGATGTCACTAAGGCGATCAAAGGTGTCTTGGCAGCTTTCATTGTCAAGACTCTTTAAGCGGTTGAAGCGATTGTGAAGACTATCGACACGAGAGTCACGCTGTGTTGAAACACCCTCGTTTACTTTGGACAACCTATCCTAGATAAGCTTAGTTGTGCCCAAAGCACTGACTCTTCCATACTCACCTTTTCCCAAGTGGCCATAGATGATATTCTTCGCTTGCGAGTTGAGTTGCTTGAACTTCTTCACATCAGCGGCAAAGATAGTAGCAGTGATGGAGGGAATGCCATTTTCCACAATATACCAGAGATCATTGTCAATTGCTTGAAGATGCATTTGCATCTTGGTCTTCCAATAGGAGAAGTCCTTTCCATCGAAGGTAGGACAACATGTAGTAACCTTGATCATACCTGCGCTCGACTTAACTAAAATTGCAGGCGGTTAAACCAAAAGCACACAAAACAAGGGAGTACCTTGCTCTGGTACCAATTGAAAGTGCGTTATATCAACTAGAGGAGGCTGAATATGCGATTTTTACAATTTCATCACTGAGGAAAATCCTCAGTCATGAACTGAGTGGAGCAGAAATAGTACTAAGTCAAAAGTGCAAAAACGTCTACAGCAAAGTACTCAGCGTGAATTAAGAGAATCGGTTTACGTAGGTCAAGAGTACATGATAAGCAGGTGAAGATTAGCTAAGGTGACGAATTTAGAGAAAGTCTTCAGTCAAATTCTTCACTCAGTGCAGATGAAACTCTTCAACATGCAACTGAGGAAATGAAGGGAGTTGGGGAAATAGAACTAGTAGCTCGATGAAGACAGTTGTTCATGACCCAGTTCCAACTGTTGTGACAGTTGTACGTCTGGTTTGGAGCGGCTTGGTATTAAAAACCAAAGGACACACAGTCCCAGGACACATAGTCCCTACCGCATTCCCCTTGAGCTAAGGACACACAGCCCTCACCCAACACTCGTGGTAAGTCTTCAGGGCGGACTTCCAAACCCTCACAAACTCGGTCATCCAGCGATCCACAATTGACTGTTGGATGCTCTAGACCGTGAAGCCTAGCTGTGTGGAGGATGCACAGTCCTTAAAGGTAACAAGCGTCGGTTCCACACAAGAATAACTTCTTCAGTGATGCTCGATCACTTGGGTTTTGGTTTGGGTTTGGGTGTTTGGGGTATTTACTCACGTGATGTTTTTCGCTCAAAGGCTTTGAGGAATTTGGGTTGCTCTAAATGACAAGTGTCAGTTTCTCACGGAGAATCCAACCAGCTAGTGGTTGTGGGGGGTGGCTATTTATAGCCTGGCAGCATCCCAGCATGATTTGACACAAAGGCCCTTAATGATATGACCGTTGGGTGGATAAGATTTCGGACAGGTGGCGCATGGCGCGGCAACTGTCGGAACTTTCAATTGTGGAAGTCCTCATGTCTCTCATGTTCCTCACTTTGAGTATTTGGTAGGTGTAGGTTTGGGTTGAGCATCATGAGGAAATTCTTTCCATAGTTTTACGACGACCCTCTTTAACAGTACAGTGTTCCTATGGTTCAAGAGTAAAGAAAATGAAACAGAAAGAGTAAATCTTCAAGCTTCAAAGTCTTCAGGGTATTTTCTTTGGGACACACCGAATTCCTCATCTTCAATGTCTTCATGAGGAATATCATTTTCTTCCCAATTTCTTCGCGGTCAAAGTGTTCAAGGAATGACCAAAGTCTTCACCCGAAGACATACATTTTTAGGGGTCGATATTCCTCGAATAACTCAAACTTCTCAACGACTTATAGAGTCTGCGTACACTTACAAACATATCAATCTCTTAATCTATAAGTCTTCAAACCAACAAAATCACTAAGGGGCACTAGATGCACTTACAGTATGGAGAAATCGACGATCGAATCTCGGGGAAATAACATACAAGTGGACAACGGGAACGGCATACTGGATTGACTTAATCGTTGACATTGTGGTTCGACCAATAATGATCTTCTGGAACATGTGGGAACCAATATGGGCATCCAAGTCCAGTTATTGGTTATTAACCGGAGACGTGTCTCGATCATGTCCACATGATTCTCGAACCCGTAGGGTCCACGCGCCTAACGCTTGATTGACGCTACGCTGGTATTGGGATATGTAAGTTGGTGACCAAATGTTTTTCAGAGTCCCAAATGAGACCCCGGACATCACGTGGAGTTCCGGAATGGTCCGTAGGTAAAGATTTATATATAAAAAGTTTCGGGCATTATCAGTAGTGTACCGGGGTGTCGAAAGAGTTTCAGGGGTCCACGGGGGATCCCCATGCTCTATGGGACCACATGGGTTGTAGGGGTGGTACCCTAGCCACCCTAGGCCACCTGCACCAACCTCTAAAGGTGAATTGGGGTTGGGGGCAAGAGTCCCAAAGGGACAAGGCACCGCCGACTCCTCCCTTCCTTGCGGAGGCAGGACTCCACCCTAGCCGTCGGCCCTCCTTGGAGGAGGGGACAAGGGCGCGACCTCACCCTACCCCTTGCCTCCTATATATAGTAGAGGAGAGGGGAGGTCTGGACACAACTATCCAATGCCTCGTCGGCAGCCATCTCCCTCCCGTTACCCCGTTCCTCTATAGATCTGTTTTTCAGTAGTGCTTAGCGAAGCCCTGCTAGAATTTGTGCCACCACCATCACCACCACACCGGCGTGCTATTCGGGATCCCATCTAGTTCTCCTCCATTTCTTGATGGATCAAGAAGGAGGATGTGGCATCGAGCCGCACGTGTGCTGAATGCAGAGGAGTCGTCCGCTCGGTGCTGGATCGGGTTGGATCCCAATTCGATTGTGAAGAGTAGACTACATCAATTGTGTTGTATACGCTTCTGCTTAGCGATATACAAGGGTATGTAGATACACTCCCCCTCTCATAGTTTTTGATCTACATAGATTGATCTTTGGTGCTCGTAGGAAAAAAATTGTTTCCCTCCGGCGTTTCCTAACACTTGTCGGAAGGGTCCATTTTATCTTGGGCGGACCTGTGCAACTAGTTCGTTGGGGCATACCACGGGGGGTAGAAGCTCCAGTGGCAGCCCAAAGATATGCACGTGCTCCCCTAGCGATATGGCGAGACACTTCGCAACTACATCTAGAGGTTCAGCCGCGTGCAGCACAACATCCCATACATCCACCCTATCATGGTGATCGTTGCATTTCACACAAACATACGCAATCTCCGCATGCACTAGGAGATGAGAAGCAACAAGGTGTAGGACATCACCAAGCTCTACGCTTTGGCCGACAAGTACGTGTGGGCTAAAGAAGGAAGAAGGCTCCCGGTGGAGGACGCTAGTGTGCAGGTCGACTCCGACGATGACGAGAACGCACCCACCTCCTCTAAGAAGGGACACAAGTGCAACAAGAAATGCAAAGGAAAGGCAGTGATGGCTGTCGAAAGCTCCGGCAAGCCTAATGCCGAGAAGAACGCCAAATCCAAGGATTCAGGCAAGGACGTTGTCGTGTGCTCCAGAGATGATGAGGCCACGGCAGGCGAGAAGACTGGCAAGTCGTACTGCAAGATCCACCTCACCAAGGGCCACGACATCACCGAATGCCGCCAAGTAGAACAACTTGGTGAGAAGCAGAATTAAGAGTACGAAAGGCACGACAAGGAGAAGGACCAAGATGGCGTAGGTGGGCCCGACAAGATGGGTCAGAACGGCCAAGGTGTCCACCGCGGCAAGTCCAAATAGCAGAAAGAAAAGCTTGCTAGAGGCCAAGACGAGAAGTCTAACGGTGATGATGACAATGATGAGGATGAAGCGGAATCCGACATGCGAGAATTCCAAAAGGTCATAGATGTGTTGGAGATATGCCCCACAGGCAATCATGTATGATGATATTTCCTATGTGTGTATGAATAAAGATAGTCCTTGGATATTGTCAATGATGTGCATCAACAAGTACGTGACTTGTTTGTGAGACTATACATTGTATGATGACTGTCCTAAATATTCCCTAATCTAAAGTGTTGTGTGGACATGCAACCATTTAGATTAGCATATGACACGGCACATGGTTCGGCCTCATTAGCCATGTAGCACTGGATGCTAGCCAGATAATATGGACTCGGAAAGATCTGGTCGGATTCGACATAGTCGGATCCGAGTTGAGATAAGGTGTGAGGTGGATAGAGCCAACTATGAGATGCAATGATAGGTCATTTGTGAGTCTCTAGTAGAACATGTGTTCTGTGTCCTAAGATCAGAGCTCGCGCATGTACTCGGGATGATGACACACTTGCTTTGGGCCAACCAAACGCTACTCTCTGATTGTGTAGTTACAAAGGTAGGTTTCGGACTTGTCCAGACCCATGCTGCGTGATGTGGTCGACCAAGATGGGATTTGCCCCTCCGATCACGAGAGATATACTCTAGGCCCCACGGGTAATCTGACCTGGATTAAGAATGGCTATGCGATGAGGATTATGAGATAATCTGAATGTTGGTTCGATTCACCAGAACGAGAAAGAGGTCGTGTTGCAACAAGGATGACCATGTCCCTTGTGCACGACAACATATATCGTGTGGCAAAGGGAAGAGAAGTATGAACTACAGGTTCGCTTAACTAGCCTCTTCGGACACTTGGAGTCGGCACGCTTTTCTAGAGGACGCTACCGACTAGCCGAGTCAGATGTGATCTGGCTCGCGACCAAGTGAACGAAAACCTAAGGGGTCGCGCACTTAAGCGAACGAACACGTGGGCTTTAGGATTCGTGCGAGGCCCGAGAGTTGAGCCCATGTTGGATGCCTATATGTAGTGGAGATGCGACACACTTAATTAGTTGATCTCTTCAACACCATCAATAGGGATCATGTGTTGCAAATAGCCACCTCTAGTTGCCGCTACCGACTGTGTGATATGATCCTAGAAGTCGGCTCTATGGTGTTCCTCCTGCACGCTCGGATATCGTTAGAGTCGATGCACTTGCCTCGCTCCGGCGAACCTATACGTGGGATCCGGTCACCGGTTGTTGGAGGTAGATGATTCGGCAATCGGTTGTTCGAGGAATATCGGAGGAGGAGGAGACGGACCACGCGGACGCGGTGCCCCAACTCTACTTTCGCCGCATGATACTGTGCCTCTAGTGGTAATGATTTGTGATACATCTTCATAGGGTATTCTTGGATACTCTGCGCATAGGAAAATTTCAATTCACATGCGATACACCTACGGTAGAACCTAGCAGTGGTATCACAACCTCTGGTAGAGCTATTGGTTTCAGATCGGATGCATATTTGATATGTGGAGGGGGCGGATGAGGTCCGTCTTCATTCATGAGATCTGCTATGTGCACGGTTGATGAGATCAACAGCACATCGGGAACGTTGAGGCTATATTTTCTGACAATCAGAATCGATGAGGTTGTGACGCAACCTACCCCTACCGGTTGGTTTTCTCCATCGGGGTTAATTGTGAAACATAAATCCGAGTCGGTTCCGCGATGATCGATGAGATCGGTCATATCAGAAAATTCTGCATGATCGGAGTACATATTCGGTATGTGATTTATGAAAACCTATGTGTAGCACCGTGTATTTCGTACATGATTACACAAACCAGTAGAATGCGATTATATGCATAACTTTTGTTTTGTAGGGTTGATGTGAATACTATGGCTCACACGTACGTCATGCATGTGTGCAATTAATAATGATCTGCGTGTCATGATTGTCGGCCGGAAGGAGCCAAAGTGTTGTCATTATATTGTATAACGACCTTTGTGTCGACTTGTGATTGTCTGTAAATTCATTACTAGTTGTAGTAGTTGGAGGGCACAGATCAAATCGAGGCTTTGGTGTCCCGCAATGACGAACAAGATTGTGTTCCACCAATGTCATCTGAGTTGGAGCCTGCCTGGAAGGACATCCATGAAGGAGCCATACTATTTCACATATTTATGTTTATATGTGATTGACATTGATTCTTGTTTCTATGCATGTTATAATGGTAGAAAGGTCCCTCATTAATATCAAGCACGTTGCCATTCTGTAAGTTGCACCTTCGCACATCAAGTACATCTAGTAGTGGGCTCATAAAATTGAGGTTCTACTAGGTGTCCTTGAATTGGAGTTTTCGTGTCACACATGGACATGCATTGCATCAGGTTAACTTGACAAGGCTATCAAAATGATCTTGGGCCTTGTGGCAAAGAAGGTTTGGAGTCGGGTTATAAGAAAGCTACCACACCGACAAGAGTCATATAGAGATACTATTAGCAAGGAGTTGCTTACCGGATAGGCGAGTTGGCTAGCAGTGATGCTAAAGCTCACTAGTCGCTTGCACTAGTCGGATATGAATCACTAAGATTTTGTGGAGGGATGCGGACTTCATTGGGAGTAGTTCTGTTTTCCACTTGAATTACTCTACATAAACAAACTACTTAGCAATTGCATATTTTTCTCTTGTAGATCAATGGCACCACCTCCTCAAAACTTTGCATTGAAATCAATTCTGGAAAAGGATAAACTGAATGGAACAAACTTTACCAACTAGTACAGAAATTTGGGATTTTTTCTCAAGCATGATAAAAAGGAACATGTTCTAGAGGATCCACTTCCAGAGGTAACTGCCGATAATTCTAATGCCACAACCAAGAATGCCTACCAGAAACTTGTTGATGAATCAAACGAGATCACGTGCCTCATGTTCGCTTCTATGGAGCACGATTTGCAACAACATTTCCAAGATATTACGGCTTTCGATATTATCGAGAGTCTCAAGAGCACGTTTCAGGTTCACGCTAGGACAGAAACGTTCAACATCTGGTGATCCTTGATGGATTGTAAGATGAAGGAAGGTGATCCAATGAATCCGCATGTGATCAAGATGATCGGATATGTGCAAGCTTTCGATCGTTTGGACTTCCCGCTCTTGGATGAGCTGGCGACTGATGCAATTCTAGGTTCTCTTTCAACTATCTATGGGACGTTCGTACTGAACTATCATATGCACAACATGGGTAAGAAGCTCACTGAACTGCATGGGATGCTCAAGGTGGCAGAACAGGATATTAAGAAAGGCACACATCAAGTGTTGATGGTGCAGAACTCGACAAAGTTCAAGAAGAGTTGGTCCAAGAAAAAGGGTAAGGCGAAGGGCACAGAGAAGGTTGTATCCGCCGCTGAGCCGAAATCCGGACCGAACTCAAAGACCATTTGCTTTCATTGCAAGGAAGCTGGTCACTGGAAGAGGAACTATAGCAAGTGACTTGCTGAACATGGCAAGACGGTCGGAGATGCTTCTTCAGGCAAAGGTAAACTTGTTACATGTGTTATAGACATTTACCTTGCTGACATACCTATAGCTCATGGGTATTTGACACCGGATCGATTGTTCATATTTGCAACTCGATGCAGGGGCTAGTAAGAACTAGGCGTGTGACACAAGGGGACATTGACATCAGGGTCGACAACAAAGCAATTCCTACGGGTGTGGGTGGAAGTTTTATTGCATGAACCTCTTATAACCACAGTAGATTTTACTCCTTTGGGTAGCGTACAGATTTCTAAATATGATATAAAGTATGAAAAGCTTCCACTTTATTGTGAGTGTTGTGGGATTGTAAGTCGTACTCCTGAAAGATTTTGTAATATCCCAAGGTAGAAGAGAGTAGCTAGTTTTCCAAAAAAAACTTAGTGTTGAGGCGTCCTGGAAGGGCCAAGGTGCAAGCAAGAGAGCTCATATCTTTGGGAGCTCGTCTCGTGGTGAGAAGCTTCCGTTCGCCGACATCGACAACAACACTGCCAAGGCCATGGACATCGTCAAGGTGGCCTCAGCCATGGGTGATCTCATGGTTTCCGAGAAGGTGGCTCCTACTCCTGCCTTGGCGAGCACCGTCGCGGCGAAGGGGACGCATCATCCCTGCTCCATGCTCGGCCAGAAGGGTCGGGCGCAAGGGGCCTCATCGCCAACTTTGGGTGGCGATCACGCTGGTCAGGAGGACGAGGCGCCCACCCTATTTCTTTTGGTCAGCCCTGGCCACGTGGGCCTGGGGTTATTGAGTGCAGATAACCCCTGCCAGAGTTTGGAGCATGGCCAGGAGGGTCATCACTGGGCTCGGGTGGAAGGTTTTTCCACAAACACTGCTGCTGCTACTCCCGATTCTTCTCCCCTGGTCGGTCAGGTGAGTGTGGTGGCAAATGTTGTAGAAGTTAATCATGTTGTTCCTGTAGGATTAGGAAAGAAAGCCAAACCTAGTCCTAGTAGTATTAGGATACCTAGTCCTAGTTTATTTCCATAGTCCCTTGTGGACGTGTATAGAAGGCACCCTAGGGCTGTTGATTGTTCCACCAGATAGGCTCGACACGATAGGCTCGACACGATAAAGTAAGAAAAGCAATACAAAGTATTACGATATGCTCGACACGAGCCTGTAGCCATCAAATAAGTCTATCGATCTATGTCGCGACGTTACGAAGTGTTCCGCCGACGACGCCAAGAGACGATCAGCCCAATCGATTCGTTGCCAGCCCAAGCCAGCTCTACGTACAAGAGTTGCATTACATGTGCTATAATCCATCCAGCTGCCTGCTAGCTTGGTTGGTTAGTTTTTTGCACGTACATGGTTGCTTTGGGTGAATTGGTCTACAGTTCAAAAGCCAACAATTGGTATCTACAGCCTCAACAATCCACAATCTACGATGACGGACAGCAACGCTGAGTCGGTCAAGTCCGGCAAGGGCGGTGCCAAGGCGAACAAGAACGGCGACAAGGTCAAGAAGGGCGTCAAGTCAGCAACCAGTGGTGGAAGAACGAGCGGCGCCAACGTCCAGGCGCATCGCAACATCCCCATCTAGTACCCGATGCTCACCGATGCCAACTACGGCGTGTGGGCGGTGAAGATGAAGATTATTCTCCGAACCCTCCAAGTGTGGCAGGCAATCACGGACGACGTCGTCGATGACGAGTCCGACGAAGGTGCCATGGCCGCCATAGCCCAGTCCGTGCCGGATTCCGTGCTAATGACATTGGCGGAGTTCAAGACAGCAAGAGAGGCGTGGAACACACTCAAGGAGATGAGGATCAAAGAAGATCGCGTCACCAAGGCTCAGGCACAAGTGCTGAAGCGTCAATTTCACAAGTTGAAGATGGAGGAAACTGAATCGGTGAACGACTATGCCATGCGTCTTACTACTTTGGTGGGAGAGATCCGCATGCTTGGTGCAAAGCTCGAGGAGACCGAGATCGTGGAGAATTTTTTCAGTTCAATGACTGATAAATTCACGTACATCATCGGCACGCTCGAGCATCTTTACCACATCGACGACATGACCATAACGGAGGCGATCGGACGCTTACGGACATGGGAAGAGAATGCTCGTGGCTGTCGAAAAGGCAAAGGAGGAGGTAGCGACCAACTCATGTACTCGCACGCAGTTTGTGAGGCCACAAGTAGCAAAGGAAGGCGTGACGGGGCGAAGGCTCCAGCAACACGAAGGGCGATGGACAAACCGGAAAAGGCAAAGGAAAAGGCAAACCACAAGGTCGTGGTAAGGCGCGCCAATCTAAGGAGGAGAAGCCACGGAACTTGGACTTGTCCGAGGTCAAGTGATATAACTGCAATAACATGGGTCACTTTGTGAAGGATTGTCCGAAGCCTAACAAGCGGGAAATCAAGGCAAATTTGGCAAAGCAGGAAGGCAAAGGTCCAGGTCTTCTGATGGCCGAAGTTTGTGATCTCGCCGAAACGGTGGTTGTGTAACCAAGCCGGAAGGTGCTACTTCATGAGAAGAAAGTGACACTGAAGTTATCCGATGATCAGAACGTGTCGTGGTATCTCGACACGGGTGCCAGTAACCACATGATGGGGTGCAAGGAGATATTCCTCGAGCTGGAATACGATATTGAAGGCTCGGTCAAGTTCAGTGATGGTTCAACTGTGGAGATTTGCGGGCAAGGATCTGTCCTCTTCGAGGGTCTCACATGCGAACATCGCATACTCACCGGAGTGTACTACATCCCACGGCTTCGCAACAACATCCTCTCTATTGTGAAGCTTGACGAGAATGGATGCAAGGTGAATATCGAGAACGGAGTGATGACGATCTTCGACAACCTCTGAAACGTGCTAGCTCGTGTTAATCGCACACGGAATAGGCTCTATATCCTCAACCTTGATCAACCTCAACCGGAGTGTTGGCTTGCCAAGAGTGATGATGATTCGTGGTTATGGCATGCTAGATTTGGACACGTGAACTTCTACGCCTTGAAGAAGATGTCAAAGATGGAAATGGTATCCGGGATGCCAGTTATCGACCATGTTAATCGAGTATGTGACGGGTGCTTGGTTGGAAAACAGCACCGCAGGCCGTTCCCTGCTCAGTCTACCTATCGTGCAAGTGATGGACTCGAGCTGCTCCATGGTGACCTATGTGGCCCTATCACCCCGGCAACTCACGCAGGAAAGAAGTACTTCTTCCTTGTGGTAGATGATTACTCAACATATATGTGGGCCGTTCTCCTATGATCTAAAGATGAAGCGTTTGAAGCGTTCAAAAAGTTGAAGGCTTCAACACAGATGGAACACAAGCTGAAGGTTCGCGCTCTACGGACAGATCGCGAGGAGAGTTTACGTCGAATGAGTTCAATGACTACTGCGAGAAGATTGGCATAAAAAGGTTCCTCACGGCACCTTACACGCCGCAGTAGAACGGGGTCATTGAAAGGCGCAATTGAACCGTCGTTGACATGGCAAGGAGTTTACTCAAGAGCAAGAACCTACCGGGGACTTTTTGGGGAGAAGTTGTCTCGACGGCGGTCTATCTTCTCAACCGGGATCCAACGAAGGCGGTGATCGGCAAGACTCCGTCTGAAGCAATTTACGGGCGTAAGCCGAATGTGTCTCATCTAAGGAAGTTCGGGTGCGTGGCACACGTGAAGACGGCGGAGCCACATCTCTCAAAGCTTGTCGATCGTAGCACCAAGATGGTGTTCATCGGATACGAGAGGAGTTCTGGCACCAAGGCATACCGCTTCTATGATCCACAAACCAAGCGTATACGGATTTCACGCGACGTCGTGTTTGAAGAAAACCAAGCGTGGAATTGGAGCGCCGCAGCCGAGGATGCTCCAAACAGTAACATATTCACGGTTGAATTTCCAGCTGATGATGATGCAGGGGAGGATGTCCAGGTGGTTGGCAAGACGCCCAACCAAGGTGACCACAATGGTAGTGATCATCATGGTACCGACACCGACGACGACGTGCATAGGTCGCAAGGATATAGCGACAACGAAGCACACGACACGGGTCGAGATCTCGATGACAACATCGACAACGAGGCACATACTGACGATGACAATCAAGATGATGGTCATGATCACGACGACTAAGCCGACGACACGGATGTCGATGACACGCCCGAGACTCAGCCATCTTCCTCAAGTGCATTACATCGACACAATTTGTGTCGCCTCCTTCGCAAGCCACAACGGACTCCTCAGGGCCTCGTCGCTACAAGACCCTCAAGAAAGTCTACAAGTACACAAAGCCAGTTACGCTCGACTACTCTGGACTATGTCTGTTCAGAGTTGAGGAGCCAGCGAACTTCGTAGAGGTGAGCAAAAGCCGTAGTTGGACGCACGCCATGGATGAGGAGATCAAGACGATTGAGAGCAATGGCACGTGGACTTTGGTAACCCGACCTCTGAACCAAAAGGCGATTGGTTTGAAGTGGGTTTACAAGTTAAAGAAGGACACGGAGGGTGCCATTGTGAAGTACAAGGCAAGACTCGTTGCAAAGGGCAACATACAACGTCAAGGAGTTGACTATGATGAGGTGTTTGCACCAGTTGCTCGACTCGATACAGTGAGAGTGCTCCTAGCTTTGGCAGCACAAGAGGATTGGAAGGTTCATCATATGGATGTTAAATCCGCTTTCCTCAACGGTGATCTCATAGAAGAAGTGTACGTGGAACAACCCCTCGGCTACGAGAAGAAAGGCGAAGAAGGGAAAGTTTACAAGCTCAAGAAGGCACTTTATGGCTTGAAGCAAGCGCCAAGATCTTGGAACACAAAGTTAGACCGAAGTTTGGTCTTGCTCGGGTTCAAGAGATGTCCCCTCGAGCACGCAGTCTATACAAAGAACTCCAAAGGCTCAAACCTGCTAGTTGGAGTTTATGTCGATGATCTGATTATCACCGAAGATAGCGTACAAGAAATTGTACGTTTCAAGGCGCAAATGAAGAACAAGTTTAGCATGAGCGATCTAGGATTACTCAGCTATTACATGGGCATCGAAGTGAAGCAAAGCTCCGGAGAGATTTCCCAATGTCAATCGGCTTATGCGGTCAAGATATTGGAAAAGTGTGGCATGTCAGATTGCTACGAGACACAAGTTCCAATGGACCAACGTCACAAGTTGAGCAAGCGTAGCTCAAATCCGCTGGTGGACACCACAATGCATCGAAGCGTTGTGGGCAGCCTAAGATCTTTGGTGCATACCCGACCTGACTTGGCTTATTCAGTCGGAATCATGAGTCGTTTCATGGAGAATCCGACAACCGAACACATGAGCGCGGTCAATCAAATCTTGCGCTATGTGAAAGGCACCATTAATCTTGGTTGCACGTACAGAAAGGGAAAGGAAGGATTGATCCTTCATGGATATTCAGATAGTGACATGGCAGGTGATGTTGATGACCGAAAGAGCACAATGGGCATGGTTTTCTACTTTTGCCCGAATCCGATTAGCTGGAATTCTCAGAAGCAAAAGGTGGTGGCACTGTCTTCATGCGAGGCAGAATACATAGCGGCAAGCACGGCGGCTTGTCAAGCAGTGTGGCTGAGAAGACTCCTAGCTATTCTTGCAAAGCGGGAGGTGCAGAAGGTGTCACTGAAGATCGATAACCAAGCTGCAATCTCGTTGTGCAAAAATCCAAATCGTCACGAAAAGAGCAAGCACATAGATATTCGGTTCCACCATATCCGGGAGTGCATTGAAGAAGGATTGATCGAGGTTCAACATGTGAACACGAAAGACCAACTTGCCGATATTTTCACCAAGTCCCTCGGTCGACAGAAGTTCATCGAGATGAGGAAGAAAGTCGGAGTGCAAGAAGTGAAGTCAAGCAACAAGATTAAGGAGGTGAATGTAGAAGTTAATCATGTTGTTTCTATAGGATTAGGAAATAAAGCCAAACCTAGTCCTACTAGTATTAGGATACCTAGTCCTAGTCTATTTCCATAGTCCCTTGTGAACGTGTATCAAAGGCACCCTAGGGGTGTTGATTGTACCACCAGAAAAACGAAAAGCAATACAAAGTATTACGACAGGCTCGACACGAGCCTGTAGCCATCAAATAAGTCTATTGATTTGTGTCGCCACGTTACGAAGTGTTCCACTGACGAGCCAAGAGACGATCAGCCCGATCGATTTGTTGCCAGCCCAAGCCAGCTCTACGTACAAGAGTTGCATTACATGTTCTATAATCCATCCAGCTGCCTGCTAGCTTGGTTGGTTAGTTTTTTGCACGTACGTGGTTGCTTTGGGTGAATAGGTATACAGTTCAAAAGCCAACAAATGCACGGGAGGCTCCTAGTCAACTTGTTGCTAGCCAAATCCTGTTCCAGACTGGAGTGTTGGAGGCTCTTTCTGGTGTTGTAGCTGCCACACTCGCGGCTGGTGGGGGTCACACAGCAGAAGCAACGGATAATACTCCCGTCAAGTTCAGCGTTGTTAAGAACTATATGCAGGTTCACACGAGGAAGAAGGGTAAAAAAATATAGAAAGAAAGGGGAGGCAGACAAATCTGAGAATGCACGCGAACAAGTCGTAGGAAAAAAAGGGACGGTTCAGTGACGCTCTTCCGACGGGCAGCGACATAGACTTTTCTTTTGAGAAATACCTTGATAGTTACAAGCACATGTTATATGGAGATGTAATTGTCTCTTCCAAGAGGCTTTGTACGGGCAGGGTTGAAACAGTGCAGGATGTGGAGGGTCTGGTCAAATATGTGGCAAAGGAGACTGTAGAGAAGGAACAAGATAATGTTCAGCAAGGGATGTAATCGTTTGGAGAAGAGAAAGGTAAAAATGGTAGATCGGTGGCCACCGAGGAGGAGGTATGCCGGGCCAAATGAGAATCTTAGGATGGAACTGACGTGATATGCTCTCTGACACGATAGTTCGCGAGCTCATGGACCTTCAAGAGCGCACAAGGGCAGATTTAATTTTTCTTCGTGAATCACTTTTGAATAAATGTAAAGCCAATGAGCTGTGTTGTATTGTAATTTTCGAGTCTATGTTTGTAGTGGAGAGTGATGGTCGGGCCGGTGGCCTTGTTCTTTTTTATCAAACATTGAATAAATTTGAGTTGAACAATGTATCGTCTTCTTTGATATTTTGTTTATGCATGAGGATACAGTTCAATGGCGGTTCACGGGTTTTTATGGCCGTCCATCTTGGAATGAACGTAATCTATCTTGGGACGATATTCGCAATTTACATAGCAAAGGTGATCGCCCTTGGCTGGTTATGAGGGATTTCAATGAAATTTTATATTCTTCAGAAAGAGAGGGTGGCAATGCGAGACCATGTGGAATCATGTGGGATTTCCGTGAATGCCTTATGGATTGCGGAGAAGAGGATTTAGGCTACATCAGTGACCCTTTTACTTGGAGAAGAGGTGAGATTCGGGAGCGCCTTGATAGAGCAGTTTGTAATATTAGATGGGCACACAAATTCCCTCGAGCAATGATGATCAGTGAGGAACATGTTCATTCTCACCATCACCCACTAGTCTTGGATATGGATTTTTTGGATGAAGATATCTTCAAGCAACCTCAGAGGTGTGTACTTTTTTTTAACCTAGGTGGTTAAAGAAAGAGATAGTCATAGAAATTGTAAAAGCCTCATGGAAGAGAGCAAAGCTAGCACGGTTTGGCCCTTGTCCTGTTGATCGAACAAGAGTTGTGCATGATTACTTACATTTTTGGGATGGGGAAATTCTCAAAAGCCTGAAACATAGAATTAACAAATTAAAGAAGGATTTAGAAAAACTAAAGTGTGGCCCCATGAATATAGAGTCCCGTGGTCGTCACAAGGAAGTTATTTTTTTTATTGAAAACCTATGGGATCAAGAGGAAATCTTCTGGCTACAAAGAGGTCATGCTAACTGGTTGATGCACGGGGATCGCAATACATCTTTCTTCCATAATGCAGCTACGACACGGAAAAAAATAAAAAACATTAAGAAGCTAGATGACTCTGGGATTTGAAGAAAAGAAAAGGAGTTGAAGGATCATATTACTATTACTTTTGTAAGGTTTTCACTTCGGAAGTGGAGGAACTAAATCAACAAGTGTTGTCCCTTGTCAAGAAGCGAGTGTCAGCTGAAATGAACAATGCTCTTACAGTCCCTTACACCGCTGAAGATGTTCGTAAGGCACTTTTTGATATTGGGGACTTAAAAACTCAAGGTCCAGATGGACCGCATGCCATTTTTTATAAAAGGTTTTGGCCCATGCTTGGGGATGACTTAATTCAGGAGTTTTTGCAAGCAATAAACACATGCTCTATCCCAACGGGGTGGAATGACGCGGCAATTGTAATGATCCCAAAGGTTAACTCACCCGAGAAGGTAAGACGGTTTAGGTCTATCAGCTTATGCAATGTGGTGTATAAAATTATTGCAAAAATGGTGGCGTCTCGTTTGAGGGTACTCCTTCGTGAAATTATTAGTCCAACTCAAAGTGCCTTTGTGCCTGGTAGATTGATTACGGATAACATTTTAGCACCCTATGAGTATTTTCACACAATCAAAATAAAAAAGAAGGTACAAAGATCTTGTGTGCTATAAAACTCTATATGCACAAAGCTTACGACAGAGTGGAGTGGGCGTAACGTCTAAGATGCGGCACTTTCCTTATTTGGGGGCGAGGCCTCAAAAGGGGAAAGAGTCGCATCTAAGCGTTTTGCAAGCAGGATAAACATTGCAGTACATAATAGATGGAAGAGTAATAAGATTTGGCTTACACTCGCCACAAGCTAAATTACATATCCACACAATCATTCATGATTCAAATACAAAACAGGGTCCGACTACGGACAAGATAAACGACAAAAGTTATTGTTGTTAGGAATATGCAACTTAGTATTCCAATGAAGCCGATATATATACATGTACATGTGTGGAACATATGCAGAAAACCCCTTATATAATGGGATAAATACAAAGGGGTACATGACTATATTATATATACTCTAACAACCCCCCCTCAAACTCATGCTGGATGAACAACACTGAGTTTGGAGAGATAGAAGCCATGTTGCGCTCTAGTCTGGGCCTTCGTCCAAAAATCCGCCAACTGTAACTCAGACGGCACATACTGAAGAGCAATAACCTGATCCTGCACATGAGCGCGCACATAGAAAGCATCAACACCAATATGCTTGGTGAGCTCATGCTTCACAGGGTCGCACGCAATGCTGATAGCACCTGTACTCTCAGATAAGAGCATAGTAGGTGTAGTGACAGAAACACCAAAATCCTGAAATAACCACCGTAACCAAGTCACCTCTACCGTCAAAAGAGCCATCGCTCGCAACTCAGCCTTTGCACTCGAATGGGAAACTGCGGTATGTTTCTTCGTCTTCCAGGCAATGAGAGAACCACCAAGAAAAACACAGTAAGCAGAAAGTGAACGACGTTATGAAGGATCACTAGCCCACGTAGCATCCGAATAGGCCTGAAGCTGTAAAGAACTGGAGCGAGGAAAAATAGACGGTGAGAGATCGTGCCCCGAAGATATCGAAGAACACAAAGAAGTTGACTATAGTGACCGAGGTGGGAGGAGAGACAAATTGACTCCGAATATGAACCGGATAAGAGATATCCAGACGAGTAACAGCTAGATAGACAAGACTGCCAACAAGATGACGATAACGCGTCGGGTCAGACAGGGGGTCACCATGAGTATCACGGAGGTGAACATTGAGCGCCATGGGAGTCTCAACAACACGCACGTTAGTAAGAGCAGCACGAGTAAGATCCTAGATATACTTTTCCTAGGATATAAAAAGCCATCAGAGGTAGAAGAGACTTCAATCCCAAGAAAGTAGCAAAGAGGTCCAAGATCAGACATAAGAAACTGCTCACTAAGACGGGCCTTTACAAAGGCAATAAACTCGGGGTCATTACAAGTGATGATCATGTCATCAACATAGAGAATAAGAAGAGTCATGCCATGAGGAGAAAGGTGGACAAATAATGTTGGATCATGATCACTTGCTGAAAAACCAGCGGCAGACACCATAGAGGCAAAACGCTCAAACCAGGCACGGGGGGCTTGCTTAAGGCCATAGAGAGACTGACGAAGACGACATACCATGCCATCAGGAACAGAATACCCAGGTGGTGGCTGCATATACACCTCCTCGCGCAGCTCACCATTAAGAAAGGCATTGTTAACATCAAGCTGAGATACAGACCAGTAGCGTGTAGAGGCCACGGCAATAAGTGTACGTATAGTGGTCATATGAGCCACAGGGGAAAAACTCTCGTCGTAATCACGACCATGCTCCCGCTGAAAGCGACGAGCCACGAAACGAGCTTTGTAACGCTCAAGACAACCATCGGAGCGAGTCTTAACCTTGTAGACCCACTTACCAGTGATGGGACGGATACCGGGAGGAAGACAAACAAGATCCCATGTACCAGTGCGTTCTAGAGCAGCAATCTTCTCTGCCATCGCAAACTTCCTTTCATGATGAACAACAGCCTGATGATAAGAAGTCAGCTCAAGAACAGCAGCACCAACGGTGGGAAATCCAAGGCGATCAACGGGCGGACGAGGACAAGGGTGCAAGCCATAGGTAGGCTGAGACGAGGAGGACGACACATCCACATTACGTGAATGACGAGTGAAGTACTGAGGAAAAGATGGAAGAATACAAGGAGGAATCGTTGAGGTAGAATCGGGGGGTGGAGACGAAGAAGTCACCGGAGATGAAGGTGCAGAATCCGGTGACATGCTAGGTGAGGAAACCGTGGGAGATGGTGGTAGAAAATCAGTAAGAGGTGGAGAAGCAGAGGGAGCAGAACGAATAGACAAAGGCTCGATAGGGGTGATAGGTGTGTCAGGAAAAGTGAGGAAAGAGATATCTGTTGGAAATATGCCCTAGAGGCAATGATAAATAGTTATTATTATATTTCCTGTTTAAAGATAATCGTTTATTATCCATGCTATAATTGTATTGAATGAAAACATAGATACATGTGTGGATACATAGACAAAACAATGTCCCTAGCAAGCCACTAGTTGGCTAGCCAGTTGATCAATGATAGTCAAGGTTTTCTGACTATGTGCAAGTGTTGTCACTTGATAACTGGATCACATCATTAGGAGAATCATGTGATGGACTAGACCCAAACTATGAACGTAGCATATTGATCGTGTCGTTTTATTGCTATTGTTTTCTGCGTGTCAAGTATTTGTTCCTATGACCATGAGCTCATATAACTCACTGGCACCGGAGGAATACCTTGTGTGCATCAAACGTCACAACGTAACTGGGTGACTATAAAGGTGTTCTACAGGTCTCTCCGAAGGTGTCTGTTGAGTTAGTATGGATCAAGACTGGGATTTGTCACTCCGTGTGATGGAGAGGTATCTCGGGGCCCACTCGGTAATACAACATCACACACAAGCCTTGCAAGCGATGTGACTAAGTGTAAGTCACGGGATCTTGTATTACGGAACGAGTAAAGAGACTTGCCGGTAACGAGATTGAAATAGGTATGCGGATACCGACGAACAAATCTCGGGCAAGTAACATACCGAAGGCCAATGGGAATGACATACGGGATTATATGAATCCTTGACACTGAGGTTCAACCGATAAGATCTTCGGAGAATATGTAGGATCCAATATGGGCAGCCAGGTCCCGCTATTGGATATTGACCAAGGAGTACCTCGGGCCATGTCTACATAGTTCTCGAACCCGCAGGGTCTGCACACTTAAGGCTCGATGATGTTTTAGTATAGTTGAGTTATATGTGTGGTTACCGAATGTTATTCGGAGTCCCGGATGAGATCACGTACGTCACGAGGGTTTACGGAATGGTCTGGAAACGAAGATTGATATATAGGATGGCTTCATTTGGTTACCGGAAGGTTTTCGGGCATTACCGGGATTGTACCAGGAGTGACGAATGGGTTCCGGAAGTTCCCCTAGAGGGGGGGCAACCCACCCGGGGGAAGCCCAATGGCCTTAGGGGTGGCGCACCAGCCATTAGTGGGCTGGTGGGACAGCCCAACAGGGCCTTGGCGCCAAGAAAGAAAAACCAAAGAAAAGAAAAAAGGGGAGGTGGGAAGGAAGAGAAGGACTCCACTTTCCAATCCTAATTGGAGTAAGATTCCTCCTCTCCTCTCTGGCCGGTGCACCCTTGAGGGCTTGGCCGTCAAGGCAAGCCTCCTCCCTCTCCCTCCTATATATAGTGGTGATTTAGCGCTGATTTGAGAGAACTTTTGCCACGTGCAACTCAGATCTAGACACCAAAGTTCTTCCTCTAGATCGTATTTCTGCGGAGCTCGGGCGGAGCCCTGCAGAAATAGATCCTCACCACCACCGGAGCATTGTCACGCTGCCGGAGAACTCATCTACTTCTCCGTCTTGCTTGCTGGATCAAGAAGGGCAAGATCATAATTGAGTTGTACGTGTGCTGAACGCGGAGGTGCCGTCCGTTCGGCACTACATCGGAACGGATCGTGGGACGGATCGCGGGACTATTCGTGGGGCTGATCGAGGGACGTGAAGATGTTCCACTACATCAACCGCGTTTCTTAACGCTTCCTGCTATGCGATCTACAAGGGTACATAGATCCAAATCTCCTCTCGTAGATGGACATCACCATGATAGGTCTTCGTGTGCGTAGGAAAATTTTCGTTTCCCATGCAACGTTCCCCAACAGTGGCATCATGAGCTAGGTTCATGCGCAGATGTTATCTCGAGTAGAACACAAAGGTTTTTGTGGACGGTGATGTCCGATTTGCCGCCCTTCTTAGTCTTTTCTCGATTGGGCAGTATTCTTGGTTTGAAGTGGCCCGGACCGACATTATTCGTACGCTTACGAAAGACTGGTTTCATCGACTGACATGCAACCTCATTGCATAAAGATGACTGGCGGGTGTCGGTTTCTTCAACTTTAGCTGAATTGGTTTTGACCGAGGCGGTCCTTGGAAAGGTTAAATAGCAATTTTCACATCTGCGTTGTTGTTTTTGCATTAGTAAGATGCGATCATACTAGATACCCATAGCAGCCACGTAAAACATGCAACAACAAACTAGAGGACGTCTAACTTGTTTTTGCAGGGTATGCTTGTGATATGATATGGCCAATGACGTGATGTGATATATTGGATGTATGAGATGATCATGTTGTAATAGTTAATATCGACTTGCACGTCGATGGTACGGCAACCGGCAGGAGCCATAGGGTTATCTTTAAACTAACGTTTGTGTTTGCAGATGTGTTTACTATATTGCTAGGGCGTAGCTTTAGTAGTAATAGCATAAGTAGCACATACGACACGTTGATGGAGATCATGGTGTGGCGCCGGTGACAAGAAGATCGTGCTCGTCCTTTGGTGATGGAGATCAAGAAGCACATGATGATGGCCATATCATGTCACTTATGAATTGCATGTGATGTTAATCCTTTTTTGCACCTTATTTTGCTTAGAACGATGGTAGCATTATGAGGTGATCTCTCACTAAAATTTCAAGACAAAATTGTGTTCTCCTCGACTGTGCGTCGTTGCTACAGTTCGTCGTTTTGAGACACAACGTGATGATCGGGTGTGATAGAGTCGACGTTCACATACAACGGGTGCAAAACAGTTGCACACGCGGAACACTCGGGTTAAGCTTGACGAGCCTAGCATGTGCAGACATGGCCTCGGAACACATGAGACCGAAAGGTCGAGCATGAATCATATAGTTGATTTGATTAGCATAGAGATGCTTACCACTGAAACTATTCTCAACTCACGTGATGATCGGACTTGAGTTACTGAATTTGGATCATGTACCACTCAAATGAGTAGAGAGATGTACTTTTTGAGTAGGAGTTTATCAGTAATTTGATTAGTTATACTCTAATTATCTTAAATATAGCCTAAGTCCACTTTGCAATATTGTCACCCTGGATTTTAATACGTTCCTAGAGAAAGCTAAGTTGAAAGATGATGGAAGCAACTTTGTAGACTCGACTCATAATCTTAAGTTGCTCCTGCAAGCTCGGAAGAAGGATTATGTCCTTAATGTTGGGCTAGGAAATGAACCACCCGTCGCGGCTGACCAAGATGTTAAGAACGCCTGGTTACCATGCAAGGAGGACTACTCGGTAGTTCAATGTGCAGTTTTGTATGGATTAGAACCGGGACTTCAACGTCGCTTTGAGCATCATGGAGCATTTGAGATGTTCCAGGAGTTGAAGTTTATCTTTCAGAAGAACGCCCGGATCAAGAGGTATGAGACCTCCGATAAATTCTATGCTTGCAAGATGGAGGAGAATTCGTCTGTCAGTGAACATGTGCTCAAAATGTCTGGGTACTCAAACCGTCTAGCTGAGCTGGGGATTGAACTCCCGCAAGAGGCTATCACTGATAGAATTCTTCAATCACTACCACCAAGCTACAAGAGCTTTGTGTTCAACTATAACATGCAAGGGATGAACAAGTCACCCGGCGAGTTATTCGCGATGCTGAAAGTCGCAGAGTCAGAACTCCATAAAGAGCATCAAGTGTTGATGGTGAATAAGACCCCTAGTTTCAAGAGAAACGACAAAGGAAAGAAGGGTAATTCCAAGAAGAGCGGCAAGCCTGTTGCCAATCTGATGAAGAAACCCAAAGTTAGACCTAAGCCTGAAATGGAGTGTTATTATTGCAAGGGTCTGGGTCACTGGAAGCGCAACGGCCCCAAGTATCTGGCTGATAAGAAGGCGGCCAAGGAAAAATCAGGTATATTCGATATACATGTTATTGATGTGTACTTAACCAGCTCTCGTAGTAGTGCGTGGGTATTCGATACCGGTTCTGTTGCTCATATTTGCAACTCGAAACAGGAACTGCGGAATAAGCGAAGACTGGCGAAAGATGAAGTGACGATGCGCGTGGGAAATGGTTCCAAGGTTGATGCAATCGCCATCGGCACAGTTTCACTTCAGTTACCATCAGGATTACTTATGAAATTAAATAATTATTATTTAATGCCTACGTTAAGCATGAACATTATATCTGGATCTTGCTTATTGCGAGACGGTTACTCTTTTAAGTCAGAGAATAATGGTTGTTCTATTTCTATGAGTAATATCTTTTATGGTCATGCACCCAATGTGAGAGGATTGTTCATATTGAATCTTGATAGCGATGATACACATATACATAACATTGAGACCAAAATAGTTAGAGTTAACAATGATAGCGCCATGTTTTTATGGCACTGCCGCTTAGGTCATATTGGTGTAAAGCGCATGAAGAAACTCCATACCGATGGACTTTTGGACTCACTTGACTTTGATTCACTTGACACGTGTGAACCATGCCTCATGGGCAAGATGACTAAGACTCGGTTCTCCGAAACAATGGAGCGTGCAAGTGACTTGTTGGAAATCATACATACCGATGTATGCGGTCCGATGAGTGTGGAGGCACGCGATAGATATCTTTATTTTCTCACCTTCACTGACGATTTGAGTAGATATGGTTATGTCTACTTGATGAAGCACAAGTCTGAAACGTTTGAGAAGTTCAAGCAATTTCAGAGTGAAGTTGAAAATCATCGTAACAAGAAGATCAAGTTCCTACGGTCTGATCGTGGGGGTGAACATCTGTGTTTCGACTTTGGTGCTCATTTAAGACAATATGGAATTGTTTCAAAGTTGACACCACCTGGAACACCACATCGTAATGGTGTGTACGAACGTCGTAATCGTACTTTATTAGAGATGGTGCGATCTATGATGTCTGTTACCGATTTGTCGTTATCGTTTTGGGGTTATGCATTAGAGACAGCTGCATTCACTTTAAATAGGGCACCATCAAAATCCGTTGAGACGACACCATACGAACTGTGGTATGGCAAAAGACCAAAACTGTCATTTCTTAAAGTTTGGGGATGTGATGCTTATGTCAAAAAGCTTCATCTTGAAAAGCTGGAACCCAAAGCAGAAAAGTGCGTCTTCATAGGTTACCCAAAAGCGGCAGTTGGGTATACCTTCTATCTCAAATCAGAGGGCAAAGTGTTTGTTGCTAAAAACGGAGCTTTTCTTGAGAAGGAGTTTCTCTCGAAAGAATTGAGTGGGAGGAAGATAGAACTTGATGAGGTTGTCAAACCTCTAATCCCTCTAGAAGGTGATGTAGGTCAAGGGGAAACCCCTGTTGCTGCGGCGCCGGTTGAGGAGGAAGTTAATGATGATGATCACAAAACTTCGGATCAAGTTCCTATCGGACCTCGCAGGTCGACAAGATCACGTACTGCTCGTGAGTGGTACGGTAATCCTGTCTTATCAATTATGTTGTTAGACAACAATGAACCTGCGAATTATGAAGAAGCAATGGTGGGCCCGGATTCCAACAAATGGCTGGAGGCCATGAAGTCCGAGATAGGATCTATGTACGAGAACAAAGTATGGACTTTCGAAGTACTACCTGAAGGCCGCAAGGCTATTCAGAACAAATGGATCTTTAAGAAGAAAACGGACGCATACGGTAATGTGAACGTTTATAAAGCTCGACTTGTGGCAAATAGTTTTTCACAAGTTCAAGGAGTTGACTACGATGAGACTTTCTCATCGATAGCGATGCTTAAGTCCGTCCGAATCATGTTAGCAATAGCTGCATTTTACGATTATGAAATCTGGCAGATGGATGTCAAAACGACGTTCCTTAACGGTTTTTCTTAAGGAAGAGTTGTATATGATGCAACCCGAAGGTTTTGTCGATCCAAAGAATGCTAACAAATTATGCAAGCTCCAGCGATCCATTTATGGACTGGTGCAAGCATCTGGGAGTTGGAATAAGCGCTTTGATGAGGTGATCAAAGCATTTGGGTTTATACAAGTGGTTGGAGAATCTTATATTTACAAGAAAGTGAGTGGGAGCTCTGTGGCGTTTCTAATATTATATGTAGATGACATATTGCTGATTGGAAACAACGTGGAGTTTTTGGAGAGCATAACGGATTACTTGAATAAAAGTTTCTTTATGAAGGACCTAGGAGAAGCTGCTTACATTCTAGGCATTAAGATCTATAGGGATAGATCGAGATGCTGGATAGGACTTTCACAAAGCACATACCTTGATAAAGTTTTGAAGAAGTTCAAATTGGATCAGTCCAAGAAAGGGTTCTTGCCAGTATTACAAGATATAAAATTGAGTAAGACTCAGTGCCCAGCAACTGCGGAAGATAGAGAACAAATGAGTTCCGTCCCCTACGCTTCAGCCGTAGGTTCTATCATGTATGCAATGTTGTGCACTAGACCAGACGTCAGCTTGGCCATAAGTATGGCAGGCAGGTTTCAGAGTAATCCAGGAGTGGATCACTAGACGGCGGTCAAGAATACTTTGAAGTACCTGAAAAGGACTAAGGAAATGTTTCTCGTTTATGGAGGTGACAAAGAGCTCGTCGTAAAAGGTTACGTCGACGCAAGTTTTGACACCGATCTGGATGATTCTAAGTCACAAACCGGATCCATATTTATTCTTAATGGGGGTGCAGTAAGCTGGTGCAGTTCCAAGCAGAGCGTCGTAGCAGATTCTACATGTGAAGCGGAGTACATGGCTGCCTCGGAGGCAGCAAAGGAGGGTGTCTGCATGAAGAAATTCATGACAGATCTTGGAGTCGTGCCGACCGCACTAGATCGATTAACTCTGTTATGTGACAACACTGGTGCCATTGCCTTAGCAAAGAAACTAAGGTTACACAAGAAGACCAGACACATGAAACGACGCTTCAACCTCATCCGCGACTACGTCGAAGGAGGGGACGTGAATATTTGCAAAGTGCACACGGATCTGAATGTAGCAGACCCGCTGACTAAACCTCTTCCAGGGGCAAAACATGATCAACACCAGAACTGTATGGGTGTTCAATTTATTACAATGTAAATCGCATGGCGATGTGACTCTAGTGCAAGTGGGAGACTGTTGGAAATATTCCCTAGAGGCAATGATAAATAGGTATTATTATATTTCCTGTTTAAAGATAATCGTTTATTATCCATGCTATAATGTATTGAATGAAAACATAGATACATGTGTGGATACATAGACAAAACAATGTCCCTAACAAACCTCTAGTTGGCTAGCCAGTTGATCAGTGATAATCAAGGTTTTCTGACTATGTGCAAGTGTTGTCACTTGATAACTGGATCACTTCATTAGGAGAATCTATGAACGTAGCATATTGATAGTGTCATTTTATTGTTATTGTTTTCTGCGTGTCAAGTATTTGTTCCTATGACCATGAGATCATATAACTCACTGGCACCGGAGGAATATCTTGTGTGCATCAAACATCACAACGTAACTGGGTGTCTATAAAGGTGTTATACAGGTATCTCCGAAGGTGTCCGTTGAGTTAGTATGGATCAATACTGGGATTTTTCACTCCGTGTGATGGAGAGGTATCTTGGGGCCCACTCGGTAATACAACATCACACACAAGCCTTGCAAGCAATGTGACTAAGTGTAAGTCACGGGATTTTTCATTACGGAATGAGTAAAGAGACTTGTCGGTAACAAGATTGAAATAGGTATGCGGATACCGACGATAAAATCTCGGGCAAGTAACATACCAAAGGACAAAGGGAATGACATACGGGATTATATGAATCCTTGACACTGAGGTTCAACCGATAAGATCTTTGGAGAATATGTAGGATCCTATATGGGCATCCAGGCCCCGCTATTGGATATTGACCGAGGAGTACCTCCGGGCATGTCTACATAATTCTCGAACCCGCAGGGTCTGCACACTTAAGGTTCGATGATGTTTTAGTATAGTTGAGTTATATGTGTGGTTACCGAATGTTGTTCAGAGTCCTGGATGAGATCACGTACGTCACGAGGGTTTCCGGACTGGTCCGGAAATGAAGATTGATATATAGGATGGCTTCATTTGGTTACCGGAAGGTTTTTGGGCATTACCGGGATTGTACCGGGAGTGACGAATGGGTTCCGGAAGTTCACCGGGAGGGGGGCAACCCACCTGGGGGAAGCCCAATGGCCTTAGGGGTGGCGCACAAGCCCTTAGTGGGCTGGTGGGACAGCCCAAGAGGGCCTTGGCGCCAAGAAAGAAAAACCAAAGAAAAAAAGGGGGGAGGTGGGAAGTAAGAGAAGGACTCCACTTTCCAATCCTAATTGGAGTAGGATTCCTCCTCTCCTCCCTGGACACGCACCCTCGATGGCTTGGCCCTCAAGGCAAGCCTCCTCCCCCTCCCTCCTATATATAGTGGTGATTGAGGGCTGATTTGAGACAACTTTTGCCACGTGCAACTCAGATCTAGACACCATAGTTCTTCGTCTAGATCGTATTTCTGCGGAGCTCGGGCGGAGCCTTGTAGGAATAGATCCTCACCACCACCGGAGCGCCATCACGCTGCCGGAGAACTCATCTACTTCTCTGTCTTGCTATACGTGTGCTGAATGCGGAGGTGTCGTCCGTTCGGCACTAGATCGGAACGGATCGTGGGACGGATCGCGGGACAGTTTGTGGGACGGTTCGTGGGGCTGATCGAGGGACGTGAAGATGTTCCACTACATCAACCGCGTTCCTTAACGCTTCCTGCTGTGCGATCTACAAGGGTACGTAGATCCAAATATCCTCTCGTAGATGGACATCACCGTGATAGGTCTTCGTGTGCGTAGGAAATTTTTTGTTTCCCATGCAACGTTTCCCAACAATATCCTCCACTGAAAAGGTCGATGGAGATGGGCGCGGGTAGAAGTTAGGAGACTCATCAAATGTCACATCCCAAGAAATACGTATCCGACGACCGATAGGATCTCAACAATGATAGCCCTTATGCTCATCACTATAGCCTAAGAAGACACACTCAACAACTCAGTTTGGTGCGTTCGCGAGGGGCAAGAAGAACATAACAAACACAACCAAACAAACGAAGCGCCGAGTAATCGGGAGAATGATCAAAGAGATGCTCGAAAGGAATGCCACCCTGCAAGGCAGCGGATGGCTGAAGGTTGATGAGATAGGTGGAAGTAGAGACAGCCTCAGCCCAAAAGTAAGGCGGAAGAGAGGTAGCAATCATCATCGCACGAGCCGTCTCAAAAAGGTGACGATGCTTGCGCTCAGCCACACCATTCTAAGAATGAGCACCAGGACAAGAGAACTGAGCAAGTGTACCCTACTTAGCCAGAAATCCACGCAACAGCTTGGAGATATGCTCTCCAGCAGAGTCAGCACGGAACGCACGAATAGGCGTAGAGAACTAAGTGTGAACCATGGTAGCAAAACGCTTATAGATAGATAAGACCTCACTACGAGAAGACATGAAATAGGTCCACGTGTCTTGAGAGAAATCATCTATAACGATAATATAGTAGCGATGGCCCCCCTTCGAGGCAAAGGGAGTTGGACCCCAAACATCAGAGAGAACAAGGTCAAACGGACGCTGAGACACAATCTCGCTATGAGGATAAGGTAACTGAACCTGTTTACCAATACGGCAACCCTGAGAGTCTAAAGACACACCACTGGAGATGGATCCAAGAATACCACGTCGAACTAAGGATGAGAGACGAGAGCCACATAAATGACCCAGACGATGATGCCACTGCTGAAAAGAGCTAGTAGACAAGGCAACAGAGGTGGAGAGATTGGCTGCACTGGTAGCGGATGGAAGGTGAAGCTAGTCAAGCTCCGAGAGACCCTGAGAGTCACGACGCCGGGGCCAACACCAAGAAGAGCACTAGTGTGACAGTCCAAAACTGAACATGAGTCAAAGTTAAGAATGACCCGACAACCAGAGTCAACAATCTGACCACCAGAAATGATCTGCATGGTAAGCCGAGGAACATGAGCAACATCGGGAACATGAAAAGATGCAGTGCTAAGAGTACCTCGGCCAGTAACCGGGAGAGAAGTACCATCATCAATAAGAACATGAACAGGAGAATCAAGAGGTCGAGTAGATGACAGAGTTGAAGAATCATGAGTCATATGAAAAGATGCTCCAGTATCAAGAATCCACGAAGATGTACGTGCTTGTGTAGAAGGTGGACTCACAATGCTAGAACACTCCGTAGCAGAACCAACAGACCCTGTCGATGAAGAACCAGAACATGGAGCTATCAAGCATCAAAATCGCACAATCTCCTGCTCAGTCAGGGGCGCAATTGAAGATGTCGGTGTAGATGCATCCAATAACAGAGAGTCGGAGGCAATTAGCAAGGCACGAAGGTGCGCAATCTCCTCCTCTGTTAAGTACACAGCTGAAGCAGGCGACGGAATAGCACCGAGAGAGAAGCGGCCACCACCATTTGTAGAATCCGCTAAGTGTGACGATGTAGCATGACCAGTATCGTCTCCAAAGGCCGATGGTGAAGACGAGGCTGTATCCAGACAAGCACCAAGCGCCAAGGGTAGATGCGTGTGCGAAGCACAGTCGATGGACTCATGTGCACCAGTACAAACGATGAAAGTCGCGAGAGGTGTTGAGGAAGAGCGACAATCATCATATGTGGAGCTCGAAGGAGGAGGAGCAGTAAAGCTACAACCACAGCTTGCGGAAGAGGCCGAAAGGGACGGCGATAGAAATGAACGAGCATCCAGCATTGATGAACGACCCAGATGCGAGACAGGAGCAACAAGAGTCACCAGGCAGCAAGGAACATGCACACCTGAGGGAAACATCTCTTTTTTAGGAAACAACACACAGCGGAAACAAACGCAGCGAACAAAAAGTCACGTGAACCAGCAGCAGGAGTTGACCACGAGATCAGCGACAGCAAAACCAACGGCAGCAGGAATCCGGTGAGACCACAAGATCCACAAGATCTGGCGAAAACGGCAACCGGCAGAAGACCGACGGGAGTTGGGCCCGTGCGTTGATTGGGACCGGCTGGGATTGAGGCTGCAGCATTGAGTGAGGCCCCTTCTTCGAGTGGGTCCGACGGATCTTGCGAGCTCGAGCAGGAGCTAGTGATCCAATCGGGCCGGCTAGGGAGCGAGGCCGAGGCTGCGAGCGGGACGAGGCCGAGCTCGAGTGGGAGATTGATTCGGGGATCGAGCGGGAGCTCGAGCGGGAGCCCGTGCAGTTCTTCCTTCTCGATTGCAGAGGGCTTCGAGCACGAGTAGGGAGATCCTTATAGGATTGGGAAGGGGAGAGGAGGCCTGATCCTATCCAGGACGAGATCGATCCGATCGGGAATCTGCTGGAGATCGAGGACGGGGGCTCCGAGCGAGACGAGGAGGACGAGCGGGAACAGGAGATCGAGGCCGACGGCTTTGATCAGGGAGGAGAGATGGATCAAACGCACGAGTTGCAGCGTGCAAAAAATTGACCTAGCTCTAATACCATGTTAGGAATATGCAACTTAGTATTCCAATGAGGCCATAGGCCGATATATATACATGTACAGGTGTGGAACATATGCAGGAAACCCCTTATATAATGGGATAAATACAAAGGGATACATGAGTATATCATATATACTCTAACAAATGTCATTCCTCCTTGCTAGGCCCACAATCATGACCAAGTGCCTCTAGTCCTCGGGGTACGTCACGTACATCCGGCCATTGTCCTCGTTGAACTCCCACTATAGTTGGGTGTCCTCGTAGGCCCCTGCATCTGCGTTACCTGTACCTGTGGGTGGTTGTAGTCATGTGTGAGCCACAAGGACTGAGCAATCTCATGACCATGGCATCGAATCTAAATAAGTTTTTGGGTATGGATGGGGTGTGTGTTTGAGTTAGCAACATCACTAAGCATTTATGGTAGCTAACTTACGTAGAACAGGATGTAATTTAGTGGTCTACGCATGACGGTCGCAACTAAAAATGATGACTAAGTGATCCTGAACACCTACCTATGTCATTCACAACCCCATAGTGTTATCGATCAGAGAAGGAATTCTAAAGGAAACAGTCACGGTTACGCACACATTTGGCAGGTTTTAATTAAGTTACTTTAAGTTTTTAGAACCGGATGTTAACAAAGTTTCCATGTTTGCCTCATAACCGCGGGCACGGCTTTCTAAAAGATTTAACCCTACAGGGGTGCTCCAACTAATCCATCACAAGTTACCATAGGCCGCATAGAAATCCTCGATCACGAAACTCGCGATCTCGTCGGAATCCTTAATCGAAATCTCAACTCTGAGGGAAAAAAACCCAAAGTCTCACCGGAATCCCAATGCACAAGATATATCGTTAAGGTAAGACAAGTCCAGCAAGACCACCCGACGTGTCGACGAACCTGATAAGAGCCGCATATCTCGTTCTATGGACACGACGGATGGAACTAGCTATGGGGAAAACCAATCCTCGAGTTTCCTCGCGATGGCCCCGCAGGCAGTCCGTTTTGGACCAACACTAATGAGGAGCACTGGCCCGGGTTGTTGATTAAGTCCCATCGGGGTAGCTATTCCCTATGCTTTAATTATTAAGTTATAGGCAAATTTTACACCAAAGTTGGGTCTTGCCAGACGAGCCTTAGACAAAACGATTTACCAAGGGGGTCCCCATAACAACCCCAAATCCATATATCACACTACTATACTTGCATGCATAAAAACACCACAAAACAGCAAAGAAAATCTACTATCAATCATAAATCACCTATAGGTCAAACAGTGCCAGATTTGGCCCTGTGGCCCACTGTAAGTGGCACACTACAGGAACCCACCACCTCCCTGCTGGAGAACACAACCCCCACCACTGGGCTACGCTCAGATAGCTGAACTAACATGGGGGCTAACAAAGATTTCTCTCTACTCCCCTAGCACAATCTGAATGTATCCAACACCTCAAAAAATGGGGGAAGAGGGGGTCGAACCCGCAACCTTCCCTGCTCACAACAGCACAACCTACCACTGGGCTACGCGCACACTTCTGCTAGAACACAAGTTACCATAGGCCGCATAGAAATCCTCGATCACGAAACTCGCGATCTCGTCGGATTCCTTAATCGGAATCTCAACTCTGAGGGAAAAAAACCCAAAGTCTCACCGGAATCCCAATGCACAAGATATATCGTGAAGGTAAGACAAGTCCAGCAAGACCACCCGACGTGTCGACTAACCCGATAAGAGCCGCGTATCTCGTTCTATGGACACGACGGATGGAACTAGCTATGGGGAAAACCAATCCTCGAGTTTCCTCGCGATGGCCCCGCAGGCAGTCCGTTTTGGACCAACACTAATGAGGAGCACAGGCCGGGGTTGTTGATTAAGCCTCATCGGGGTAGCTATTCCCTATGCTTTAATTATTAAGTTATTAGCAAATTTTACACCAAAGATGGATCTTGCCAGACGAGCCTTAGATAAAACGATTTACCAAGAGGGTCCCCATAACAACCCCAAATCCATATATCACACTACTATACTTGCATGCATAAAAACACCACAAACTAGCAAAGAAAATCTACTATCAATCATAAATCACCTATAGGTCAAACAGTGCCAGATTTGGCCCTGTGGCCCACTGTAAGTGGCACACTACAAGAACCCACCACCTCCTTGCTGGAGAACACAGCCCCCACCACTGGGCTACGCTCGGTTAGCTGAACTAACATGGGGGCTAACAAAGATGTCTCTCTGCTGCCCTAGCAAAATCTGAATGTATCAAACACCACAAAACAAAAGGGGGAAGAGGGGGGTCGAACCCGCAACCTTTCGTGCTCACAACAGCACAACCTACCACTGGGCTACGCGCACACTTCTGCTAGAACACAGTAGGTAACTAACGTAAACATACACTGCAACTATTCCACAGAAGTAGAAAAATAAGCTAAAAGGAGTGCGCTCAAGAGATTCGATCCCAAGACAAAAGGAGCGGGTGTGGCTCTGTTGCCACTGCGACAGGTTGCGTGCTACTGCTAGAACTGAAGAAGAAAACCACATATGCACACGCTGCTAGCTACAATCACAGGAGAAAATCGCAAAAGTTAAAAGGGGGGCGCTGGGTATCGATCCCAAGACCTGCTGGTCTTTGCGCTGCGCTTGAACCAGTAGGCTAGGAGGGGTGAGTCTGCTCAATGGGGGGGCCACCCCAGACTATATGCAAAAGGGTCGCCTTCTTTGTTTAACAAAGAGGCGTTGGCGACGAGCCTCATCGGTGCAACCGCACGCGCACACACACGGTGCTACACGGGGAACTGCTAGTTGCTCTAGCGCAAGACACCTACGCGCTACGCATGCATGCAGCTATACATGCGAGCTGCTGTAGCTACCGGTGCCACTCTACAGCTGCTGCTCCCATGATGTACTGTTGTGGCTGCAGCGCGATGCGACAGCGAAAAACGACGACGGCGACGGCAGACTACGGCGACGCGGCTACGAGGGGAGCAGAGGGGACCTACCTAGCCCACGCATGCGGGCATGCAGCGCTGCGCCCGATCGGCTACAGCTCTGCTTCACCGGTTCACTCCGTCGGTGCAACGCCAGGCTAGCATGGCGCGAGGCTACGGACAAAGAGGGGGAAGCGGAGGAGGCGTGCTCACCCATGGTGCAGAGAAGGGAGGTTCCGGCGATGGAGAGGAACGGTGGTGACGATGTGCTGCAGAAGATGCTCGCCGGAGGTGAAGAAGCTCCGGTCATCGTGGACGTCGAGGTGGACGACCTTGGCGTCCGATCTTCGCGGGAATGTAACCCCCTTGACGTCTGCATGCTCCTTGTCCAGTCGGGGAAGAAAAGGAGCGACAGCTACGCCAGCGTTGAGCTGCTGCAGGAGCCGGCCATGGCGTCGGTGGTGGTTCTAGGGGATGCCCTGAAGGCGCGAGTTGAAAAGGAGGGGAAGAAACGGTGAGGGCTATGTTTATAGGAGGTTGCGGGCTGCTTAATACATTGAGCCTCGAGCTCCTGGCCGTCTGATCAAGGGAATGAAAGAATCAGTGCACTAGTGGAGATAGGGCCTATAGCCCCGGCCCGTAAGGGGCTTTAGTACCGGTTCACCAACCGGGACTAAAGGGGCGGGACTAAAGGCCTAACATTTAGTCTTGGCCCTGTTCCAAGCCGGGACCAAAGGTGCTCCACGTGGGCGCCTCGGAGCACCCTCAGGGGCAGGCCCTTTAGTCCCGGTTCTTAACACGGACCAGGACTAAAGAATTTCAGATTTTGTTTATTTTTGGGTTTTAGGGTTTTAGGGTTTAGGTGTTCGGGAGATTAACGTGATGCCTCATTTGGTGTTCGGGAATTAGTTTTGATATAATTCTAAATAGACATAATTATGCATATATATATATAAGATTAACTTATCTTACAAACGAGCATATATATACAATTATATGGAGATCTGAATTATCGGGACTAGAGCCCATCTATTCGATTACATGGACCAACATCAGTAATGGCCCCTAGCTACACTAAATCGTCCTTTGTCATCTATAGCTTCCGTCCTCAGAAAGGTCGCAAGCTCCTCTGCAACAGCAATCGCGCGTTGCTCTGGTAGGACCTTCTCCCTCATGGCCGTGTACTATATAAGAAGAGGAGATGAATATGAATATCAATCATGATAACAAAGAATGACGGGTAAAAATAGAGGTGTGAATGTTCATTGCTTACGTCGAATCTGTGATCCTTGTGCTCAGAGGTAAACGTGCTAATGGTCTCACAAACATAGTATCCGCATAGATGCGTCCCCCGTGGCTGCTGGTCGCACTTTACGAGAATAGAATATATATAATCATAATAATAATCTAGCATCATAAATGTATTGAAAATAGAAGTATATCGTACTACTACTTACCTGAGCCGCTCTAAAGGTCAGCTTCTCACGCTCGATACCGGGAGTCACGCACTTGAACCGCTTCCAAACCCTGCCCGACAAGGATAATTATTTGCTAAGTTTTTCATTAATTGATATATCAGAAAATCATCGAAATAGACCGATAGAGCTCCCACTTGCACTTGCACGTGATCTGCTCTTTTTCACTTCCTTCTGCAATGTGCGTGTATAGTCATCAGGCTTACGGTGTAAGTCATATTGTGATGGAAGGTTCGTGAAGTATTTTGCAAATGCTATTTGCTTCTCGGTGTATTCCGGGTGGGGCTCGGGTTTCTTCTTTTTCATCTGCGCATCATGATGTTCCTTTGCTATCCTGGCGTTTTCCTCGGGGGTACGATCATTAGGTATGATAGGAAGATTAGCATGAGGTACCTTTGGGAGGGGCGACACTTTGCGCTTTGGGGGACTCCGTCGCTTAGAAATTGTCGGCGGAGCGTTCTTGCTGGCACGCTTCCGCTTAGTATCCGGAGTGGGCGGCGGCGGAGACGGACAACCCAAGTCCGGCGGCGGTGATCGAGATGGACTCGTGTTGTGCTGGCCGACGTCATGTGGAGGGCTTGGAGGTGATGGAGGTGTAGGTGACCTGCGACGACTCGGAGGCGGTGTTGTCCTTGGGGCCGAGCCTGGAAGCTTGATGTAGTTCTTGTCCCATAGGATGAATCCACCCAGTACTTCTCCGAGTGTCCTCTCATCTTCGGGTCCAGCTATGTCGAGCTCCATATCATTAAACCCCGCCATGATTTCATCCACCCCGACTTTAGCAAAGCTAGCTGGAATCTCACGGCCATGCCAGCGTGCATCAGGGCCAGAAGGTAAAGCTTGTCCGACGGCCATCTTCATGGATATGTTCTTGAATTTCTGATGGAGTTCACATGATGTTGACTCCTTGATTCCATCCACGGGGTAGCCGGGACCGCCCTCTATCATTCTTCGTGCATCGTCGGGCGGGGAATCAGCTTCAGCCATGCTGCTTTTCCGCTTAGATGGTGCGCCGATAATATCAAGTGGAGGATCTTCCTGGCGCGCTACTCCTCTAAGCTCATCAATCTGCTTCTGTTGCTCGTTAATCTTGGCAAGCAACTGGTTGAACTTGTCATTCTCCTCATCGTGCTGCCGCTTCTTTGCTCTCGCTCGGCTTCTGTAAGTGTCTTGGTCTCTGGAAAACCCAAGCCACCACGGGTAAGAAGGACCGAAGCCTCGTGTTCGTCCTCCATGTTCGTCATTGCCGAGGACCAGTGTGAGCAAATCTTTCTCTCTATCTCCAGTGAACTTTCTTTTTCCCTCCTTAATTTCTTTCACTATCTTTTTCCAATTCTCCCTGGGTATCCTAAGACCGTCAGTGCAGATGAGGCCCCCTGTTTCTTCGTCGTACGAACCACCATGCGAAAGGAACCAATTTCTTGCTCTCAATTCCCACTCATCACGGAGTGGTTCAGGTACGATGCCTTTAGCTAGCAGATCTTGCTCTTTCTTATCCCACTTTGGGATGGCAGTCTCATAGCCCCCTGGCCCCAGCTTGTGGTGATATTTCTTCTTGTCGGCATTTATCTTGTTCTTTTCTGATAATGCCTGGGCATCTTCTGACTCCTTGTACTCTTGAAATGCCTTCCAGTGATTCGCCTGCTTGGCTAGATACCCCTCGAATACTGGCACTTTCTTTGTCTTCAGATAGTTTTTCCATAGCTTCTTCTTCCACCTACGGAACAGTTCGGCCATCTTCTTTAGAGTCCACTGCTTGACTTTGGCCCTCAGTTTGTCTGCGGCGTCTTCATTCTCACATTCTGGAAGGTTGAAATGTGACATGAGATCATTCCAAAGATTATCTTTGTACCTTTCGACGACATAGTCACTAATGGCTGCCCCTTTGCGCTTGTTCCACTCCCGAACGCTGATCGGGGCGTGATCCCTAAGGATAACTCTGCATTGCTTCTTGAATGTGTCAGCAGCATTCTTAGGAAGCTTGCGTTCGCCCATAGGCAATATCACCTCAAAGGTGTAATGCGTCTGTGCATCCAACTTTCTAGTCGGGCCTCGTTTCGTAGCTTTGCTCGATGTGGAGGCCTAAGAGGGAGAAACATTCGTCAAATGAATGTATATGTATACAATATAGAGCTATCTCCAATATTTTTCACATATTACAAGTGATTTTTGAACTTCATATGTATACCTCGCCGGACTTTATTATTTCTTCACCGACTTCTCCATCAGTGGAGCTATCACCTTCTCCGTCATTGGAACCTATCTCCTGCCCCATCCGCTTCATCTTCGTGTCGGCCGTCCTCCATTCCATATCCGGAGGGGTTTAGATATGACGACGGAGATTCAGCTGGTTCAACGTTGGGGCCATCTTTGATTATATCTTCGATAAGTTCTTCCTCTTCGAGGTTCCTGATATGTGGATCCATAGTTCTGCAAAAAACGGACATTTGATTAACTAATAAACTAACAAACTATATAAGATGGGTTGGAAACTTCGAAGTGTCGTTTTATACAGGAGGACCTTTAGTCCCGGGTCTTGGCTAGAACCTAAACTCTAAAATATGTCTAACGGATTCTCTTAACCTTTAAGGATTTAACAAAATGGCGACATTCTAGATGTGTAGAAAATGATCCTATTTTTCCTGATCTCATCTACCCTTCTATATGTCACAGTGTCTAGTGTCAAAGGACTTTGTTGAACTTTGTACCAAAAAAGAATTATTCTATCAGGAACTCCGTTCCAAAACAACTTTAGTCCCGGGTCATGGCTCCACCCGGGACTCCTAGATTTCTGCATATTATTCAAAGTAGGAGTACTTTTCCAATTTGAGCATTCAATAAGCAAAACCAAATCGTAAAATAAAGTAGTATTCAAATTAGCATGCATTCAATTATAAGAAAAGGTACATCATCTCTTTTGTCCGTACATCGTCGAATATTATCACTAATACTCCTCGAATACTATCATACATATAGCATCACTGATACAGCTAGAACCATAGCGCCCGACGGGTATCGTCGCGGGCGGTGGACACCCAAAGAGAAGGAACCATCACAGGATCATAGCTCCAGTGAGATCCCTGAAGAACCTGCCAGGTATGCTCGAACCTGCCCTCCAACGCAACCATGTAGCGACGGACGTGCTCATCCTCCTCGTTGACACGGTGACGTACCACCTCCGCGGTGTCCGGAAGCCTCGACACCGTCACTGGCCCACACGATCGCCACCAAACAAGGATCGGATCAACAACGGGCTGGCTCCTCACCATCCTACGCCCCCCGGAAGGTAGCACCTCCCAATACCAGTCGGGCGGAGCCCAGTCCCAGACAGGGCCCCTCTGATCAAGCAGGTGTCCTCCGCCTAGTCGACGACGAGGATGCGGGATAGGCATCGTAAAATGAACTAAAAAAGAAACTAGTTCTATTAATTTTCTTGCTAAAAATAAACCATTAACACTTAAGCATATACAATAGCAAAATTATACTATTAACACTTAAGCATATACAATAGCAAAATTAAGCAATAATCTAAGAAACACTATTAACACTTAAGCATATACACTATACAATAGAAAAATTAAGCATATACAATAGCATCTATATACGTAGAAATGTCTTCTTCTTCTTCTTCTTCTTCTTCTTCTTCTTCTTCTTCTTTCTTATTTTCTTCTCCGCTTCTTCTTCTACTTCTCTTCTTCTACTTCTCCTCTTCTTCTATTTTTCCTCTTCTTCTCCTCTCCTCCTCTTCTTATTCTCCTTTTTCTTCTTTTCTGTTCCTCCTCTTCTTATTTTCCTTTTTCCTAATCTTATTTTCTTATTTTTGTTCATATTTCTTCTTCTTGTAACCCTAACCTAATTCTAAATATTACTAACCCTAATAATCTAGGACAAACCTAATAACCATAGGAATTAAATGACAAAAAAATCTTTTTATTTTTCTTCTTTTCTTCCCTTTTTCTTCCTTTCTTCTCCTTTTTCTTCCTTTCTTCTCCTTTTTCTTCCTTTCTTCTCCTTTTTCTTCCTTTCTTCTCCTTTTTCTTCCTTTCTTCCCTTTTTCTTCTTTTCTTCTCCTTTTTCTTCCTTTCTTCTCCTTTTTCTTCCTTTCCTCTTCTCCTTTTTCTTCTTTTCTTCTCCTTTTTCTTCTTTTCTTCTCCTTTTTCTTCTTTTCTTCTCCTTTTTCTTCTTTTCTTCCCTTTTTCTTCTTTTCTTCTCCTTTTTCTTCCTTTTTTCTCCTTTTTCTTCCTTTCTTCTCCTTTTTCTTCCTTTCTTCTCCTTTTTCTTCCTTTCTTCTCCTTTTTCTTCCATTCTTCTCCTTTTTCTTCTTTTCGTCTCCTTTTTCTTCCTTTCGTCTCCTTTTTCTTCCTTTCTTCCCTTTTTTTCTTTTCTTCTCCTTTTTCTTCTTTTCTTCTCCTTTTTCTTCTTTTCTTCCCCTTTTCTTCTTTTCTTCTACTGGCCTGAGTGTTGGGGAGGAGGAGGCAGGGGGCTTACTGGCCGGAGGCGTCGACGGCGGCGAGGAGGACGGCGGCGCGCGGCGAGGAGGATGGCGGCGGCGCGCGATGAGGACGGCGGCGACGAGGAGGACGACGGCGACGGCGAGGAGGACGGCAGGCGGCGGCGAGGAGGACGGCCGGCGGCGGCGAGGAGGAGGGCGGGCAGCCTGACGGCGTCGTCGAGGTCGTCGGTGTGCCGGGCCAGGCAGGAGAACGAGAGGAAGAAGAAGAGAAATGAAATGCGATTTGGGTTGGAATTTTTCTAACTCCCGCTTATATAGGTGGATCTTTAGTCCCGGTTCGGGGCTCGAACCGGGACTAAAGACCCCCTTTAGTCCCGGGTGGAGCCACGACCCAGGACTAAAGGCCCTTTTTCGGCAGACCAAAAGGCGGGAAGCAGGGGCCTTTAGTCCCGGTGCAGAGCTCCAACCGGGACTAAATGGGGTCTTTAGTCCCGGTTGGAGCCACGCACCGGGACTAAAGGCCCTTGCTCGGCAGGCGGCAGGCGAGGGGCTCTAGTCCCGGCTCGTGGCTCCACCCGGGACTAAAGCCCCTCCTCGGCTGCACAATAAGTTTAGTCCCACCTCGCCCAGCGAGGGGGACTAACACTTGTTTATAAGCCCCGTCGCAGCTACTCCATCGAGCTCCTCTCCAAAGCAGGCTTACGGGCCTAAACTGATTGTAAATTTAAAAATTGAAACTATATTTGAAATTGTGGAGAAACTTAAACCTGAATTCAAAGTGAGCTCGCTTTGAATTGAGGTTTAAGTTTCTTTACAAATTCTCATATAGTTTCAATTTTTTAGTTATTTTCAATTAAAAACTATTAACTATTTTGTTATTTCCAAACTATTAACTATTTTGTTATTTTCAATTAAAAACTATGTTTATTAAAATTCTTTTTGCATATTTGAGAATTTGACAAAACTATGATAATGAAAAGTGTTTGAAATTGAATAAATAATTCAAAACTATTTTGTATTTTCAAAAGTAATTATTTTGACTATCCAAACTATTAACTATTTTGTTATTTTCAATTAAAAACTATGTTTATTAAAATTCTTTTTGCATATTTGAGAATTTGACAAAACTATGATAATGAAAAGTGTTTGAAATTGAATAAATAATTCAAAACTATTTTCTATTTTCAAAAGTAATTATTTTGACTATCCAAACTATTAACTATTTTGTTATTTTCAATTAAAAACTATGTTTATTAAAATTCTTTTTGCATATTTGAGAATTTGACAAAACTATGATAATGAGAAGTGTTTGAAATTGAATAAATAATTCAAAACAATTTTCTATTTTCAAAAGTAATTATTTTGACTATCCAAACTATTAACTATTTTGTTATTTTCAATTAAAAACTATGTTTATTAAAATTCTTTTTGCATATTTGAGAATTTGACAAAACTATGATAATGAAAAGTGTTTGAAATTGAATAAATAATTCAAAACTATTTTCTGTTTTCAAAAGTAGTTATTTTGACTATCCAAACTATTAACTATTTTTTTATTTTCAATTAAAAACTATGTTTATTAAAATTCTTTTTGCATATTTGAGAATTTGACAAAACTATGATGATGAAAAGTGTTTGAAATTGAATAAATAATTCAAAACTATTTTCTATTTTCAAAAGTAATTATTTTAACTATCCAAACTATTAACTATTTTGTTATTTTCAATTAAAAACTATGTTCATTAAAATTCTTTTTGCATATTTGAGAATTTGACAAAACTATGATAATGAAAAGTGTTTGAAATTGAATAAATAAGAGATTTCGAACGAGAACTCATCTCTTACAAAGCGATTTCATTTTTTTGAACTTATTTGAACTCCAGACTTTTCTTGTGTTCAAAATGCACCATTCAAAGGCACATCACAAAATTTCAACAATTTCTGACTTCCTTTGGTATTCTTCGTGCATTTACTTTTTTTTTGAGCTAGTTGACCCTGAAATCGAAAAGCACTACAAATGAACTCTGAAAATGTTGAGAGTTGGCATGCTATCATCATTTCACCCACATAGCATGTGTTAAAAAGTTGAGAGGGCTACGACAAAAACTGGATGCACTTCGTGTACAAAACGGACAATCTCTCTCGAAGTATGAGCGTTTCGAACGAGAACTCATCTCTTACAAAGGGATTTCATTTTTTGAACTTATTTGAACTCCATACTTTTTGTGTGTTCAAAATGCACCATTCAAAGGCACATCACAAAATTTCAAAAATTTCTGACTTAATTTGGTATATTTCGTGCATTTACTTATTTTTTTGAGCTAGTTGACCCTGAAATTGAAAAGCACTACAAATGAACTCTGAAAATGTTAAAAGTTGGCATGATATCATCATTTCACCCACATAGCATGTGTTAAAAATTTGAGAGGGCTACGACAAAAACTGGATGCACTTCGTGTACAAAACGGACAATCTCTCTCGAAGTATCAACGTTTCGAACGAGAACTCGTCTCTTACAAAGGGAATTCATTTTTTTGAACTTATTTGAACTCCATACTTTTTGTGTGTTCAAAATGCACCATTCAAAGTCACATCACAAAATTTCAACAATTTCTGACTTAATTTGGTATATTTCGTGCTTTTACTTATTTTTTTTGAGCTAGTTGACCCTGAAATTGAAAAGCACTACAAATGAACTCTGAAAATGTTGAAAGTTGCCATGCTATCATCATTTCACCCACATAGCATGTGTTAAAAAGTTGAGAGGGCTACGACAAAAACTGGATGCACTTCGTGTACAAAACGGACAATCTCTCTCGAAGTATCAGCGTTTCGAACGAGAACTCATCTCTTACAAAGGGATTTCATTTTTTTGAACTTATTTGAACTCCATATTTTTGTGTGTTCAAAATTCACCATTCAAAGGCACATCACAAAATTTCAACAATTTCTCACTTAATTTGGTATTCTTCGTGCATTTACTTATTTTTTTTGAGCTAGTTGACCCTGAAACTGAAAAGCACTACAAATGAACTCTGAAAATGTTGAAAGTTGGCATGATATCATCATTTCACCCACATAGCATGTGTTAAAAAGTTGAGAGGGCTACGACAAAAACTGGATGCACTTCACGTACAAAACGGACAATCTCTCTCGAAGTATCAGCGTTTCGAACGAGAACTCATCTCTTACAAAGGGATTTCATTTTTTGAACTTATTTGAACTCCATACTTTTTGTGTGTTCAAAATGCACCATTCAAAGGCACATCACAAAATTTAAACAATTTCTGACTTTATTTGGTATATAGCGTGCATTTACCTATTTTTTTGAGCTAGTTGACCCTGAAATTGAAAAGGAGTACAAATGAACTCTGAAAATGTTAAAAGTTGGCTTGATATCATCATTTCACCCACATAGAATGTGTTAATAAGTTGAGAGGGCTACGACAAAAACTGGATGCACTTCATGTACAAAACGGACAATCTCTCTCGAAGTATCAGCGTTTCGAACGAGAACTCATCTCTTACAAAGGGAATTCATTTTTTTGAACTTATTTGAACTCCATCTTTTTGTGTGTTAAAAATGCACCATTCAAAGGCACATCACAAAATTTCAACAATTTCTGACTTAATTTGGTATATTTCGTGCATTTACTTTTTTTTTAGCTAGTTGACCCTGAAATTGAAAAGCTCTACAAATGAACTCTGAAAATGTTGAAAGTTGGCATGCTATCATAATTTCACCCACATAGCATGTGTTAAAAAGTTGAGAGGGCTACGACAAAAACTGGATGCACTTCGTGTACAAAACGGACAATCTCTCTCGAAGTATCAGCGTTTCGAACGAGAACTTATCTCTTACAAAGGGATTTCATTTTTTTGAACTTATTTGAACTCCATACTTTTTGTGTGGTCAAAATTCACCATTCAAAGGCACATCACAAAATTTCAACAATTTCTGACTAAATTTGGTATTCTTCGTGCATTTACTTATTTTTTTTGAGCTAGTTGACCCTGAAATTGAAAAGCACTACAAATGAACTCTGAAAATATTGAAAGTTGGCATGCTATCATCATTTAACCCACATAGCATGTGTTAAAAAGTTGAGAGGGTTACGACAAAAACTGGATGCACTTCATGTACAAAACGGACAATCTCTCTCGAAGTATCAGCGTTTCGAACGAGAACTCGTCTCTTACAAAAACTGGTGGTAAGAGGGGTCCCCGAAGAGGTGTGACTCCTCCTATGGTTGGCCAGTCAACGTGGGCCGGAAGATGGGTCCTAACAGGGTTCAGCATCTCCATCTCTCCATACCCTGTCTGGACTACCGGTGCCAGCTGCATCAAAGCCGTCCACAGACGGGCACGGGTAGCATAAAGCTCCATGCGGAGAGCACGAGCATCCCTATCTCTGTTCTCTAGCATCTCAACAGTGGACTGCAGTAGTGGATCCTCCATAGAAGAATCAAAATAGACTCCACTTCGGTATCCCTCTTCACCAGGCTGAGAGGCCGGAACATAGCAGAACTCTGAATTCTGCAGAAGTGCATGTCTCGCTCTCATAATGGTCAGCATTGAATAGGCAGCATCCTGTACTGCCATGTCAACGGTGACCCCCAACCCATAGGACCAATGGATTGGCTCCTCAGCTCCAGGGTAGTCTCGAAATACCCTAACAGTGCAGATGTACTGGCTCTAGTTGAAGTCTCGGTACTGTTCCTCCACTGTGTACTCAGGGTACCAGCGGTAACCGCACACCGACATCACCTTGACCAGCATGGCCGTATGACCCGGTACATCAATGCACCTGGTCAGACGTACCACCTGACGAGAAGGACGGCCAGGCATCTGTAAATAGAGAGTAATGCAAAAGCATTAGAGCTCCGAATGAAAAATTGGGCAGCATAACGGCTGTAAATGCTCAAAAGCAAATTTTGAGACAACCCAAAAATGGAATAGCGTAACCACTCAACTGTCAAGTTCAACTCTCTGATCATCAAACTTACTTCCTTTTTCCTAGGAATGACAGAAACCCAATGTCTCTTGACCCGTAGTCCTATAATCTACTAATCAGAAACACGAGCCTAGGAGAAGATGAGTAACCTAGTCCTTAATTCCCGCAGAAAAGACGAGGATGACCAGAATAGAATAACTTGATAAGAGAACAAGAGTCTTATGTTCCCTTCCACAAACAATTCCCTTATATATAACTAAAGCAATTCTAGACTCAACTTCGACCAGTTTGGCTTAGTAATCCTACAGTCAGTCAGGCTCTGATACCAACGCTGTCGGGACCCCGATCCTAAGCCATAGGAATCCAGCCTGTAACACATCGCATCCCTTTGCAGTCTCACGCACGGTTAAGTCCACGGCTGCAGCCGTACCTTAGCCGGGACCGTTTGCATCTTTTGACTCACGTATGCAATAGTGTCGCTAGCATTCCAATGTCAAAGAACCCGGATCGACATGTCTAGTCATAAACCAAAGTGGCAGTACCGCACAAGGACAGGCATACATGACCCAACAAAGCAGGTGTCGGTCATCAGCGAATGTAGACGAGTCGTAGCAAGCTACAAGGACTCCATTACATCGCGTGACATTTCCCCAAAGGGGACAGACACAGCAGCTAAGAAGGACACATGCCGGTCAACCAATGTGTCCGGAGCAGTAGCGATCTACCAAGGCTCATTGGATCACAAAGGGGCATTTCCTTGTAAGGAGTGCTACTAAAGTTCACGACTAAGTAATCAAACCCCATACATATCAAGTACGACACACGTACGCATGGCATACCGATATGTATAGATACATCGATGCCATCACAACATAACCATAAACATACAACCTTTATTTAAGAGGCTCGGAAGAGCCACACACATAATATTACACATTAAGGGTCTCACGACCCATAATAGCAGTCATTCAGTTACAAGCCAGCGGAAGAGTTTAAACTGTCTGAGTACAGACAGGGCAACTAGAAGGCACATGGCCTGACTATACTACAGACCCAACGTAGGGCTAGATCATAGCTGGGACACCAGCTACTCGTCGTCGTCGATGTCTATGAAGAACCCTCCATTAGGGTCATTAGCAACCTCTGCAACATTTATTAAGCAAACATGAGTACGAAGGTACTCAGCAAGACTTTAGGATAACTAACTACTCATGCAAGGTATCAAAAGGGGTATTGTGGGGTTTCATGCGGAAAGCCAACATTTGACTCGTGGCTAGACAACTTGCATTTTGAAATAATTTTGACAACTTCATTTCTCGCACACGATTCCACTAACACCACAACAATACACTATCGTGGAATCATTCCGTCTCCAAACGGAAATGCCGTCCACGACACTCACGCTTATCTTGACAAATTTTATGAGTAGCCATTGAAGTTATCTATGAACAACATATGTTTCCAAGTAGTCCATATCCGTGGAGGCGGCTATTCGAATAGATCATAACCCTGCAGGGGTGTACTTCGTCACACACGCTCTCGCCACTTATCGCCATGTGCACGTCATGCACCTCGGCAACCTTCAAGCGGAAGCCCAGCGAGGGAGTCGGCCACGACCGTTAACCACACTAGTACCTAGTCCAGGTTTAGCGCCTATCTGAGAGTAACCCGTACGGATGTCCGGCCGAGGTTTCCGCCACGGCCTCAAACGATGTGCGCAGAGTTCCCAAGCCCACCATCCGGGTGCCACTTGGTACACCGTGCCACTGCCTACCGCATCACGGCCCACCTCTCAGATCAGCACCATGCACGGCCTCCAGCATTACTATAAACACCAGAAACTACTTGCAACTCCTGGACCGAGTACTAAGCGATTAATAAGTCGAGAGGGTCAATTAAGTATCCCAACGTGTGGTAGTATCTAGTTTTGGATTACATACACGGAACTCAGTTCCTAAGGACGGTTCCAATGAAACAACCCGCCATGTACTCCTACACAGCCTTTCACCGGTACCTTTACCAAATCAGGTTCAACACACAATCTTTGCTTACCGAACACATTCTCACAATTCTGTTCATCTCCCAGATGACAGACCATACACAACTCTAAGCATAGCATGCATAGTAGGATAAGGCACATCACAGCTCAAGCAACTACCAGGTATGCTAGGTTGCAAGGTTCGGCTATTTACTGTGACAAGGTTAGGTCATGCAAAGGAAGTGGGTCCAACTAATCGTGGCAAAAGCAGTTGAAGCATTTGATCCTAATGCAATAAATAGGTGCAGGAGCGAGAACATGGAATTTATCAGGATGATCAAAAATGGTTTCTTGCCTTGTTGCTCAGAGGAGGGACAATATCCGTCAAACGGATATTCGGTGGAATCCGAGGGTGCGGAGCCTACCGAAATGAATGGCAACAATCAATAACAATCATATGCAAACAAGATGATGCATGAGCATGGCATGATAATGCAAGGTGATAAGCTATTATAATCAACATGTATTAGATTTAGAGTTGAGTTGAATCATATTTGAATATCAATTCAAACGAGGTATTCTTGGATACCGATTTAATTGATTCGACCTGATGCTCAGATCAACTTGATGTTAGCATGCATGAAATGTCATGTTAGCGTATTGATTTGTAATTAGGACAGTGTGTGATCATGTCAAACAAAGAGAAATTTAATTACTTTTCATATTCCATTTATAAAGTAATTATAAGAATTGACTTATTCCTTAATCTACTTGTTTGGGTTCTGTAACTTTTTCAAACAAGAATGAAAATAGCATATTCAGATTCCTTGAATTTTTCTGATACTTTTTCATATATAAATTATTTTAATTGGAGTTACAGATTAATTTCTATGAATTTTTGAAGTTTTTAAACATTTGTGGAATTATTTTTATACTGGAAAATACTTTTATTGCATCAGCATGACATCAGCAGGTCCATCTGGCCGTTGAAAGTCAAACCTGACCAGTGGGACCCACTGGTCAGTCTCTCTGGTCAATTTTAGATTAAGTTTAAACTTAATTAACTGATTAACCTTACTGGACCCACATGTCAGTGACTGATGAACTTATTTGATTTATTTCTATTATCTTTAAACTTGCCAGAGGCTGGCCCCACCAGTCAGTGGTCAGGCCAGCCGGGATCCACCGGCGGCGAGGTCGTCCTCGCCGGCGGGGAGCCTCCGGCGAGCACCAGAACATCGGGAGGGCTCGGAAATGGCGCACAGAGGGCCGAACGCACGGCTGAGACCATGGGAGGAACGACCACTCGATGGCGCGCACGATGGAACAAGCCCCAGGAGCTGGGGTGGCCGGGATCAACGCCGGCGACGAGCTTGGCGGCGACCAAGTTCGGCCATCGTCGAGGCCATCGGATACGGGGTCAAAACGCTCGGGGCTGGGCACCTAACGCATCTACACGACGTCCTGAGGCTGTTGGTAGCCTCAGACGGACCAGCACTTCACCGGAGGGTTACCGGCGACGAGCTGCAGCGGCGGTCCTTGTCGGGCTGCGGTGAAACTAGGGCTAGAGGAGGGGATCGACGGGGAAATCTTAGGGGAAAAGACCGCATGCTCACGGGGAGTGCAGAGCAGGGCTTAGACGGCTCGAGGAAGGCCTGGGGGCGACGAATCGAGCAGAGCTCGCCGGCGGCCGAAGGTTGAAGACGACGGTGCCATGGGCGTTGCAGGGCTCGGGGAAGCTTCGGCTTCTGCAGGGAGGACCAGACCGACGAGGCGGAACAAACGTCGTGCTCTGAGAGGGGATCCTATGGCTAGGGGCACGGGCTGCTCGAGCTTTTGTCGGCTCCAATGGCGGCAGAAGGGGGAGGAGAGATCCGAGAGGAGGGGGAAGAACTGACGCTGGGAATGGATAGGGGTGGCCTCGGGCAGCTTATCCCCGGCCTTGCCAGCGCGAGGCGGCGGCCAGGCAGGCGCACAGGTGCGTGGCCGCGCCGGAGAAGGCGGCGGCCACCTCCTGCTCCTACTGGCACGAGGGAGGAGACGACTGAGGGAGATGGGCCGGGCCAGGCTAGGCGACAGGTAAGAGTTTCCCATTTTTTTCTGTTTTTGTTTCTGTTTTAGCTACTTCAATATTTTGCTATTTCTTTCAGCTCCAAAATGGTTGTAAAAACTATTTTAAACACACCTGAATATTTGTTGTAATATTCCCCACCATTTCCAAACTTTCCAACATTTTTGAAAATTTAAGGTTTCTGATTTCAAATTTAAAACTTGAAACCAGTAGCTTTTGCATTTAATTTAAAATGCTTAAAGTGTCAAGAAAATAGTTTTCTCCAATGCTCATTTACTTTCATGATTTATCAGAAAGTTTGAACATTTCTTGAGGCCATTTTGGGTTCATTGATTTTAACTAGTTTGACATTTCCTTTATTTAAAGTAGTGGCTAGGGTTTTGGGTTTTTCCTTTGCCACTTTCTTGTTCTTGTTGAAAATTCTTAGATGCAAATGCAAAGAAGACATGAGCACAATACTAACTTTCTTAAGGTGTCAGGGATGTGACAACTCAACCCCACTCAAAAGAATCTCGTCCCGAGATTTAGAAGTCGTCGGGAATAACGCAGGATACTCAAGTCGGAGACGATCCTCTCTTTCCCAAGTTGCCTCCTTTTCAGAATGATTTGACCATTGAACTTTAAGAAACTTGAGGTTTCGACGTTGAGTGGTATGCTCAGCTTGATCAAGAATACGCACGGGGTATTCTCGGTATGAAAGGTTATCTTGGAGATCAAGCGTTTCGTGGTCCACTTCACGGATAGGATCATAAAAGCAACGCCTGAGTTGCGAGACGTGGAAAACATCATGAACCTTGGAAAGATGTGGAGGAAGTTCCAACTGGTAGGCAACTTCTCCTCGTTTGGCAAGAATGCAAAAAGGACCAATGTAATGAGGAGCCAATTTGCCCTTGATACCGAATTGATGGGTACCCTTCAAAGGTGTAACCCGAAGGTAAGCCTTCTCATCAACTTCAAAGGTCACAGCCTTATGATGACGATCATATTGACTCTTTTGACGAGACTGGGCTGTTTTCAACTTTTCACGAATGATGCGAACCTGCTCTTCTGCATCCTGGATCATATTCGGGCCAAAGAGTTGCCTCTCTCCGGTTTCTGACCAATTAAGAGGTGTTCGACATCTTCGTCCATAGAGAACTTCAAAAGGGGCTTTGCCCAAGCTTGATTGATAACTATTGTTATAAGAGAATTCGGCGAATGGAAGGCACTTCTCCCAATTCATACCGAACGAAATAACACAAGCTAGGAGCATATCTTCTAAGATTTGATTCACTCTTTCTACTTGACCACTTGATTGGGGATGGAAAGCAGTGCTAAAAGATAAGTGAGTCCCCATGGCATTTTGAAAGCTTTCCCAGAAGCGAGAAGTAAAGATACTTCCACGGTCTGAGTTAATCTCCAGGGGAACACCATGAAGAGACACTATTCGGGAGATATATAACTCTGCTAGCTGGCTAGCTGTTATACTCTCACGAACGGGAAGAAAATGAGCCACTTTGGAAAGACGGTCAATGACCACAAAGATAGAATTATTCCCTTTCTTGGTCTTGGGAAATCCGGTAATGAAATCCATGCTAACTTTATCCCATTTCCATTCAGGAATAGCTAGAGGTTGAAGGGTGCCAGCAGGCCTTTGATGTTCAGCCTTAACTCGACGACAAACGTCACAGTTAGCAACGAACTCAGCAATTTCTCTCTTCATCCTAGTCCACCAGAACCTCTGGCGTAGGTCCTGATACATCTTAGTACTACCGGGATGAATGGTGAGAGGAGAATCATGAGCCTCCTTAAGGATCAATTGCCGCAGACGTTTGCTCTTGGGAACCACTAAACGGTTCTGAAAGAACACAACACCTTTCTCATTGATGGAGAAATCCCTAGCGTTGTCGCTAGCAATATTCTCCTTGATCCGGGATATACCCTTATCATAGGCCTGCACGGCTATGATTTGATCCCTAAGAGTAGGCTTCGCCACCAGGGTAGAAAGGAATCCTTGAGGAACAATATGAAGATTCAACTTCCGAAAGTCCTCATAGAGATGTGGTTGACCTTGTTGTAGCATCAAATTGTTACAATAAGATTCACGACTTAGTGCATCGGCCATAACATTGGCCTTCCCCGGGGTGTAAGTTATACCTAAGTCGTAATCCGAGATCAACTCAACCCACCGTCTTTGCCTGAGATTCAAATCCGGCTGGGTGAAGATATATTTCAGACTTTGGTGATCAGTGAATATTTCGCAACGATTACCCAGAAGGTAATGTCGCCAGGTTTTTAGTGCATGGACCACAGCTGCAAGCTCAAGGTCATGTGTGGGATAATTATCCTCATGTGGACGCAACTGTCGAGATGCGTATACGATCACATGACGATCTTGCATGAGAATGCAACCTAATCCTTGTCGTGAAGCGTCGCAGTAGATAACAAAGTCCTTAGAAAAATCTGGAGGTAGCAACACAGGTGCGGAAGTCAGGCGCCTTTTCAGTTCCTGAAAACTATGCTCACACTGTGGTGTCCACTCGAACTTTTTATCTTTCTTGAGGAGTTCAGTTAGAGGCTTTGCAACTTTGGAGAAATTCTCGACGAAGCGGCGACAATAGCTCGCTGGACCAAGAAAACTCCTAACTTGCTTAACCGATTCAGGTTGAGTCCAATCAAGGACAGCTTGAACTCTCTCGGGATTGACAGCAATACCCTTACCAGAGATTACGTGTCCTAGATAGGTCACTTCTGGTAACCAGAATTCACATTTTGAAAATTTGGCATAAAGGCGATGCTCTCGAAGTTTCATCAATACTAGCCTTAGATGCTGGGCATGTTCTTGTTCGTTCTTCTAGTAGATGAGAATATCATCGAGGTATACCATGACGAATTTATCCAAATACTCCATGAAGATTGAATTCATCAGTCGAGAGAAGATGGCTGGGGCATTGGTTAAACCGAAGGACATGACGGTGTACTCGTATTGGCCATAACGAGTAACAAAAGCCGTTTTTGGAATGTCCCCGTTCTTTATCTTGATTTGATGGTATCCCAACCTCAAATCCATTTTGGAGAAGACTGAGGATCCAGCAAGCTGATCGTACAGATCGTTGATCCTGGGGAGCGGATATTTTTTCTTTATGGTGACCAGATTAACTGGTCGGTAATCCACAACCATCCGATCCGTTCCGTCTTTCTTCTTGACGAAGAGGACGGGACAAGCCCAAGGAGAAGAGCTAGGACGAATGAAACCTTTGTTTAAGGCCTCATCTAATTGCTTCTTAAGTTCGGCTAGCTCCAGGGGTGCCATCTTATATGGTCTTCTGGCTATTGGGACAGTTCCCGGAACAAGATCTATCACGAACTCTACATCTCTGTCAGGTGGAATTCCTGGCAGTTCCTCTGGAAAAACATCCGGGAAGTCACGGACTACCGGAATGTCTTCAAGTTCCGGAAGAGGGTTGGCATTCAAGGAATAGAGTTGGCATTTGGCAGCTCGAGTAGAGACATTTACTATCTCACCCGAGGGATGGGTAAGCTGGACATTTCTAGAATGAGTATCAATCTTGGCATAGTGAGCTGACATCCAGTCCATGCCCAAGATGATATTAATATCCGAAGATTTCAGTGCTATCAATGAGGCTAGAAAAACTAGCCTGTCTACTAGAATTTCATTGTCATAGGTTATCCTAGAGGTTTGCCATTTACTACGAGGAGTTTGGACAACCAATGGGATTGGCATATCACAAAAAGACATGTTATGCAACTGTGCATAACTTTCTGAAATGAAGGAATGAGAAGACCCAGTGTCCAAGAGAACGGACGCTGGGTGATGATTAACAAGAAGCGTACCCAGCATGACGTCGGGATCCTCTGCAGCTTCTTCTGCTGACACATAGTTCACACGGCCACGTGCAGGAGTTGGCTTCACATAGTAAGCTTTGCCCGACTTGGCCTGCCCGACGGACTTTCCGGGTTGCTTGGCACCCACATTCTGAGGACACTCTCGGGAATAGTGCCCTGGTTCTCCACACTTGTAGCATATCACTTGATTGGCACGTGGTGCAGAATTGCTAGCTGGACCACCATAAGCTTTTGCTGGAGGGTTGGCCTGATTCGTCTGAGGCGCCACGTAGGATGGCCTCGGAGTGTATCTTGGCGGCAGAGAACAGAACCCACAGCCTACGTTTTGGAAACGCGGAACCAGAAGACGAGCCAAAGTCACGGGAGTGCTTCCTTGTGGCTTCGAAGTCAGTATGACCAGTCTCGGCACTGATCGCCTTGTTGACTAGGGCTTGAAAGCTTGCACACTCATGGAGGCGCAGATCACGACGGAGCTCAGGGCTCAGGCCCTTATAGAATCTTGCTTGCTTCTTGGCGTCAGTAGACACCTCCTCTGTTGCATAGCGGGCGAGGTTACCGAACTCGTGGCTATAGGCATCCGCAGACAACTTGCCCTGAGTGAAGGCACACAACTCCTCTCTCTTTCTGTCCATCAGGCCCTCTGGAATATGGTGCAGACGAAAAGCTGCACTGAAGTCTGCCCATGTGGCTATTGGTTCAGCGGGACGCATAGCTTCAAAGTTCTCCCACCACAGATTGGCGGGTCCCTCCGGGAAATATGCCGCAAAGGTCACCTTGTCGGCCTCAGACACATTCGCAGAGCGAATCTTGCGTGAGATGCTGCACAACCAGTCATCAGCGTCGAGGGGATCGACGGAGTGATGAAACTTTGGAGGATTCAGCTTCACAAAGTCATTGAGGGACACTGCGGCATTCCTAGGCTGTCGAGCCGTATTCTGCTCAATACGCTCTAGCAGTCGGTTGGTCTCCCTTTTATTTCACTCTGCCTCAAGCATCACTTCCACCAGAGAAGGTGGGTGAGGCAGGTCTTCCTGCGACGCATGACTACCCTCGCCTTGCTCATGAGCAGGGGCACGGTTCAACCTGGTGAACACCATCCTGACAAACAAACTCATAGCTTAGACCAATATCATATCAATACTAGCTATGGATTAAGAATGTACTGAACACACGGAATGTGGAAATGAATATCCGAACAACATGGTAACAAGCAACTGCTATATATACACCATGGTTCATACACACCCTTACATAGTTCAGTACAAACTTACTCGAAGAGCAAACTACTGAAATTGTGAAAGTACTCATCAGAGGCTTACAAGCTTCCTATACATTATTTATCTAGGCCTCCGGAATTCATTTCACATCACAGGCATACTTCACAAGTCACGCAGGACTGTGAACGTACGGCTACTACCATACTATCCTTCCGCTCACAGCTCAGGCATCCGCATAGAACATCTCATAGAGATTACCTCCATGACCTGGTAGCTCAACTTGCGGATCAGGAAACACTCTAGCCTGAGATCCCTGGGATCCATAAGGACACGGATGTGGCCTTGGTCCACTGACTGGTGGTAAGAGGGGTCCCCGAAGAGGTGTGACTCCTCCTATAGCTGGCCAGTCAACGTGAGCCGGAAGATGGGTCCTAACAGGGTTCAGCATCTCCATCTCTCCATACCCTGTCTGGACTACCGGTGCCAGCTGCGTCAAAGCCGTCCACAGACGGGCACGGGTAGCATAAAGCTCCAAGCGGAGAGCACGAGCATCCCTGTCTCTGTTCTCTAGCATCTCAACAGTGAACTGCAGTAGTGGATCCTCCATAGAAGAATCAAAATAGACTCCACTGAGGTATCCCTCTTCACCAGGCTGAGAGGCCGGAACATAGCAGAACTCTGAATTCTCCAGCAGTGCATGTCTCGCTCTCATAATGGTCAGCATTGAATAGGCAGCATCCTGTACTGCCATGTCAACGGTGACCCCCAACCCATAGGACCAATGGATTGGCTCCTCAGCTCCACGGTAGTCTGGAAATACCCTAACAGTGCAGATGTACTGGCTCTGGTTGAAGTCTCGGTACTGTTCCTCCACTGTGTACTCGGGGTACCAGCGGTAACCGCACACCAACATCACCCTGACCAGCATGGCCGTATGACCCGGTACATCAATGCACCTGGTCAGATGTACCACCTGATGAGAAGGACGGCCAGGCATCTGTAAATAGAGAGTAATGCAAAAGCATTAGAGCTCCGAATGAAAAATTGGGCAGCATAACGCCTGTAAATGCTCAAAAACAAATTTTGAGACAACCCAAAAATGGAATAGCGTAACCACTCAATTGTCAAGTTCAACTCTCTGATCATCAAATTTACTTTCTTTTTCCTAGGAATGATAGAAACCCAGTGTCTCTTGACCCGTAGTCCTATAATCTACCGATCAGAAACACGAGCCTAGGAGAAGATGAGTAACCTAGTCCTTAATTCCCGCAGAAAAGACGAGGATGACCAGAATTGAATAACTTGAGAAGAGAACAAGAGTCTTACATTCCCTTCCACAAACAATTCCCTTATATATAACTAAAGCAATTCTAGACTCAACTTCGACCAGTTTGGCTTAGTAATCCTACAGTCAGTCAAGCTCTGATACCAACGCTGTCGGGACCCCGATCCTAAGCCATAGGAATCCAGCCTGTAACACATCGCATCCCTTTGCGGTCTCACGCACGGTTAACTCCACGGCTGCAGCCTTACCTTAGCCGGGACCGTTTGCGTCTTTTGACTCACGTATGCAATAGTGTCGCTAGCATTCCAATGTCAAAGAACCCGGATCAACATGTCTAGTCATAAACCAAAGTGGCAGTACCGCACAAGGACAGTCATACATGACCCAACAAAGCAGGTGTCGGTCATCAGCGAATGTAGACGAGTCGTAGCAAGCTACAAGGACTCCATTACATCGCGTGACATTTCCCCCAAAGGGGACAGACACAGCAGCTAAGAAGGACACATGCCGGTCAACCAATGTGTCCGGAGCAGTAGCGATCTACCAAGGCTCATTGGATCACAAAGGGGCATTTCCTTGTAAGGAGTGCTACTAAAGTTCACGACTAAGTAATCGAACCCCATACATATCAAGTACGACACACGTACGCATGGCATACCGATATGTATAGATACATCGATGCCATCACAACATAACCATAAACATACAACCTTTATTTAAGAGGCTCGGAAGAGCCACACACATAATATTACACATTAAGGGTCTCACGACCCATAATAGCAGTCATTCAGTTACAAGCCAGCGGAAGAGTTTAAACTGTCTGAGTACAGACAGGGCAACTAGAAGGCACATGGCCTGACTATACTACAGACCCAACGTAGGGCCAGATCATAGCTGGGACACCAGCTACTCGTCGTCGTCGATGTCTATGAAGAACCCTCCATTAGGGTCATTAGCAACCTCTGCAACATTTATTAAGCAAACATGAGTATGAAGGTACTCAGCAAGACTTTAGGATAACTAACTACTCATGCAAGGTATCAAAAGGGGTATTGTGGGGTTTCAAGCGGAAAGCCAGCATTTGACTCGTGGCTAGACAACTTGCATTTTGAAATAATTTTGACAACTTGATTTCTCGCACACGAGTCCACTAACACCACAACAATACACTATCGTGGAATCATTCCGTCTCCAAACGGAAATGCTGTCCACGACACTCACGCTTATCTTGACAAATTTTATGAGTAGCCATTGAAGTTATCTATGAACAACATATGTCTCCAAGTAGTCCATATCCGCGGACGCGGCTATTCGAATAGATCATAACCCTGCAGGGGTGTACTTCGTCACACACGCTCTCGCCACTTATCGCCATGTGCACGTCATGCACCTCGGCAACCTTCAAGCGGAAGCCCAGCGAGGGAGTCGGCCACGACCATTAACCACACTAGTACCTAGTCCAGGTTTATCGCCTATCTGAGAGTAACCCGTACGGAAGTCCGGCCGAGGTTTCCGCCACGGCCTCAAACGATGTGCGCAGAGTTCCCAAGCCCACCATCCGGGTGCCACTTGGTACACCGTGCCACTGCCTACCGCATCACGGCCCACCTCTCAGATCAGCAACATGCACGGCCTCCAGCATTACTATAAACACCAGAAACTACTTGCAACTCCTGGACCGAGTACTAAGCGATAATAAGTCAAGAGGGTCAATTAAGTATCCCAACGTGTGGTAGTATCTAGTCTTGGATTACATACACAGAACTCAGTTCCTAAGGACGGTTCCAATGAAACAACCCGCCATGTACTCCTACACAGCCTTTCACCGGTACCTTTACCAAATCAGGTTCAACACACAATCTTTGCTTACCGAACACATTCTCACAATTCTGTTCATCTCCAAGATGACAGACCATACACAACTCTGAGCATAGCATGCATAGCATGCATAGCAGGATAAGGCACATCACAGCTCAAGCAACTACCAGGTATGCTAGGTTGCAAGGTTCGGCTATTTACTGTGACAAGGTTAGGTCATGCAAAGGAAGTGGGTCCAACTAATCGTGGCAAAAGCAGTTGAAGCATTTGATCTTAATGCAATAAATAGGTGCAGGAGCGAGAACATGGAATTTATCGGGATGATCAAAAATGGTTGCTTGCCTTGTTGCTCAGAGGAGGGACAATATCCGTCAGACGGATATTCGGTGGAATCCGAGGGTGTGGAGCCTACCGAAATGAATGGCAACAATCAATAACAATCATATGCAAACAAGATGATGCATGAGCATGGCATGAGAATGCAAGGTGATAAGCTATTATAATCAACATGTATTAGATTTAGAGTTGAGTTGAATCATATTTGAATATCAATTCAAACGAGGTATTCTTGGATACCGATTTAATTGATTCGACCTCATGCTCAGATCAACTTGATGTTAGCATGCATGAAATGTCATGTTAGGGTACTGATTTGTAATTAGGACAGTGTGTGATCATGTCAAACAAAGAGAAATTTAATTACTTTTCATATTCCATTTATAAAGTAATTATAAGAATTGACTTATTCCTTAATCTACTTGTTTGGCTTCTGTAACTTTTTCAAACAAGAATGAAAATAGCATATTCAGATTCGTTGAATTTTTCTAATACTTTTTCATATATAAATTATTTTCATTGGAGTTCCAGATTAATTTCTATGAATTTTTGAAATTTTTAAACATTTCTGAAATTATTTTTATACTGGAAAATACTTTTATTGCATCAGCATGACATCAGCAGGTCCATCTGGCCGTTGAAAGTTAAACCTGACCAGTGGGACCCACTGGTCAGTCTCTCTGGTCAATTTTAGATTAAGTTTAAACTTAATTAACTGATTAACCTTACTGGAGCCACATGTCAGTGACTGATGAACTTATTTGATTTATTTCTATTATCTTTAAACTTGCCAGAGGATGGCCCCACCAGTCAGTGGCTCAGGCCAGCCGGGATCCACCGGCGGCGAGGTCGTCCTCGCCGGCGGGGAGCCTCCGGCGAGCACCAGAACATCGGGAGGGCTCGGAAATGGCGCACAGAGGGTCGAACGCACGGCTGAGACCATGGGAGGAACGACCACTCGATGGCGCGCACGATGGAACAAGCCCTAGGAGCTGGGGTGGCCGGGATCAACGCCGGCGACGAGCTTGGCGGCGACCAAGTTCGGCCATCGTCGAGGCCATCGGATACGGGGTCAAAACGCTCGGGGCTGGGCACCTAACGCATCTACACGACGTCCTGAGGCTGTTGGTAGCCTCAGACGGACCAGCACTTCACCGGAGGGTTACCGGCGACGAGCTGCAGCGGCGGTCCTTGTCGGGCTGCGGTGAAACTAGGGCTAGAGGAGGGGATCGACGGGGAATTCTTAGGGGAAAAGACCGCATGCTCACGGGGAGTGCAGAGCAGGGCTTAGACGGCTCGGGGAAGGCCTGGGGGCGACGAATCGAGCAGAGCTCGCCGGCGGCCGAAGGTTGAAGACGACTGTGTCGTGGCCGTTGGAGGGCTCGGGGAAGCTTCCGCTTCTGCAGGGAGGACCAGACCGACGAGGCGGAGCTAACGGCATGCTTTGAGAGGGGATCCTATGGCTAGGGGCACGGGCAGCTCGAGCTTTGCTCGGCTCCAATGGCGGCAGAAGGGGGAGGAGAGATCCGAGAGGAGGGGGAAGAACTGACGCTGGGAATGGATAGGGGTGGCCTCAGGAAGCTTATCCCCGGCCTTGCCAGCGCGAGGCGACGGCCAGGCAGGCGCACAGGTGCGTGGCCGCGCCGGAGAAGGCGGCAGCCACCTCCTGCTCCTACTGGCGCGAGGGAGGAGACGACTGAGGGAGATGGGCCAGGCCAGGCTAGGCGACAGGTAAGAGTTTCCCATTTTTTTTCTGTTTTTGTTTCTATTTTAGCTACTTCAATATTTTGCTATTTATTTCAGCTCCAAAATGGTTGTAAAAACTATTTTAAACACACCTGAATATTTGTTGTAAAATTCCCCACCATGTCCAAACATTCCAACATTTTTGAAAATTTAAGGTTTCTGATTTCAAATTTAAAACTTGAAACCAGTAGCTTTTGCATTTAATTTAAAATGCTTAAAGTGTCAAGAAAATAGTTTTCTCCAATGCTCATTTACTTTCATGATTTATCAGAAAGTTTGAACATTTCTTGAGGCCATTTTGGGTTCATTGATTTTAACTAGTTTAAGATTTCCTTTATTTAAAGTAGTGGCTAGGGTTTTGGGTTTTTCCTTTGCCACTTTCTTGTTCTTGTTGAAAATTCTTAGATGCAAATGTAAAGAAGACATGAGCACAAGACTAACTTGCTTAAGGTGTCAGGGATGTGACAATTCTGGTGTGATTAAAATAGCTTTTACAAACTATTTGGGAGCTGAAATAAATAGCAAGTTAATGAAATAGCAAAACAGAAACAAATCAGAAAGAAAATGAAAAAAAACCTTACCTGACGCTCACCTGGCCCGGCCCATCTGCTCATGTCGTCTTCCTCCTCGCCAGTAGAAACAGGAGGTGGCCGCCGCGTCACCGCGTGCCTCCACGCAGCTCCCTGGCTGCCTGGCCGCTGCTTCGCGCTGGCAAGCACGGGGATAACCTCCCCGAGCTCGTAGCTATCCGTTCCCCAGCTCATTCTCCCCCTCTGCCTCATTTCTTTCTGCCGCCATTGGAGCCCGAGCAGAGCTCGAGCTCGTCGTCGTTCTAGCCTACCCTTCTCCCTCCTGAGCCGCGCAATAGGTCTGCCACAACTCCTTGAAGCTTTCTAGCCACGAGCCCGACACCGAGACGCAGTGAAACAACGAGACGCAGTCGTCTTCTTCCTCTCCAGTCCGTCCCCGAGCAAGCTAGCGCCACCACTGCACTCCTCGTGAGCTTGCGCATCTTTCCCCTAAGATCTCCCCGTCGATCCCCTCCTCTAGGCCTAGTTCCATCGGAGCCCGATGAGATCTGCCGCAGGAGCTCGTCGCCGGTAGCCCTCCGGTGATCAGCTCGTCCTTCTGAGGCCACCAGCAGCTTCACGCCGTCGCGTAGATGTCGTAGGAGCAAACTCCCGTGCGTAACTCCCTCTGTATCGAAGACCCCGATGACGCCCGAACCTTGGCCGCCGCCAAGCTCGTCGCCGGCGTCATCTCCGGCCAGATCAGCCCCAGCCAAGTGCAAAAATGAACCCGCGGGAGAAGTGCGGTTCCTCTCGTGCTCTCCGCGCCGAGTTTGGGCCCCTATGCGCCGTGGGTCACTCACATGTGGGTCCAGTGAGATTAATTAACTAATTAAGATTAATCCTAACCTAAAACTGATCAGAGACACTGACCAGTGGGTCCCACTGGTCAGGTTTTACTTTCAACGGCCAGTTGGACCTGCTGATGTCATGCTGATGCAGTAAAGGGATTTTCCAGTATAAGAATAATTCCAGAAATGTTTAAAACTTCAAAAATTCATAGAAATTAATCTGTAACTCTAATGAAAATAATTTATATATGAAAAAGTATCAGAAAAATTCAAGGAATCTGAATATGTCATTTTCAAACATGTTTGAAAATGTTACACAACCCAAACATGTAGATTAATGAATAAGTCAATTCTTATAAATACTTTATAAATGGATTATGGAAAATATTTAAATTTCACTATGATTGACATGATGAAATAATGTCCTAATTACCAACCAGCAACCTAACATGTCATTCCATGCATGTTAACATCAAGTTGATCTGAGCATCAGGTCGAAACAATTAAAATGGTATCCGAGAATACCTCGTTTCAAGTGATATTTGAATTTGATTCAAATCAACTTCAAACCTAATACATGTAAGTTATAATAGTATATCACCTTGCATTGTCATGCCATGCTCATGCATCATCTTGATTGCATATGCTTGATATTGATTGATGTCATTCCTATCGATAGGCTCCGCTCCCCCGGATTCCACCGAATATCCGTCTGACGGATATTGTAACTCCTCTGAGCAACAAGGCAAGCAACCATTTTGATCATTCTGATAAATCCCATGTTCTTGCTCCTGCACTTACTTATTGCATTAGGATCAAATGCTTCAAATGCTTTTGCCACGTTACTTCAACCCACTTCCTTTGCATGACCTATCCTTGTCACAGTAAATAGCTAAACCTTGCAACCTATCATACCTGGTAGTTGCTTGAGCCGTGATGTGCCTTATCCTGCTATGCATGCTATGCTTAGAGTTGTGTATGGTCTATCATCTGGGAGATGAACAGAATTGTGAGAATGTGTTCGGTAAGCAAAGGTTGTGTGTTGAACCTGATTTGGTAAAGGTACCGGTGAAAGGCTGTGTAGGAGTACATGGCGGGTTGTTTCATTGGAACCGTCCTTAGGAACTGAGTTCCGTGTATGTAATCCAAGACTAGATACTACCACACGTTGGGATACTTAATTGACCCTCTCGACTTATTAATCGCTTAGTGCTCGGTCCAGGAGTTGCAAGTAGTTTCTGGTGTTTATAGTCATGCTGGAGGCCGTGCATAGCGCTGACCTGAGAGGTGGACTGTGATGCGGTAGGCAGTGGCACGGTGTACCAAGTGGCACCCGGATGGTGGGCTTGGGAAACCTGCGCACATCATTTGGGGCCGTGGCGGAAACCTCGGCCTGACTTCCGTACGGGTTACTCTCAGATAGGCGATAAACCTGGACTAGGTACTAGTGTGGTTAACGGTCGTGGCCGACTCCCTCGCTAGGCTTCCGCTTGAAGGTTGCCGAGGTGCATGACGTGCACATGGCGATAAGTGGCGAGAGCGTGTGTGACGAAGTACACCCCTGCAGGATTATGATCTATTCGAATAGCCGCGTCCGCGGATATGGACTACTTGGAGACATATGTTGTTCATAGATAACTTCAATGGCTACTCATAAAATTGTCAACATAAGCGTGAGTGTCGTGGACGGCATTTCGTATGGAGATGGAATGATTCCACGATGGCGTATTGTTGTGGTGTTAGTGGACTCGTGTGCGAGAAATCAAGTTGTCAAAATTATTTAAAAATGCAAGTTGTCTAGCCACGAGTCAAATGCTGGCTTCCCGCATGAAACCCCACCATACCTTGTTGATACATTGCATGAGTAGTTAGTTATCCTAAAGTCTTGCTGAGTACTTCCGTACTCATGTTTGCTTAATAAATGTTGCAGAGGTTACTAATGACCCTAACGGAGGGTTCTTCATAGACATCGACGACGACGAGTAGCTGGTGTCCCAGCTACGATCTGGCCCTAGGTTGGGTCTGTAGTATAGTCACGCCATGTGCCTTTTAGTTGCACCTGACTGTACTCAGACAGTTTTAAACTCTTCCGCTGGCTTGTAACTGAATGACTGCTATTATGGGTCGTGAGACCCTTACTGTGTAATATTATGTGTGTGGCTCTTCCGAGCCTCTTAAATAAAGCTTGTATGTTATGGTTATGTTGTGATGCCATCGATGTATCTATACATATCGGTATGCCATGCGTACGTGTGTTGTACTTGATATGTGTGGGGTTCGATTACCTAGTCGTGAACTTTAGTAGCACTCCTTACAAGGAAATGCACCTTTGTGATCCAACGAGCCATGGTAGCCCGATACTGCTCCGGACACATTGGTTAACCGGCATGTGTCCGTCTTAGCTGCTGTGTTTGTCCCCTTTGGGGAAATGTCACGCGATGTAATGGAGTCCTGGTAGCTTGCTACGACTCGTCTACACTCGCTGGTGACCGACACCTGCTTTGTTGGGTCATGTATGCCTGTCCTTGTGCGGTGCTTCCACATTGGTTTATGACTAGACTTGTCGATCTGGGTTCTTTGACATTGGAATGCTAGCGACACTATTGCATACGTGAGTCAAAAGACGCAAACGGTCCCGGCTAAGATAAGGCTGCAGCCGTGGAGTTAACCGTGCGTGAGACCGCAAAGGGATGCGATGTGTTACGGGCTGGATTCCTAAGGCTTAGGATCGGGGTCCCGACAGCGTTGGTATCAGAGCCTGACAGACTGTAGGATTACTAAGCCAAACTGGTCGAAGTTGAGTCTAGAATTGCTTTAGTTATATATAAGGGACTTATTTGTGGAAGGCAACGTAAGACTCTTGTTCTCTTCTCAAGTTATTCTATTCTGGTCATCCTCGTCTTTTCTGCAGGAATGAAGGACTAGGTTACTCATCCTCTTCTAGGCTTGTGTTTCTGATCGGTAGATTACAGGACTACGGGTCAAGAGATATTTGGGTTTCTTTCATTACTAGGAAAAAGGAAGTAAGTTGATGATCAGAGAGTTGAACTTGCTAGTTGAGTGGTTACGCTATTCCATTTTGGGTTGTCTCAAAATTTGTTTTTGAACATTTACAGCTGTTATGCTATCCAATTTTGCATTCGGAGCTCTAATGCTTTTGCATTACTCCCTATTTATAGATGCCTAGCCGTCCTTCTCGTCAGGTGGTACGTCTGACCAAGTGCATCGATGTACCGGGTCATACGGCCATGCTGGTCAGGGTAATGTCGGTGTGCGGTTACGGCTGGTACCCCTAGTACACAGTGGAGGAACAGTACCGAGACTTCAACCAAAGCCAGTATATCTGCACTGTTAGGGTATTTCCAGACTACCCTAGAGCTGAGGAGCCAATCCATTGGTCCTATGGGTTGAGAGTCACTGTTGACATGGCAGTCGAAGATGCTGCCTATTCAATGCTGACCATTATGAGAGCGAGACATGCACTGCTGCAGAATTCAGAGTTCTGCTATGTTCCGGCCTCTCAGCCTGGTGAAGAGGGATACCTCAGTGGAGTCTATTTTGATTCTCCTATGGAGGATCCACTACTGGAGTCCACTGTTGAGATGCTAGAGAACAGAGACAGGGATGCTCGTGCTCTCCGCATGGAGCTTTATGCTACCCGTGCCCGTCTGTGGACGGCTTTGACGCAGCTGGCACCGGTAGTCCAGACAGGGTACGGAGATATGGATATGCTGAACCCTGTTAGGACCCATCTTCCGGCCCACGTTGACTGGCCAGCTATAGGAGGAGTCACCCCTCTCCGGGACCCCTCTTACCACCATTCAGGGCACCAAGGCCACATCCATGTCCTTATGGATCCCAGGGATCTCAGGCTAGAGTGTTTCCTGATCCACAGGTTGAGCTTCCAGGTCATGGAGGTAATCTCTATGAGATGTTCTATGCGGATGCCTGAGCTGTGAGCGGAAGGATAGTATGGTAGTAGTCGTACGTTCACAGTCCTGCGTGACTTGTGAAGTATGCCTGTGATGTGAAATGAATTCCGGAGACCTAGATAAATAATGTATAGGAAGCTTGTAAGCCTCTGATGAGTAGTTTCATAATTTCAGTAGTTTGCTCTTCGAGTAGTTTGTACTGAACTATGTAAGGGTGTGTATGAACCATGGTGTATATATAGCAGATGCTTGTTACCATGTTGTTCGGATATTCATTTCCGCATTCCGTGTGTTCAGTACATTCTTAATCCATAGCTAGTATTGATATGATAGTGGTCTAAGCTGTGAGTTTGTTTGCCAAGATGGTGTTCACCAGGTTGAACCATGCCCTTGCAAATGAGCAAGGCGAGGGTAGTCAAGCGTCGCAGGAAGACCTGCCTCACCCGCCCTCTCTGGCGGAAGTTATGCTTGAGGCAGAGAGAAACAAAAGGGAGACCAACCGACTGTTAGACCGTATTGAGCAGAATACGGCTCGTCAGCCTAGGAATGCTGCAGTGTCCCTCAACGACTTTGTGAAGCTGAATCCTCCAAAGTTTCATCATTCCGTCGATCCCCTCGACGTTGAGGACTGGCTGTGCAACATCGCGAATGTTTCCGAGGCTGACAAGGTGACCTTTGCGGCGTATTTCCTGGAAGGACCTGCCAATCTATGGTGGGAGAACTTTGAAGCTATGTGTCCTGCTAAACCAGCAGCCACATGGGCAGACTTTAGTGCAACTTTTCGTCTGCACCATATTCCAGAGGGCCTGATGGACAGAAAGAGAGAGGAGTTTTGTGCCTTCACTCAGGGCAAGTTGACCGTGGATGCCTATAGCCGCGAGTTCGGTAACCTCGCCCGCTATGCAACAAAGGAGGTGTCTACTGACGCCAAGAAGCAAGCAAGATTCCATAAGGGTCTGAGCCCTGAGCTTCGTCGTGATCTGCGTCTCCACGAGTGTGTAAGCTTTCAAGCCCTGGTCAACAAGGCGATCAGTGCCGAGACTGGTCATACTGACTTTGAAGCCACAAGGAAGCACTCCCGTGATTTTGGCTCGTTTTCTGGTTCCGCGTTTCCCAAACGCAGGCTGTGGGTTCCGAGCAGTTCTCTGCCACCAAGATACACTCCGAGGCCATCCTACATGGCGCCTCAGACGAATCAGACCAACCCTCCAGCAAAACCCTATGGTGGTCCAGCTAGCAATGCTGCACCACGTGCCAACCAAGTGATATGCTACAAGTTTGGAGAACCAGGGCACTACTCCCGTGAGTGTCCTCAAAATGTGGGTGCCAAGCAACCCGGAAAGTCCGTCGGGCAAGGCAAGTCGGGCAAAGCTTACTATGTGAAGCCAACTCCTGCACGTGGCCGTGTGAACTATGTCTCAGCAGAAGAAGCTGCAGAGGATCCCGACGTCATATTGGGTACGCTTCTTGTTAACCATCACCCAGCGTCTGTTCTCTTTGACACTGGGTCTTCTCATTCCTTCATTTCAGAAAGTTATGCACAGTTGCATAACATGTCTTTTTGTGATATGCCAATTCCATTGGTTGTCCAAACTCCTGGTAGCAAATGGCAAACCTCTAGGATATCCTATGACAATGAAATTCTAGTAGACAGGCTAGTTTTTCTAGCCTCATTGATAGCATTCAAATCTTCGGATATTAATATCATCTTGGGCATGGACTGGATGTCAGCTCACTATGCCAAGATCGATACTCACTCTAGAAATGTCCAGCTTACCCATCCCTCGGGTGAGATAGTAAATGTCTCTACTCGAGTTGCCAAATGCCAACCCTCTTCCGGAACTTGAAGACATTATGGTAGTCCGTGACTTTCGGATGTTTTCCAGAGGAACTGCCAGGAATTCCACCTGACAGAGATGTAGAGTTTGTAATAGATCTTGTTCCGGGAACTGTCCCAATAGCCAGAAGACCATATAAGATGGCACCCCTGGAGCTAGCCGAACTTAAGAAGCAATTAGATGAGGCCTTGAACAAGGGTTTCATTCGTCCTAGCTCTTCTCCTTGGGCTTGTCCCGTCCTCTTTGTCAAGAAGAAAGACGGAACGGATCGGATGGTTGTAGATTACCGACCAGTTAATCTGGTCACCATAAAGAACAAGTATCCGCTCCCCAGGATCAACGACCTGTACGATCAACTCGCTGGATCCTCAGTCTTCTCCAAAATGGATTTGAGGTTGGGATACCATCAAATCAAGATTAAGAAAGGGACATTCCAAAAACGGCTTTTGTTACTCGTTATGGCCAATATGAGTACACCGTTATGTCCTTCGGTTTAACCAATGCCCCAGCCACCTTCTCTCGGCTAATGAATTCAATCTTCATGGAGTATTTGGATAAATTCGTCGTAGTATACCTCGATGATATCCTCATCTACTCGAAGAATGAACAAGAACATGTCGAGCATCTAAGGCTGGTATTGATGAAACTTCGAGAGCATCGCCTTTATGCCAAATTTTCAAAATGTGAATTCTGGTTACCAGAAGTGACCTGTCTAGGCCACATAATCTCTGGTAAGGGTATTGCTGTCAATCCCGAGAGAGTTCAAGCTGTCCTTGATTGGACTCAACCTGAATCGGTTAAGCAAGTTAGGAGTTTTCTTGGTCTAGCGAGCTATTGTCGCCGCTTTGTCGAAAATTTCTCCAAGGTTGCAAAGCCTCTAACTGAACTCCTCAAGAAAGATAAAAAGTTCGAGTGGACACCACAGTGTGAGCATAGTTTTCAGGAACTAAAAAGCCGCCTGACTTCCGCACCTGTGTTGCTACCACCAGATTTTTCTAAGGACTTTGTTATCTATTGCGACGCCTCGCGACAAGGATTAGGTTGCATTCTCATGCAAGATCGTCATGTGATTGCATACGCATCTCGACAGTTGCGTCCACATGAGGATAATTATCCCACACATGACCTTGAGCTTGCAGTTGTGGTCCATGCACTAAAAACCTGGCGACATTACCTTCTGGGTAATCGTTGCGAAATATTCACCGATCACCAAAGTCTGAAATATATCTTCACCCGGATTTGAATCTCAGGCAAAGACGGTGGGTTGAGTTGATCTCGGATTACGACTTAGGGATAACTTACACCCCGGGGAAGGCCAATGTTATGGCCAATGCGCTAAGTCGTAAATCTTATTGTAACAATTCGATGCTACAACAAGGTCAACCACATCTCTATGAGGACTTTCGGAAGTTGAATCTTCATATTGTTCCTCAAGGATTCCTTTCTACCCTGGTGGCGAAGCCTACCCTTAAGGATCAAATCATAGCCGTGCAGGCTTATGATAAGGGTATATCCCGGATCAAGGAGAATATTGCTAGCGGTAACGCTAGGGATTTCTCCATCAATGAGAAAGGTGTTGTGTTCTTTCAGAACCGTTTAGTGGTTCCTAAGAGCAAACGTCTGCGGCAATTGATCCTGAAGGAGGCTCATGATTCTCCTCTCACCATTCATCCCGGTAGTACTAAGATGTATCAGGAACTACGCCAGAGGTTCTGGTGGACTAGGATGAAGAGAGAAATTGCTAAGTTCGTTGCTAACTGCGACGTTTGTCGTCAAGTTAAGGCAGAACATCAAAAGCCTGGTGGCACCCTTCAACCTCTAGCTATTCCTGAATGGAAATGGGATAAAGTTAGTATGGATTTCATTACCGGATTTCCCAAGACCAAGAGAGCAAATAATGCTATCTTTGTGGTCATTGACCGTCTTTCCAAAGTGGCTCATTTTCTTCCCGTTCATGAGCGTATAACAGCTAGCCAGCTAGCAGAGTTATATATCTCCCGAATAGTGTCTCTTCATGGTGTTCCCCTGGAGATTAACTCGGACCGTGGGAGTATCTTTACTTCTCGCTTCTGGGTAAGTTTTTAGAATGTCATGGGGACTCACTTATCTTTTAGCACTGCTTTCCATCCCCAATCAAGTGGTCAAGTAGAAAGAGTGAATCAAATCCTAGAAGATATGCTCCGAGCTTGTGTTATATCGTTCGGTATGAATTGGGAGAAGTGCCTTCCATTCGCCGAATTTTATTATAACAATAGTTATCAATCAAGCTTGGGCAAAGCTCCTTTTGAAGTTCTCTATGGACGAAGATGTCTAACACCTCTTAATTGGTCAGAAACCGGGGAGAGGCAACTCTTTGGCCCGGACATGATCCAGGATGCAGAAGAGCAGGTTCACATTATTCGTGAAAAGTTGAAAACAGCCCAGTCTCGTCAAAAGAGCCAATATGATCGTCATCATAAGGCTGTGACCTTTGAAGTTGACGAGAAGGCTTACCTTCGGGTTACACCTTAGAAGGGTACCCATCGATTCAGTATCAAAGGCAAGTTGGCTCCTCGTTACATTGGTCCTTTTCGCATTCTTGCCAAACGAGGAGAAGTTGCCTACCAGTTGGAACATCCTCCGCATCTTTCCAAGGTTCATGATGTCTTCCACGTCTCGCAACTCAGGCGTTGCTTTTCGGATCCTATCCGTGGAGTGGACCACGAAACGCTTGATCTCCAAGATAACCTTTCATACCGAGAATACCCTGTGCGTATTCTTGATCAAGCTGAGCGTACCACTCGATGTCGAAAGCTCAAGTTTCTTAAAGTTCAACGGTCAAATCATTCCGAAAAGGAGGCAACTTGGGAAAGGGAGGATCGTCTCCGACTTGAGTATCCTGCGTTATTCCTGACGACTTCTAAATCTCGGGACGAGTTTTTTGAGTGGGGGTGAGTTGTCACATCCCTGACACCTTAAGCAAGTTAGCTTTGTGCTCATGTATTCTTTGCATTGCTTCTAAGAAATTTTCAACAAGAACAAAGAAAGTGGTGAAGGAAAACTCAAAACCCTAGCCACTTCTTTAAATAAAGGAAATCTCAAACTAGTTAAAATCAATGAACCCAAAATGGCCTCAAGAAAAGTTCAAACTTTCTGATAAATCATGAAAGTATATAAGCAATGAAGAAAAACTTTTTCTTGACACTTTAAGCATTTTAAATTAATTCAAAAAGCTATTGTTCTCAAGTTTTAAATTTGAAATCAGAAATTTTAAAATTTCAAAAATATTGAAAACTTTGGGAATAGTTGGAAATATTCCAACAATTATTCTGGTGTGTTTAAAATAATTTTTACAAACTAGTTGGGAGCTGAAATAATTAGCAAGTTATTGAAATGGCCAAAACAGAAACAAATCAGAAAAAATGGGAAAACCCTTACCTGACGCTCACCTGGCCCGGCCCATCTGCTCCTGTCGTCTTCCTCCTCATCAGTAGGAGTAGGAGGTGGCCGCCGCGTCGCCGCACGCCTCCACGCAGCTCCTTGGCTGCCTGGCCGCCGCTTCGCGCTGGCAAGCACGGGGATAACCTCCCCGAACTCATCCCTATCCATCCCCGTGCTCATTCTCCCCCTCTGCCCCGTTTCTTGCTGCCGCCATTGGAGCCCGAGCAGAGCTCGAGCTCACCATCGTTCTAGCCGACCCTTCTCCCTCCCGATCCACGCAGTAGGACCGCCGCATCTCCCTGAAGCTTCCTAGCCCCGAGCCCGACGCCGAGACGCAGTGAAACGACGTTAGCTTTGTGCTCATGTTTTCTTTGCATTGCATCTAGGAAATTCTCAACAAGAACAAAGCAAGTGATGAAGGATAATGCTAAAACCCTAGTCACTTCTTAAAATAAAGGAAATTCCAAACTAGTTAAAATCAATGAACCCAAAATGGCCTCAAGAAAAGTTCAATCTTTCTGATAAATCATGAAAGTAAATAAGCAATAAAGAAAACCTTTTTCTTGACACTTTAAGGATTTTAAATAAATGCAAAAAGTTACTGGTTTCAAGTTTAAAATTTGAAATCAGAAACTTTAAACTTTCAGAAATGTTGAAAACTTTGGGAATGGTTGGAAATATTCCAACAAATATTCTGGTGTTTTTAAAATAGCTTTTACAAACTATTTGGGAGCTGAAATAAATAGCAAGTTAATGAAATAGCAAAACAGAAACAAATCAGAAAGAAAATGAGAAAAAAACCTTACCTGACGCTCACCTCGCCCGGCCCATCTGCTCCTGTCGTCGTCCTCCTCGCCAGTAGGAGCAGGAGGTGGCCGTCGCGTCGCGCCGCGCCTCCACGCAGCTCCCTGGCTGCCTGGCCGCCGCTTCGCGCTGGCAAGCACGGGGATAACCTCCCCGAGCACGTAGCTATCCGTTCCCCGGCTCATTCTCCCCCTCTGCCCCGTTTCTTTCTGCCGCCATTGGAGCCCAAGCAGAGCTCGAGCTCGCCATCGTTCTAGCCTACCCTTCTCCCTCCTGAGCCGCACAATAGGTCCGCCGCAACTCCCTGAAGCTTTCTAGCCACGAGCCCGACGCCGAGACGCGGTGAAACGACGAGATGCGGCGGTCACTGCATCTCGGCGTCGGGCTCGGGGCTAGGAAGCTTCAGGGAGATGCAGCGGTCCTACTGCATGGCTCGGGAGGGAGAAGGGTCGGCTAGAACGACGGCGACCTCGAGCTCTGCTCGGGCTCCAATGGCGGCAGCAAGAAACGGGGCAGAGGGGGAGAATGAGCACGGGGATGGATAGGGACGAGCTCGGGGAGGTTATCCCTGTGCTTGCCAGCGCGAAGCGGCGGCCAGGCAGCCAGGGAGCTGCGTGGAGGCGCGCGGCGACGTGGCGGCCACCTCCTGCTCCTACTGGCGAGGAGGAAGACGACAGGAGCAGATGCACTGGGCCAGGTGAGCGTCAGGTAAGGGTTTTCCCATTTTTTCTGATTTGTTTCTGCTTTGGCCAGTTCAATAACTTGCTAATTATTTCAGCTCCCAACTAGTTTGTAAAAATTATTTTAAACACACCAGAATAATTGTTGGAATATTTCCAACCATTCCCAAAGTTTTCAATATTTTTGAAATTTTAAAATTTCTGATTTCAAATTTAAAACTTGAGAACAATAGCTTTTTGCATTAATTTAAAATGCTTAAAGTGTCAAGAAAAAGTTTTTCTTCATTGCTTATATACTTTCATGATTTATCAGAAAGTTTTGAGGCCATTTTGGGTTCATTGATTTTAACTAGTTTGAGATTTCCTTTATTTAAAGAAGTGTCTAGGGTTTTGAGTTTTCCTTCACCACTTCCTTTGTTCTTGTTGAAAAAAATTTAGATGCAAGGCAAAGAAGACATGAGCACAAAGCTAACTTGCTTAAGGTGTCAGGGATGTGACAACTCACCCCCACTCAAAAAAATCTCGTCCCGAGATTTAGAAGTCATCGGGAATAACGCAGGATACTCAAGTCGGAGACGATCCTCCCTTTCCCAAGTTGCCTCCTTTTCAGAATGATTTGACCGTTGAACTTTAAGAAAATTGAGCTTTCGACGTCGAGTGGTACGCTCAGCTTGATCAAGAATACGCACAGGGTATTCTCGGTATGAAAGGTTATCTTGGAGATCAAGCGTTTCGTGGTCCACTCTACGGATAGGATCCAAAAAGCAACGCCTGAGTTGCGAGACGTGGAAGACATCATGAACCTTGGAAAGATGCGGAGGATGTTCCAACTGGTAGGCAACTTCTCCTTGTTTGGCAAGAATGCGAAAAGGACCAATGTAACGAGGAGCCAACTTGCCTTTGATACTGAATCGACGGGTACCCTTCAAAGGTGTAACCCAAAGGTAAGCCTTCTCGTCAACTTCAAAGGTCACAGCCTTATGATGACGATCATATTGTCTCTTTTGACGAGACTGGGCTGTTTTCAACTTTTCACGAATAATGCGAACCTGCTCTTCTGCATCCTGGATCATGTCCGGGCCAAAGAGTTGCCTCTCCCCGGTTTCTGACCAATTAAGAGGTGTTCGACATCTTCGTCCATAGAGAACTTCAAAAGGAGCTTTGCCCAAGCTTGATTGATAACTATTGTTATAAGCAAATTCGGCGAATGGAAGGCACTTCTCCCAATTCATACCGAACGATATAATACAAGCTTGGAGCATATCTTCTAGGATTTGATTCACTCTTTCTACTTGACCACTTGATTGGGGATGGAAAGCAGTGCTAAAAGATAAGTGAGTCCCCATGGCATTCTGAAAACTTTCCCAGAAGCGAGAAGTAAAGATACTCCCACGGTCCGAGTTAATCTCCAGGGGAACACCATGAAGAGACACTGTTCGGGAGACATATAACTCTGCTAGCAGGCTAGCTGTTATACTCTCACGAACGGGAAGAAAATGAGCCACTTTGGAAAGACGGTCAATGACCACAAAGATAGCATTATTTCCTTTCTTGGTCTTGGGAAATCCGGTAATGAAATCCATACTAACTTTATCCCATTTCCATTCAGCAATAGCTAGAGGTTGAAGGGTGCCAGCAGGCCTTTGATGTTCTGCCTTAACTCGACGAAAAACATCGCAGTTAGCAACGAACTCAGCAATTTCTCTCTTCATCCTAGTCCACCAGAACCTATGGCGTAGGTCCTGATACATCTTGGTACTACCGGGATGAATGGTGAGAGGAGAGTCATGGGCCTCCTTAAGGATTAACTGCCTTAGATGTGGGTCCTTAGGAACCACTAGACGATTCTGGAAGAACACAACACCTTGATCGTTCATGGAAAATTCTTTAGCATATCCGCTAAAAATATTTTCCTTGATCCGTGATATACCCTTGTCACGCTTTTGGCCAGCTATAATTTGATCCTTAAGAGTAGGCTTTGCCACCAGGGTAGAAAGGAATCCTTGAGGAACAATATGAAGATTCAACTTCCGAAAGTCCTCATAGAGATGTGGTTGACCTTGTTGTAGCATCAAATTGTTACAATAAGATTTGCGACTTAGTGCATCGGCCGTAACATTGGCCTTCCCCGGGGTGTAAGTTATCCCTAAGTCGTAATCCGAGATCAACTCAACCCATCGTCTTTGCCTAAGATTTGGGTGAAGATATATTTCAGACTTTGGTGATCCGTGAATATTTCGCAACGATTACCCAGAAGGTAATGTCGCCAGGTTTTTAGTGCATGGACCACAGCTGCAAGCTCAAGGTCATGTGTGGGATAATTATCCTCATATGGACGCAACTGTCGAGATGTGTATGCGATCACATGACGATCTTGCATGAGAATGCAACCTAATCCTTGTCGCGAGGCGTCGCAATAGATAACAAAGTCCTTAGAAAAATCTGGTGGTAGCAACACACGTGCGGAAGTCAGGCGTCTTTTCAGTTCCTGAAAACTATGCTCACACTGTGGTGTCCACTCGAACTTTTTATCCTTCTTGAGGAGTTCAGTTAGAGGCGTTGCAACCTTGGAGAAATTCTTGACAAAGCGGCGACAATAGCTCGCTAGACCAAGAAAACTCCTAACTTGCTTAACCGATTCAGGTTAAGTCCAATCAAGGACAGCTTGAACTCTCTCAGGATTGACAGCAATACCCTTACCAGAGATTACGTGACCTAGATAGGTCACTTCTGGTAACCAGAATTCACATTTTGAAAACTTGGCATAAAGGCGATGCTCTCGAAGTTTCATCAATACCAGCCTTAGATGCTCGGCATGTTCTTGTTCGTTCTTCGAGTAGATGAGAATATCATCGAGGTATACCACGACGAATTTATCCAAATACTCCATGAAGATTGAATTCATCAGACGAGAGAAGGTGGCTGGGGAATTGGTTAACCCGAAGGACATGACGGTGTACTTGTATTGGCCATAACGAGTAACAAAAGCCGTTTTAGGAATGTCCCCGTTCTTGATCTTGATTTGATGGTATCCCAACCTCAAATCCATTTTGGAGAAGACTGAGGATCCAGCGAGCTGATCGTACAGGTCGTTGATCCTGGGGAGCGGATACTTGTTCTTTATGGTGACCAGATTAACTGGTCGGTAATCTACAACCATCCGATCCGTTCCGTCTTTCTTCTTGACGAAGAGGACGGGGCAAGCCCAACGAGAAGAGCTAGGACGAAAGAAACCTTTGTTCAAGGCCTCATCTAATTGCTTCTTAAGTTCGGCTAGCTCCAGGGGTGCCATCTTATATGGTCTTCTGGCTATTGGGACAGTTCCAGGAACAAGATCTATCACGAACTCTACATCTCTGTCAGGTGGAATTCCTGGCAGTTCCTCTGGAAAGACATCCGGGAAGTCACGGACTACCGGTATGTCTTCAAGTTCCGGAAGAGGGTTGGCATTTAAGGAATAGAGTTGGCATTTGGCAACTCGAGTAGAGACATTTACTATCTCACCCGAGGGATGGGTAAGGTGGACATTTCTAGAATGAGTATCAATCTTGGCATAGTGAGCTGACATCCAGTCCATGCCCAAGATGATATTAATAGGCTATAAAAACTAGCCTATCTACTAGAATTTCATTGTCATAGGTTATCCTAGAGGTTTGCCATTTACTACCAGGAGTTTGGACAACCAATGGAATTGGCATATCACAAAAAGACATGTTATGCAACTGTGCAAAACTTTCTGAAATGAAGGAAGGAGAAGACCCAGTGTCAAAGAGAACGGACGCTGGGTGATGATTAACAAGAAGCATACCCAGCATGACGTCGGGATCCTCTGCAGCTTCTTCTGCTGACACATAGTTCACACGGCCACGTGCAGGAGTTGGCTTCACATAAAAGCTTTGCCCGACTTGGCTTGCCCGACGGACTTTCCGGGTTGCTTGGCACCCACATTTTGAGGACACTCACGGGAATAGTGCCCTGGTTCTCCACACTTGTAGCATATCACTTGGTTGGCACGTGGTGCAGCATTGCTAGCTGGACCACCATAAGTTTTTGCTGGAGGGTTGGTCTGATTCGTCTGAGGCGCCACGTAGGATGGCCTCGGAGTGTATCTTGGTGGCAGAGAACTGTTCGGAACCCACAGCCTGGGTTTTGGAAACGCGGAACCAGAAGACGAGCCAAAGTCACGGGAGTGCTTCCTTGTGGCTTCAAAGTCAGAATGACCAGTCTCGGCACTGATCGCCTTGTTGACCAGGGCTTGGAAGCTTGCACACTCATGGAGGCGCAGATCACGACGAAGCTCAGGGCTCAGACCCTTACAGAATCTTGCTTGCTTCTTGGCGTCACTAGACACCTCCTCTGTTGCATAGCGGGCGAGGTTACCGAACTCGTGGCTATAGGCATCCACGGTCAACTTGCCCTGAGAGAAGGCACAGAATTCCTCTCTCTCTTTCTGTCCATCAGGCCCTCTGGAATATGGTGCAGACGAAAAGCTGCACTGAAGTCTGCCCATGTGGCTAGTGGCTCAGCGGGTCGCATAGCTTCAAAGTTCTCCCACCACAGATTGGCGGGTCCTTCCAGGAAATACACCGAAAAGGTCACCTTGCCCGCCTCAGACACATTCGAAGAGCGAATCTTGCGTGAGATGCTGCACAGCCAGTCATCAGCGTCGAGGGGGTCGACGGAATGATGAAACTTTGGAGGATTCAGCTTCACAAAGTCGTTGAGGGACATTGCAGCATTCCTAGGCTGACGAGCCGTATTCTGCTCAATACGCTCTAACAGTCGGTTGGTCTCCCTTTTGTTTCTCTCTTCCTCAAGCATCACTTCCGCCAGAGAGGGCGGGTGAGGCAGGTCTTCCTGCGATGCTTGACTACCCTCGCCTTGCTCATGACGAGGGGCACGGTTCAACCTGGTGAACACCATCCTGACAAACAAACTCACAGCTTAGACCAATATCATATAATTACTAGCTATGGATTAAGAATGTACTGAACACACGGAATGCGGAAATGAATATCCGAACAGCATGGTAACAAGCCACTGCTATATATACACCATGGTTCATACACACCCTTACATAGTTCAGTACAACCTTAACCGAAGAGCAAACTACTGAAATTATGAAACTACTCATCAGAGGCTTACAAGCTTCCTATACATTTTCTATCTAGGCCTCCGGAATTCATTTCACATTCCAGGCATACTTCACAAGTCACGCAAGACTGTGAACGTACGGCTACTATCCTTCCGCTCACAGCTCAGGAATCCGCATAGAACATCTCATAGAGATTACCTCCATGACCTAGAAGCTCAACCTACGGATCGGGAAACACTCTAGCCTGAGATCCCTGGGATCCATAAGGACACGGATGTGGCCTTGGTCCCCTGACTGGTGGTAAGAGGGGTCCCCGAAGAGGGGTGACTCCTCCTATAGCTGGCCAGTCAACGTGGGCTGGAAGATGGGTCCTAACAGGGTTCAGCATATCCATAAATCCGTACCCTGTCTGGACTACCGGTGCCAACTGCGTCAAAGTCGTCCAAAGACGGGCATGGGTAGCATAAAGCTCCATGCGGAGAGCACGAGCATCACTGTCTCTGTTCTCTAGCATCTCAACAGTGGACTGCAGTAGTGGATCCTCCATAGAAGAATCAAAATAGACTCCACTGAGGTATCCCTCTTCACCAGGCTGAGAGGCCGGAACATAGCAGAACTCTGAATTCTGCAGCAGTGCATGTCTCGCTCTCATAATAGTCAGCATTGAGTAGGCAGCATCTTGTACTGCCATGTCAACATTGACTCCCAACCCATAAGACCAATGGATTGTCTTCTCAGCTCCAAGGTAGTCCGGAAATACCCTAACAGTGCAGATGTACTAGCTCTGGTTGAAGTCTCGGTACTGTTCCTCCACTGTGTACTCGGGGTACCAGCGGTAACCGCGCACCGACATCACCCTAACCAGCATGGCCGTATGACCCGGTACATCAATGCACCTGGTCAGACGTACCACCTGACGAGAAGGACGGCTAGGCATCTGTAAATAGAGAGTAATGCAAAAGCATTAGAGCTCTGAATGCAAAATTGGGCAGCATAACGGCTGTAAATGCTCAAAAACAAATTTTGAGACAACCCCAAATGGAATAGCGTGACCACTCAACTTTCAAGTTCAACTCTCTGATCATCAAACTTACTTCTTTTTCCTAGGAATGAAAGGAACCCAAATATCTCTTGACCCGTAGTCCTATAATCTACCGATCAGAAACACGAGCCTAGAAGAAGATGAGTAACCTAGTCCTTAATTCCCGCAGAAAAGACGAGGATGACCAGAATAGAATAACTTGAGAAGAGAACAAGAGTCTTACGTTCCCTTCCACAAACAATTCCCTTATATATAACTAAAGCAATTCTAGACTCAACTTCGACCAGTTTGGCTTAGTAATCCTACAGTCAGTCAGGCTCTAATACCAACGTTGTCGGGACCCCGATCCTAAGTCATAGGAATCCAACTTGTAACACATCTCATCTCTTTGCGGTCTCACGCACGGTTAACTCCACGGCTACAGCCTTGCCTTAGCCGGGACCGTTTGCGTCTTTTGACTCACGTATGCAATAGTGTCGCTAGCATCCCAATGTCAAAGAACCCGGATCGACAAGTCTAGTCAAAAACCAAAGTGGCAGTACCGCACAACGACAGGCATACATGACCCAACAAAGCAGGTGTCGGTCACCAGCGAGTGTAGACGAGTCGTAGCAAGCTACAAGGACTCCATTACATCGCGTGACATTTCCCCAAAGGGGACAGACACAGCAGCTAAGAAGGACACATACCGGTCAACCAATGTGTCCAGAGCAGTAGCGAACTACCAAGGCTCGTTGGATCACAAAGGGGCATTTCCTTGTAAGGAGTGCTACTAAAGTTCACGACTAGGTGATCGAACCCCATACATATCAAGTACGACACACGTACGCATGGCATACCGATATGTATAGATACATCGATGGCATCACAACATAACCATAAACATACATCCTTTATTTAAGAGGCTCGGAAGAGCCACACACATAATATTACACATTAAGGGTCTCACGACCCATAATAGCAGTCATTCAGTTACAAGCCAGCAGAAGGGTTTAAAGCTGTCTGAGTACAGACAGGTGCAACCAGAAGGTACATGGCCTGACTATACTACAGACCCAACGTAGGGCCAGATCGTAGCTGGGACACGAGCTACTCGTCGTCGTCGATGTCTACGAAGAACCCTCCATTAGGGTCATTAGCAACCTCTGCAACATTTATTAAGCAAACATGAGTACGGAGGTACTCAGCAAGACTTTAGGACAACAATCTACTCATGCAAAGTATCAATAAGGTATTGTGGGGTTACATGCGGAAACCCAGCACTTGACTCGTGGCTAGACAACTTGCATTTTTAAATTATTTTGACAACTTGATTTCTCGCACACGAGTCCACTAACACCACAACAATACACCATCGTGGAATCATTCCGTATCCATACGGGAATGCCGTCCACGACACTCACGCTTATCTTGACAATTTTATGAGTAGCCATTGAAGTTATCTATGAACAACATATGTCTCCAAGTAGTCCATATCCGCGGTCGCGGCTATTCGAATAGATCATTACCCTGTAGGGGTGTACTTCATCACACACGCTCTCTCCACTTATCGCCATGTGCACGTCATGCACCTCGGCAACCTTCAAGCGGAAGCCCAGCGAGGGAGTCGGCCACGACCGTTAACCACACTAGTACCTAGTCCAGGTTTATCGCCTATCTGAGAGTAACCCGTATGGAAGTCCGGCCGAGGTTTCCGCCATGGACTCAAACGATGTGCGCAGGGTTCCCAAGCCCACCATCCGGGTGCCACTTGGTACACCGTGGCACTGCCTACCGCATCACAGCCCACCTCTCAGGTCAGCGCTATGCACGGCCTTCAGCATGACTATAAACACCAGAAACTACTTGCAACTCCTGGACTGAGTACTAAGCGATTAATAAGTCGAGCGGGGTCATATTTCAGGGCCCAGCATGTGGTAGTATCTAGTCTTGAATTACATACACGGAACTCAGTTCCTAAGGACGGTTCCAATTAAACAACCCGCCATGTACTCCTACACAGCCTTTAACCGGTACCTTTACCAAATCAGATTCAACACACAACCTTTGCTTACCGAACACATTCTCACAATTCTGTTCATCTCCTAGATGACAGACCATACACAACTCTAAGAATAGCATGCATAGCAGGATAAGGCACATCATGGCTCAAGCAACTACCAGGTATGCTAGGTTGCAAGGTTCGGCTATTTACTGTGACAAGGATAGGTCATGCAAAGGAAGTGGGTTCAACTAACGTGGCAAAAGCAGTTGAAGCATTTGATCCTAATGCAATAAATAAGCGCAGGAGCAAGAACATGGGATTTATCGGGATGATCAAAATGGTTGCTTGCCTTGTTGCTCAGAGGAGTGACAATATCCGTCAGACGGATATTCGGTGGAATCCGGGGGAGCGGAGCCTACCGGAAGGAATGACAACAATCAATAACAAACATATGCAATCAAGATGATGCATGAGCATGGCATGAGAATGGAAGGTGATATACTATTATAACTAACATGTATTAGGTTTGAAGTTGATTTGAATCACATTCAATATCACTTCAAACGAGGTATTCTCGGATACCGTTTTAATTGATTCGACCTGATGCTCAGATCAACTTGATGTTAACATGCATCGGATGACATGTTACGTTGCTGGTTTGTAATTAGAACAGTGTGTGATCATGTCATTCATAAAGAAAATTAATTATTTTCCATATTCCATTTGTAAAATATTTATAAGAATTGATTTATTCATTAATCTACATGTTTGGGTTCTATAACTTTCTCAAACATGATTTAAAATAGCATATTCAGATTCCTTGAATTTTTCTGATACTTCTTCATATATAAATTATTTTCATTGGAGTTACAGATTAATTTCTATGAATTTTTGAAGTTTTAAACATTTCTGGAATTATTCTTATACTGGAAAATCCCTTTACTGCATGAGCATGACATCAACAGGTCCAACTGGCCGTTGAAAGTCAAACCTGACCAGTGGGACCCACTGGTCAGTGTCTCTGGTCAGTTTTAGATTAAAATTAAACTTAATTAGTTGATTAATCTTACTGGACCCACATGTTAGTGTCTTATTAATTTATCTGATTTATTTTTATTATTTCTAAACTATCCAGAGGCTGGCCCCACACGTCAGTGGCTCAGGCCAGCTGAGTTCCACCGGCGGCGAGGTCGTCCTCGCCGGCGGGGAGCCTCCGGCGACCATCAGAACGTCGGGGGGGCTCGGAAACGGCGCACAGGGGGCCAAACTCGGCGCGGAGAGCACCAGAGGAACGGCACTTCTCCCACGGGCTCATTTTTGCACTTGGCTGGGGCTGATCTGGCCGGAGATGGCGCCGGCGACGAGCTTGGCAGCGGCCAAGGTTCGGGCGTCATCGAGGTCTTTGATACAGAGGGAACTACGCACGGGACTCAGCTCCTACAGCACCTACGCGACGGCCTGAAGCTACCGGTGGCCTCAGAAGGACGAGCTGGTCACCGGAGGGCTGCCGGTGACGAGCTGCAGCAGCGGATCTCGTAGGGCTCCGATGGAACTAGGCCAAGAGGAGGGGATCGACGGAGAGATCTTAGGGGAAAGACGCGCAAGCTCACGAGGAGTGCAGTGGTGGCGCTAGCTTTCTCGGGGACGGCCTGGAGAGGAAGAACGCTGGCGACGATCTTCGGTGACCCGAGGAAGAAGACGATTGCGTCCCGTCGTTTCACTGCGTCTCGGCGTCGGGCTCGGGGCTAGGAAGCTTCAGGGAGATGCGGCGGTCCTACTGCGTGGCTTGGGAGGGAGAAGGGTCGGCTAGAACGACGGCGAGCTCGAGCTCTGCTCGGGCTCCAATGGCGGCAGCAAGAAACGGGGCAGAGGGGGAGAATGAGCACGGGGATGGACAGGGACGAGCTCGGGGAGGTTATCCCCGTGCTTGCCAGCGTGAAGCGGCGGCCAGGCAGCCAGGGAGCTGCGTGGAGGCGCGCGGCGATGCGGCGGCCACCTCCGGCTCCTACTAGCGAGGAGGAAGACGATAGGAGCAGATGGGCCGGGCCAGGTGAGCGTCAGGTAAGGGTTTTCCCATTTTTTGATTTCCTTCTGTTTTGGCCATTTCAATAACTTGCTAATTATTTCAGCTCCCAACTAGTTTGTAAAAATTATTTTAAACACACCATAATAATTGTTGGAATATTTCCAACTATTCCCAAAGTTTTCAATATTTTTGAAATTTTAAAATTTCTGATTTCAAATTTAAAACTTGAGAACAGTAGCTTTGTCACATCCCTAACCCTTAAGCAAGTTAGCCTTGTGCTCATGTCTTCTTTGCATTTGCATCTAAGAATTTTCAACAAGAACAAGAAAGTGGCAAAGGAAAAACTCAAAAACCCTAGCCACTACTTTAAATAAAGAAATTCTCAAACTAGCTAAAATCAATTAACCCAAAATGGCCTCAAGAAATGTTCAAACTTTCTGTTAAATCATGAAAGTAAGTGAGCATTGGAGAAAACTATTTTCTTGACACTTTAAGCTTTTGAATCTAATGCAAAAAGCCACTAGTTTCAAACTTTAAATTTGAAATCAGAAACTATAAATTTTCAAAAATGTTGAAAACTTTGGAAATGGTTGGGAATATTATAACAATATTTCAGGAGGTCTAAAATAGTTTTTACTTTTTGTTTTGGAGCTGAAATAAATAGCAAAACAATAGTTAGCAAAACAGAAAAAAAAAATGGGAAACCCTTACCTGTCGCCTAGCCTGGCCCGGCCCATCTCCCTCGCTCGTCCCCTCCCTCGCGCCAGTAGGAGCAGGAGGTGGCCGCCGCCTCCTCTCGCGCGGCCACGCACCTGTGCGCCTGCCTGGCCGCCGCCTCACGCTGGCAAGGCCGGGGATAAGCTCCCCAGGGTCTCCTCTATCCATTCCCCAACACCGTTCTTCCTCTCCTCTCGGATCCTGACCCCCCCCCCTCCTGCTGCCGCCATTGGAGCCGAGCTCGAGCTCGAGCCGCAGCACCTCTAGCCATGGAAACCCTCCTCCGAGTAGTCTGTTAGATCCGCCTCGTCGCCCTGGTCATCTCTGCAGAAGCCGAAGCTTCCCCGAGCTCTGCATCACCCCCAGCGCCGTCGTCTTCCACCTCCGGCCGCCGGACCTCTCCCGTCGATTCGCTCCCTCCGGCGCATCCCCGAGCCCCTCAACAGCACCATCGGAACCGCCGTGAGCCCGTCGTCGTTACCCCTCTCGCCCCACGCTCTCCCGTGCATCGTAGCCTAGTTCCCCACCAAGGCCGAGAGCTCCTCGCCGTCGGCCATGTCGTCGCCGTCGTTGTGGTGTCCGATCCACGCGCTCGAGCTAGGATTCGAGCTCCTGGAGCCTCCAGGAGCGTGATGAGCCCCTCAGCTGCCCTCCCCGTGCCCTAGAGCCATCTTTCATAGAAGACCGAGCTTCGGCCGCCGCTCCGGCTCGTCGCCAGCGCCTCTCCCGGCGACCCTAGCCTCCCCTAATGCCCCTGCCAGATCGGCCACTTCGCCAGCGTGCCGTAGCTGCAAACCACGTTCGTTTTGGTGCTGTGCAGCGCCGTTTAGGTCGCCTCCGGCAAGCCCTCCGCCACGGGCCTAGTCGCCGGCGACCACCCTTCGGTGGGGGTCGACGTGGCAAAGCTAACCCAGCAGCTCACGGCTTAATCACTCGCTGACAAGTGGGCCCAAGGCCAAGTCAAACCTCAATTAGGACTGGTCAGCGCGGGATTAGTCCCAGAGAGGCTGACCAGTGGGGGCCCCCTGTCAGGTTTGACCTGAACAGGTCGGCTGACCTGCTGACGTCAGTATGATGCAATAATTAGAATTTCCAGTATAAAACTAATTCCAGGAAATTGCTAAAACTTGTAAAAATCATAGAAATTAATCTGTAACTCCAATGAAAATAATTTATATATGAAAAAGTATCAGAAAAATTCAAGGATTCTGATTATGCTATTTTCAACTATGTTTGAAAAAGTTACAGAACCCTAAAATGTGGAATAAGGAATAATTCAATTCTCATAATTACTTTTTAAATGGAATTTGGAAAAATATTCAAATTTCATTATGATTGCAATGATCACACACTGTCCTAGTTACAAATCAGTACCATAACATGACATCTCATGCAAGCTAACATCAAGTTGATCTGAGCATCAGGTCGAATCAATTAAAACGGTATCCGAGAATACCCCGTTTGAATTGATATTCGAATGTGATTCAAATCAACTCTAAACCTAATACATGTTGAAAATAATAACTTATCACCTTGCATCCTCATGACATGCTCCAGCATCATTTTGAGTGCATATGATTGTTATTGAATGTTGCCATTCATTTCGGTAGGCTCCGCACCCCCGGATTCCACCGAATATCCGTCCGACGGATATCGTTCCTCCTCTGAGAAACAAGGCAAGCAACCCTTTTGATCATCCCGATAAATCCCCTGTTCTTGCTCCTGCACTTATTTATTGCATTAGGATCAAATGCTTCAACTGCTTTTGCCACGTTAGTTGAACCCACTTCCTTTGCATGACCTAACCTTGTCACAGTAAATAGCCGAACCTTGCAACCTAGCATACCTGGTAGTTTCTTGAGCTATGATGTGCCTTAACCTGCTATGCATGCTATGCTTAGAGTTGTGTATGGTCTGTCATCTGGGAGATGAACAGAATTGTGAGAATGTGTTCGGTGAGCAAAGGTTGTGTGTAGAACTTGATTTGGTAAAGGTACCGGTGAAAGGCTGTGTAGAAGTACATGGCGGGTTATTTCATTGGAACCGTCCATAGGAACTGAGTTCCGTGTATGTAATCCAAGACTAGATACTACCACATGTTGGGCCCTGAAAATGACCCCGCTCGGCCTATTAATCGTGTAGTACTCGGACCAGGAGTTGCAAGTAGTTTCTGGTGTTTATAGTAATGCTGGAGGCCGTGCATGGTGCTGACCTGAGAGGTGGACCGTGATGCGGTAGGCAGTGGCACGGTGTACCAAGTGGCACCCGGATGATGGGCTTGGGAACCCTGCGCACATCGTTTGAGGCCGTGGCGGAAACCTCGGTCGGACTTCCGTACGGGTTACTCTCACATAGGCGATAAACCTGGACTAGGTACTAGTGTGGTTAACGGTCGTGGCCGACTCCCTCGTTGGGCTTTCACTTGAAGGTTTCCGAGGTGCATGACGTGCACATGGCGATAAGTGGCGAGAGCGTGTGTGACGAAGTACACCCCTGCAGGGTTATGATCTATTCGAATAGCCGCGTCCGCGGATATGGACTACTTGGAGACATATGTTGTTCATAGATAACTTCAATGGCTACTCATAAAATTGTCAAGATAAGCGTGAGTGTCGTGGACGGCATTTCCGTACGGAGACGGAATGATTCCACGATAGTGTATTGTTGTGGTGTTAGTGGACTCGTGTGCGAGAAATCAAGTTGTCAAAATTATTTAAAAATGCAAGTTGTCTAGCCACGAGTCAAATGCTGGCTTTCCGCATGAAACCCCACAATACCTTTTGATACCTTGCATGAGTAGTTAGTTCTCCTAAAGTCTTGTTGAGTACCTTCGTACTCATGTTTGCTTAATAAATGTTGCAGAGGTTGCTAATGACCCTAATGGAGGGTTCTTCGTAGACATCGACGACGACGAGTAGCTGGTGTCCCACCTAAGATCTGGCCCTGCGTTGGATCTGTAGTATGGTCAGGCCATGTGCCTTCTAGTTGCCCTGTCTGTACTCAGACAGTTTAAAACTCTTCCGCTGGCTTGTAATTGTATGACTGCTATTATGGGTCGTGAGACCCTTAATGTGTAATATTATGTGTGTGGCTCTTCCGAGCCTCTTAAATAAAGGTTGTATGTTTATGGTTATGTTGTGATGCCATCGATGTATCTATACATATCGGTATGCCATGCGTACATGTGTCGTACTTGATATGTATGCGGTTCGATTACCTAGTCGTGAACTTTAGTAGCACTCCTTACAAGGAAATGCCCCTTTGTGATCCAATGAGCCTTGGTAGTTCGCTACTGCTCCGGACACATTGGTTGACCGGCATGTGTCCTTCTTAGCTGCTGTGTCTGTCCTCTTTGGGGAAATGTCACGCGATGTAATGGAGTCCTTGTAGCTTGCTACGACTCATCTACATTCGCTGATGACCGACACCTGCTTTGTTGGGTCATGTATGCCTGTCCTTGTGCGGAACTGCCATTTTGGTTTATGACTAGACATGTCGATCCGGGTTCTTTGACATTGGAATGCTAGCGACACTATTGCATACGTGAGTCAAAAGACGCAAACGGTCCCGGCTAAGGTAAGGCTGCAGCCGAGGAGTTAACCGTGCGTGAGACCGCAAAGGGATGCGATGTGTTACAGGCTAGATTCCTATGGCTTAGGATCGGGGTCCCGACAAGCTTTTTGCATTAATTTAAAATGCTTAAAGTGTCAAGAAAAAGGTTTTGTTCATTGCTTATATACTTTCATGATATATCAGAAAGTTTGAACTTTTCTTGAGGCCATTTTGGGTTCATTGATTTTAACTAGTTTGAGATTTCCTTTATTTAAAGAAGTGGCTAGGGTTTTGAGTTTTCCTTCACCACTTTCTTTGTTCTTGTTGAAAATTTCTTAGATGCAATGCAAAGAAGACATGAGCATAAAGCTAACTTGCTTAAGGTGTCAGGGATGTGACAGGCTGTGTAGGAGTACATGGCGGGTTGTTTCATTGGAACCGTCCTTAGGAACTGAGTTTCGTGTATGTAATCCAAGACTAGATACTACCACACGTTGGGATACTTAATTGACCCTCTCGACTTATTAATCGCTTAGTGCTCGGTCCAGGAGTTGCAAGTAGTTTCTGGTGTTTATAGTCATGCTGGAGGCCGTGCATAGCGCTGACCTGAGAGGTGGGCTGTGATGCGGTAGGCAGTGGCACGGTATACCAAGTGGCACCCGGATGGTGGGCTTGGGAACCCTGCGCACATCGTTTGGGGCCGTGGTGGAAACCTCGGCCGGACTTCCGTACGGGTTACTCTCAGATAGACGATAAACCTGGACTAGGTACTAGTGTGGTTAACGATCGTGGCTGACTCCCTCGCTACGCTTCCGCTTGAAGGTTGCCGAGGTGCATGACGTGCACATGGCGATAAGTGGCGAGAGCGTGTGTGACGAAGTACACCCCTGCAGGGTTATGATCTATTCGAATAGCCGCGTCCGCGGATATGGACTACTTGGAGACATATGTTGTTCATAGATAACTTCAATGGCTACTCATAAAATTGTCAAGATAAGCGTGAGTGTCATGGACGGCATTTCCGTATGGAGACGGAATGATTCCACGATGGCGTATTGTTGTGGTGTTAGTGGACTCGTGTGCGAGAAATCAAGTTGTCAAAATTATTTAAAAATGCAAGTTGTCTAGCCACAAGTCAAATGCTGGCTTCCCGCATGAAACCCCACCATACCTTGTTGGTACATTGCATGAGTAGTTAGTTATCCTAAAGTCTTGCTGAGTACTTACGTACTCATGTTTGCTTAATAAATGTTGCAGAGGTTGCTAATGACCCTAACGGAGGGTTCTTCATAGACATCGACAACGACGAGTAGCTGGTGTCCCAGCTACGATCTCGCCCTAGGTTGGGTCTGTAGTATAGTCACGCCGTGTGCCTTTTAGTTGCACCTGTCTGTACTCAGACAGTTTTAAACTCTTCCGCTCACTTGTAACTGAATGACTGCTATTATGGGTCGTGAGACCCTTACTGTGTAATATTATGTGTGTGGCTCTTCCGAGCCTCTTAAATAAAGCTTGTATGTTATGGTTATGTTGTGATGCCATCGATGTATCTATACATATCGGTATGCCATGCGTACGTGTGTCGTACTTGATATGTGTGGGGTTCGATTACCTAGTCGTGAACTTTAGTAGCACTCCTTACAAGGAAATGCCCCTTTGTGATCCAACAAGCCATGGTAGCTCGCTACTGCTCCGGACACATTGGTTGACCGGCATGTGTCCTTCTTAGCTGTTGTGTCTGTCCCCTTTGGGGAAATGTCACGCGATGTAATGGAGTCCTAGTAGCTTGCTACGACTCATCTACACTCGCTGGTGACCGACACCTGCTTTGTTGGGTCATGTATGCCTGTCCTTGTGCGGTGCTGCCACTTTGGTTTATGACTAGACTTGTCGATCCGGGTTCTTTGACATTGGAATGCTAGCGACACTATTGCATACGTGAGTCAAAAGACGCAAACGGTCCCGGCTAAGGTAAGGCTGCAGTCGTGGAGTTAACCGTGCGTGATACCGCAAAGGGATGCGATGTGTTACGGGCTGGATTCCTATGGCTTAGGATCGGGGTCCCGAGAGCGTTGGTATCAGAGCCTGACTGACTGTAGGATTACTAAGCCAAACTGGTCGAAGTTGAGTCTAGAATTGCTTTAGTTATATATAAGGGAATTTTTTATGGAAGGGAACGTAAGACTCTTGTTCTCTTCTCAAGTTATTCTATTCTGGTCATCCTCGTCTTTTTTGCGGGAATTAAGGACTAGGTTACTCATCCTCTTCTAGGCTCGTGTTTCTCATCGGCAGATTATAGGACTACGGGTGAAGAGATATTTGGGTTTCTTTCATTACTAGGAAAAAGGAAGTAAGTTGATGATCAGAGAGTTGAACTTGATAGTTGAGTGGTTACGCTATTCCATTTTGGGTTGTCTCAAATTTTGTTTTTGAGCATTTACAGCTGTTATGCTGCCCAATTTTGCATTCGGAGCTCTAATGCTTTTGCATTACTCTCTATTTACAGATGCCTGGCCGTCCTTCTCGTTAGGTGGTACGTCTGACCAGGTGCATCGATGTACCGGGTCATACGGCCATGCTGGTCAGGGTGATGTTGGTGTGCGGTTACCGCTGGTACCCCGAGTACACAGTGGAGGAACAGTACCGAGACTTCAACGAGAGCCAGTATATCTACACTGTTAGGGTATTTCCAGACTACCCTGGAGCTAAGGAGCAAATCCATTGGTCCTATGGGTTGGGAGTCACTGTTGACATGGCAGTACAAGATGCTACCTATTCAATGCTGACCATTATGAGAGAGAGACATGCACTGCTGCAGAATTCAGAGTTCTGCTATGTTCCGGCCTCTCAGCCTGGTGAAGAGGGATACCTCAGTGGAGTCTATTTTGATTATTCTATGGAGGATCCACTACTGCAGTCCACTGTTGAGATGATAGAGAACAGAGACAGGGATGCTCGTGCTCTCCGCATGGAGCTTTATGCTACCCGTGCCCGTCTGTGGACGGATTTGACGCAGCTGGCACCGGTAGTCCAGACAGGGTACGGAGATATGGATATGCTGAACCCTGTTAGGACCCATCTTCCGGCCCACGTTGACTGGCCACCTATAGGAGGAGTCACCCTCTTCGGGGACCCCTCTTACCACCAGTCAGGGGACCAAGGCCACATCCGTGTCCTTATGGATCCCAGGGATCTCAGGCTAGAGTGTTTCCTGATCCGCAGGTTGAGCTTCCAGGTCATGGAGGTAATCTCTATGAGATGTTCTATGCGGATGCCTGAGCTGTGAGCGGAAGGATAGTATGGTAGTAGCCGTACATTCACAGTCCTGCGTGACTTGTGAAGTATGCGTGTGATGTGAAATGAATTCCGGAGGCCTAGATAAATAATGTATAGGAAGCTTGTAATCCTCTGATGAGTAGTTTCATAATTTCAGTAGTTTGCTCTTCGAGTAAGTTTGTACTGAACTATGTAAGGGTGTGTATGAACCATGGTGTATATATAGCAGATGCTTGTTACCATGTTGTTCGGATATTCATTTCCGCATTCCGTGTGTTCAGTACATTCTTAATCCATAGCTAGTATTGATATGATATTGGTCTAAGCTTGTAGCGACCCGACTCAAAACGAGTCAAGCCTCTGTGTATCTGTGCCATCCCTGGATCAGTATGCTGGCACACACAGTACATCAATGTATATATCAAAGTGCAATCACATGTAAATAGCGTAAAACTGATATATACCTTAAATTTCTCAGCGGAAGCAGTCAAGGGAGTGGAGTCCCAATAAACACCAACGGCAAGTTGAGTGTAGACCGTAACCCTGAATCGTACTCTTACTCGTCGAAGAAAAATATCTGCAACATAAGACGTTGCAGCCGTGTAGGTCAGCATATTGAATATGCCGGCAAGTCACATAAGAGAGGGGCGAAAAGTAATCATCTATACTATATGCATATATGGCAGGTGGGGCTATAAGTTTTTAGCGAAAAGCAAGTTTTATCCTACAACAAGAGGGGTTGAAAGCAAAATGTTACTACAAGGTTTGTTGTTAACGAGATGGTTCCGCCAACCAGTTCTCGTACCCGAGTTGTCAATATTACCCTCGTCAAATATATATAATGGTGTTGAGAAATCCAGATAACTTCAGTTCCTTTGGCTCAAGTTGTCCATGACCGTGGACACGGCTAATCGATTAGGTTTGAGTACTCTGCGGAGTTTTGCACACGTTCCCCACAAGATTTGATCGCCTCCGTGTATGTCCTCTCACTTCAGGGTGTTTGAAGACCGGATGATCAAAACATGGTCTTTCAACGGGTCCCTCTGAATCCCTGTCGGTGCCCATCCATTCCTACCGTTCGTCTACATCTGCTAGCACCGCCTGACCAGAGTCGCCGCGTTGTCCAACCAAGCCAGAGCCCATAGTGACTTGTGGCTGTGCAGGTAAGCCTTGGGTCTTGAAAATATCCGTCCGTCTCTTTGAGCCTGGGTGAAGCTTTCCGCAGGATGACATGGCCTCTCCAGCATCCCGGGCATCCACTGGGTTTTCCAGGGAGCCGATCAACCGTCCTTCACCCAGTGTTGCATTGCGTCCGAGGTCTTGAAAATCTTGTCTTAGTCCGGTCTTGATTATTATATCAACCTTGCATCACTCGTGGTATACACTCAACCGATAACCCGTCTACTTAAGCATAGCAAATATAACATTGTCGTCCCGGGGCCAAGTGTCGGGGTTGTTGTGTTCCTACCACATGATACTACAACTTACAATTAAGTTTCCAAGTACCTAGGCAGCATGCAAATGGGCATAGGATGGTAGAACTACAATGCATAAAACATAGGTGAAAGTATGATCAAAGTGACTTGCCTGGTATTACTTGATGAAGATAGTCGCTCTCAAAATCCTGATAATTCTAGTCGCCACACTCCGAGCAATCTATCGTAAACAAATAGCATTCAATAAACATTCATGCCAAAAAGGAACAACCAACAGAACATAAGAACAAAGCATGTCTTGGTGCAAAATAACAACATACTAAGGTTTAATAAAAAGGTCCTAAGTGTGTTGTAGAGTGAAGGTGCAGGAATGAGATCAAAAGAGGAAATGGACGATGAACTATTGCTATATAAGCTCGACTTGCATATGCTATGGGAGATGATAAAAAATATTGGGAGAACAACATGAATGTTATTTGACAGATAGTATAAGACATATGAATTTATTTGTAGAAAGAATTTCTTGAAATGGAGCACTACAACGCAAGTTATAGCGAATTGAAGTATGAATTGAATTTGCATTCAAAAGGTCAAGAGAAGTTGAACTGAAGTACGATGGTTATGTACAAAAATATATGACATGAGTGTTTAGGGGGTAAAAGGAATCAATTGAAAAGGTGGTACGATTTGCAAGATAAGATCAAATGAATGTTCGAATACAAATTTGAATCGCTCAAATTTGTAAGGTTCAAAGGTCGAAACTAATGATGCTACTAGATATAGGAGATCAATATGAGCGTGTAGAAAAAAGAATTACTAGATTTCAACTAGCGGATCAAAAGATACAAATATTTGAATATAACATTGAATCGGCTTAGAACGATGTGAACACTTTTGGGCACTAATAGATAAATCTGATTTGATCAAAATTATAAGTTGAAAAGTTAAAACTAATGATACAAACGGAAAGATTACTTTGATACGAATCCGACGCAATTGGATTCATCTAAAACGGAGCTACGGATAAAAAGATATGATCAAAAGAAGTTTGAATATGAATATGAACAAATTTCGAAATTTTAAAATTTCAAAAACTTGATATGATAGGTTCACAAGATAGGTGGGATCAAGACGAAACTCTAGGCGTTGGTTTCATCTAATTCGGATATACGAGTAAAAAGTTATGGCTATTTGAAAAATCAGGACCAAGCTGTTTTACGGAAGAAAAGTGCTATGTCTAAAAGAATTCTAGTACTAATGTATAAATACGAAGACTAAATAATATATCTAATTACTCTACCGTATACTAGTGTAGCAATACTAGTCTAGAAATAATAAACTACGGGAGTATAAAAAAATACGAAGAGAAATACCTTTAGAATGCAGAGTAAGAATTAATTCCAATGAGGAGACGACTTCGAGAAATCCCGCCGAAGAGAAGAAAAAATATTTTTATTTAATAAATCTAGTTAAACCAAAAGATTGTTTTAACCCGAAATAGATGATTTTTGGATGCTCCTATGGGTCTATATTTATAGGTGGAAGGGAGGTCTAATGGTCCATAGATAAGCAATGTGGGACTAAACATATACGTAAAGAGGAGGAAATAGAAAAGAAAAACAAGAAGTGCGCATGGGCTGAAAGTTGCCAGCCGCATGCGCAGGTTAGGCCGGCCATGGCCTTTGTTTTTTTTTTTTTTTTTTGAACGAATAATTTTATTTTTTTTTTAGAAAAAAAACAAAGAAGAAAACGTATAAATGAAAAAGAGAGAACATTTTATATAGACATATTATATATCAAAATTTTCAGAATAAAATTTTCTAAAACATGAACATATTTTTAAAAACAAAAAAATAATAATAATAATACTTATTAAAAAAAAAATTGCAATAACTTTAAAATGAAAAGGAATTTGAATTTCAAATAAATTTCAAATACTTAAAATTTGAATCAGGACATTGTCTCTGATTTTGGAGTGTCATTTTCCTCCTCTCGTTTGATTTTTTTTTTCAAAGGGTTTGAAAATATTCAAACTCGAAAATTGAAAAGGGATTCACAATATAAAATTTTGGGAAAGTCATTTTATTCCCTCTCATTTTTTTTGAGAAGTTTCAAATTCCACTCAAGTTTCAATCACTCAAACAAACAAACAATTCAATCTAATAATTATATTAACATTCCAAAATTTATAATTTTGGGATGTTACAAACTACCACACTTAAAATGAATCTCGTCCTCGAGATTCGAAGAGGCTAGAAAGAAAAGGTTATGGTTTGGGGGTCTTCTAACAAATCCAACTCCGGCAAAGTGGGATGCTACCACACTTAAAATGAGTGCTACTGGTCGCTCAAATTTTTAACAATCCTCTAGGGTCTTGGCATCTCGCTCGTCACATTCTTCATGGTAACTTCTTTGGTGAAGTTCTTCCATTATATTCATAATGTTTCCATCAAAATTGAGGGTTCTTCTGTTGATATAAGATTCTTCCGTCACTGGGTCTTCTTAACTGACAAGTCTCGTGACCATTCTAAATAACATATCGATGATTCTCATGGTGGTCTACCATTTGTGGTTATCCTGCAAAGAGAGGGGTCTTGGTTTCATCCTCACCGTAAAATTTCCTGCGCGTGACAACAAGTGCCATGTACATGGGCTTTTCTAGTACCATTCTAAGGCTTAAACAAAAGCTTCAAAGAACGTCGTCTCTCTATATGGGTAAGTCTCTCAGATTTACCATTCCGAATAGCAAGATCAATGATAAGAGTAAGTCGTCATGGTGATCAATCCATTCCGCACCCAAATCATTTCTCTGTATAAGGTTTAGCAAATCTCGCATTCTAACACTTGGGCATCCTCACAAGCGTTGCAGAATTTCTCTTGTCCACGAACGAAGTTCGGATAATCCATTGGTTCTGCAAGCTGAACGAAACATCTATCGTATCTTCACAACTCTCAGATTTTCGTATGCTCCTAAGAAAACGTTTGCTGATCCATCATAGCTTCTTCCATAAATCATATTCATTTCATAATCAATCCTTTATTACATCCTTAATTTCTCCTCAAAAACTCCAATTCAAAAGTACTCTATTACAAATGCTGCCATCCACATTGTTCGGTATGGTCGAGCATTTCTGCCAACTTTATTCATCTGCCTCTCTTGGAGGTACTTTAGTTCCACTCGAACTTTCCGAGGTGCTCCTTGAAATCATCCATCTTTTGCTTCATCATGGTGGTCATGAGCTTCATCTCCATCATCTCCGCACGTACCTCACTCAGGTATTCCTGGGTATGACGGAGTCTTGCTTCAAGTATTTCTCCGATCTGACGTACGGCTTCCATGGAAGCTTCACGAACAGCATCAAAGATGGTTGCTCGTGGCACACGTGAAATGAAAAAGTATTTCCCCATAGTCTTTGGACAAACTCCTTTCACATGGTGGAGGTGTACTTCCACGTACCAAAGTTCCACTCCATTTTCCACAAATGGGTAGCCTTTGTAGGCTGCATCTCCTTCAAGATGAATGTGCTTCATCATGTCCTTCAGGATTTTCGGGTAATCGTGATCACTGGTCAGGGTCATGATCATTTCTGGGCCCTTGAGGAATGACTCGTAGAGAGTTGTCATCTGCAGGTGTCAGTAAATAGGTACTCACAGGAATGTATATGTCTCCTTGGTAATCATGGTACACTCCTACTCAATGGATCCTGTGGGTTTACCAATTACTATGAATTATACTCATGCCTGTATAGACCATATTTTCTCATATCCTCATAATTGTTCAGAGATCTTTGTTCGAAGAGAAACGACTCATACAGTTTCAACATAGACAATCATGAGACAATAAATTCCATTTATTCATGATGTTATTACAATTCTCAGGGACTTCTGTTACAAAAATTTCACTCCATGATCTCATGAAAAACAAGAGTGCTTTTACACTTATTGCCATGGTCAAAACTTAACTACTCCATTCTAGCTTTCTTCCTTTGTGGACAATCGCTGGCAAAATGTCCTCCTTCCTTGCAACAAAAACAAATGAGTTCTGACCAGTCTCGAGGCTTCTTAGCTTCTGCTTTTGCTCCTTGGATTCCCGGCTTCCTTCCTGAGCACATGTATTTGTGGTGGCCAAATTTCATACACTTGTAACATCTGACATGACTCAGGTCTATGTCTGCAGAGATTTGGTTCTTCCGAAGGTACTTTTTCTTCCTTCCGGACTCCTTTATTTTGGCCAGTTCTTCTATTTCAAGTGGATCAAACTCCACTTCTTTCGTCGGGAAGTTTCCCAGATACTCTTGGCTTCTCTTCGTGCAGTCCTGTGAATAATGTCCTTCTTCTCCACATGACTAGCATGCATTGGAGAAAAATCTGGTCAGACCTTGTCCATCAGGGTCTTCAATATTTTCGTTCATCACAGGTTCTTCTAGAATCTTCTTCTTGAGGGTTTCCTTCATTGCATATTTCTGCTGCTTGACAACTTGTTGCACCTTGGGGTAAATGTGACACTGAGCTGGGTAGTGGGTGGTTCCTTCACATAAGAAACAAGTCACCTGACTAGTTGGGCACTCCTCAGCTGGGTGATTTTCTTCACAATGAGTGCATCCATCCGTGTGTTCTTCCTGGGTGTGTCCTATTTCTCCACAGATCTTGCATGCACAAGGCTTCTTCTTCTGAATGAGACGGGATCTTAACAAAGTGTTCTTGAATTCGCCCCAACTTTCTGCTCCACTAAATCCTTGTATGGCGTGGTGCATTTTCCACCAGATAGCAGCACTTTGGGTAAAGTACTGGAGAGCGTGTTCCACTTCATACTTCCTTGAGATCAAGTTACTCCCAAAGTGGTTCTCCATGTTCTGAATCCATATTTCAGCTTCCAGCTGGGTCATTGGTCCAGAGACTACAAGTCCAGCTTCATACTCCATCTGGTAGGGTTGAGGTTTTAGGGATGAGATGGGTAAGAGAGGGAGGGAGATACACACAATACAAACAATATTTTTGAGAATTGATTTTAGTTGTGGCCGTCGGAAAACACACACCAATGACGGCTCACAATTCATCGTATCTAACGTGGGTACATAAAGGGGTTTGGACTTCTAATGGTCATATAATTATTCGGACACTTTAGAGTCTTCGAGTTCTTCGGGTCTTGAGAGTCTACTGTTTGTGTAGCTTCAATTGCATGATGAAATCCTCTTTACTTTGAAGTAGAACTCCGTTGATTCTTCTTGAGGTCGAAGGGGTAAGGGGATTGTCTAACTATTGGAGGTGAGGGAGAACATTTGATGAAGTCAGAAGAGATGAGAAGTAAAGGTGTTCTCGAAAATAAGATTTTTTTGAGAGATCCTATCCTAAGAAATTTCCAGTTTCTAGGGTCACGTCCTACAGTCAACATGTGCTCTGATACCATCTCTGTAGCGACCCGACTCAAAACGAGTCAAGCCTCTGTGTATCTATGCCATCCCTGGATCAGTATGCTGGCACACACAGTACATCAATGTATATATCAAAGTGCAATCACATGTAAATAGCGTAAAACTGATATATACCTTAAATTTCTCAGCGGAAGCAGTCAAGGGAGTGGAGTCCCAATAAACACCAACGGCAAGTTGAGTGTAGACCGTAACCCTGAATTGTACTCTTACTCGTCGAAGAAAAATATCTGCAACATAAGACGTTGCAGCCGTGTAGGTCAGCATATTGAATATGCCGGCAAGTCACATAAGAGAGGGGCGAAAAGTAATCATCTATACTATATGCATATATGGCAGGTGGGGCTATAAGTTTTTAGCGAAAAGCAAGTTTTATCCTACAACAAGAGGGGTTGAAAGCAAAATGTTACTACAAGGTTTGTTGTTAACGAGATGGTTCCGCCAACCAGTTCTCGTACCTGAGTTGTCAATATTACCCTCGTCAAATATATATAATGGTGTTGAGAAATCCAGATAACTTCAGTTCCTTTGGCTCAAGTTGTCCATGACCGTGGACACGGCTAATCGATTAGGTTTGAGTACTCTGCGGAGTTTTGCACACGTTCCCCACAAGATTTGATCGCCTCCGTGTATGTCCTCTCACTTCAGGGTGTTTGAAGACCGGATGATCAAAACATGGTCTTTCAACGGGTCCCTCTGAATCCCTGTCGGTGCCCATCCATTCCTACCGTTCGTCTACATCTGCTAGCACCGCCTGTCCAGAGTCGCCGCGTTGTCCAACCAAGCCAGAGCCCATAATGACTTGTGGCTGTGCAGGTAAGCCTTGGGTCTTGAAAATATCCGTCCGTCTCTTTGAGCCTGGGTGAAGCTTTCCGCAGGATGACATGGCCTCTCCAGCATCCCGGGCATCCACTGGGTTTTCCAGGGAGCCGATCAACCGTCCTTCACCCAGTGTTGCATTGCGTCCGAGGTCTTGAAAATCTTGTCTTAGTCCGGTCTTGATTATTATATCAACCTTGCATCACTCGTGGTATACACTCAACCGATAACCCGTCTACTTAAGCATAGCAAATATAACATTGTCGTCCCGGGGCCAAGTGTCGGGGTTGTTGTGTTCCTACCACATGATACTACAACTTACAATTAAGTTTCCAAGTACCTAGGCAGCATGCAAATGGGCATAGGATGGTAGAACTACAATGCATAAAACATAGGTGAAAGTATGATCAAAGTGACTTGCCTGGTATTACTTGATGAAGATAGTCGCTCTCAAAATCCTGATAATTCTAGTCGCCACACTCCGAGCAATCTATCGTAAACAAATAGCATTCAATAAACATTCATGCCAAAAAGGAACAACCAACAGAACATAAGAACAAAGCATGTCTTGGTGCAAAATAACAACATACTAAGGTTTAATAAAAAGGTCCTAAGTGTGTTGTAAAGTGAAGGTGCAGGAATGAGATCAAAAGAGGAAATGGACGATGAACTATTGCTATATAAGCTCGACTTGCATATGCTATGGGAGATGATAAAAAATATTGGGAGAACAACATGAATGTTATTTGACAGATAGTATAAGACATATGAATTTATTTGTAGAAAGAATTTCTTGAAATGGAGCACTACAACGCAAGTTATAGCGAATTGAAGTATGAATTGAATTTGCATTCAAAAGGTCAAGAGAAGTTGAACTGAAGTACGATGGTTATGTACAAAAATATATGACATGAGTGTTTAGGGGGTAAAAGGAATCAATTGAAAAGGTGGTACGATTTGCAAGATAAGATCAAATGAATGTTCGAATACAAATTTGAATCGCTCAAATTTGTAAGGTTCAAAGGTCGAAACTAATGATGCTACTAGATATAGGAGATCAATATGAGCGTGTAGAAAAAAGAATTACTAGATTTCAACTAGCGGATCAAAAGATACAAATATTTGAATATAACATTGAATCGGCTTAGAACGATGTGAACACTTTTGGGCACTAATAGATAAATCTGATTTGATCAAAATTATAAGTTGAAAAGTTAAAACTAATGATACAAACGGAAAGATTACTTTGATACGAATCCGACGCAATTGGATTCATCTAAAACGGAGCTACGGATAAAAAGATATGATCAAAAGAAGTTTGAATATGAATATGAACAAATTTCGAAATTTTAAAATTTCAAAAAGTTGATATGATAGGTTCACAAGATAGGTGGGATCAAGACGAAACTCTAGGCGTTGGTTTCATCTAATTCGGATATACGAGTAAAAAGTTATGGCTATTTGAAAAATCAGGACCAAGCTGTTTTACGGAAGAAAAGTGCTATGTCTAAAAGAATTCTAGTACTAATGTATAAATACGAAGACTAAATAATATATCTAATTACTCTACCGTATACTAGTGTAGCAATACTAGTCTAGAAATAATAAACTACGGGAGTATAAAAAAATACGAAGAGAAATACCTTTAGAATGCAGAGTAAGAATTAATTCCAATGAGGAGACGACTTCGAGAAATCCCGCCGAAGAGAAGAAAAAATATTTTTATTTAATAAATCTAGTTAAACCAAAAGATTGTTTTAACCCGAAATAGATGATTTTTGGATGCTCCTATGGGTCTATATTTATAGGTGGAAGGGAGGTCTAATGGTCCATAGATAAGCAATGTGGGACTAAACATATACGTAAAGAGGAGGAAATAGAAAAGAAAAACAAGAAGTGCGCATGGGCTGAAAGTTGCCAGCCGCATGCGCAGGTTAGGCCGGCCATGGCCTTTGTTTTTTTTTTTTTTTTTGAACGAATAATTTTATTTTTTTTTTAGAAAAAAAACAAAGAAGAAAACGTATAAATGAAAAAGAGAGAACATTTTATATAGACATATTATATATCAAAATTTTCAGAATAAAATTTTCTAAAACATGAACATATTTTTAAAAACAAAAAAATAATAATAATAATACTTATTAAAAAAAAAATTGCAATAACTTTAAAATGAAAAGGAATTTGAATTTCAAATAAATTTCAAATACTTAAAATTTGAATCAGGACATTGTCTCTGATTTTGGAGTGTCATTTTCCTCCTCTCGTTTGATTTTTTTTTTCAAAGGGTTTGAAAATATTCAAACTCGAAAATTGAAAAGGGATTCACAATATAAAATTTTGGGAAAGTCATTTTATTCCCTCTCATTTTTTTTGAGAAGTTTCAAATTCCACTCAAGTTTCAATCACTCAAACAAACAAACAATTCAATCTAATAATTATATTAACATTCCAAAATTTATAATTTTGGGATGTTACAAACTACCACACTTAAAATGAATCTCGTCCTCGAGATTCGAAGAGGCTAGAAAGAAAAGGTTATGGTTTGGGGGTCTTCTAACAAATCCAACTCCGGCAAAGTGGGATGCTACCACACTTAAAATGAGTGCTACTGGTCGCTCAAATTTTTAACAATCCTCTAGGGTCTTGGCATCTCGCTCGTCACATTCTTCATGGTAACTTCTTTGGTGAAGTTCTTCCATTATATTCATAATGTTTCCATCAAAATTGAGGGTTCTTCTGTTGATATAAGATTCTTCCGTCACTGGGTCTTCTTAACTGACAAGTCTCGTGACCATTCTAAATAACATATCGATGATTCTCATGGTGGTCTACCATTTGTGGTTATCCTGCAAAGAGAGGGGTCTTGGTTTCATCCTCACCGTAAAATTTCCTGCGCGTGACAACAAGTGCCATGTACATGGGCTTTTCTAGTACCATTCTAAGGCTTAAACAAAAGCTTCAAAGAACGTCGTCTCTCTATATGGGTAAGTCTCTCAGATTTACCATTCCGAATAGCAAGATCAATGATAAGAGTAAGTCGTCATGGTGATCAATCCATTCCGCACCCAAATCATTTCTCTGTATAAGGTTTAGCAAATCTCGCATTCTAACACATGGGCATCCTCACAAGCGTTGCAGAATTTCTCTTGTCCATGAACGAAGTTCGGATAATCCATTGGTTCTGCAAGCTGAACGAAACATCTATCGTATCTTCACAACTCTCAGGTTTTCGTATGCTCCTAAGAAAACGTTTGCTGATCCATCATAGCTTCTTCCATAAATCATATTCATTTCATAATCAATCCTTTATTACATCCTTAATTTCTCCTCAAAAACTCCAATTCAAAAGTACTCTATTACAAATGCTGCCATCCACATTGTTCGGTATGGTCGAGCATTTCTGCCAACTTTATTCATCTGCCTCTCTTGGAGGTACTTTAGTTCCACTCGAACTTTCCGAGGTGCTCCTTGAAATCATCCATCTTTTGCTTCATCATGGTGGTCATGAGCTTCATCTCCATCATCTCCGCACGTACCTCACTCAGGTATTCCTGGGTATGACGGAGTCTTGCTTCAAGTATTTCTCCGATCTGACGTACGGCTTCCATGGAAGCTTCACGAACAGCATCAAAGATGGTTGCTCGTGGCACACGTGAAATGAAAAAGTATTTCCCCATAGTCTTTGGACAAACTCCTTTCACATGGTGGAGGTGTACTTCCACGTACCAAAGTTCCACTCCATTTTCCACAAATGGGTAGCCTTTGTAGGCTGCATCTCCTTCAAGATGAATGTGCTTCATCATGTCCTTCAGGATTTTCGGGTAATCGTGATCACTGGTCAGGGTCATGATCATTTCTGGGCCCTTGAGGAATGACTCGTAGAGAGTTGTCATCTGCAGGTGTCAGTAAATAGGTACTCACAGGAATGTATATGTCTCCTTGGTAATCATGGTACACTCCTACTCAATGGATCCTGTGGGTTTACCAATTACTATGAATTATACTCATGCCTGTATAGACCATATTTTCTCATATCCTCATAATTGTTCAGAGATCTTTGTTCGAAGAGAAACGACTCATACAGTTTCAACATAGACAATCATGAGACAATAAATTCCATTTATTCATGATGTTATTACAATTCTCAGGGACTTCTGTTACAAAAATTTCACTCCATGATCTCATGAAAAACAAGAGTGCTTTTACACTTATTGCCATGGTCAAAACTTAACTACTCCATTCTAGCTTTCTTCCTTTGTGGACAATCGCTGGCAAAATGTCCTCCTTCCTTGCAACAAAAACAAATGAGTTCTGACCAGTCTCGAGGCTTCTTAGCTTCTGCTTTTGCTCCTTGGATTCCCGGCTTCCTTCCTGAGCACATGTATTTGTGGTGGCCAAATTTCATACACTTGTAACATCTGACATGACTCAGGTCTATGTCTGCAGAGATTTGGTTCTTCCGAAGGTACTTTTTCTTCCTTCCGGACTCCTTTATTTTGGCCAGTTCTTCTATTTCAAGTGGATCAAACTCCACTTCTTTCGTCGGGAAGTTTCCCAGATACTCTTGGCTTCTCTTCGTGCAGTCCTGTGAATAATGTCCTTCTTCTCCACATGACTAGCATGCATTGGAGAAAAATCTGGTCAGACCTTGTCCATCAGGGTCTTCAATATTTTCGTTCATCACAGGTTCTTCTAGAATCTTCTTCTTGAGGGTTTCCTTCATTGCATATTTCTGCTGCTTGACAACTTGTTGCACCTTGGGGTAAATGTGACACTGAGCTGGGTAGTGGGTGGTTCCTTCACATAAGAAACAAGTCACCTGACTAGTTGGGCACTCCTCAGCTGGGTGATTTTCTTCACAATGAGTGCATCCATCCGTGTGTTCTTCCTGGGTGTGTCCTATTTCTCCACAGATCTTGCATGCACAAGGCTTCTTCTTCTGAATGAGACGGGATCTTAACAAAGTGTTCTTGAATTCGCCCCAACTTTCTGCTCCACTAAATCCTTGTATGGCGTGGTGCATTTTCCACCAGATAGCAGCACTTTGGGTAAAGTACTGGAGAGCGTGTTCCACTTCATACTTCCTTGAGATCAAGTTACTCCCAAAGTGGTTCTCCATGTTCTGAATCCATATTTCAGCTTCCAGCTGGGTCATTGGTCCAGAGACTACAAGTCCAGCTTCATACTCCATCTGGTAGGGTTGAGGTTTTAGGGATGAGATGGGTAAGAGAGGGAGGGAGATACACACAATACAAACAATATTTTTGAGAATTGATTTTAGTTGTGGCCGTCGGAAAACACACACCAATGACGGCTCACAATTCATCGTATCTAACGTGGGTACATAAAGGGGTTTGGACTTCTAATGGTCATATAATTATTCGGACACTTTAGAGTCTTCGAGTTCTTCGGGTCTTGAGAGTCTACTGTTTGTGTAGCTTCAATTGAATGATGAAATCCTCTTTACTTTGAAGTAGAACTCCGTTGATTCTTCTTGAGGTCGAAGGGGTAAGGGGATTGTCTAACTATTGGAGGTGAGGGAGAACATTTGATGAAGTCAGAAGAGATGAGAAGTAAAGGTGTTCTCGAAAATAAGATTTTTTTTGACAGATCCTATCCTAAGAAATTTCCAGTTTCTAGGGTCACGTCCTACAGTCAACATGTGCTCTGATACCATCTCTGTAGCGACCCGACTCAAAACGAGTCAAGCCTCTGTGTATCTGTGCCATCCCTGGATCAGTATGCTGGCACACACAGTACATCAATGTATATATCAAAGTGCAATCACATGTAAATAGCGTAAAACTGATATATACCTTAAATTTCTCAGCGGAAGCAGTCAAGGGAGTGGAGTCCCAATAAACACCAACGGCAAGTTGAGTGTAGACCGTAACCCTGAATCGTACTCTTACTCGTCGAAGAAAAATATCTGCAACATAAGACGTTGCAGCCGTGTAGGTCAGCATATTGAATATGCCGGCAAGTCACATAAGAGAGGGGCGAAAAGTAATCATCTATACTATATGCATATATGGCAGGTGGGGCTATAAGTTTTTAGCGAAAAGCAAGTTTTATCCTACAACAAGAGGGGTTGAAAGCAAAATGTTACTACAAGGTTTGTTGTTAACGAGATGGTTCCGCCAACCAGTTCTCGTACCCGAGTTGTCAATATTACCCTCGTCAAATATATATAATGGTGTTGAGAAATCCAGATAACTTCAGTTCCTTTGGCTCAAGTTGTCCATGACCGTGGACACGGCTAATCGATTAGGTTTGAGTACTCTGCGGAGTTTTGCACACGTTCCCCACAAGATTTGATCGCCTCCGTGTATGTCCTCTCACTTCAGGGTGTTTGAAGACCGGATGATCAAAACATGGTCTTTCAACGGGTCCCTCTGAATCCCTGTCGGTGCCCATCCATTCCTACCGTTCGTCTACATCTGCTAGCACCGCCTGACCAGAGTCGCCGCGTTGTCCAACCAAGCCAGAGCCCATAGTGACTTGTGGCTGTGCAGGTAAGCCTTGGGTCTTGAAAATATCCGTCCGTCTCTTTGAGCCTGGGTGAAGCTTTCCGCAGGATGACATGGCCTCTCCAGCATCCCGGGCATCCACTGGGTTTTCCAGGGAGCCGATCAACCGTCCTTCACCCAGTGTTGCATTGCGTCCGAGGTCTTGAAAATCTTGTCTTAGTCCGGTCTTGATTATTATATCAACCTTGCATCACTCGTGGTATACACTCAACCGATAACCCGTCTACTTAAGCATAGCAAATATAACATTGTCGTCCCGGGGCCAAGTGTCGGGGTTGTTGTGTTCCTACCACATGATACTACAACTTACAATTAAGTTTCCAAGTACCTAGGCAGCATGCAAATGGGCATAGGATGGTAGAACTACAATGCATAAAACATAGGTGAAAGTATGATCAAAGTGACTTGCCTGGTATTACTTGATGAAGATAGTCGCTCTCAAAATCCTGATAATTCTAGTCGCCACACTCCGAGCAATCTATCGTAAACAAATAGCATTCAATAAACATTCATGCCAAAAAGGAACAACCAACAGAACATAAGAACAAAGCATGTCTTGGTGCAAAATAACAACATACTAAGGTTTAATAAAAAGGTCCTAAGTGTGTTGTAGAGTGAAGGTGCAGGAATGAGATCAAAAGAGGAAATGGACGATGAACTATTGCTATATAAGCTCGACTTGCATATGCTATGGGAGATGATAAAAAATATTGGGAGAACAACATGAATGTTATTTGACAGATAGTATAAGACATATGAATTTATTTGTAGAAAGAATTTCTTGAAATGGAGCACTACAACGCAAGTTATAGCGAATTGAAGTATGAATTGAATTTGCATTCAAAAGGTCAAGAGAAGTTGAACTGAAGTACGATGGTTATGTACAAAAATATATGACATGAGTGTTTAGGGGGTAAAAGGAATCAATTGAAAAGGTGGTACGATTTGCAAGATAAGATCAAATGAATGTTCGAATACAAATTTGAATCGCTCAAATTTGTAAGGTTCAAAGGTCGAAACTAATGATGCTACTAGATATAGGAGATCAATATGAGCGTGTAGAAAAAAGAATTACTAGATTTCAACTAGCGGATCAAAAGATACAAATATTTGAATATAACATTGAATCGGCTTAGAACGATGTGAACACTTTTGGGCACTAATAGATAAATCTGATTTGATCAAAATTATAAGTTGAAAAGTTAAAACTAATGATACAAACGGAAAGATTACTTTGATACGAATCCGACGCAATTGGATTCATCTAAAACGGAGCTACGGATAAAAAGATATGATCAAAAGAAGTTTGAATATGAATATGAACAAATTTCGAAATTTTAAAATTTCAAAAAGTTGATATGATAGGTTCACAAGATAGGTGGGATCAAGACGAAACTCTAGGCGTTGGTTTCATCTAATTCGGATATACGAGTAAAAAGTTATGGCTATTTGAAAAATCAGGGCCAAGCTGTTTTACGGAAGAAAAGTGCTATGTCTAAAAGAATTCTAGTACTAATGTATAAATACGAAGACTAAATAATATATCTAATTACTCTACCGTATACTAGTGTAGCAATACTAGTCTAGAAATAATAAACTAAGGGAGTATAAAAAAAATACGAAGAGAAATACCTTTAGAATGCAGAGTAAGAATTAATTCCAATGAGGAGACGACTTCGAGAAATCCCGCCGAAGAGAAGAAAAAATATTTTTATTTAATAAATCTAGTTAAACCAAAAGATTGTTTTAACCCGAAATAGATGATTTTTGGATGCTACTATGGGTCTATATTTATAGGTGGAAGGGAGGTCTAATGGTCCATAGATAAGCAATGTGGGACTAAACATATACATAAAGAGGAGGAAATAGAAAAAAAAACAAGAAGTGTGCATGGGCTGAAAGTTGCCAGCCGCATGCGCAGGTTAGGCCGGCCATGGCCTTTGTTTTTTTTTTTTTTTTTTTGAACGAATAAATTTATTTATTTATTTTTTTAAAAAAACAAAAAACAAAGAAGAAAACGTATAAATGAAAAAGAGAGAACATTTTATATAGACATATTATATATCAAAATTTTGAGAATAAAATTTTCTAAAACATGAACATATTTTTAAAAACAAAAAAAAATAATACTTATTAAAAAAAAAATTTGCAATAACTTTAAAATGAAAAGGAATTTGAATTTCAAATAAATTTCAAATACTTAAAATTTGAATCAAGACATTGTCTCTGATTTTGGAGTGTCATTTTCCTCCTCTCGTTTGATTTTTTTTTTCAAAGGGTTTGAAAATATTCAAACTCGAAAATTGAAAAGGGATTCACAATATAAAATTTTGGGAAAGTCATTTTATTCCCTCTCATTTTTTTTGAGAAGTTTCAAATTCCACTCAAGTTTCAATCACTCAAACAAACAAACAATTCAATCTAATAATTATATTAACATTCCAAAATTTATAATTTTGGGATGTTAGAAAGCTATGAGTTTGTTTGCCAGGATGGTGTTCACCAGGTTGAACCGTGGCCCTCCTCATGAGTAAGGCGAGGGTAGTCAAGCGTCGCAGGAAGACCTGCCTCACCCGCCCTCTCTGGCGGAAGTTATGCTTGAGGCAAAGAGAAACAAAAGGGAGACCAACCGACTGTTAGAACGTACTGAGCAGAATACGGCTCTTCAGCCTAGGAATGTTGCAGTGTCCCTCAACGACTTTGTGAAGCTGAATCCTCCAAAGTTTCATCATTCCGTCGATCCCCTTGACGCTGACGACTGGCTGTGCAGCATCGCACGCAAGATTCGCTCTTTGAATGTTTCCGAGGCTCACAAGGTGACCTTTGCGGTGTATTTCCTGGAAGGACCCGCCAATCTGTGGTGGGAAAACTTTGAAGCTATGTGTCCCGCTGAACTAGCAGCCACATGGGCAGACTTCAGTGCAGCTTTTCGTCTACACCATATTCCAGAGGGCCTGATGGACAGAAAGAGAGAGGAGTTGTGTGCCTTCACTCAGGGCAAGTTGACCGTGGATGCCTATAGCCGCGAGTTTGGTAACCTCGCCCGCTATGCAACACAGGAGGTGTCTGCTGACGCAAGGAAGCAAGCAAGATTCCGTAAGGGTCTGAGCCCTGAGCTTCGTCGTGATCTGTGTCTCCACGAGTGTGCAAGCTTTCAAGCCCTGGTCAACAAGGCGATCAGTGCCGAGACTGGTCATACTGACTTTGAAGCCACAAGGAAGCACTCCCGTGACTTTGAAGCATTTACTTATTTTTTTGAGCTAGTTGACCCTGAAATTGAAAAGCACTACAAATAAACTCTGAAAATGTTGAAAGTTGGCATGCTATCATCATTTCACCCACATAGCATGTGTTAAAAAGTTGAGAGGGCTACGACAAAAACTGGATGCACTTCGTGTACAAAACGGACAATCTCTCTCGAAGTTTCAGCGTTTCGAACGAGAACTCATCTCTTACAAAGGGATTTCATTTTTTTGAACTTATTTGAACACCATACTTTTTGTGTGTTCAAAATTCACCATTCAAAGGCACATCACAAAATTTCAACAATTTCTGACTTAATTTGGTATTCTTCGTGCATTTACTTATTTTTTTTGAGCTAGTTGACCCTGAAATTGAAAAGCACTACAAATGAACTCTGAAAATGTTGAAAGTTGGCATGCTATCATCATTTCACCCACATAGCATGTTTTAAAAAGTTGAGAGGGCTACGACAAAAACTGGATGCACTTCGTGTACAAAACGGACAATCTCTCTCGAAGTATCAACGTTTCGAACGAGAACTCATCTCTTACAAAGGGATTTCATTTTTTTGAACTTATTTGAAATTCATACTTTTGTTCTATTCAAAATGCACCATTCAAAGGCACATCACGAAATTTCAACAATTTCTGACTTAATTTGGTATTCTACGTGCATTTACTTATTTTGTTTGAGCTAGTTGACCCTGAAATTGAAAAGCACTACAAATGAACTCTGACAATGTTAAAGTTGGCATGCTATCATCATTTCACCCACATAGCATGTATTAAAAAGTTGAGAGGGCTATGAAAAAAATTGGATGCACTTCGTGTACAAAACGGACAATCTCTCTCGAAGTATCAGCGTTTCGAACGAGAACTCATCTCTTACAAAGGGATTTCATTTTTTTGAACTTATTTGAACTCCATAATTTTTGTGTGTTCAAAATGCACCATTCAAAGGCACATCACAAAATTACAACAACTTCTGACTTAATTTGGTATAGTTCGTGCATTTACTTATTTTTTTGATCTAGTTGACCCTGAAATTGAAAAGCACTACAAATGAACTCTGAAAATGTTGAAAGTTGACACGCTATCATCATTTCACCCACATAGCATGTGTTAAAAAGTTGAGAGGGCTACGACAAAAACTGGATGCACTTCGTGTACAAAACGGATAATCTCTCTCGAAGTATGAGCGTTTCGAACGAGAACTCATCTCTTACAAAGGGATTTCATTTTTTTGAACATATTTGAACTCCATACTTTTTGTGTGTTCGAAATTCACCATTCAAAGGCACATCACAAAATTTCAACAATTTCTGACTTCATTTGGTATTCTTCGTGCATTTACTTATTTTTTTTGACCTAGTTGACCCTGAAATTGAAAATCTCTACAAATGAACTCTGAAAATGTTGAAAGTTGGCATGCTATCATCATTTCACCCACATAGCATGTGTTAAAAAGTTGAGAGGGCTACGACAAAAACTGGATGCACTTCGTGTACAAAACGGACAATCTCTCTCGAAGTATCAGCGTTTCGAACGAGAACTCATCTCTTACAAAGGGATTTCATTTTTTTGAACTTATTTGAAATCCATACTTTTTGTGTGTTCAAAATGCACCATTCAAAGGCACATCACGAAATTTCAACAATTTCTCACTTAATTTGGTATTCTACGTGCATTTACTTATTTTGTTTGAGCTAGTTGACCCTGAAATTGAAAAGCACTACAAATGAATTCTGAAAATGTTGAAAGTTGGCATGCTATCATCATTTCACCCACATAGCATGTGTTAAAAAGTTGAGAGGGCTACGACAAAAACTGGATGCACTTCGTGTTCAAAACGGATAATCTCTCTCGAATTATCAGCGTTTCGAACGAGAACTCATCTCTTACAAAGGGATTTCATTTTTTTGAACTTATTTGAACTCCATACTTTTTGTGTGTTCAAAATGCACCATTCAAAGGCACATCACAAAATTTCAACAATTTCTGACTTAATTTGGTATATTTCGTGCATTTACTTATTTGTTTTGAGCTAGTTGACCCTGAAATTGAAAAGCACTACAAATGAACTCTGAAAATGTTGAAATTTAGCATGCTATCATCATTTCACCCACATAGCATGTGTTAAAAAGTTGAGAGGGCTACGACAAAAACTGGATGCACTTCGTGTACAAAACGGACAATCTCTCTCGAAGTATCCGCGTTTCGAACGAGAACTCATCTCTTACAAAGGGATTTCATTTTTTGAACTTATTTGAACTCCATAATTTTTGTGTGTTCAAAATGCACCATTCAAAGGCACATCACAAAATTTCAACAATTTCTGACTTCATTTGGTATTCTTCGTGCATTTACTTATTTTGTTTGAGCTAGTTGACCCTGAGATTGAAAAGCACTACAAATGAACTCTGAAAATGTTGAAAGTTGGCATGCTATCATCATTTCACCCACATAGCATGTGTTAATAAGTTGAGAGGGCTACGACAAAAACTGGATGCACTTCGTGTACAAAACGGATAATCTCTCTCGAAGTATCAGCGTTTCGAACGAGAACTCATCTCTTACAAAGGGATTTCATTTTTTTGAACATATTTGAACTCCATACTTTTTGTGTGTTCTAAATTCACCATTCAAAGGCACATCACAAAATTTCAACAATTTCTGACTTCATTTGGTATTCTTCGTGCATTTACTTATTTTTTTTTGACCTAGTTGACCCTGAAATTGAAAATCACTACAAATGAACTCTGAAAATGTTGAAAGTTGGCATGCTATCATCATTTCACCCACATAGCATGTGTTAAAAAGTTGAGAGGGCAACGACAAAAACTGGATGCACTTCGTGTACAAACGGACAATCTCTCTCGAAGTATCAGCGTTTCGAACGAGAACTCATCTCTTACAAAGGGATTTCATTTTTTTGAACTTTTTTGAAATCCATACTTTTTGTGTGTTCAAAATGCACCATTCAAAGGCACATCATGAAATTTCAACAATTTCTCACTTAATTTGGTATTCTACGTGCATTTACTTATTTTTATTGAGCTAGTTGACCCTGAAATTGAAAAGCACTACAAATGAACTCTGAAAATGTTGAAAGTTGGCATGCTATCATCATTTCACCCACATAGCATGTGTTAAAAAGTTGGGAGGGCTACGGCAAAAACTGGATGCACTTCGTGTACAAAACGGACAATCTCTCTCGAAGTATCAGCGTTTCGAACGAGAACTCATCTCTTACAAAGGGATTTCATTTTTTTAAACTTATTTGAACTCCATACTTTTTGTGTGTTCAAAATGCACCATTCAAAGGCACATCACAAAATTTCAACAATTTCTGACTTACTTTGGTATATTTCGTGCATTTACTTTTTTTTGAGCTAGTTGACCCTGAAATTGAAAAGCACTACAAATGAACTCTGAAAATGTTGAAATTTGGCATGCTATCATCATTTCACCCACATAGCATGTCTTAAAAAGTTGAGAGGGCTATGACAAAAACTGGATGCACTTCGTGTACAAAACGGACAATCTCTCTCGAAGTATCAGCGTTTCGAACGAGAACTCATCTCTTACAAAGGGATTTCATTTTTTGAACTTATTTGAAATCCCTACTTTTTGTGTGTTCAAAATGCACGATTCATAGGCACATCACGAAATTTCTACAATTTCTGACTTAATTTGGTATTCTACGTGCATTTACTTATTTTGTTTGAGCTAGTTGACCCTGAAATTGAAAAGCACTACAAATGAACTCTGAAAATGTTGAAAGTTGGCATGCTATCATCATTTCACCCACATAGCATGTGTTAAAAAGTTGAGAGGGCTACGACAAAAACTGGATGCACTTCGTGTACAAAACGGACAATCTCTTTCGAAGTATGAGCGTTTCGAACGAGAACTCATCTCTTACAAAGGGATTTCATTTTTTTGAACTTATTTGAACTCCATACTTTTTGTGTGTTCAAAATGCACCATTCAAAGGCACATCACAAAATTTCAACAATTTCTGACTTAATTTGGTATATTTCGTGCATTTACTTATTTTTTTGAGCTAGTTGACCCTGAAATTGAAAAGCACTACAAATGAACTCTGAAAATGTTGAAAGTTGGCATGGTATCATCATTTCACCCACATAGCATGTGTTAAAAATTTGAGAGGGCTACGATAAAAACTGGATGCACTTCGTGTACAAAACGGACAATCTCTCTCGAAGTATCAGCGTTTCGAACGAGAACTCATCTCTTACAAAGGGATTTCATTTTTTTGAACTTATTTGAACTCCATACTTTTTGTGTGTTCAAAATGCACCATTAAAAGGCACATCACAAAATTTCAACAATTTCTGACTTAATTTGGTATATTTCGTGCATTCACTTTTTTTTGAGCTAGTTGACCCTGAAATTGAAAAGCACTACAAATGAACTGTGAAAATGTTAAAAGTTGGCATGCTATCATCATTTCACCCACATAGCATGTGTTAAAAAGTTGAGAGGGCTATGATAAAAACTGGATGCACTTCGTGTACAAAACGGACAATCTCTCTCGAAGTATCAGCGTTTCGAACGAGAACTCATCTCTTACAAAGGGATTTCATTTTTTTAAACTTATTTGAACTCCATACTTTTTGTGTGCTCAAAATGCAACATTCAACGGCACATCACAAAATTTCAACAATTTCTGACTTAATTTGGTATATTTCGTGCATTTACTTATTTTTTTGCGCTAGTTGACCCTGAAATTGAAAAGCACTACAAATGAACTCTGAAAATGTTGAAAGTTGGCATGCCATCATCATTTCACCCACATAGCATGTGTTGAAAAGTTGAGAGGGCTACGACAAAAACTGGATGCACTTCGTGTACAAAACGGACAATCTCTCTCGAAGTATCAGCGTTTCGAACGAGAACTCATCTCTTACAAAGGGATTTCATTTTTTTGAACTTATTTGAACTCCATACTTTTTGTGTGTTCGAAATTCACCATTCAAAGGCACATCACAAAATTTCAACAATTTCTCACTTAATGTGGTATTCTACGTGCATTTACTTATTTTTATTGAGCTAGTTGACCCTGAAATTGAAAAGCACTACAAATGAACTTTGAAAATGTTGAAAGTTGGCATGCTATCATCATTTCACCCACATAGCATCTGTTAAAAAGTTGAGAGGGCTACGACAAAAACTGGATGCACTTCGTGTACAAAATGGACAATCTCTCTCGAAGTATCAGCGTTTCGAACGAGAACTCATCTCTTACAAAGGGATTTCATTTTTTTGAACTTATTTTAACTCCATACTTTTTGTGTGTTCAAAATGCACCATTCAAAGGCACATCACGAAATTTCAACAATTTCTGACTTCATTTGGTATTCTTCGTGCATTTACTTATTTTGTTTGAGCTAGTTGACCCTGAAATTGAAAAGCACTACAAATGAATTCTGAAAATGTTGAAAGTTGGCATGCTATCATCATTTCACCCACATAGCATGTGTTAAAAAGTTGAGAGGGCTACGACAAAAACTGGATGCACTTCGTGTACAAAATGGACAATCTCTCTCGAAGTATCAGCGTTTCGAACAAGAACTCATCTCTTACAAAGGGATTTCATTTTTTTGAACTTAATTGAACTCCATACTTTTTGTGTGTTCAAAATGAACCATTCAAAGGAACATCACAAAATTTCAAAAATTTCTGACTTAATTTGGTATATTTCGTGCATTTACTTTTTTTTGAGCTAGTTGACCCTGAAATTGAAAAGCACTACAAATGAACTCTGAAAATGTTGAAAGTTGGCATGCTATCATAATTGCACCCACATAGCATGTGTTAAAAAGTTGAGAGGGCTACGACAAAAACTGGATGCACTTCGTGTACAAAACGGACAATCTCACTCGAAGTATCAGCGTTTCGAACGAGAACTCATCTCTTACAAAGGGATTTCATTTTTTTGAACTTATTTGAACTCCATACTTTTTGTGTGTTCAAAATGCACCATTAAAAGGCACATCACAAAATTTCAACAATTTCTGACTTAATTTGGTATATTTCGTGCATTTACTTTTTTTGAGCTAGTTGACCCTGAAATTGAAAAGCACTACAAATGAACTCTGAAAATGTTGAAAGTTGGCATGCTATCATCATTTCACCCACATAGCATGTGTTAAAAAGTTGAGAGGGCTATGATAAAAACTGGATGCACTTCGTGTACAAAACGGACAATCTCTCTCGAAGTATCAGCGTTTCAAACGAGAACTCATCTCTTACAAAGGGATTTCATTTTTTTGAACTTATTTGCACTCCATACTTTTTGTGTGCTCAAAATGCAACATTCAACGGCACATCACAAAATTTCAACAATTTCTGACTTAATTTTGTATATTTCGTGCATTTACTTTTTTTTTTGCGCTAGTTGACCCTGAAATTGAAAAGCACTACAAATGAACTCTGAAAATGTTGAAAGTTGGCATGCCATCATCATTTCACCCACATAGCATGTGTTAAAAAGTTGAGAGGGCTACGACAAAAACTGGATGCACTTCGTGTACAAAACGGACAATCTCTCTCGAAGTATCAGCGTTTCGAACGAGAACTCATCTCTTAGAAAGGGATTTCATTTTTTTGAACTTATTTGAACTCCATACTTTTTGTGTGTTCGAAATTCACCATTCAAAGGCACATCACAAAATTTCAACAATTTCTCACTTAATGTGGTATTCTACGTGCATTTACTTATTTTTATTGAGCTAGTTGACCCTAAAATTGAAAAGCACTACAAATGAACTCTGAAAATGTTGAAAGTTTGCATGCTATCATCATTTCACCCACATAGCATGTGTTAAAAAGTTGAGAGGGCTACGACAAAAACTGGCTGCACTTCGTGTACAAAATGGACAATCTCTCTCGAAGTATCAGCGTTTCGAACGAGAACACATCTCTTACAAAGGGATTTCATTTTTTAGAACTTATTTGAACTCCATACTTTTTGTGTGTTCAAAATGCACCATTCAAAGGCACATCACGAAATTTCAACAATTTCTGACTTCATTTGGTATTCTTCGTGCATTTACTTATTTTGTTTGAGCTAGTTGACCCTGAAATTGAAAAGCACTACAAATGAATTCTGAAAATGTTGAAAGTTGGCATGCTATCATCATTTCACCCATATAGCATGTGTTAAAAAGTTGAGAGGGCTACGACAAAAACTGGATGCACTTCGTGTACAAAATGGACAATCTCTCTCGAAGTATCAGCGTTTCGAACGAGAACTCATCTCATACAAAGGGTTTTCATTTTTTTGAACTTATTTGAACTCCATACTTTTTGTGTGTTCAAAATGAACCATTCAAAGGCACATCACAAAATTTTAACTATTTCTGACTTAATTTGGTATATTTCGTGCATTTACTTTTTTTTGAGCTAGTTGACCCTGAAATTGAAAAGCACTACAAATGAACTCTGAAAATGTTGAAAGTTGGCATGCCATCATCATTTCACCCACATAGCATGTGTTAAAAAGTTGAGAGGGCTACGACAAAAACTGGATGCACTTTGTGTACAAAACGGACAATCTCTCTCGAAGTATCAGCGTTTCGAACGAGAACTCATCTCTTACAAAGGGATTTCATTTTTTTGAACTTATTTGAACTCCATACTTTTTGTGTGTTCGAAATTCACCATTCAAAGGCACATCACAAAATTTCAACAATTTCTCACTTAATTTGGTATTCTACGTGCATTTACTTATTTTTATTGAGCTAGTTGACCCTGAAATTGAAAAGCACTACAAATGAACTCTGAAAATGTTGAAAGTTGGCATGCTATCATCATTTCACCCACATAGCATGTGTTAAAAAGTTGAGAGGTCTACGACAAAAACTGGATGCACTTCGTGTACAAAATGGACAATCTCTCTCGAAGTATCAGCGTTTCGAACGAGAACTCATCTCTTACAAAGGGATTTCATTTTTTTGAACTTATTTGAACTCCATACTTTTTGTGTGTTCAAAATGCACCATTCAAAGGCACATCACGAAATTTCAACAATTTTTGACTTCATTTGGTATTCTTCGTGCATTTACTTATTTTGTTTGAGCTAGTTGACCCTGAAATTGAAAAGCACTACAAATGAATTCTGAAAATGTTGAAAGTTGGCATGCTATCATCATTTCACGCACACAGCATGTGTTAAAAAGTTGAGAGGGCTACGACAAAAACTGGATGCACTTCGTGTACAAAATGGATAATCTCTCTCGAAGTATCAGCGTTTTGAACGAGAACTCATCTCTTACAAAGGGATTTCATTTTTTTGAACTTATTTGAACTCCATACTTTTTGTGTGTTTAAAATGAACCATTCAAAGGCACATCACAAAATTTCAACAATTTCTGACTTAATTTGGTATATTTCGTGCATTTACTTTTTTTTGAGCTAGTTGACCCTGAAATTGAAAAGCACTACAAATGAACTCTGAAAATGTTGAAAGTTGGCATGCTATCATCATTTCACCCACATAGCATGTGTTAAAAATTTGAGAGGGCCATGACAAAAACTGGATGCACTTCGTGTACAAAACAGACAATCTGTCTCGAAGTATCAGCGTTTCGAACGAGAACTCATCTCTTACAAAGGGATTTCATTTTTTGAACTTATTTGAACTCCATACTTTTTGTGTGTTCAAAATGCACCATTCAAAGGCACATCACAAAATTTCTACAATTTCTGACTTAATTTGGTATATTTCGTGCATTTACTTATTTTTTTGAGCTAGTTGACCCTGAAATTGAAAAGCACTACAAATGAACTCTGAAAATGTTGAAAGTTGGCATGCCATCATCATTTCACCCGCATAGCATGTGTTAAAAAGTTGAGAGGGCTACGACAAAAACTGGATGCACTTCGTGTACAAAACGGACAATCTCTCTCGAAGTATCAGCGTTTCGAATGAGAACTCATCTCTTACAAAGGGATTTCATTTTTTGAACTTATTTGAACTCCATACTTTTTGTGTGTTCGAAATTCACCATTCAAAAGCACATCACAAAATTTCAACAATTTCTGACTTAATTTGGTATTCTACGTGCATTTACTTATTTTTATTGAGCTAGTTGACCCTGAAATTGAAAAGCACTACAAATGAACTCTGAAAATGTTGAAAGTTGGCATGCTATCATCATTTCACCCACATAGCATGTGTTAAAAAGTTGAGAGGGCTACGACAAAAACTGGATGCACTTCGTGTACAAAACGGACAATCACTCTCGAAGTATCAGCGTTTCGAACGAGAACTCATCTCTTACAAAGGGATTTCATTTTTTTGAACTTATTTGAACTCCATACTTTTTGTGTGTTCAAAATGCACCATTAAAAGGCACATCACAAAATTTCAACAATTTCTGACTTAATTTGGTATATTTCGTGCATTCACTTTTTTTGAGCTAGTTGACCCTGAAATTGAAAAGCACTACAAATGAACTGTGAAAATGTTAAAAGTTGGCATGCTATCATCATTTCACCCACATAGCATGTGTTAAAAAGTTGAGAGGGCTATGATAAAAACTGGATGCACTTCGTGTACAAAACGGACAATCTCTCTAGAAGTATCAGCGTTTCGAACGAGAACTCATCTCTTACAAAGGGATTTCATTTTTTTGAACTTATTTGAACTCCATACTTTTTGTGTGCTCAAAATGCAACATTCAACGGCACATCACAAAATTTCAACAATTTCTGACTTAATTTGGTATATTTCGTGCATTTACTTATTTTTTTGCGCTAGTTGACCCTGAAATTGAAAAGCACTACAAATGAACTCTGAAAATGTTGAAAGTTGGCATGCCATCATCATTTCACCCACATAGCATGTGTTGAAAAGTTGAGAGGGCTACGACAAAAACTGGATGCACTTCGTGTACAAAACGGACAATCTCTCTCGAAGTATCAGCGTTTCGAACGAGAACTCATCTCTTACAAAGGGATTTCATTTTTTTGAACTTATTTTAACTCCATACTTTTTGTGTGTTCGAAATTCACCATTCAAAGGCACATCACAAAATTTCAACAATTTCTCACTTAATGTGGTATTCTACGTGCATTTACTTATTTTTATTGAGCTAGACCCTGAAATTGAAAAGCACTACAAATGAACTCTGAAAATGTTGAAAGTTGGCATGCTATCATCATTTCACCCACATAGCATGTGTTAAAAAGTTGAGAGGGCTACGACAAAAACTGGATGCACTTCGTGTACAAAATGGACAATCTCTCTCGAAGTATCAGCGTTTCGAACGAGAACTCATCTCTTACAACGGGATTTCATTTTTTTGAACTTATTTGAACTCCATACTTTTTGTGTGTTCAAAATGCACCATTCAAAGGCACATCACGAAATTTCAACAATTTTTGACTTCATTTGGTATTCTTCGTGCATTTACTTATTTTGTTTGAGCTAGTTGACCCTGAAATTGAAAAGCACTACAAATGAATTCTGAAAATGTTGAAAGTTGGCATGCTATCATCATTTCACGCACATAGCATGTGTTAAAAAGTTGAGAGGGCTACGACAAAAACTGGATGCACTTCGTGTACAAAATGGATAATCTCTCTCGAAGTATCAGCGTTTTGAACGAGAACTCATCTCTTACAAAGGGATTTCATTTTTTTGAACTTATTTGAACTCCATACTTTTTGTGTGTTCAAAATGAACCATTCAAAGGCACATCACAAAATTTCAACAATTTCTGACTTAATTTGGTATATTTCGTGCATTTACTTTTTTTTGAGCTAGTTGACCCTGAAATTGAAAAGCACTACAAATGAACTCTGAAAATGTTGAAAGTTGGCATGCTATCATCATTTCACCCACATAGCATGTGTTAAAAATTTGAGAGGGCCATGACAAAAACTGGATGCACTTCGTGTACAAAACAGACAATCTGTCTCGAAGTATCAGCGTTTCGAACGAGAACTCATCTCTTACAAAGGGATTTCATTTTTTGAACTTATTTGAACTCCATACTTTTTGTGTGTTCAAAATGCACCATTCAAAGGCACATCACAAAATTTCTACAATTTCTGACTTAATTTGGTATATTTCGTGCATTTACTTATTTTTTTGAGCTAGTTGACCCTGAAATTGAAAAGCACTACAAATGAACTCTGAAAATGTTGAAAGTTGGCATGCCATCATCATTTCACCCACATAGCATGTGTTAAAAAGTTGAGAGGGCTACGACAAAAACTGGATGCACTTCGTGTACAAAACGGACAATCTCTCTCGAAGTATCAGCGTTTCGAATGAGAACTCATCTCTTACAAAGGGATTTCATTTTTTTGAACTTATTTGAACTCCATACTTTTTGTGTGTTCGAAATTCACCATTCAAAAGCACATCACAAAATTTCAACAATTTCTGACTTAATTTGGTATTCTACGTGCATTTACTTATTTTTATTGAGCTAGTTGACCCTGAAATTGAAAAGCACTACAAATGAACTCTGAAAATGTTGAAAGTTGGCATGCTATCATCATTTCACCCACATAGCATGTGTTAAAAAGTTGAGAGGGCTACGACAAAAACTGGATGCACTTCGTGTACAAAACGGACAATCTCTCTCGAAGTATCAGCGTTTCGAACGAGAACTCATCTCTTACAAAGGGATTTCATTTTTTTGAACTTATTTGAACTCCATACTTTTTGTGTGTTCAAAATGCACCATTAAAAGGCAGATCACAAAATTTCAACAATTTCTGACTTAATTTGGTATATTTCGTGGATTCACTTTTTTTTGAGCTAGTTGACCCTGAAATTGAAAAGCACTACAAATGAACTGTGAAAATGTTAAAAGTTGGCATGCTATCATCATTTCACCCACATAGCATGTGTTAAAAAGTTGAGAGGGCTATGATAAAAACTGGATGCACTTCGTGTACAAAACGGACAATCTCTCTCGAAGTATCAGCGTTTCGAACGAGAACTCATCTCTTACGAAGGGATTTCATTTTTTTGAACTTATTTGAACTCCATACTTTTTGTGTGCTCAAAATGCAACATTCAACGGCACATCACAAAATTTCAACAATTTCTGACTTAATTTGGTATATTTCGTGCATTTACTTATTTTTTTGCGCTAGTTGACCCTGAAATTGAAAAGCACTACAAATGAACTCTGAAAATGTTGAAAGTTGGCATGCCATCATCATTTCACCCACATAGCATGTGTTGAAAAGTTGAGAGGGCTACGACAAAAACTGGATGCACTTCGTGTACAAAACGGACAATCTCTCTCGAAGTATCAGCGTTTCGAACGAGAACTCATCTCTTACAAAGGGATTTCATTTTTTTGAACTTATTTGAACTCCATAATTTTTGTGTGTTCGAAATTCACCATTCAAAGGCACATCACAAAATTTCAACAATTTCTCACTTAATGTGGTATTCTACGTGCATTTACTTATTTTTTTTGAGCTAGTTGACCCTGAAATTGAAAAGCACTACAAATGAACTCTGAAAATGTTGAAAGTTGGCATGCCATCATCATTTCACCCACATAGCATGTGTTAAAAAGTTGAGAGGGCTACGACAAAAACTGGATGCACTTCGTGTACAAAACGGACAATCTCTCTCGAAGTATCAGCGTTTCGAACGAGAACTCATCTCCTACAAAGGGATTTCATTTTTTTGAACTTATTTGAACTCCATACTTTTTGTGTGTTCGAAATTCACCATTCAAAGGCACATCACAAAATTTCAACAATTTCTCACTTAATTTGGTATTCTACGTGCATTTACTTATTTTTATTGAGCTAGTTGACCCTGAAATTGAAAAGCACTACAAATGAACTCTGGAAATGTTGAAATTTGGCATGCTATCATCATTTCACCCACATAGCATGTGTTAAAAAGTTGAGAGGGCTACGACAAAAACTGGATGCACTTCGTGTACAAAATGGACAATCTCTCTCGAAGTATCAGCGTTTCGAACGAGAACACATCTCTTACAAAGGGATTTCATTTTTTTGAACTTATTTGAACTCCATACTTTTTGTGTGTTCAAAATGCACCATTCAAAGGGACATCACGAAATTTCAACAATTTCTGACTTCATTTGGTATTCTTCGTGCATTTACTTATTTTGTTTGAGCTAGTTGACCCTGAAATTGAAAAGCACTACAAATGAATTCTGAAAATGTTGAAAGTTGGCATGCTATCATCATTTCACCCATATAGCATGTGTTAAAAAGTTGAGAGGGCTACGACAAAAACTGGATGCACTTCGTGTACAAAATGGACAATCTCTCTCGAAGTATCAGCGTTTCGAACGAGAACTCATCTCTTACAAAGGGTTTTCATTTTTTTGAACTTATTTGAACTCCATACTTTTTGTGTGTTAAAAATGAACCATTCAAAGGCACATCACAAAATTTCAACTATTTCTGACTTAATTTGGTATATTTCGTGCATTTACTTTTTTTTGAGCTAGTTGACCCTGAAATTGAAAAGCACTACAAATGAACTCTGAAAATGTTGAAAGTTGGCATGCCATCATCATTTCACCCACATAGCATGTGTTAAAAAGTTGAGAGGGCTATGATAAAAACTGGATGCACTTCGTGTACAAAACGGACAATCTCTCTCGAAGTATCAGCGTTTCGAACGAGAACTCATCTCTTACAAAGGGATTTCCTTTTTTGAACTTATTTGAACTCCATACTTTTTGTGTGCTCAAAATGCAACATTCAACGGCACATAAAAAAGTTTCAACAATTTGTGACTCAATTTGGTATATTTCGTGCATTTACTTATTTTTTTTAAGCTAGTTGACCCTGAAATTGAAAAGCACTACAAATGAACTCTGAAAATGTTGAAAGTTGGCATGCCATCATCATTTCACCCACATAGCATGTGTTAAAAAGTTGAGAGGGCTACGACAAAAACTGGATGCACTTTGTGTACAAAACGGACAATCTCTCTCGAAGTATCAGCGTTTCGAACGAGAACTCATCTCTTACAAAGGGATTTCATTTTTTTGAACTTATTTGAACTCCATACTTTTTGTGTGTTCGAAATTCACCATTCAAAGGCACATCACAAAATTTCAACAATTTCTCACTTAATTTGGTATTCTATGTGCATTTACTTATTTTTATTGAGCTAGTTGACCCTGAAATTGAAAAGCACTACAAATGAACTCTGGAAATGTTGAAAGTTGGCATGCTATCATCATTTCACCCACATAGCATGTGTTAAAAAGTTGAGAGGGCTACGACAAAAACTGGATGCACTTCGTGTACAAAATGGACAATCTCTCTCGAAGTATCAGCGTTCCGAACGAGAACTCATCTCTTACAAAGGGATTTCATTTTTTTGAACTTATTTGAACTCCATACTTTTTGTGTGTTCAAAATGCACCATTCAAAGGCACATCACGAAATTTCAACAATTTCTGACTTAATTTGGTATATTTCGTGCATTTACTTATTTTTTTGAGCTAGTTGACCCTGAAATTGAAAAGCACTACAAATGAACTCTGAAAATGTTGAAAGTTGGCATGCCATCATCATTTCACCCACATAGCATGTGTTAAAAAGTTGAGAGGGCTACGACAAAAACTGGATGCACATCGTGTACAAAACGGACAATCTCTCTCGAAGTATCAGCGTTTCGAATGAGAACTCATCTCTTACAAAGGGATTTCATTTTTTTGAACTTATTTGAACTCCATACTTTTTGTGTGTTCGAAATTCACCATTCAAAAGCACATCACAAAATTTCAACAATTTCTGACTTAATTTGGTATTCTACGTGCATTTACTTATTTTTATTGAGCTAGTTGACCCTGAAATTGAAAAGCACTACAAATGAACTCTGAAAATGTTGAAAGTTGGCATGCTATCATCATTTCACCCACATAGCATGTGTTAAAAATTTGAGAGGGCTATGACAAAAACTGGATGCACTTCGTGTACAAAACGGACAATCTGTCTCGAAGTATCAGCGTTTCGAACGAGAACTCATCTCTTACAAAGGGTTTTCATTTTTTTGAACTTATTTGAACTCCATACTTTTTGTGTGTTCAAAATGAACCATTCAAAGGCACATCACAAAATTTCAACAATTTCTGACTTAATTTGGTATATTTCGTGCATTTACTTTTTTTTGAGCTAGTTGACCCTGAAATTGAAAAGCACTACAAATGAACTGTGAAAATGTTGAAAGTTGGCATGCTATCATCATTTCACCCACATAGCATGTGTTAAAAAGTTGAGAGGGCTACGACAAAAACTGGATGCACTTCGTGTACAAAACGGACAATCTCTCTCGAAGTATGAGCGTTTCGAACGAGAACTCATCTCTTACAAAGGGATTTCATTTTTTTGAACTTATTTGAACTCCATACTTTTTGTGTGTTCCAAATGCACCATTAAAAGGCACATCACAAAATTTCAACAATTTCTGACTTAATTTGGTATATTTCGTGCATTTACTTTTTTTTGAGCTAGTTGACCCTGAAATTGAAAAGCACTACAAATGAACTCTGAAAATGTTGAAAGTTGGCATACTATCATCATTTCACCCACATAGCATGTGTTAAAAAGTTGAGAGGGCTATGATAAAAACTGGATGCACTTCGTGTACAAAATGGACAATCTCTCTCGAAGTATCAGCGTTTTGAACGAGAACTCATCTCTTACAAAGGGATTTCTATTTTTTGAACTTACTTGAACTCCATACTTTTTGTGTGTTCAAAATGCACCATTCAAAGGCACATCACAAAATTTCAACAACTTCTGACTTAATTTGGTATATTTCGTGCATTTACTTTTTTTTTGATCTAGTTGACCTTGAAATTGAAAAGCACTACAAATGAACTCTGAAAATGTTGAAAGTTGGCACGCTATCATCATTTCACCCACATAGAATGTGTTAAAAAGTTGAGAGGGCTACGACAAAAACTGGATGCACTTCGTGTTCAAAACGGACAATCTCTCTCGAAGTATCAGCGTTTCGAACGAGAACTCATCTCTTACAAAGGGATTTCATTTTTTTGAACTTATTTGAACTCCATACTTTTTGTGTGTTCGAAATTCACCATTCAAAGGCACATCACAAAATTTCAACAATTTCTGACTTAATTTTGTATTCTTCGTGTATTTACTTATTTTTATTGAGCTAGTTGACCCTGAAATTGAAAAGCACTACAAATGAACTCTGTAAATGTTGAAAGTTGGCATGCTATCATCATTTCACCCACATAGCATGTGTTAAAAAGTTGAGAGGGCTACAACAAAAACTGGATGCACTTCGTGTACAAAACGGACAATCTCTCTCGAAGTATTAGCGTTTCGAACGAGAACTCATCTCTTACAAAGGTTTATTAAAATTCTTTTTGCATATTTGAGAATTTGACAAAACTATGAAAATGAAAAGTGTTTGAAATTTAGTACATTCCATACATGCATTACACAAAAGGTTTAATACATTATTACATTATTGCACCAATATTCCTATCTATTATTTCTTTTTTCTTCTGGGTCGTAATCATGGAGAATCTTCATCATTCAGTTTAATACATTATACAAAACTATACACGAAGAAGTTGACTATAGTGAACCGAGGTGGGAGGAGAGACAAATTGACTCAGAATATGAATCGGATAAGAGATATCCGGACGAGTAACATCTAGATAGATAAGACTGCCAACAAGATGATGATAACGCGTCGGGTTAGACAGGGGGTCACCATGAGTATCACGGAGGTAAACATTGAGCTCCATGGGAGTCTCAACAACACGCACGTCAGTAAGAGCAGCACGAGTAAGACGATCCTAGATATACTTTTCCTAGGATATAAAAAAGCCATCAGAGGTAGAAGAGACTTCAATCCCAAGAAAGTAGCGAAGAGGTCCAAGATCATACATAAGAAACTGCTCACTAAGACGGGCCTTTACAAAGGCAATATACTCGGGGTCATCACAAGTGATGATCATGTCATCAACATAGAGAAGAAGAAGAGTCCTACCACGAAGAGAAAGGTGGACAAACAATGTTGGATCATGAGCACTTGCTGAAAAACCAGCGGCACTCACCATAGAGGCAAAACGCTCAAACCAGGCACGGGGGGCTTGCTTAAGGCCATAGAGAGAGCGACGAAGACGACATACCATGCCATCAGGAACAGAATACGCAGGTGGTGGCTGCATATACACCTCCTCGCGCAGCTCACCATTAAGAAAGGCATTCTTAACATCAAGCTGAGATACAGACCAGTGGCATGTAGAGGCCACGGCAATAAGTGTACGTATAGTGGTCATATGAGCCACAGGGGCAAAACTCTCGTCGTAATCACGACCATGCTCCCGCTGAAAGAGACGAGCCACGAAACGAGCTTTGTAACACTCAAGAGAACCATCGGAGCGAGTCTTAACCTTGTAGACCCACTTACCAGTGATGGGACGGATACCGGGAGGAAGAGAAACAAGATCCCATGTACCAGTGCGTTCCAGAGAAGCAATCTTCTCTGCCATCGCAAACTTCCTTTCATGATGAACAACAGCCTGACGATAAGAAGTCAGCTTAAGAACAGCAGCACCAATGGTGGGAAATCCAAGGTGATCAACGGGCGGACGATGACAAGGGTGCAAGCCATAGGTAGGCTGAGACGAGGAGGACGACACATCCACATTACGTGAACGACGAGTGAAGTACTGAGGAAAAGATGGAAGAATACAAGGAGGAATCGTTGAGGTAGAATCGGGGGGTGGAGACGAAGAAGTCACCGGAGATGAAGGTGCAGAATCCGGTGACAAGCTAGGTGAGGAAACCGTGGGAGATGGTGGTAGAAAATCAGTAAGAGGTGGAGAAGCAGAGGGAGCAGAACGAATAGACAAAGGCTCGATGGGGGTGATAGGTGTGTCAGGAAAAGTGAGGAAAGAGATATCTGTTGGAAATATGCCCTAGAGGCAATGATAAATAGTTATTATTATATTTCCTGTTTAAAGATAATCATTTATTATCCATGTTATAATTGTATTGAATGAAAACATAGATACATGTGTGGATACATAGACAAAACAATGTCCCTAGCAAGCCTCTAGTTGGCTAGCCAGTTGATCAATGATAGTCAAGGTTTTCTGACTATGTGCAAGGTTGTCACTTGATAACTGGATCACATCATTAGGAGAATCATGTGATGGACTAGACCCAATATGAACGTAGCATATTGATCGTGTCGTTTTATTGCTAGTGTTTTCTGCGTGTCAAGTATTTGTTCCTATGACCATGAGCTCATATAACTCACTGGCACCGAAGGAATACCTTGTGTGCATCAAAGGTCACAACGTAACTGGGTGACTATAAAGATGTTCTACAGGTATCTCCGAAGGTGTCTGTTGAGTTAGTATGGATCAAGACTGGGATTTGTCACTCCGTGTGACGGAGAGGTATCTCGGGGCCCACTCGGTAATACAACATCACACACAAGCCTTGCAAGCAATGTGACTAAGTGTAAGTCACGGGATCTTGTATTACGGAACGAGTAAAGAGACTTGCTGGTAACGAGATTGAAATAGGTATGCGGATACCAACGAACAAATCTCGGGCAAGTAACATACCGAAGGACAAAGGGAATGACATACGGGATTATATGAATCCTTGACACTGAGGTTCAACCGATAAGATCTTTGGAGAATATGTAGGATTCAATATGGGCATCCAGGTCCCGCTATTGGATATTGACCAAGGAGTACCTCGGGCCATGTCTACATAGTTCTTAAACCCGCAGGGTCTGCACGCTTAAGGTTCGATGATATTTTAGTATAGTTGAGTTATATGTGTGGTTACCGAATGTTGTTCGGAGTCCCGGATGAGATCACGTACGTCACGAGGGTTTACGAAATGGTCTGGAAACGAATATTGATATATAGGATGGCTTCATTTGGTTACCGGAAGGTTTTCGGGCATTACCGGGATTGTACCAGGAGTGACGAATGGGTTCCGGAAGTTCCCCTGGAGGGGGGGCAACCCACCCGGGGGAAGCCCAATGGCCTTAGGGGTGGCGCAACAGCCATTAGTGGGCTGGTGGGACAGCCCAACAGGGCCTTGGCGCCAAGAAAGAAAAACCAAAGAAAAAAAAGGGGAGGTAGGAAGGAAGAGAAGGACTCCACTTTCCAATCCTAATTGGAGTAAGATTCCTCCTCTCCTCCCTGTCCGGCGCACCCTTGAGGGCTTGGCCCTCAAGGCAAGCCTCCTCCCTCTCCCTCCTATATATAGTGGTGATTTAGGGCTGATTTGAGAGAACTTTTGCCACGTGCAACTCAGATCTAGACACCATAGTTCTTCCTCTAGATCGTATTTCTGTGGAGCTCGGGCGGAGCCGTGCAGAAATAGATCCTCACCACCACCGGAGCATTGTCACGCTACCGGAGAACTCATCTACTTACCTGTCTTGCTTGCTGGATCAAGAAGGGCAAGATCATAATCGAGCTGTACGTGTACTGAACACGGAGGTGCCGTCCGTTCGGCACTAGATCGGAACGGATCGTGGGACGGATCGCGGGACTGTTCGTGGGACGGTTCGTGGGGCTGATCGAGGGACGTGAAGACGTTCCACTACATCATACGCGTTTCTTAACGCTTCCTGCTGTGCGATCTACAAGGGTACATAGATCCAAATCTCCTCTCGTAGATGGATATCACCATGATAGGTCTCCGTGTGCGTAGGAAAATTTTCGTTTCCCATGCAACGTTCCCCAACAGTGGCATCATGAGCTAGGTTCATGCGCAGATGTTATCTCGAGTAGAACACAAAGGTTTTTGTGGACGGTAATGTCCGATTTGCCGCCCTTCTTAGTCTTTTCTCGATTGGGCAGTATTCTTAGATTGAAGTGGCCCGGACCAACATTATTCGTACGCTTACGAAAGACTGGTTTCATCGACTGACATGCAACCTCGTTGCATAAAGATGACTGGCGGGTGTCGGTTTCTTCAACTTTAGCTGAATTGGTTTTGACCGAGGCGGCCCTTGGAAAGGTTAAATAGCAATTTTCACATCTCCGTTGTTGTTTTTGCGTTAGTAAGATGCGACCATACTAGATACCCATAGCAGCCACGTAAAACATGCAACAACAAATTAGAGGACGTCTAACTTGTTTTTGCAAGTTATGCTTGTGATATGATATGGCCAATGACGTGATGTGATATATTGGATGTATGAGATGATCATGTTGTAATAGTTAATATCGACTTGCACGTCGATGGTACGGCAACCGGCAGGAGCCATAGGGTTATCTTCAAACTAACGTTTGTGTTTGCAGATGTGTTTACTATATTGCTAGGACGTAGCTTTAGTAGTAATAGCATAAGTAGCACATACGACACGTTGATGGAGATCATGGTGTGGCGCCGGTGACAAGAAGATCGTGTTGGTGCTTTGGTGATGGAGATCAAGAAGCACATGATGATGGCCATATCATTTTACTTATGAATTGCATGTGATGTTAATCCTTTTTTGCACCTTATTTTGCTTAGAACGATGGTAGCATTATGAGGTGATCTCTCACTAAAATTTCAAGACGAAATTATGTTCTCCTCGACTATGTGTCGTTGCTACAGTTCGTCGTTTTGAGACACAACGTGATGATCGGGTGTGATAGAGTCAACGTTCACATACAACGGGTGCAAAACAGTTGCACACGCGGAACACTCGGGTTAAGCTTGACGAGCCTAGCATGTGCAGACATGGCCTCGGAACACATGAGACCGAAAGGTCGAGCATGAATCATATAGTTGATTTGATTAGCATAGAGATGCTTACCACTGAAACTATTCTCAACTCACGTGATGATCGGACTTGAGTTACTGAATTTGGATCATGTACCACTCAAATGACTAGACAGATGTACTTTTTGAGTGGGAGTTTATCAGTAATTTGATTAGTTATACTCTAATTATCTTAAACATAGTCTAAGTCCACTTTGCAATATTGTCACCCTAAATTTTAATACGTTCCTAGAGAAAGCTAAGTTGAAAGATGATGGAAGCAACTTTGTAGACTCGACTCGTAATCTTAAGTTGCTCCTGCAAGCTCGGAAGAAGGATTATGTCCTTAATGTTGGGCTAGGAGATGAACCACACGTCGTGGCTGACCAAGATGTTAAGAACGCCTGGTTACCATGCAAGGAGGACTACTCGGTAGTTCAATGTGCAGTTTTGTATGGATTAGAACCGGGACTTCAACATCGCTTTGAGCATCATGGAGCATTCGATATGTTCCAGGAGTTGAAGTTTATCTTTCAGAAGAACGCCCGGATCAAGAGGTACGAGACCTCCGATAAATTCTATGCTTGCAAGATGGAGGAGAATTCGTCTATCAGTGAACATGTGCTCAAAATGTCTGGGTACTCAAACCGTCTAGCTGAGCTGGGGATTGAACTCCTGCAAGAGGCTATCACTGACCGAATTCTTCAATCACTGCCACCAAGCTACAAGAGCTTTGTGTTCAACTATAACATGCAAGGGATGAACAAGTCACGTGGGGAGTTATTCGCGATGCTGAAAGTCGCAGAGTCAGAACTCCCTAAAGAGCATCAAGTGTTGAGGATGAATAAGACCCCTAGTTTCAAGAGAAACGACAAAGGAAAGAAGGGTAATTCCAAGAAGAGCGGCAAGCCTGTTGCCAATCTGATGAAGAAACTACCCCAAGTATCTGGCTGATAAGAAGGCGGCCAAGGAAAATCAGGTATATTCGATATACATGTTATTGATGTGTACTTAACCAACTCTCGTAGTAGTGCCTGGGTATTCGATACCGGTTCTTTTGCTCATATTTGCAACTCGAAACAGGAACTGCGGAATAAGCGAAGACTTGCGAAAGATGAAGTGACGATGCGCGTGGGAAATGGTTCCAAGGTTGATGCAATCGCCACCGGCACAGTTCCACTTCAGTTACCATCTTGATTAGTTATGAATTTAAATAATTGTTATTTAATGCCTACGTTAAGCATGAACATCATATCTGGATCTTGCTTATTGCGAAACGGTTACTCTTTTAAGTCAGAGAATAATGGTTGTTCTATTTCTATGAGTAATATCTTTTATGGTCATGCACCCAATGTGAGAGGATTGTTCATATTGAATCTTGATAGTGATGATACACATATACATAACATTGAGACCAAAAGAGTTATAGTTAACAATGATAGCGCCATGTTTTTATGGCACTGCCGCTTAGGTCATATTGGTGTAAAGCGCATGAAAAAACTCCATACCGATGGACTTTTGGAGTCACTTGACTTTGATTCACTTGACACGTGTGAACCATGCCTCATGGGCAAGATGACTAAGACTCCGTTCTTCGAAACAATGGAGCGTGCAAGTGACTTGTTGGAAATCATACATACCGATGTATGCGGTCCAATGAGTGTGGAGGCACGCGACAGATATTGTTATTTTCTCACCTTCACTTACGATTTGAGTAGATATGGTTATGTCTACTTGATGAAGCACAAGTCTGAAACGTTTGAGAAGTTCAAGCAATTTCAGAGTGAAGTTGAAAATCATCGTAACAAGAAGATCAAGTTCCTACGGTCTGATCGTGGGGGTGAATATCTGTGTTTCGACTTTGGTGCTCACTTAAGACAATGTGGAATTGTTTCACAGTTGACACCGCCTCGAACACCACATCGTAATGGTGTGTACGAACGTCGTAATCGTACTTTATTAGAGATGGTGCGATCTATGATGTCTGTTACCGATTTGTCGTTATCGTTTTGGGGTTATGCATTAGAGACAGCTGCATTCACTTTAAATAGGGCACCATCAAAATCCGTTGAGACGACACCATACGAACTGTGGTATGGCAAAAGACCAAAACTGTCGTTTCTTAAAGTTTGGGGATGTGATGCTTATGTCAAAAAGCTTCAGCTTGAAAAGCTGGAACCCAAAGCGCAAAAGTGCGTCTTCATAGGTTACCCAAAAGTGATAGTTGGGTATATCTTCTATATCAAATCCGAGGGCAAAGTGTTTGTTGCTAAAAATGGAGCTTTTCTTGAGAAGGAGTTTCTCTCGAAAGAATTGAGTGGGAGGAAGATAGAACTTGATGAGGTTGTCGAACCTCTAATCCCTCTAGAAGGTGGCGTAGGTCAAGGGGAAACAGCTGTTGCTGCGGCGCCGGTTGAGGAGGAAGTTAATGATGATGATCACGAAACTTCGGATCAAGTTCCTATCGGACCTCGCAGGTCGACAAGATCACGTACTGCTCCTGAGTGGTACGGTAATCCTGTCTTATCAATTATGTTGTTAGACAACAATGAACCTGCGAATTATGAAGAAGCAATGGTGGGCCCGGATTCCAACAAATGGCTGGAGGCCATGAAGTCTGAGATAGGATCTATGTACGAGAACAAAGTATGGACTTTAGAAGTACTACCTGAAGGTCGCAAGGCTATTCAGAACAAATGGATCTTTAAGAAGAAAACGGACGCATACGGTAATGTGACCGTTTATAAAGCTCGACTTGTGGAAAATAGTTTTTCACAAGTTCAAGGAGTTGACTACTATGAGACTTTCTCACCAATAGCGATGCTTAAGTCCGTCCGAATCATGTTAGCAATAGCTGCCTTTTACGATTACGAAATATGGCAGATGGATGTCAAAACGACGTTCCTTAACAGTTTTTCTTAAGGAAGAGTTGTATATGATGCAACCCGAAGGTTTTGTCGATCCAAAGAATGCTAACAAATTATGCAAGCTCCAGCGATCCATTTATGGACTGGTGCAAGCATCTCGGAGTTGGAATAAGCGCTTTGATGAGGTGATCAAAGCATTTGGGTTTATACAAGTGGTTGGAGAATCTTATATTTACAAGAAAGTGAGTGGGAGCTCTGTGGCGTTTCTAATATTATATGTGGATGACATATTGCTGATTGGAAACAACGTGGAGTTTTTGGAGAGCATAAAGGATTACTTGGATAAAAGTTTCTTTATGAACGACCTAGGAGAAGCTGCTTACATTCTAGGCATTAAGTTCTATAGGGATAGATCGAGACGCTGGATAGGACTTTCACAAAGCACATACCTTGATAAAGTTTTGAAGAAGTTCAAAATGGATCAGTCCAAGAAAGGGTTCTTGCCAGTATTACAAGATATAAAATTGAGTAAGAATCAGTGCCCAGCAACTGCGGAAGATAGAGAACAAATGAGTTCCGTCCCCTACGCTTCAGCCGTAGGTTCTATCATGTATGCAATGTTGTGCACTAGACCAGACGTCAGCTTGGCCATAAGTATGGCAGGCAGGTTTCAGAGTAATCCAGGAGTGGATCACTAGACGGCGGTCAAGAATATTCTGAAGTACCTGAAAAGGACTAAGGAAATGTTTCTCGTTTATGGAGGTGACAAAGAGCTCGTCGTAAAAGGTTACGTCGACGCAAGTTTTGACACCGATCTGGATGATTCTAAGTCACAAACCGGATACGTATTTATTCTTAATGGGGGTGTGGTAAGCTGGTGCAGTTCCAAGCAGAGCATCGTAGCAAATTCTACATGTGAAGCGGAGTACATGGCTGCCTCGGAGGCAGCAAAGGAGGGTGTCTGCATGAAGAAATTCATGACAGATCTTGGAGTTGTGCCGAGCGCACTAGATCGATTAACTCCGTTATGTGACAACACTGGTGCCATTGCCTTAGCAAAGAAACCAAGGTTACACAAGAAGACCAGACACATGAAACGACGCTTCAACCTCATCCGCGACTACGTCGAAGGAGGGGACGTGAATATTTGCAAAGTGCACACGGATCTGAATGTAGCAGACCCGCTAACTAAACCTCTTCCAGGGGCAAAACATGATCAACACCAGAACTGTATGGGTGTTCAATTTATTACAATGTAAATCGCATGGCGATGTGACTCTAGTGCAAGTGGGAGACTGTTGGAAATATGCCCTAGAGGCAATGATAAATAGTTATTATTATATTTCCTGTTTAAAGATAATCATTTATTATCCATGCTATAATGTATTGAATGAAAACATAGATACATGTGTGGATACATAGACAAAAAAATGTCCCTAACAAGCCTCTAGTTGGCTAGTCAGTTGATCAGTGATAATCAAGGTTTTCTGACTATGTGCAAGTGTTGTCACTTGATAACTGGATCACATCATTAGGAGAATCATGTGATGGACTAGACCCAAACTATGAACGTAGCATATTGATCGTGTCATTTTATTGTTATTGTTTTCTGTGTGTCAAGTATTTGTTCCTATGACCATGAGATCATATAACTCACTGGCACCGGAGGAATACCTTGTGTGCATCAAACGTCACAACGTAACTGGGTGACTATAAAGGTGGTATACAGGTATCTTCGAAGATGTCCGTTGAGTTAGTAGGGATCAATACTGGGATTTTTCACTCCGTGTGACAGAGAGGTATCTCAGGGCCCTCTCGGTAATACAACATCACACACAAGCCTTGCAAGCAATGTGACTAAGTGTAAGTCACGGGATTTTTTATTACGGAACGAGTAAAGAGACTTGTCGGTAACGAGATTGAAATAGGTATGCGGATACCGACAATAAAATCTCGGGCAAGTAACATACCAAAGGACAAAGGGAATGACATACGGGATTAAATGAATCGTTGACACTGAGGTTCAACCGATAAGATCTTTGGAGAATATGTAGGATCCAATATGGGCATCCAGGTCCCTCTATTGGATATTGACCGAGGAATACCTCCGGGCATGTCTACATAATTCTCGAACCCGCAGGGTCTGCACACTTAAGGTTCGATGATGTTTTAGTATAGTTGAGTTATATGTGTGGTTACCGAATGTTGTTCGGAGTCCCGGATGAGATCACATACGTCACGAGGGTTTCCGGAATGGTCCGGAAATGAAGATTGATATATAGGATGGCTTCATTTGGTTACCGGAAGGTTTTCGGGCATTACCGGGATTGTACCGGGAGTGACAAATGGGTTCCGGAAGTTCACCGGGAGGGGGGCAACCCACCTGGGGGAAGCCCAATGGACTCAGGGGTGGCGCACCAGCCCTTAGTGGGCTGGTGGGACAGCCCAAGAGGGCCTTGGCGCCAAGAAAGAAAAACCAAAGAAAAAAAGGGGGAGGTGGGAAGGAAGACAAGGACTCCACTTTCCAATCCTAATTGGAGTAGGATTCATCCTCTCCTCCCTGGACGCGCACCCTCGAGGGCTTGGCCCTCAAGGAAAGCGTCCTCCCCCTCCCTCCTATATATAGTGGTGATTGAGGGCTGATTTGAGACAACTTTTGCCACGTGCAACTCAGATCTAGACACCATAGTTCTTCCTCTATATCGTATTTCTGCGGAGCTCGGACGGAGCCCTGCAGGAATAGATCCTCACCACCACCGGAGCGCCGTCACGCTGCCGGAGAACTCATCTACTTCTCTGTCTTGCTTGCAGGATCAAGAAGGCCGAGATCATCATCGAGCTGTACGTGTGCTGAATGCGGAGGTGTCGTCCGTTCGGCACTAGATCGGAACGGATCGTGGGACGGATCGCGGGACGGTTCGTGGGGCTGATCGAGGGACGTGAAGATGTTCCACTACATCAACCGCATTTCTTAACGGTTCCTGCTGTGCGATCTACAAGGGTACGTAGATCCAAATATCCTCTCGTAGATGGACATCACCGTGATAGGTCTTCGTGTGCGTAGGAAATTTTTTGTTTCCCATGCAACGTTTCCCAACAATATCCTCCACTGAAAAGTTCGATGAAGATGGGCGTGGGTAGAAGTTAGTAGACTCATCAAAAGTCACATCCCAAGAAATACGCATCCGACGACCGATAGGATCCCAACAATGATAGCCCTTATGCTCATCACTATAGCCTAAGAAGACACACTCAACAGACTAAGCGGTCAGTTTGGTGTGTTCGCGAGGGGCAAGAAGAACATAACAAACACAACCAAACAAACGAAGCACCGAGTAATCGGGAGAACGATCAAAGAGATGCTCGAAAGGAACGCCACCCTGCAAGGCAGCGGATGGCTGAAGGTTGATGAGATACGTGGAAGTAGAGACAGCCTCAGCCCAAAAGTAAGGCGGAAGAGAGGTAGAGATCATCATCGCACGAGCCGTCTCAAAAAGGTGACGATGCTTGCGCTCAGCCACACCATTCTAAGCATGAGCACCAGGACAAGAGAACTGAGCAAGTGTACCCTGCTTAGCCAGAAATCCACGCAACAGCTTGGAGATATACTCTCCAGCAGAGTCAGCACGGAACGCATGAATAGGAGTAGAGAACTAAGTGTGAACCATGGCAGCAAAACGCTTATAGATAGATAAGACCTCACTACGAGAATACATGAAATAGGTCCACGTGTCTTGAGAGAAATCATCTATAACGATAATATAGTAGCGATGGCCCCCCTTCAAGGCAAAGGGAGTTGGACCCCAAACATCAGAGAGAACAAGGTCAAACAGACGCTGAGACACAATCTTGCTATGAGGATAAGGTAACTGAACCTGTTTACCAAGACAACAACCCTGAGAGTCTAAAGACACACCACCGGAGATGGATCCAAGAAGACCACGTCGAAGTTAGGATGAGAGACGAGAGCCACATAAATGACCCATACGATGATGCCACTGCTGAAAAGAGCTAGTAGACAAGGCAACAGAGGTGGAGAGACTGGCTGCGCTAGCAGCGGAGGGAAGGTGAAGCTAGTCAAGCTCCGAGAGACCCTGAGAGTCACGACGCCGGGGGCCAGCACCAAGAAGAGCACTAGTGTGACAGTCCAGAACTGAACATGAGTCAAAGTTAAGAATGACCCGACAACCAGAGTCAACAATCTGACCACCAGAAATGAGCTGCATGGTAAGCCGAAGAACATGAGCAACATCGGGAACATGAAAAGATGCAGTGCTAAGAGTACCTCGGCCAGTAACCAGGAGAGAAGTACCATCATCAATAAGAACATGAACAGGAGAATCAAGAGGTCGAGTAGATGACAGAGTTGAAGAATCACGAGTCATATGAAAAGATGCTCCAGTATCAAGAATCCACGAAGATGTACGTGCTTCTGTAGAAGGTGGACTCACAATGCTAGAACACTCCATAGCAGAACCAACAGACCCTGTCGATGAAGAACCAGAAGATGGACCTATCAAGCATCGAAATCGCACAATCTCCTGCTCAGTCAGGGGCGCAATTGAAGATGTCGGTGTAGATGCATCCAATAACAGAGAGTCGGAGGCAATTAGCAAGGCACGAAGGCACGCAATCTCCTCCTCAGTTAAGTACACAGCTGAAGTAGGCAACAGAATAGCACCGAGAGAGAAGCGGCCACCACCATTTGTGGAAGCCGCTAAGTGTGACGATGTAGCATGACTAGTATCATCTCCAAAGGCCGATGGTGAAGACGAGGCTGTATCCAGACAAGCACCAAGCGCCAAGGGAAGACGCTTGTGCGAACCACAGTCGATGGACTCATGTGCACCAGTACAAACAATGAAAGTCGCGAGAGGTGTCGAGGAAGAGCGACAATCATCATATGTGGAGCTCGAAGGAGGAGGAGCAGTAAAGCTACAACCACAGCCTGCGGAAGACGCCGAAAGGGACGGCGATAGAAACGAACGAGCATCCAGCGTCGAGGAACGACCCAGATGCGAGACAGGAGCAACAAGAGTCACCAGGCAGCAAGGAACATGCACACCTTTGGGGAAACATCTCTTTTTTAGGAAATAGCACACAGCGGAAACAACCACAGCGAACAAAAAGTCACATGAACCAGCAGCAGCAGTTGACCACGAGATTAGCGACAGCAAAACCAACGGCAGCAGGAATCCGGCGAGACCACAAGATCCACAAGATCTGGCGAAAACGGTAACCGGCAGAAGACCGACGGGAGTTGGGCCCGTGCGTTGATTGGGACCGGCTGGGATCGAGGCTGCAACATTGAGTGAGGCCCCTGCTTCGAGTGGGTCTGACGGATCTCGCGAGCTCGAGCAGGAGCTAGTGATCCAATTGGGCCGGCTAGGAAGCGAGGCCGAGGCTGCGAGCGGGACGAGGGCGAGCTCGAGTGGGAGATCGATTCGGGGATCGAGCGGGATCTCGAGCGGTAGCCCGTGTAGTTCTTCCTTCTCAATCACAGAGGGCTTTGAGCACGAGTAGGGAGATCCTTATAGGATTGGGAAGGGGAGAGGAGGCCTGATCCAATCCAGGACGGGATCGATCCGATCGGGAATCTGCTAGAGATCGAGGACGGGGCCTCCGAGCGAGACGAGGAGGACGAGCGAGAACAGGAGATCGAGGCCGACGACTTTGATCAGGGAGGAGAGATGGATCAAACGCACGAGTTGCAACGTGCAAAAAATTGACCTAGCTCTAATACCATGTTAGGAATATGCAACTTAGTATTCCAATGAGGCCATAGGCCGATATATATACATGTACAGGTGTGGAACATATGCAGGAAACCCCTTATATAATGGGATAAATACAAAGGGATACATGAGTATATGATATATACTCTAACAAATGTCATTCCGCCTTGCTAGGCCCGCAATCACGACCAAGTGCCTCTAGTCCTCGGGGTACGTCACATACATCCGGCCATTGTCCTTGAACTCCCACAATAGTTGGGTGTCCTCGTAGGCCCCTGCATCTGCGTTACCTGTACCTGTGGGTGGTTGTAGTCATGTGTGAGCCACAAGGACTCAGCACTCTCATGACCATGGCATCGAATCTAAATAAGTTTTTGGGTATGGATGGGGTGTGTGTTTGAGTTAGCAGCAGCACTAAGCATTTATGGCAGCTAACTTACGTAGAACAGGATGTAATTTAGTGGTCTACGCATGACGGTCGCAACTAAAAATGATGACTAAGTGATCCTGAACACCTACCTACGTCATTCACAACCCCATCGTGTTCTCGATCAGAGAAGGAACTCTAAAGGAAACAGTCACGGTTACGCACATAGTTGGCAGGTTTTAATTAAGTTACTTTAAGTTTTTAGAACCGGATGTTAACAAAGTTTCCATGTTTGCCTCATAACCGCGGGCACGGCATTCTGAAAGATTTAACCCTACAGGGGTGCTCCAACTAATCCATCACAAGTTACCATAGGCCGCATAGAAATCCTCGATCACGAAACTCGTGATCTCGTCGGAATCCTTAATCGAAATCTCAACTCTGAGGGAAAAAAACCCAAAGTCTCACCGGAATCCCTATGCACAAGATATATCGTTAAGGTAAGACAAGTCCAGCAAGACCACCCGACGTGTCGACGAACCTGACAAGAGTCGCGTATCTCGTTCTATGGACACGACGGACGGAACTAGCTATGGGGAAAACCAATCCTCGAGTTTCCTCGCGATGGCCCCGCAGGCAGTCCGTTTTGGACCAACACTACTGAGGAGCACTGGCCCGGGTTGTTGATTAAGTCCCATCGGGGTAGCTATTCCCTATGCTTTAATTATTAAGTTATTAGCAAATTTTACACCAAAGTTGGGTCTTGCCAGACGAGCCTTAGACAAAACGATTTACCAAGGGGGTCCCCATAACAACCCCAAATCCATATATCACACTACTATACTTGCATGCATAAAAACACCACAAAACAGCAAAGAAAATCTACTATCAATCATAAATCACCTATAGGTCAAACAGTGCCAGATTTGGCCCAGTGGCCCACTGTAAGTGGCACACTACAGGAACCCACCACCTCCCTGCTGGAGAACACAGCCCCCACCACTGGGCTACGCTCAGATAGCTGAACTAACATGGGGGCTAACAAAGATGTCTCTCTGCTCCCCTAGCACAATCTGAATGTATCGAACACCACAAAACAAAAGGGGGAAGAGGGGGTCGAACCCGCAACCTTCCCTGCTCACAACAGCACAACCTACCACTGGGCTACGCGCACACTTCTGCTAGAACACAATAGGTAACTAACGTAAACATACACTGCAACTATTCCACAGAAGTAGAAAAAAAGCTAAAAGGAGTGCGCTCAAGAGATTCGATCCCAAGACCAACAGGAGCGGGTGTGGCTCTGTTGCCACTGTGACAGGTTGCGTGCTACTGCTCGAACTGAAGAAGCAAACCACATATGCACACACTGCTAGCTACAATCACAGGAGAAAATCACAGAAGTTAAAAGGGGGGGCGCTGGGTATCGATCCCAAGACCTGCTGGTCTTTGCGCTGCGCTTGAACCAGTAGGCTAGGAGGGGTGAGTCTTCTCAATGGGGGGCCCACCCCAGACTATATGCAAAAGGGTCGCCTTCTTTGTTTAACAAAGAGGCGTTGGCGACGAGCCTCATCGGTGCAACCGCACGCACACACACACGGCGCTACACGGGGAACTGCTAGCTACTCTAGCGCAAGACACCTACGCGCTACGCATGCATGCAACTATGCATGCGAGCTGCTGTAGCTGCCGGTGCCACTCTACAGCTGTTGCTCCCATGATGTACTGTTGTGGCTGCAGCGCGACACGACAGCGAAAAATGACGACGGCGACGGCAGACTACGGCGACGTGGCTACGAGGGGAGCAGAGGGGACCTACCTAGCCCACGCATGCGGGCATGCAGCGCTGTGCCCGATCGGCTACATCTCTGCTTCACTGGTTCACTCCGACGGTGCAACGCCAGGCTAGCGTGGCGCGACGGCTACGCACAAAGAGGGGGGAAGCGGAGGAGGCGTGCTCACCCAGGGTGCAGAGAAGAGAGGTTCCGACGATGGAGAGGAACGGTGGTGACGATGTGCTGCAGAAGATGCTCGCCGGAGGTGAAGAAGCTCCGGTCATCATGGACGTCGAGGTGGACGACCTTGGCGTCCGATCTTCGCGGGAATGTAACCCCCTTGACGTCTGCGTGCTCCTGGTCCAGTCGGGGAAGAAAAGGAGCAACAGCTACGCCAGCGTTGAGCTGCTGCAGGAGCCGGCCATGGCGTCGGTGGTGGTTCTGGGGGATGCCCTAAAGGCGCGAGGTGAAAAGGAGGGGAAGAAACGGCGAGGGCTAGGTTTATAGGAGGTTGCGGGCTACTTAATACCTTGAGCCTCGAGCTCCTCGCCGTCTGATTAAGGGAATGGAAGAATCAGTCCACTAGTGGGGACACGGCCTATAGCCCCGGCCCGTAAGGGGCTTTAATCCCGGTTCACCAACCAGGACTAAAGGGGCGGGACTAAAGGCCTAACCTTTAGTCCCGGCCCTGTTCCAGGCCGGGACCAAAGGTGCTCCACGTGGGCGCCTCGGAGCGCCCTCAGGGGCAGGCCCTTTAGTCCCGGTTCTTAACACGGACCAGGACTAAAGAATTTCAGATTTTGTTTATTTTTGGGTTTTAGGGTTTTAGGGTTTAGGTGTTCAGGAGATTAACGTGATGCCTCGTTTGGTGTTCGGGAATTAGTTTTGATATAATTCTAAATAGAAATAATTATGCATATATATAAGATTAACTTATCTTACAAGCGAGCATATATATACAATTATATGGAGATCTGAATTATCGGGACTAGAGCCCATATATTCGTTTACATGGACCAACATCAGTAATGGCCCCTAGCTACACTAAATCGTCCTTTGTCATCTATAGCTTCCGTCCTCAGAAAGGTCGCAAGCTCCTCTGCAACAGCAATCGCGCGTTGCTCTAGTAGGACCTTCTCCCTCATGGCCGTGTACTATATAATAAGAGGAGATGAATATGAATATCAATCATGATAACAAAGAATGACGGGTAAAAATAGAGGTGTGAATGTTCATTGCTTACGTCGAATCTGTGATCCTTGTGCTCAGAGGTAAACGTGCGAATGGTCTCGCAAACATAGTATCTGCATACGTGCGTCCCCCGTGGCTGCTGGTCGCACTTTATGAGAATAGAATATATATAATCAAAATAATAATCTAGCATCATAAATGTATTGAAAATAGAAGTATATCATACTACTACTTACCTGAGCCGCTCTAACGGTCAGCTTCTCAGGCTCGATACCGGGAGTCACGCACTTGAACCGCTTCCAAACCCTGCCCGACAAGGATAATGATTTGCTAAGTTTTTCATTAATTGATATATCAGAAAATCATCGAAAGAGACCGATAGAGCGCAAGAATGATTGAATTACCCTTGGAGCATGTCCTGCAGGCTTTGGAACTGTTCCAAGGGTCTCGATAATGGGTCGAAGGCATCAACTCTTCCCTTATCAATTTAAATGTCCAACAAAATCCAATGGAAGCTGCACATGTGTATATATATATATATATGTGTGTGTGTGTCAGTAACTTATCAATTACACTTATAAGTGAATGGACACAACAGAGTAAAGACCCTCACCTGAAGTTGTATGGAAACAGTATGTGGTCACAGAAATTTTGATCTGTTAGAAACCTTAGAAGGTTTTCCTCCGTCTCCTTGGGTTTATCAGTTAGCGTCGCTATATGTATTTTATCTGGGTCAATAAACCCAATATTTAGGATGTTCCTATTTTTACAATCCAGAATCTTCATTCTGCATAATAGAGTACAAGTTATATATAGACAATGAATTGAAATAACTAAACAAGTTATATGTAGACAACAAATTGAAAAACTTACACACAATAGAAACTCATAAGCGATTTGTCGAGGGCGTCGGCATTGTACATCTGGAAGAGTTCATCAAAGTTGATATGGATTTCTTCGGGCCGGCCGTAGTACTCCCGTGCGACACTCACCACGATCATCGTTCTCCCATTCTTTGATTCACTTAAGTACCATGTATGCAAGTAACGCATATTTGTTGGGAGATCATCTTTGCTGACCAAAGGCGCTCCCATGACAAACTGTGGCTTAGGGGATACCACAACCTTGGGTAACCTGTCGTCTTGGGAAGCCAGAATGTCTTCAACCGGAATACCCCATTCATTCGCCCACTTCTTTGCTAATTCCGAATCTTGCCCCTGCACCAAAGGGGGGTCATTCTCGGGTAACACCCTGAGGTGTGGGATCGACTGTTTGGCATGTTGTCCAAGCTGAGGAACGTCTGATTTTTTCTTGCTTGTAGTTGAACTTGATTTGCTCCCACTTGCACTTGCACGTGATCTGCTCTTTTTCACTTCCTTCTACAATGTGCGTGTATAGTCATCAGGCTTATGGTGTAAGTCATACTGTGATGGAAGGTTCGTGAAGTATTTTGCAAATGCTATTTGCTTCTCGGTGTATTCCGGGCGGGGCTCGGGTTTCTTCTTTTTCATCTGCGCATCATGATGTTCCTTTGCTATCCTGGCGTTTTCCTCGGGGGTACGATCATAAGGTCTGATAGGAATATTAGCATGAGGTACCTTTGGGAGGGGCGACAGTTTGCGCTTTGGGGGGCTCCATCGCTTAGAAATCGTCGGCGGAGCGTTCTTGCTGGCACGCTTCCGCTTAGTATCCGGAGCGGGCGGCGGCGGAGAGGGATGACCCAAGTCCGGCGGCGGTGATCTAGATGGACTCGTGTTGTGCTGGCCGACGTCATGTGGAGGGCTTGGAGGTGATGGAGGTGTAGGTGACCTGCGACGACTCGGAGGCGGTGTTGTCCTTGGGGCCGAGCCTGGAAGCTTGATGTAGTTCTTGTCCCATAGGATGACTCCACCCAGTACTTCTCCGAGTGTCCTCTCATCTTCGGGTCCAGCTATGTCGAGCTCCATATCATGAAACCCCACCATGATTTCATCCACCCCGACTTTAGCAACGCCAGCTGGAATCTCACGGCCATGCCAGCGTGCATCAGGGCCAGAAGGTAAAGCTTGTCCGACGGCCACCTTCATGGATATGTTCTTGAATTTCTGATGGAGTTCACATGATGTTGACTCCTTGATTCCATCCATGGGGTAGCCGGGACCGCCCTCTATCATTCTTCGTGCATCGTCGGGCGGGGCCTCAGATTCAACCACGCTGCTTTTCCGCTTAGATGGGGCGCCGGTAATATCAAGTGGAGGCTCTTCCTGGCACGCTACTCCTCTAAGCTCATCAATCTGCTTCTGTTGCTCGTTAATCCTGGCAAGCAACTGGTTGAACTTGTCATTCTCCTCATCGTGCTGCCGCTTCTTTGCTCTCGCTCGGCTTCTGTAAGTGTCTTGGTCTCTGGCAAACCCAAGCCACCACGGGTAAGAAGGACCGAAGCCTCGTGTTCGTCCTCCATGTTCGTCATTGCCGAGGACCAGTGTGAGCAAATCTTTCTCTCTATCTGCATTGAACTTTCTTTTTCCCTCCTTAATTTCTTTCACTATCTTTTTCCAATTCTCCCTGGGTATCCTAAGACCGTCACTGCAGATGAGGTCCCCTGTTTCTTCGTCGTACGAACCACCATGTGCAAGGAACCAATTTCTTGCTCTCAATTCCCACTCATCACGGAGTGGTTCAGGTACGATGCCTTTAGCTAGCAGATCTTGCTCTTTCTTATCCCACTTCGGGATGGCAGTCTCATAGCCCCCTGGCCCCAGCTTGTGGTGATATTTCTTCTTGTCGGCATTTATCTTGTTCTTTTCTGATAATGCATGGGCATCTTCTGACTCCTTGTACTCTTGAAATGTCTTCCAGTGATTCGCCTGCTTGGCTAGATACCCCTCGAATACTGGCACTTTCTTTGTCTTCAGATAGTTTTTCCATAGCTTCTTCTTCCAACTACGGAACAGTTCGGCCATCTTCTTTAGAGTCCACTTCTTGACTTTGGCCCTCAGTTTGTCTGCGGTGTCTTCATTCTCACATTCTGGCAGGTTGAAATGTGACATGAGATCATTCCAAAGATTATCTTTGTACCTTTCGGTGACATAGTCACTATCGGCTGCCCCTTTGCGCTTGTTCCACTCCCGAACGCTGATCGGGACGTGATCCCTAACGAGAACTCCGCATTGCTTCTTGAATGTGTCAGCAGCATTCTTAGGAAGCTTGGGTTCGCCCGTAGGCAATATCACCTCAAAGGTGTAATGCGTCCGTGCATCCAACTTTCTAGTCGGGCCTCGTTTCGTAGCTTTGCTCGATGTGGAGGCCTAAGAGGGAGAAACATTCGTCAAATGAATGTATATGTATACAATATAGAGCTATCTCCAATATTTTTCACATATTACAAGTGATTGTCGAACTTCATATGTATACCTCGCCGGACTTTATTATTTCTTCACTGGCTTCTCCACCGGCTTCTCCATCAGTGGAGCTATCACCTTCTCCGTCATTGGACCTATCTCCTGCCCAATCGGCTTCATCTTCGTGTCGGTCGACCTCCATTCCATATCCGGAGGGGTTTAGATATGACGACGGAGATTCAACTGGTTCAACGTCGGGGCCGTCTTTGATTATATCTTCGAGAAGTTCTTCCTCTTCGAGGTTCCTGATATGTGGATCCATAGTTCTGCAAAAAACGGACATTTGATTAACTAATAAACTAACAAACTATATAAGAGGGGTTGGAAACTTCAAAGTGTCGTTTTATATAGGAGGACCTTTAGTCCCGGGTCTTGGCTAGAACCTAAACTCTAAAATATGTCTAATCGATTCTCTTAACCTTTAAGGATTTAACAAAATGGCGACATTCTAGATGTGTAGAAAATGATCCTATTGTTCCTGATCTCATCTACCTTTCTATATGTCACATTGTCTAGTGTCAAAGGACTTTGTTGAACTTTGTACCAAAAAAGAATTATTCTATCAGGAACTCCGTTCCAAAACAACTTTAGTCCCGGGTCGTGGCTCCACCCGGGACTCCTAGATTTCTGCATAGTATTCAAAGTAGGAGTACTTTTCCAATTTGAGCATTCAATAAGCAAAACCAAATCGTAAAATAAAGTAGTATTCAAATTAGCATGCATTCAATTATAAGCAAAATTACATCATCTTTTTTGTCCGTACATCGTCGAATATTATCACTAATACTCCTCGAATACTATCATACATATAGCATCACTGATACAGCTATAACTGTAGCGCCCGACGGGTATCGTCGCGGGCGGTGGACACCCAAAGAGAAGGAACCATCACAGGATCATAGCTCCAGTGAGATCCCCGAAGAACATGCCTGGTATGCTCGAACCTGCCCTCCAACACAACCATGTAGCGACGGACGTGCTCATCCTCCTCGCTCACACGGTGATGTACCACCTCCGCGGTGTCCGGAAGCCTCGGCACCGTCACTGGCCCACGCGACCGCCACCAAACAAGGATCGAGTCAACAACGGGTTGGCTCCTCACCAACCTACGCCCCCCGGAAGGTAGCACCTCCCAATACCAGCCGAGCAGAGCCCAGTCCCGGACAGGGCCCCTCTGAAAAAGCAGGTGTCCTCCGCCGAGTCGACGACGAGGATGCGGGATAGGCATCGTAAAATGAACTAAAAAAATAAACTAGTTCTATTAATTTTCTTGCTAAAAATAAACTATTAACACTTAAGCATATACAATAGCAAAATTAAACTATTAACACTTAAGCATATACAATAGCAAAATTAAGCAATAATCTAAGAAACACTATTAACACTTAAGCATATACACTATACAATAGCAAAATTAAGCATATACAATAGCATCTATATACGTAGAAATGTCTTCTTCTTCTTCTTCTTCTTTCTTATTTTCTTCTCCGCTTCTTCTTCAACTTCTCTTCTTCTACTTCTCCTCTTCTTCTATTTTTCCTCTTCTTCTCCTATCCTCCTCTCCTTATTATCCTTTTTCTTCTTTTCTTCTCCTCCTCTTCTTATTTTCCTTTTTCCTAATCTTATTTTCTTATTTTTGTTCATATTTCTTCTTCTTGTAACCCTAACCTAATTCTAAATATTACTAACCCTAATAATCTAGCACAAACCTAATAACAATAGGAATTAAATGACAAAAAAATCTTTTTCTTTTTCTTCTTTTCTTCCCTTTTTCTTCTTTTCTTCTCCTTTTTCTTCCTTTCTTCTCCTTTTTCTTCCTTTCTTCTCCTTTTTCTTCCTTTCTTCTCCTTTTTCTTCTTTTCTTCTCCTTTTTCTTCTTTTCTTCTCCTTTTTCTTCCTTTCTTCTCCTTTTTCTTCTTTTCTTCTCCTTTTTCTTCCTTTCTTCTCCTTTTTCTTCCTTTCTTCCCTTTTTCTTATTTTCTTCTCCTTTTTCTTCTTTTCTTCTCGTTTTTCTTCTTTTCTTCCCTTTTTTGTTCTTTTCTTCTCCTTTTTCTTCCTTTTTTCTCCTTTTTCTTCCTTTCGTCTCCTTTTTCTTCCTTTATTCTCCTTTTTCTTCCTTTCTTCTCCTTTTTCTTCTTTTCTTCTCCTTTTTCTTCCTTTCTTCTCCTTTTTCTTCCTTTCTTCCCTTTTTCTTCTTTTCTTCTCCTTTTTCTTCTTTTCTTCTCCTTTTTATTCTTTTCTTCTCCTTTTTCTTCTTTTCTTCTACCGGCCAGAGTGTTGGAGAGGAGGGGGCGGGGGGCTTACCGGCAGGAGGCGTCGACGGCAGCGAGGAGGACGGCGACGCGCGGCGAGGAGGACGGCGACGCGCGGCGAGGCGGACGGCGACGAGGAGGAGGATGGCGGCGGCGAGGAGGACGACGGTGATGGCGAGGAGGATGGCAGGCGGCAGCGAGGAGGATGGCGGGCAGCCTGACGGCATCGTCGAGGTCGTCGGTGTGCCGCGCCGGGCAGGAGAACGAGAGGAAGAAGAAGAGAAACGAAATGCGATTTGGGTTGGAATTTTTCTAACTCCCGCTTATATAGGTGGATCTTTAGTCCCGGTTCGGGGCTCGAACCGGGACTAATGACCCCCTTTAGTCCCGGGTGGAGCCACGACCCGGGACTAAAGGCCCTTTTTCGGCAGACCAAAAGGCGGGAAGCAGGGGCCTTTAGTCCCGGTGCGGAGCTCCAACCGGGACTAAAGGGGGTCTTTAGTCCCGGTTGGAGCCACACACCGGGACTAAAGGCCCGTGCTTGGCAGGCGGCAGGCGAGGGGCTTTAGTCCCGGGTCGTGGCTCCACCCGGGACTAAAGCCCCTCCTCGGCTGCACGATAAGTTTAGTCCCACCTCGCCCAGCGAGGGGGACTAACACTTGTTTATAAGCCCCGTCACAGCTACTCCATCGAGTTCCTCTCTAAAGCAGGCTTACGGGCCTAAACTAACTGTAAATTTAAAAATTGAAACTATATTTGAAATTGTGGAGAAACTTAAACCTGGATTCAAAGTGAGCTCACTTCGAATTTAGGTTTAAGTTTCTTTACAAATTCTCATATAGTTTCAATTTTTTTGTTATTTTCAATTAAAAACTATTAACTATTTTGTTATTTCCAAACTATTAACTATTTTGTTATTTTCAATTAAAAACTATGTTTATTAAAATTCTTTTTGCATATTTGAGAATTTGACAAAACTATGATAATGAAAACTGTTTGAAATTGAATAAATAATTCAAAACTATTTTCTGTTTTCAAAAGTAATTATTTTGACTATCCAAACTCTTAACTATTTTGTTATTTTCAATTAAAAACTATGTTTATTAAAATTCTTTTTTCATATTTGAGAATTTGACAAAACTATGATAATGAAAAGTGTTTGAAATTGAATAAATAATTCAAAACTATTTTCTATTTTCAAAAGTAATTATTTTGACTATCCAAACTATTAACTATTTTGTTATTTTCAATTAAAAACTATGTTTATTAAAATTCTTTTTGCATATTTGAGAATTTGACAAAACTATGATAATGAAAAGTGTTTGAAATTGAATAAATAATTCAAAAATATTTTCTATTTTCAAAAGTAATTATTTTGACTATCCGAACTATTAACTATTTTGTTATTTTCAATTAAAAACTATGTTTATTAAAATTCTTTTTGCATATTTGAGAATTTGACAAAACTATGATAATGAAAAGTGTTTGAAATTGAATAAATAATTCAAAACTATTTTCTATTTTCAAAAGTAATTATTTTGACTATCCAAACTATTAACTATTTTGTTATTTTCAATTAAAAACTATGTTTATTAAAACTCTTATTGCATATTTGAGAATTTGACAAAACTATGATAATGAAAAGTGTTTGAAATTGAATAAATAATTCAAAACTATTTTCTATTTTCAAAAGTAATTATTTTGACTATCCCAACTATTAATTATTTTGTTATTTTCAATTAAAAACTATGTTTATCAAAATTCTTTTTGCATATTTGAGAAATTCACAAAACTATGATAATGAAAAGTGTTTGAAATTGAATAAATAATTCAAAACTATTTTCTATTTTCAAAAGTAATTATTTTGACTATCCAAACTATTAACTATTTTGTTATTTTCAATTAAAAACTATGTTTATTAAAATTGTTTTTGCATATTTGAGAATTTTACAAAACTATGATAATGAAAAGTGTTTGAAATTGAATAAATAATTCAAAACTATTTTCTATTTTCAAAAGTAATTATTTTGACTATCCAAACTATTAACTATTTTTTTATTTTCAGTTAAAAACTATGTTTATTAAAATTGTTTCTGCATATTTGAGAATATGACAAAACTATGATAATGAAAAGTGTTTGAAATTAAATAAATAAGGGATTTCGAACGAGAACTCATCACTTACAAAGGGATTTCATTTTTTTGAACTTGTTTGAACTCCATACTTTTTGTGTGTTCAAAATGCACCATTCAAAGGCACATCACAAAATTTCAACAATTTCTGAATTCATTTGCTATTCTTCGTGCATTTACTTATTATTTTTTGAGCTAGTTGACCCTGAAATTGAAAAGCACTACAAATGAACTCTGAAAATGTTGAAAGTTGGCATGCTATCATCATTTCACCCACATAGCATGTGTTAAAAAGTTGAGAGGGCTACGACAAAAAATGTATGCACTTCGTGTACAAAACGGCCAATCTCTCTCGAAGTATCAGTGTTTCGAACGAGAACTCATCTCTTACAAAGGGATTTCTTTTTTTTTGAACTTATTTGACCTCCATACTTTTTGTGTGTTCAAAATGCACCATTCAAAGGCACATCACAAAATTTTAACAATTTCTGACTTAATTTGAAATAGTTCGTGCATTTACTTATTTTTTTGAGATAGTTGACCCTGAAATAGAAAAGCACTACAAATGAACTCTGAAAATGTTGAAAGTTGGCATGCTATCATAATTTCACCCACATAGCATGTGTTCAAAAGTTGAGAGGGCTACGACAAAAACTGGATGCACTTCGTGTACAAAACGGAAAATCTCTCTCGAAGTATCAGCGTTTCAAACGAGAACTCATCTCTTACAAAGGGATTTCATTTTTTTGAACTTATTTGAACACCATACTTTTTGTGTGTTCAAAATACACCATTCAAAGGCACATCACAAAATTTTAACAATTTCTGACCTAATTTGGTATATTTCGTGCATTTACTTATTTTTTTGAGCTAGTTGACCCTGAAATTGAAAAGCACTACAATTGAACTCTGAAAATGTTGAAAGTTGGAATGCTATCATCATTTCACCTACATAGCTTGTGTTAAAAAGTTGAGAGGGCTACGACAAAAACTGGATGCACTTCGTGTACAAAACGGACAATCTCCTTCGAAGTACGAGCGTTTCGAACGAGAACTCATCTCTTACAAAGGGATTTCATTTTTTTGAACTTATTTGAACTCCATACTTTTTGTGTGTTCAAAATGCACCATTCAAAGGCACATCACAAAATTTCAACAATTTCTGACTTAATTTGGTATTCTTTGTGCATTTACTTATTTTCTTTAGCTAGGTGACCCTGAAATTGAGAAGCACTACAAATGAACTCTGAAAATGCTGAAAGTTGGCATGCTATCATCATTTCACCCACATAGCATGTGTTAAAAAGTTGAGAGGGCTACGACAAAAACTGGATGCACTTCGTGTACAAAACGGACAATCTCTCTCGAAGTATCAGCTTTTCGAACGAGAACTCATCTCTTACAAAGGATTTCATTTTTTGAACTTATTTGAACTCCATACTTTTTGTGTGTTCAAAATGCACCATTCAAAGGCACATCACAAAATTTCAATAATTTCTGACTTAATTTGGTAAATTTCGTGCATTTACTTATTTTTATGAGCTAGTTGACCCTGAAATTGAAAAGCACTACAAATGAACTCTGAAAATGTTGAAAGTTGGCATGCTATCATCATTTCACCCACATAACATGTGTTAAAAAGTTGAGAGGGCTACGACAAAAACTGGATGCACCTCGTGTACAAAACGGACAATCTCTCTCGAAGTATGAGCGTTTCGAACGAGAACTCATCTCTTACAAAGGGATTTCATTTTTTTGAACTTATTTGAACTCCATACTTTTTGTGTGTTCAAAATGCACCATTCAAAGGCACATAACAAAATTTAAACAATTTCTGTCTTAATTTGGCATATTTCGTGCATTTACTTTTTTTTTTGAGCCAGTTGACCCTGAAATTGAAAAGCACTACAAATGAACTCTGAAAATGTTGAAAGTTGGCATGCTATCATCATTTCACCCACATAGCATGTGTTAAAAAGTGAAGAGGGCTACGACAAAAACTGGATGCACTTCGTGTACAAAACGGACAATCTCTCTCGAAGTATGAGTGTTTCGAACGAGAACTCACCTCTTACAAAGGGATTTCATTTTTTTGAACTTATTTGAACTCCATACTTTTTGTGTGTTCAAAATGCACCATTCAAAGGCACATCACAAAATTTCAACAATTTCTGACTTAATTTGGTATTCTTCGTGCATTTACTTTTTTTGAGCTAGTTAACCCTGAAATTGAAAAGCACTACAAATGAACTCTGAAAATGTTGAAAGTTGGCATACTATCATCATTTCACCCACATAGCATGTGTTAAAAAGTTGAGAGGGCTACGACAAAAACTGGATGCACTTCGTGTACAAAACGGACAATCTCTCTCGAAGTATCAGCGTTTCGAACGAGAACTCATCTCTTACAAAGGGATTTCATTTTTTTGAACTTATTTGAACTCCATACTTTTTTGTGTTCAAAATTCACCATTCAAAGGCACATCACAAAATTTCAACAATTTCTGACTTAATTTGGTATTCTTCGTGCATTTACTTATTTTTTTTGACCTAGTTGACCGTGAAATTGAAAAGCACTACAAATGAACTCTGAAAATGTTGAAAGTTGGCATGCTATCATCATTTCACCCACATAGCATGTGTTAAAAAGTTGAGAGGGATAAGACAAAAACTGGATGTACTTCGTGTACAAAACGGACAATCTCTCTCGAAGTATCAGCTTTTCGAATGAGAACTCATCTCTTACAAAGGGATTTCATTTTTTTGAACTTATTTGAAATCCATACTTTTTGTGTGTTAAAAATGCACCATTCGAAGGCACATCACAAAATTTCAACAATTTCTGACTTAATTTGGTATTCTACGTGCATTTACTTATTTTGTTTGAGCTAGTTGACCCCGAAATTGAAAAGCACTACAAATTAACTCTGAAAATGTTGAAAGTTGGCATGCTATAATCATTTCACCCACATAGCATGTGTTAAAAAGTTGAGAGGGCTACGACAAAAACTGGATGCACTTCGTGTACAAAACGGACAATCTCTCTCGGAGGATGAGAGTTTCGAACGAGAACTCATCTCTTACAAAGGGATTTCAGTTTTTTGAACTTATTTGAACTCCATAATTTTTGTGTGTTAAAAATGCACCATTCCAAGGCACATCACAAAATTTCAATAATTTCTGATTTAATTTGGTATATTTCGTGCATTTACTTATTTTTTTCAGCTAGTTGATCCTGAAATTGAAAAGCACTACAAATGAACTCTGAAAATGTTGAAAGTTGGCATGCTATGATCATTTCACCCACATAGCATGTGTTAAAAAGTTGAGAGGGCTACGACAAAAACTGGATGCACTTCGTGTACAAAACGGACAATCTCTCTCGAAGTATGAGCGTTTCGAACGAGAACTCGACTCTTACAAACGGATTTCATTTTTTTTGAACTTATTTGAACTCCATACTTTTTGTGTGTTCAAAATGCACCATTCAAAGGCAAATCACAAAATTTCAACAATTTCTGACTTAATTTGTTATTCTTCGTGCATTTACTTTTTTTTAGCTAGTTGACCCTGAAATTGAAAAGCACTACAAATGAACTCTGAAAATGTTGAAAGTTGGCATGCTATCATCATTTCACCCACATAGAATGTGCTAAAAAGTTGAGAGGGCTACGACAAAAACTGGATGCACTTCGTGTACAAAACGGACAATCTCTCTCGAAGTATGAGCGTTTCGAATGAGAACTCATCTCTTACAAAGGGATTTCATTTTTTTGAACTTATTTGAACTCCATACTTTTTGTGTGTTCAAAATGCACCATTCAAACGCACGTCACAAAATTTCAACAATTTCTGACTTAATTTGGTATATTTGGTGCATTTACTTTTTTTTTTAGCTAGTTGACCCTGAAATTGAAAAGCACTACAAATGAACTCTGAAAATGTTGAAAGTTGGCACGTTATCATCATTTCGCCCACGTAGCATGTGTTAAAAAGTTGAGAGGGCTACGACAAAAACTGGATGCACTTCGTGTACGAAACGGACAATCTCTCTCCAAGTATCAGCGTTCCGAACGAGAACTCATCTCTTACAAAGGGATTTCATTTTTTTAAACTTATTTGAACTCCATACTTTTTGTGTGTTCAAAATGCACCATTCAAAGGCACATCACAAAATTTCAACAATTTCTGACTTAATTTGGTATATTTCGTGCATTTACTTATTTTTATTGAGCTAGTTGACCCTGAAATTGAAAAGCACTACATATGAACTCTGAAAATGTTGAAAGTTGTCATGCTATCATCATTTCACCCACATAGCATGTGTTAAAAAGTTGAGAGGGCTACGACAAAAACTGGATGCACTTCGTGTACGAAACGGACAATCTCTCTCGAAGTATCAGCGTTTCGAACGAGAACTCATCTCTTACAAAGGGATTTCATTTTTGGAACTTATTTGAACTCCATACTTTTTGTGTGTTCAAAATGCACCATTCAAAGGCACATCACAAAATTTGAACAATTTCTGACTTAATTTGGTATTCTTCGTGCATTTACTTTTTTTTTAAGCTAGTTGACCCTGAAATTGAAAAGCACTACAAATGAACTCTGAAAATGTTGAAAGTTGGCATGCTATCATCATTTCACCCACATAGCATGTGTTAAAAAGTTTAGAGGGCTATGACAAAAACTGGATGCACTTCATGTACAAAACGGACAATCTCTCTCAAAGTATCAGCGTTTCGAACGAGAACTCATCTCTTACAAAGGTTTATTAAAATTCTTTTTGCATATTTGAGAATTTGAAAAAACTATGAAAATGAAAAGTGTTTGAAATTTAGTACATTCCATACATCCATTACATAAAAGGTTTAATACATTATTACATTATTGCACCAATATTCCTATCTATTATTTCTGTTTTCTTCTGGGTCGTAGCCATGGAGAATCTTCATCATTCAGTTTAATACATTATACAAAACTATACACGAAGAAGTTGACTATAGTGAACCGAGGTGGGAGGAGAGACAAATTGACTCAGAATATGAACCGGGTAAGAGATATCCGGACGAGTAACATCTAGATAGACAAGACTGCCAACAAGATGACGATAACGCGTCGGGTCCGACAGGGGGTCACCATGAGTATCACGGAGGTGAACATTGAGCTCCATGGGAGTCTCAACAACACGCACGTCAGTAAGAGAAGCACAAGTAAGAAGATCCTAGATATACTTTTCCTAGGATATAAAAAAGCCATCAGAGGTAGAAGAGACTTCAATCCCAAGAAAGTAGCAAAGAGGTCCAAGATCAGACATAAGAAACTGCTCACTAAGACGGGCCTTTACAAAGGCAATATACTCGGGATCATCACAAGTGATGATCATGTCATCAACATAGAGAAGAAGAAGAGTCCTACCACGAGGAGAAAGGTGGACAAACAATGTGTTGGGGAACGTCGCATGGGAAACAAAATTTTCCTACGCGCACGAAGACCTATCATGGTGATGTCCATCTACGAGAGGGGATGTTCGATCTACGTACCCTTGTAGACCGCATAGCAGAAGCGTTAAGAAACACGGTTGATGTAGTGGAACGTCCTCACGTCCCTCGATCCGCCCCGCGAACCGTCCCACGAACCGTCTCGCGATCCGTCCCACGATCCGCTCCGATCTAGTGCCGAACGGACGGCACCTCCGCGTTCAGCACACGTACAGCTCGACGATGATCTCGGCCTTCTTGATCCAGCAAGAGAGACAGAGAGGTAGATGAGTTCTCCGGCAGCGTGACGGCGCTCCGGAGGTTGGTGGTGATCTAATCTCAGCAGGGCTCCGCCCGAGCTCCGGAGAAACGCGATCTAGAGGAAAAACCGTGGAGGTATGTGGTCGGGCTGCCGTGGCAAAGTTGTCTCAAATCAGCCCTAAAACCTCCGTATATATAGGTGGGAGAGGGGGAGCCTTGCCTTGGGGCTCAAGGAGCCCCAAGGGGGTCGGCCGAGCCAAAGGGGGGAAGGTCTCCCCTTCCAAACCGAATCCAACTTGGTTTGGAAGGTGGAGTCCTTCTTCCCTTTCCCACCTCCTCCTTTTTTTCTTTTCTCTTTGATTTTCTTCCTATGGCGCATAGGGCCTTCTTGGGCTGTCCCACCAGCCCACTAAGGGCTGGTGCGCCACCCCCAAGTCCTATGAGCTCCCCCGGGGTGGGTTGCCCCCCCCCCCCCCCGGTGAACACCCGGAACGCATTCGTCATTCCCGGTACATTCCCGGTAACTCTGAAAACCTTCCGGTAATCAAATGAGGTCATCCTATATATCAATCTTCGTTTCCGGACCATTCCGAAAACCCTCGTGACGTCCGTGATCTCATCCGGGACTCCGAACAACATTCGGTAACCAACCATATAACTCAAATACGCATAAAACAACGTCGAACCTTAAGTGTGCAGACCCTGCGGGTTCGAGAACTATGCAGACATGACCCGAGTGACTCCTCGGTCAATATCCAATAGCGGGACCTGGATGCCCATATTGGATCCCACATATTCTACGAAGATCTTATCGTTTGAACCTCAGTGCCAAGGATTCATATAATCCCGTATGTCATTCCCTTTGTCCTTCGGTATGTTACTTTCCCTAGATTCGATCGTCAGTATCCGCATACCTATTTCAATCTCCTTTACCGGCAAGTCTCTTTACTCGCTCTGTAATACAAGATCCCGCAACTTACACTAAGTCACATTGCTTGCAAGGCTTGTGTGTGATGTTGTATTACCGAGTGGGCCCCGAGATACCTCTCCGTCACACGGAGTGACAAATCCCAGTCTCGATCCATACTAACTCAACTAATACCTTCGGAGATCCCTGTAGAGCATATTTATAGTCACCCAGTTACGTTGCAACGTTTGATACACACAAAGCATTCCTCCGGTGTCAGTGAGTTATATGATCTCATGGTCATAGGAACAAATACTTGACACGCAGAAAATAGTAGCAACAAAATGACACGATCAACATGCTACGTCTATTAGTTTGGGTCTAGTCCATCATGTGATTCTCCTAATGACGTGATCCAGTTATCAAGCAACAACACCTTGTTCATAATCAGAAGACCCTGGCTATCTTTAATCAACTGGCTAGCCATCTAGAGGCTTGCTAGGGACAGTGTTTTGTCTATGTATCCACACATGTATATAAGTCTTCATTCAATACAATTATAGCATGGATAATAAACGATTATCATGAACTAAGAAATATAATAATAACTAATTTATTATTGCCTCTAGGGCATATTTCCAACACAATGTTGGATCATGAGCACTTGCTGAAAAACCAGCGGCAGTCACCATAGAGGCAAAACGCTCAAACCAGGCACGGGGGGCTTGCTTAAGGCCATAGAGAGAGCGACGAAGACGACATACCATGCCATCAGGAACAGAATACCCAGGTGGTGGCTGCAGATACACCTCCTCGCGCAGCTCACCATTAAGAAAGGCATTCTTAACATCAAGCTGAGATACAGACCAGTGGCGTGTAGAGGCCACGACAATAAGTGTACGTATAGTGGTCATATGAGCCACAGGGGCAAAACTCTCGTCGTAATCACGACCATGCTCCCGCTGAAAGCGACGAGCCACGAAACGAGCTTTATAACGCTCAAGAGAACCATCGGAGTGAGTCTTAACCTTGTAGACCCACTTACCAGTGATGGGACGGATACCGGGAGGAAGAGAAACAAGATCCCATGTACCAGTGCGTTCTAGAGCAGCAATCTTCTCTGCCATCGCAAACTTCCTTTCATGATGAACAACAGCCTGACGATAAGAAGTCAGCTCAAGAACAGCAGCACCAACGGTGGGAAATCCAAGGCGATCAACGGGCGGACGAGGACAAGGGTGCAAGCCATAGGTAGGCTGTGACAAGGAGGACGACACATCCACATTACGTCAACGATGAGTGAAGTACTGAGGAAAAGATGGAAGAATACAAGGAGGAATCGTTTTGGTAGAATCGGGGGGTGGAGACGAAGAAGTCACCGGAGATGAAGGTGCAGAATCCGGTGACATGCTAGGTGAGGAAACCGTGGGAGATGGTGGTAGAAAATCAGTAAGAGGTGGAGAAGCAGAGGGAGCAGAACGAATAGACAAAGGCTCGATGGGGGTGATAGGTGTGTCAGGAAAAGTGAGGAAAGAGATATCTGTTGGAAATATGCCCTAGAGGCAATGATAAATAGTTATTATTATATTTCCTGTTTAAAGATAATCGTTTATTATCCATGCTATAATTGTATTGAATGAAAACATAGATACATGTGTGGATACATAGACAAAACAATGTCCCTAGCAAGCCTCTAGTTGGCTAGCCAGTTGATCAATGATAGTCAAAGTTTTCTGACTATGTGCAAGTGTTGCCACTTGATAACTGGATCACATCATTAGGAGAATCATGTGATGGACTAGACCCAAACTATGAACGTACCATATTGATCGTGTCGTTTTATTGCTATTGTTTTCTCCGTGTCAAGTATTTGTTCCTATGACCATGAGCTCATATAACTCACTAGCACAGGAGGAATACCTTGTGTGCATCAAACGTCACAACGTAACTGGGTGACTATAAAGGTGTTCAACCGATAAGATCTTCAGAGAATATGTAGGATCCAATATGGGCATCCAGGTCCCGCTATTGGATATTGACCAAGGAGTACCTCGGGCCATGTCTACATAGTTCTCGAACCCGCAGGGTCTGCACACTTAAGGTTCGATGATGTTTTAGTATAGTTGAGTTACATGTGTGGTTACCGAATGTTGTTCGAAGTCCCGGATGAGATCACGTACGTCACGAGGGTTTACGGAATGGTCTGGAAATGAAGATTGATATATAGGATGGCTTCATTTGGTTACCGGAAGGTTTTCGGGCATTACCGGGATTGTACCAGGAGTGACGAATGGGTTCCGGAAGTTCCCCGGGAGGGGGGGAAACACACCCGGGGGAAGCCCAATGGCCTTAGGGGTGGCGCACCAGCCATTAGTGGGCTGGTGGGACAGCCCAATAGGGCCTTGGCGCCAAGAAAGAAAAACCAAAGAAAAGAAAAAAAACGGGAGGTGGGAAGGAAGAGAAGGACTCCACTTTCCAATCCTAATTGGAGTAAGATTCCTCCTCTCCTCCCTGGTCGGCGCACCCTTGAGGGCTTGGCCCTCAAGGCAAGCCTCCTCCCTCTCCCTCCTATATATAGTGGTGATTTAGGGCTGATTTGAGAGAACTTTTGCCACATGAAACTCAGATCTAGACACCATAGTTCTTCCTCTAGATCGTATTTCTGCGGAGCTCGGGCGGAGCCCTGCAGAAATAGATTCTCACCACCACCGGAGCATTGTCACGCTGCCAGAGAACTCATCTACTTCTCTGTCTTGCTTGCTGGATCAAGAAGGGCAAGATCATAATCGAGCTGTACGTGTGCTGAACGTGGAGGTGCTGTCCGTTCGGCACTAGATCGGAACGGATCGTGGGACGGATCGCGGGACTGTTCGTGGGACGGTTCATAGGGCTGATCGAGGGACGTGAAGACGTTCCACTACATCAACCGCGATTCTTAACACTTCCTGCTGTGCGATCTACAAGGGTACGTAGATCCAAATCTCCTCTCGAAGATGGCCATCACTATGATAGGTCTTCGTGTGCGTAGGAAAATTGCCGTTTCCCATGCAACGTTCCCCAACAGTGGCATCATGAGCTAGGTTCATGCGCAGATGTTATCTCAAGTAGAACACAAAGGTTTTTGTGGACGGTGATGTCCGATTTGCCGTCCTTCTTAGTCTTTTCTCGATTGGGCAGTATTCTTGGATTGAAGTGGCCGGGACCGACATTATTCGTACGCTTACGAAAGACTGGTTTCATCGACTGACATGCAACCTCGTTGCATAAAGATGACTGGCGGGTGTCGGTTTCTTCAACTTTAGCTGAATTGGTTTTGACCGAGGCGGTCCTTGGAAAGGTTAAATAGCAATTTTCACATCTCCGTTGTTGTTTTTGCGTTAGTAAGATGCGATCATACTAGATACCCATAGCAGCAACGTAAAACATGCAACAACAAATTAGAGGACGTCTAACTTGTTTTTGCAGGGTATGCTTGTGATATGATATGGCCAATGACGTGATGTGATATATTGGATGTATGAGATGATCATGTTGTAATAGTTAATATCGACTTGCACGTCGATGGTACGGCAACCGGCAGGAGCCATAGGGTTATCTTTAAACTAACGTTTGTGTTTGCAGATGTGTTTACTATATTGCTAGGACGTAGCTTTAGTAGTAATACATAAGCAGCACATACGACACGTTGATGGAGATCATGGTGTGGCGCCGGTGACAAGAAGATCGTGTTGGTGCTTTGGTGATGGAGATCAAGAAGCACATGATGATGGCCATATCATGTCACTTATGAATTGCATGTGATGTTAATCCTTTTTTGCACCTTACTTTGCTTAGAACGATGGTAGCATTATGAGGTGATCTCTCACTAAATTTCAAGACGAAATTGTGTTCTCCTCGACTATGCGTCGTTGCAACAGTTCGTCGTTTTGAGACACAACGTGATGATCGGGTGTGATAGAGTCAACGTTCACATACAACGGGTGCAAAATAGTTGCACACGTGGAACACTCGGGTTAAGCTTGACGAGCCTAGCATGTGCAAACATGGCCTCAGAACACATGAGACCGAAAGGTCGAGCATGAATCATATAGTTGATTTGATTAGCATAGAGATGCTTACCACTGAAACTATTCTCAACTCACGTGATGATCGGACTTGAGTTACTGAATTTGGATCATGTACCACTCAAATGACTAGAGAGATGTACTTTTTGAGTAGGAGTTTATCAGTAATTTGATTAGTTATACTCTAATTATCTTAAACATAGTCTAACTCCACTTTGCAATATTGTCACCCTGAATTTTAGTACGTTCCTAGAGAAAGCTAAGTTGAAAGATGATGGAAGCAACTTTGTAGACTCGACTCGTAATCTTAAGTTGCTCATGCAAGCTCGAAAGAAGGATTATGCCCTTAATGTTGGGCTAGGAGATGAACCACCCGTCGCGGCTGACCAAGATGTTAAGAACGCCTGGTTACCATGCAAGGAGGACTACTCGGTAGTTCAATGTGCAGTTTTGTATGGATTAGAACCGGGACTTCAACGTCGCTTTGAGAATCATGGAGCATTTGAGATGTTCCAGGAGTTGAAGTTTATCTTTCAGAAGAACGCCCGAATCAAGAGGTATGAGACCTCTGATAAATTCTATGATTGCAAGATGGAGGAGAATTCGTCTGTCAGTGAACATGTGCTCAAAATGTCCGGGTACTCAAACCGTCTAGCTGAGCTGGGGATTGAACTCCCGCAAGAGGCTATCACTGACAGAATTCTTCAATCACTGCCACCAAGGTACAAGAACTTTGTGTTCAACTATAACATGCAAGGGATGAACAAGTCATCCGGCGAGTTATTCGCGATGCTGAAAGTCGCAGAGTGAGAACTCCATAAAGAGCATCAAGTGTTGATGGTGAATAAGACCCCTAGTTTCAAGTGAAACGACAAAGGAAAGAAGGGTAATTCCAAGAAGAGCGGCAAGCCTGTTGCCAATCTGATGAAGAAACCCAAAGTTGGACCTAAGCCTGAAATGGAGTGTTATTATTGCAAGGGTCTGGGTCACTGGAAGCGCAACTGCCCCAAGTATCTGGCTGATAAGAAGGCGGCCAAGGAAAAATCAGGTATATTCGATATACATGTTATTGATGTATACTTAACCAGCTCTAGTAGTAGTGCCTGGGTATTCGATACCGGTTCTGTTGCTCATATTTGCAACTCGAAACAGGAACTGCAGAATAAGCGAAGACTGGCGAAAGATGAAGTGACGATGCGCGTGGGAAATGGTTCCAAGGTTGATGCAATCGCCATCGGCACAGTTTCACTTCAGTTACCATCTTGATTAGTTATGAATTTAAATAATTGTTATTTAATGCCTACGTTAAGCATGAACATCATATCTGGATCTTGCTTATTGCGAAACGGTTACTCTTTTAAGTCAGAGAATAATGGTTGTTCTATTTCTATGAGTAATATCTTTTATGGTCATGCACCCAATGTGAGAGGATTGTTCATATTGAATCTTGATAGTGATGATACACATATACATAACATTGAGACCAAAAGAGTTATAGTTAACAATGATAGCGCCATGTTTTTATGGCACTGCCGCTTAGGTCATATTGGTGTAAAGCGCATGAAAAAACTCCATACCGATGGACTTTTGGAGTCACTTGACTTTGATTCACTTGACACGTGTGAACCATGCCTCATGGGCAAGATGACTAAGACTCCGTTCTTCGAAACAATGGAGCGTGCAAGTGACTTGTTGGAAATCATACATACCGATGTATGCGGTCCAATGAGTGTGGAGGCACGCGACAGATATTGTTATTTTCTCACCTTCACTTACGTTTTGAGTAGATATGGTTATGTCTACTTGATGAAGCACAAGTCTGAAACGTTTGAGAAGTTCAAGCAATTTCAGAGTGAAGTTGAAAATCATCGTAACAAGAAGATCAAGTTCCTACGGTCTGATCGTGGGGGTGAATATCTGTGTTTCGACTTTGGTGCTCACTTAAGACAATGTGGAATTGTTTCACAGTTGACACCGCCTCGAACACCACATCGTAATGGTGTGTACGAACGTCGTAATCGTACTTTATTAGAGATGGTGCGATCTATGATGTCTGTTACCGATTTGTCGTTATCGTTTTGGGGTTATGCATTAGAGACAGCTGCATTCACTTTAAATAGGGCACCATCAAAATCCGTTGAGACGACACCATACGAACTGTGGTATGGCAAAAGACCAAAACTGTCGTTTCTTAAAGTTTGGGGATGTGATGCTTATGTCAAAAAGCTTCAGCTTGAAAAGCTGGAACCCAAAGCGCAAAAGTGCGTCTTCATAGGTTACCCAAAAGTGATAGTTGGGTATATCTTCTATATCAAATCCGAGGGCAAAGTGTTTGTTGCTAAAAATGGAGCTTTTCTTGAGAAGGAGTTTCTCTCGAAAGAATTGAGTGGGAGGAAGATAGAACTTGATGAGGTTGTCGAACCTCTAATCCCTCTAGAAGGTGGCGTAGGTCAAGGGGAAACAGCTGTTGCTGCGGCGCCGGTTGAGGAGGAAGTTAATGATGATGATCACGAAACTTCGGATCAAGTTCCTATCGGACCTCGCAGGTCGACAAGATCACGTACTGCTCCTGAGTGGTACGGTAATCCTGTCTTATCAATTATGTTGTTAGACAACAATGAACCTGCGAATTATGAAGAAGCAATGGTGGGCCCGGATTCCAACAAATGGCTGGAGGCCATGAAGTCTGAGATAGGATCTATGTACGAGAACAAAGTATGGACTTTAGAAGTACTACCTGAAGGTCGCAAGGCTATTCAGAACAAATGGATCTTTAAGAAGAAAACGGACGCATACAGTAATGTGACCGTTTATAAAGCTCGACTTGTGGCAAATAGTTTTTCACAAGTTCAAGGAGTTGACTACGATGAGACTTTCTCACCGATAGTGATGCTTAAGTACGTCTGAATCATGTTAGCAATAGCTGCCTTTTACGATTATGAAATCTGGCAGATGGATGTCAAAACGACGTTCCTTAACGGTTTTTCTTAAGGAGGAGTTGTATATGATGCAACCCGAAGGTTTTTTCGATCCAAAGAATGCTAACAAATTATGCAAGCTCCAGCGATCCATTTATGGACTGGTGCAAGCATCTCGGAGTTGGAATAAGCGCTTTGGTGAGGTGATCAAAGCATTTGGGTTTATACAAGTGGTTGGAGAATCTTATATTTACAAGAAAGTGAGTGGGAGCTCTGTGGCGTTTCTAATATTATATGTGGATGACATATTGCTGATTGGAAACAACGTGGAGTTTTTGGAGAGCATAAAGGATTACTTGAATAAAAGTTTATTTATGAAGGACCTAGGAGAAGCTGCTTACATTCTAGGCATTAAGATCTATAGGGATAGATCGAGACGCTGGATAGGACTTTCACAAAGCACATACCTTGATAAAGTTTTGAAGAAGTTCAAAATGGATCAGTCCAAGAAAAGGTTCTTGCCAGTATTACAAGATATAAAATTGAGTAAGACTCAGTGCCCAGCAACTGCGGAAGATAGAGAACAAATGAGTTCCGTCCCCTACGCTTCAGCCGTAGGTTCTATCATGTATGCAATGTTGTGCACTAGACCACACGTCAGCTTGGCCATAAGTATGGCAGGCAGGTTTCAGAGTAATCCAGGAGTGGATCACTAGACGGCGGTCAAGAATATTCTGAAGTACCTGAAAAGGACTAAGGAAATGTTTCTCGTTTATGGAGGTGACAAAGAGCTCGTCGTAAAAGGTTATGTCGACGCAAGTTTTGACACCGATCTGGATGATTCTAAGTCACAAACCGGATACATATTTATTCTTAATGGGGGTGCGGTAAGCTGGTGCAGTTCCAAGCAGAGCGTCGTAGCAGATTCTACATGTGAAGCGGAGTACATGGCTGCCTTGGAGGCAGCAAAGGAGGGTGTCTGTATGAAGAAATTCATGACAGATCTTGGAGTTGTGCCGAGCGCACTAGATCGATCAACTCTGTTATGTGACAACACAGGTGCCATTGCCTTAGCAAAGAAACCAAGGTTTCACAAGAAGACCAGACACATGAAACGACGCTTCAACCTCATCCGCGACTACGTCAAAGGAGGGGACGTGAATATTTGCAAAGTGCACACGGATCTGAATGTAGCAGACCCGCTGACTAAGCCTCTTCCAGGGGCAAAACATGATCAACACTAGAACTGTATGGGTGTTCAATTTATTACAATGTAAATCGCATGGCGATGTGACTCTAGTGCAAGTGGGAGACTGTTGGAAATATGCCCTAGAGGCAATGATAAATAGTTATTATTATATTTCCTGTTTAAAGATAATCGTTTATTATCCATGCTATAATGTATTGAATGAAAACATAGATACATGTGTGGATACATAGACAAAACAATGTCCCTAACAAGCCTCTAGTTGGCTAGCCAATTGATCAGTGATAATCAAGGTTTTCTAACTATGTGCAAGTGTTGTCACTTGATAACTGGATCACATCATTAGGAGAATCATGTGATGGACTAGACCCAAACTATGAACGTAGCATATTGATCATGTCATTTTATTGTTATTGTTTTCTGTGTGTCAAGTATTTGTTCCTATGACCATGAGATCATATAACTCACTGGCACCGGAGGAATACCTTGTGTGCATCAAACGTCACAACGTAATTGGGTGACTATAAAGGTGTTATACGGGTATCTCCGAAGGTGTTCGTTGAGTTAGTAGGGAGCAATACTGGGATTTTTCACTCCGTGTGACGGAGAGGTATCTCGGGGCCCACTCGGTAATACAACATCACACACAAGCCTTGCAAGCAATGTGACTAAGTGTAAGTCACGGGATTTTTTATTACGGAACGAGTAAAGAGACTTGTCGGTAACGAGATTGAAATAGGTATGCGGATACCGACGACAAAATCTCGGGCAAGTAACATACCGAAGGACAAAGGGAATGACATACGGGATTATATGAATCCTTGACACTGAGGTTCAACCGATAAGATCTTTGGACAATATGTAGGATCCAATATGGGCATCCAGGTCCCGCTATTGGATATTGACCGAGGAGTACCTCCGGGCATGTCTACATAATTCTCGAACCCGCAGGGTCTGCACACTTAAGGTTCGATGATGTTTTAGTATAGTTGAGTTATATGTGTGGTTACCGAATGTTGTTCGGAGTCCCGGATGAGATCACGTACGTCACGAGGGTTTCCGGAATGGTCCGGAAATGAAGATTGATATATAGGATGGCTTCATTTGGTTACCGGAAGGTTTTCGGGCATTACCGGGATTGTACCGGGAGTGACAAATGGGTTCCGGAAGTTCACCGGGAGGGGGGCAACCCACCTGGGGGAAGCCCAATGGCCTTAGGGGTGGCACACCAGCCTTTGTGGGCTGGTGGGACAGCCCAAGAGGGCCTTGGCGCCAAGAAAGAAAAACCAAAGAAAAAAAGGGGGAGGTGGGAAGGAAGAGAAGAACTCCACTTTCCAGTCCTAATTGGAGTAGGATTCCTCCTCTCCTCCCTGGACGCGCACCCTCGAGGGCTTGGCCCTCAAGGCAAGCCTCCTCCCCCTCCCTCCTATATATAGTGGTGATTGAGGGCTGATTTGAGACAACTTTTGCCACGTGCAACTCAGATCTAGACACCATAGTTCTTCCTCTAGATCGTATTTCTGCGGAGCTCGGGCGGAGCCTTGCAGGAATAGATCCTCACCACCACCGGAGCGCCGTCACGCTGCCGGAGAACTAATCTACTTCTCTGTCTTGCTTGCAGGATCAAGAAGGCCGAGATCATCATCGAGCTGTACATGTGCTGAATGCGGAGGTGTCGTCCGTTCGGCACTAGATCGGAACGGATCGTGGGACGGATCGCGGGACGGTTCGTGGGACGGTTCGTGGGGCTGATCGAGGGACGTGAAGATGTTCCACTACATCAACCGCGTTTCTTAACGCTTCGTGCTGTGCGATCTACAAGGGTACGTAGATCCAAATATCCTCTCGTAGATGGACATCACCGTGATAGGTCTTCGTGTGCGTAGGAAATTTTTTGTTTCCCATGCAACGTTTCCCAACAATATCCTCCACTGAAAAGGTCGATGAAGATGGGCGTGGGTAGAAGTTAGGAGACTCATGAAAAGTCACATCCCAAGAAATACGCATCCGACGACCGATAGGATCCCAACAATGATAGCCCTTATGCTCATCACTATAGCCTAAGAAGACACACTCAACAGACTGAGCGGTCAGTTTGGTGCGTTCGCGAGGGGCAAGAAGAACATAACAAACACAACCAAACAAACGAAGCACCGAGTAATCGGGAGAACGATCAAAGAGATGCTCGAAAGGAACGCCACCCTGCAAGGCAGCGGATGGCTGAAGGTTGATGAGATAGGTGGAAGTAGAGACAGCCTCAGCCCAAAAGTAAGGCGGAAGAGAGGTAGCGATCATCATCGCACGAGCCGTCTCAAAAAGGTGACGATGCTTGCGCTCAGCCACACCATTCTAAGCATGAGCACCAGGACAAGAGAACTGAGCAAGTGTACCCTGCTTAGCCAGAAATCCACACAACAGCTTGGAGATATACTCTCCAGCAGAGTCAGCACGGAACGCATGAATAGGCGTAGAGAACTAAGTGTGAACCATGGCAGCAAAACACTTATAGATAGATAAGACCTCACTACGAGAATACATGAAATAGGTCCACGTGTCTTGAGAGAAATCATCTATAACGATAATATAGTAGCGATGGCCCCCCTTCGAAGCAAAGGGAGTTGGACCCCAAACATCAGAGAGAACAAGGTCAAACGGACGCTCAGACACAATCTCGCTATGAGGATAAGGTAACTGAACCTGTTTACCAAGACGGCAACCCTGAGAATCTAAAGACACACCACCGGAGATGGATCCAAGAAGACCACGTCGAACTAAGGATGAGAGACGAGAGCCACATAAATGACCCAGACGATGATGCCACTGCTGAAAAGAGCTAGTAGACAAGGCAATAGAGGTGGAGAGACTGGCTGCGCTGGGAGCGGATGGAAGGTGAAGCTAGTCAAGCTCCGAGAGACCTTGAGAGTCACGACGCCGGGGGCCAGCACCAAGAAGAGCACTAGTGTGACAGTCCAGAACTGAACATGAGTCAAAGTTAAGAATGACCCGACAACCAGAGTCAACAATCTGACCACCAGAAATGAACTGCATGGTAAGCCGAGGAACATGAGCAAATCGGGAACATGAAAAGATGCAGTGCTAAGAGTACCTTGGCCAGTACCCGGGAGAGAAGTACCATCATCAATAAGAACATGAACAGGAGAATCAAGAGGTCGAGTAGATGACAGAGTTGAAGAATCATGAGTCATATGAAAAGATGCTCCAGTATCAAGAATCCACGAGGATGTACGTGCTTGTGTAGAAGGTGGACTCACAATGCTAGAACACTCCGTAGCAGAACCAACAGACCATGTCGATGAAGAACCAGAAGATGGAGCTATCAAGCATCAAAATCGCACAATCTCCTGCTCAGGCAGGGGCGCAATTGAAGATGTCGGTGTAGATGCATCCAATAACAGAGAGTCGGAGGCAATTAGCAAGGCACGAAGGCGCGCAATCTCCTCCTCGGTTAAGTACACAGCTGAAGTAGGCGACGGAATAGCACCGAGAGAGAAGCGGCCACCACCATTTGTGGAACCCGCTAAGTGTGACGATGTAGCATGACCAGTATTGTCTCCAAAGGCCGATGGTGAAGACGAGGCTGTATCCAGACAAGCACCAAGTGCCAAGGGTAGACACGTGTGCGAAGCACAGTCGATGGACTCATGTGCACCAGTACAAACGATGAAAGTCGCGAGAGGTGTCGAGGAAGAGCGACAATCATCATATGTGGAGCTCGAAGGAGGAGGAGCAGTAAAGCTACAACCACAGCCTGCGGAAGACGCCGAAAGGGACGGCGATAGAAACAAACGAGCATCCAGCGTCGAGGAACGACCCAGATGCGAGACAGGAGCAACAAGAGTCACCAGGCAGCAAGGAACATGCACAGCTAAGGGAAACATCTCTTTTTTAGGAAATAGCACACAGCGGAAACAACCGCAGCGAACAAAAAGTCACGTGAACCAGCAGCAGCAGTTGACCACGAGATCAGCGACAGCAAAACCAACGGCAGCAGGAATCCGGCGAGACCACAAGATCCACAAGATCTGGCGAAAACGGCAACCGGCAGAAGACCGACGGGAGTTGGGCTCGTGCGTTGATTGGGACCGGCTGGGATCGAGGCTGCAGCATTGAGTGAGGCCCCTGCTTCGAGTGGGTCCGACGGATCTCGTGAGCTCGAGCAGGAGCTAGTGATCCAATCGGGCCGGCTAGGGAGTGAGGCGGAGGCTGCGAGCGGGACGAGGGCGAGCTCGAGTGGGAGATCGATTCGGGGATCGAGCAGGAGCTCGAGCGGGAGCCCGTGCAGTTCTTCCTTCTCGACCGCAGACGGCTTCGAGCACGAGTAGGGAGATCCTTATAGGATTGGGAAGGGGAGAGGAGGCCTGATCCAATCCAGGACGGGATCGATCCGATCGGGAATCTGCTCGAGATCGAGGACGGGGGCTCCGAGCGAGACGAGCAGGACGAGCGGGAACAGGAGATCGAGGCCGACGGCTTTGATCAGGGAGGAGAGATGGATCAAACGCACGAGTTTCAGCGTGCAAAAAATTGACCTAGCTCTAATACCATGTTAGGAATATGCAACTTAGTATTCCAATGAGGCCATAGGCCGATATATATACATGTACAGGTGTGGAACATATGCAGGAAACCCCTTATATAATGGGATAAATACAAAGGGATACATGAGTATATCATATATACTCTAACAAATGTCATTCCGCCTTGCTAGGCCCGCAATCACGACCAAGTGCCTCTAGTCCTCGGGGTACGTCACGTACATCCGGCCATTGTCCTCGTTGAACTCCCACTATAGTTGGGTGTCCTCGTAGGCCCCTGCATCTGCGTTACCTGTACCTGTGGGTGGTTGTAGTCATGTGTGAGCCACAAGGACTCAGCAATCTCATGACCATGGCATCGAATCTAAATAAGTTTTTGGGTATGGATGGGGTGTGTGTTTGAGTTAGCAGCAGCACTAAGCATTTATGGTAGCTAACTTACGTAGAACAGGATGTAATTTAGTGGTCTACGCATGACGGTCGCAACTAAAAATGATGACTAAGTGATCCTGAACACCTACCTACGTCATTCACAACCCCATCGTGTTCTCGATCAGAGAAGGAACTCTAAAGGAAACAGTCACGGTTACGCACACAGTTGGCAGGTTTTAATTAAGTTACTTTAAGTTTTAGAACCAGATGTTAACAAAGTTTCCATGTTTGCCTCATAACTATGGGCACGGCTTTCTGAAAGATTTAACCCTACAGGGGTGCTCCAACTAATCCATCACAAGTTACCATAGGCCGCATAGAAATCCTCGATCACGAAACTCGCGATCTCGTCGGAATCCTTAATCAAAATCTCAACTCTGAGGGGAAAAAACCCAAAGTATCACGGGAATCCCAATGCACAAGATATATCGTTAAGGTAAGACAAGTCCAGCAAGACCACCCGACGTGTCGACGAACCTGATAAGAGCCGCGTATCTCGTTCTATGGACACGACGGATGGAACTAGCTATGGGGAAAACCAATCCTCGAGTTTCCTCGCGATGGCCCCGCAGGCAGTCCGTTTTGGACCAACACTAATGAGGAGCACTGGCCCGGGTTGTTGATTAAGTCCCATCGGGGTAGCTATTCCCTATGCTTTAATTATTAAGTTATTAGCAAATTTTACACCAAAGTTGGGTCTTGCCAGATGAGCCTTAGACAAAACGATTTACCAAGGGGGTCCCCATAACAACCCCAAATCCATATATCACACTACTATACTTGCATGCATAAAAACACCACAAAACAGCAAAGAAAATCTACAATCAATCATAAATCACCTATAGGTCAAACAGTGCCAGATTTGGCCCTGTGGCCCACTGTAAGTGGCACACTACACGAACCCACCACCTCCCTGCTGGAGAACACAGCCCCCACCACTGGGCTACGCTCAGATAGCTGAACTAACATGGGGGCTAACAAAGATGTCTCTCTGCTCCCCTAGCACAATCTGAATGTATCAAACACCACAAAACAAAAGGGGGAAGAGGGGGTCGAACCCGCAACCTTCCCTGCTCACAACAGCACAACCTACCACTGGGCTACGCGCACACTTCTGCTAGAACACAAGTTACCATAGGCCGCTTAGAAATCCTCGATCACGAAACTCGCGATCTCGTCGGATTCCTTAATAGAAATCTCAACTCTGAGGGAAAAAACCCAAAGTCTCACCGGAATCCCAATGCACAAGATATATCGTTAAGGTAAGACAAGTCCAGCAAGACCACCCGACGTGTCAACTAACCCGATAAGAGCCGCATATCTCGTTCTATGGACACGACGGATGGAACTAGCTATGGGGAAAACCAATCCTCGAGTTTCCTCGCGTTGGCCCCGCAGGCAGTCCGTTTTGGACCAACACTAATGAGGAGCACTGGCTCGGGTTGTTGATTAAGCCCCATCGGGGTAGCTATTCCCTATGCTTTAATTATTAAGTTATTAACAAATTTTACACCAAAGTTGGGTCTTGCCAGACGAGCCTTAGACAAATAAATTTACCAAGGGGGTCCCCATAACAACCCCAAATCCATATATCACACTACTATACTTGCATGCATAAAAACACCACAAACCAGCAAAGAAAATCTACTATCAATCATAAATCACCTATAGGTCAAACAGTGCCAGATTTGGCCCTGTGGCCCACTGTAAGTGGCACACTACAGGAACCCACCACCTCCTTGCTGGAAAACACAGCCCCCACCACTGGGCTACGCTCAGATAGCTGAACTAACATGGGGCTAACAAAGATGTCTCTCTGCTCCCCTAGCACAATCTGAATGTATCAAACACCACTAAACAAAAGGGGGAAGAGGGGGTCGAACCCGCAACCTTCCCTGCTCACAACAGCACAACCTACCACTGGGCTACGCACACACTTCTGCTAGAACACAATAGGTAACTAACGTAAACATACACTACAACTATTCCACGGAAGTAGAAAAATAAGCTAAAAGGAGTGCGCTCAAGAGATTCGATCCCAACACCAACAGGAGCGGGTGTGGCTCTGTTGCCACTGCGACAGGTTGCGTGCTACTGCTAGAACTGAAGAAGAAAACCACATATGCACACACTGCTAGCTACAATCACAGGAGAAAATCGCAGAAGTTAAAAGGGGGGGCGCTGGGTATCGATCACAAGACCTGCTGGTCTTTGCGCTGCGCTTGAACCAGTAGGCTAGGAGGGGTGAGTCTGCTCAATGGGGGGGCCACCCCAGACTATATGCAAAAGGGTCGCCTTCTTTGTTTAACAAAGAGGCGTTGGCGATGAGCCTCATCGGTGCAACCGCACGCACACACACACGGCGCTACACGGGGAACTGCTAGTTGCTCTAGCGCAAGACACCTACGCGCTACGCATGCATGCAGCTATGCATGCGAGCTGCTGTAGCTGCCGGTGCCACTCTACAGCTGCTGCTCCCATGATGTACTGTTGTAGCTGCAGCGCGACGCGACAGCGAAAAACGACGACGGCGACGGCAGACTACGGCGACGCGGCTACGAGGGGAGCAGAGGGGACCTACCTAGCCCACGCATGCGGGCATGCAGCGCTGCGCCCGATCGGCTAAAGCTCTGCATCACCGGTTCACTCCGACGGTGCAACGCCAGGCTAGCGTGGCGCGACGGCTACAGACAAAGAGGGGGGAAACGGAGGAGGCGTGCTCACCCAGGGTGCAGAGAAGAGAGGTTCCGGCGATGGAGAGGAACGGTGATGACGATGTGCTGCACAAGATGCTCGCTGGAGGTGAAGAAGCTCCGGTCATCGTGGACGTCAAGGTGGACGACCTTGGCGTCCGATCTTCGCGGGAATGTAACCCCCTTGACGTCTGCATGCTCCTGGTCCAGTCGGGGAAGAAAAGGAGCGACAGCTACGCCAACGTTGAGCTGCTGCAGGAGCCGGCCATGGCGTCGGTGGTGGTTCTGGGGGATGCCCTGAAGGCGCGAGGTGAAAAGGAGGGGAAGAAACGGCGATGGCCAGGTTTATAGGAGGTTGCGGGCTGCTTAATATCTTGAGCCTCGAGCTCCTGGCCGTCTGATCAAGGGAATGGAAGAATCAGTGCACTAGTGGGGACAGGGCCTATAGCCCCGGCCCGTAAGGGGCTTTAGTCCCGGTTCACCAACCGGGACTAAAGGGGCGGGACTAAAGGCCTAACCTTTAGTCCCGGCCCTGTTCCAATCCGGGACCAAAGGTGCTCCACGTGGGCGCATCGGAGCGCCCTCACGGGCAGGCCCTTTAGTCCCGGTTCTTAACACGGACCGGGACTAAAGAATTTCAGATTTTGTTTATTTTTGGGTTTTAGGGTTTTAGGGTTTAGGTGTTCGGGAGATTAACGTGATGCCTCGTTTGGTGTTCGGGAATTAGTTTTGATATAATTCTAAATAGAAATAATTATGCATATATATATAAGATTAACTTATCTTACAAGCGAGCATATATATACAATTATATGGAGATCTGAATTATCGGGACTAGAGCCCATCTATTCGATTACATGGACTAACATCAGTAATGGCCCCTAGCTACACTAAATCGTCCTTTGTCATCTATAGCTTCCGTCCTCAGAAAGGTCGCAAGCTCCTCTGCAATAGCAATCGCGCGTTGCTCTGGTAGGACCTTCTCCCTCATGGTCGTGTACTGTATAAGAAGAGGAGATGAATATGAATATCTATCATGATAACAAAGAATGACGGGTAAAAATAAAGGTGTTAATGTTCATTGCTTACATCGAATTTGTCATCCTTGTGCTCAGAGGTAAACATGCGAATGGTCTCGCAAACATAGTATCCGCATAGATGCGTCCCCCGTGGCTGCTGGTCGCACTTTACGAGAATAGAATATATATAATCAAAATAATAATCTAGCATCATAAATGTATTGAAAATAGAAGTATATCATACTACTAGTTACCTGAGCCGCTCTAAAGGTCAGCTTCTCAGGCTCGATACCGGGAGTCACGCACTTGAACCGCTTCCAAACCCTGCCCGACAAGGATAATGATTTGCTAAGTTTTTCATTAATTGATATATCAGAAAATCATCGAAAGAGACCGATAGCGCGCAAGAATGATTGAAATTGCCCTTGGAGCATGTCCTGCAGGCTTTGGAACAGTTCCAAGGGTCTCGATAATGGGTCGAAGGCATCAACTCTTCCCTTATCAATTTGAATGTCCAACAGAATCCAATGGAAGCTGCACATGTATATATATATGTGTGTGTGTCAGTAACTTATCAATTACACTTATAAGTGAATGGACACAACAGAGTAAAGACCCTCACCTGAAGTTGTATGGAAACAGTATGTGGTCACAGAAATTTTGATCTGTTAGAAACCTTAGAAGGTTTTCCTCCGTCTCCTTGGGTTTATCAGTTAGCGTCGCTATATGTATTTTATCTGGGTCAATAAACCCAATATTTAGGATGTTCCTATTTTTACAATCCAGAATCATCATTATGCATAATAAAGTACAAGTTATATATAGACAATGAATTGAAATAACTAAACAATTTATATGTAGACAACGAATTGAAAAACTTACAAACAATAGCAACTCATAAGCGATTTGTCGAGGTCATCGGCATTGTACATCTGGAAGAGTTCATCAAAGTCGATATGGATTTCTTCGGGCCGGCCGTAGTACTCCCGTGGGACACTCACCACGATCATCGTTCTCCCATTCTTTGATTCACTTAAGTACCATGTATGCAAGTAACGCATATTTGTTGGGAGATCATCTTTGCTGACCAAAGGCGCTCCCATGACAAACTGTGGCTTAGGGGCTACCACAGCCTTGGGTAACCTGTCGTCTTGGGAAGCCAGAATGTCTTCAACCGGGATACCCCATTCATTCGCCCACTTCTTTGCTAATTCCAAATCTTGCCCCTGCACCAGAGGGGGGTCATTCTCGGGTAACACCCTGAGGGGTGGGATCGACTGTTTGGCCTGTTGTCCAAGCTGAGGAACGTCTGTTTTTTTCTTGCTTGTAGTTGAACTTGATTTGCTCCCACTTGCACTTGCACGTGATCTGCTCTTTTTCACTTCCTTCTGCAATGTGCGTGTATAGTCATCAGGCTTATGGTGTAAGTCATACTGTGATGGAAGGTTCGTGAAGTATTTTGCAAATGCTATTTGCTTCTCGGTGTATTCCGGGCGGGGCTCTAGTTTCTTCTTTTTCATCTGCGCATCATGATGTTCCTTTGCTGTCCTGGCGTTTTCCTCGGGGGTACGATCATAAGGTCTGATAGAAAGATTAGCATGAGGTACCTTTGGGAGGGGCGACAGTTTGCGCTTCGGGGGGCTCCGTCGCTTAGAAATCGTCGGCGGAGCATTCTTGCTGGCACACTTCCGCTTAGTATCCGGAGCGGGCGGCGGCGGAGACGGACGACCCAAGTCCGGCGGCGGTGATCGAGATGGACTCGTGTTGTGCTGGCCGACGTCATGTGGAGGGCTTGGAGGTGATGGAGGTGTAGGTGACCTGCGACGACTCGGAGGCGGTGTTGTCCTTGGGGCCGAGCCTGGAAGCTTGATGTAGTTCTTGTCCCATAGGATGACTCCACCCAGTACTTCTCCGAGTGTCCTCTCATCTTCGGGTCCAGCTATGTCGAGCTCCATATCATGAAACCCCGCCATGATTTCATCCACCCCGACTTTAGCAAAGCCAGCTGGAATCTCACGGCCATGCCAGCGTGCATCAGGGCCAGAAGGTAAAGCTTGTCCGACGGCCACCTTCATGGATATGTTCTTGAATTTCTGAAGGAGTTCACATGATGTTGACTCCTTGATTCCATCCACGGGGTAGCCGGGACCGCCCTCTATCATTCTTCGTGCATCGTCGGGCGGGGCCTCAGATTCAGCCACGCTGCTTTCCGCTTAGATGGGGCGCCGGTAATATCAAGTGGAGGATCTTCCTGGCGCGCTACTCCTCTATGCTCATCAATCTGCTTCTGTTGCTCGTTAATCCTGGCAAGCAACTGGTTGAACTTGTCATTCTCCTCATCGTGCTGCCGCTTCTTTGCTCTCGCTCGGCTTCTGTAAGTGTCTTGGTCTCTGGCAAACCCAAGCCACCACGGGTAAGAAGGACCGAAGCCTCGCGTTCATCCTCCATGTTCGTCATTGCCGAGGACCAGTGTGAGCAAATCTTTCTCTCTATCTGGAGTGAACTTTCTTTTTCCCTCCTTTATTTCTTTCACTATCTTTTTCCAATTCTCCCTGGGTATCCTAAGACCGTCACTGCAGATGAGGTCCCCTGTTTCTTCGTCGTACGAACCACCATGCGCAAGGAACCAATTTCTTGCTCTCAATTCCCACTCATCACGGAGTGGTTCAGGTACGATGCCTTTAGCTAGCAGATCTTGCTTTTTCTTATCCAACTTTGGGATGGCAGTCTCATAGCCCCCTGGCCCCACCTTGTGGTGATATTTCTTCTTGTCGGCATTTATCTTGTTCTTTTCTGATAATGCCTGGGCATCTTCTGACTCCTTGTACTCTTGAAATGCCTTCCAGCGATTCGCCTGTTTGGCTAGATACCCCTCGAATACTGGCACTTTCTTTGTCTTCAGATAATTTTTCCATAGCTTCTTCTTCCAGCTACGGAACAGTTCGGCCATCTTCTTTAGAGTCCACTGCTTGACTTTGGCCCTCGGTTTGTCTGCGGCGTCTTCATTCTCACATTCTGGCAGGTTGAAATGTGACATGAGATCATTCCAAAGATTATTTTTGTACCTTTCGGCGACATAGTCACTATCGGCTGCCCCTTTGCGCTTGTTCCACTCCCGAACGCTGATCGGGACGTGATCCCTAACGAGAACTCCGCATTGCTTCTTGAATGTGTCAGCAGCATTCTTAGGAAGCTTGGGTTCGCCCGTAGGCAATATCACCTCAAAGGTGTAATGCGTCCGTGCATCCAACTTTCTAGTCGGGCCTCGTTTCGTAGCTTTGCTCGATGTGGAGGCCTAAGAGGGAGAAACATTCGTCAAATGAATGTATATGTATACAATATAGAGCTATCTCCAATATTTTTCACATATTACAAGTGATTGTCGAACTTCATATGTATACCTCGCCGGACTTTATTATTTCTTCACTGGCTTCTCCACCGGCTTCTCCATCAGTGGAGCTATCACCTTCTCCGTCATTGGACCTATCTCCTGCCCAATCGGCTTCATCTTCGTGTCGGTCGACCTCCATTCCATATCCGGAGGGGTTTAGATATGACGACGGAGATTCAACTGGTTCAACGTCGGGGCCGTCTTTGATTATATCTTCGAGAAGTTCTTCCTCTTCGAGGTTCCTGATATGTGGATCCATAGTTCTGCAAAAAACGGACATTTGATTAACTAATAAACTAACAAACTATATAAGAGGGGTTGGAAACTTCAAAGTGTCGTTTTATATAGGAGGACCTTTAGTCCCGGGTCTTGGCTAGAACCTAAACTCTAAAATATGTCTAATGGATTCTCTTAACCTTTAAGGATTTAACAAAATGGCGGCATTCTAGATGTGTAGAAAATGATCCTATTTTTCCTGATCTCATCTACCCTTCTATATGTCACATTGTCTAGTGTCAAAGGACTTTGTTGAACTTTGTACCAAAAAAGAATTATTCTATCAGGAACTCCGTTCCAAAACAACTTTAGTCCCGGGTCGTGGCTCCACCCGGGACTCCTAGATTTCTGCATAGTATTCAAAGTAGGAGTACTTTTCCAATTTGAGCATTCAATAAGCAAAACCAAATCGTAAAATAAATTAGTATTCAAATTAGCATGCATTCAATTATAAGCAAAAGTACATCATCTCTTTTGTCCGTACATCGTCGAATATTATCACTAATACTCCTCGAATACTATCATACATATAGCATCACTGATACAGCTATAACTGTAGCGCCCGACGGGTATCGTCGCGGGCGGTGGACACCCAAAGAGAAGGAACCATCACAGGATCATAGCTCCAGTGAGATCCCCGAAGAACCTGCCAGGTATGCTCGAACCTGCCCTCCAACGCAACCATGTAGCGACGGACGTGCTCATACTCCTCGCTCACACGGTGACGTACCACCTACGCGGTGTCTGGAAGCCTCGGCACCGTCACTGGCCCACACGACCGCCACCAAACAAGGATCGGGTCAACAACAGGCTGGCTCCTCACCAACCTACGCCCCCCGGAAGGTAGCACCTCCCAATACCAGTCGGGCGGAGCCCAGTCCCGGACAGGGCCCCTCTGATCAAGCAGGTGTCCTCCGTCGAGTCGACGACGAGGATGCGGGATAGGCATCGTAAAATGAACTAAAAAAATAAACTAGTTCTATTAATTTTCTTGCTAAAAATAAACTATTAACACTTAAGCATATACAATAGCAAAATTAAACTATTAACACTTAAGCATATACAATAGCAAAATTAAGCAATAATCTAAGAAACACTATTACCACTTAAGCATATACACTATACAATAGCAAAATTAAGCATATACAATAGCATCTATATACGTAGAAATGTCTTCTTCTTCTTCTTCTTCTTCTTTCTTATTTTCTTCTCCACTTCTTCTTCAACTTCTCTTCTTCTACTTCTCCTCTTCTTCTAGTTTTCCTCTTCTTATCCTCTCCTCCTCTTCTTATTCTCCTTTTTCTTCTTTTCTTCTCCTCCTCTTCTTATTTTCCTTTTTCCTAATCTTATTTTCTTATTTTTGTTCATATTTCTTCTTCTTGTAACCCTAACCTAATTCTAAATATTACTAACCCTAATAATCTAGCACAAACCTAATAACAATAGGAATTAAATGACAAAAAAAATCTTTTTCTTTTTCTTCTTTTCTTCTCCTTTTTCTTCCTTTCTTCTCCTTTTTCTTCCTTTCTTCTCCTTTTTCTTCCTTTCTTCTCCTTTTTCTTCTTGTCTTCTCCTTTTTCTTCCTTTCTTCTCCTTTTTCTTCCTTTCTTCTCCTTTTTCTACCTTTCTTCCCTTTTTCTTCTTTTCTTCTCCTTTTTCTTCTTTTCTTCTCCTTTTTCTTCCTTTTCTTCTCCTTTTTCTTCCTTTCTTCTCCTTTTTCTTCCTTTCTTCTCCTTTTTCTTCCTTTCTTCTCCTTTTTCTTCTTTTCTTCTCCTTTTTCTTATTTTCTTCTTTTCTTTTACCGGCCGGAGTGTTGGGGAGGAGGGGGCGGGGGGCTTACCGGCGGAGGCGTCGACGGCGGCGAGGAGGACGGCGGCGGCGCACGAGGAGGACAGCGGCGGCGAGGAGGACGACGGCGGCGAGGAGGACGACGGCGGCGAGGAGGACGACGGCGGCGAGGAGGACGACGGCGGCGAGGAGGACGACGGCGATGAGGAGGACGACGGCGACGGCGAGGAGGACGGCAAGCGGTGGCGAGGAGGACGGCGGGCAGCCTGACGGCGTCGTCGAGGTCGTCGGTGTGCCGCGCCGGGCAGGAGAACGAGAGGAAGAAGAAGAGAAACGAAATGCGATTTGGGTTGGAATTTTTCTAACTCCCGCTTATATAGGTGGATCTTTAGTCCCGGTTCGGGGCTCGAACCGGGACTAGAGACCCTCTTTAGTCGCGGGTGAAGCCACGACCCGGGACTAAAGGCCCTTTTTCGGCAGACCAAAAGGCGGGAAGGAGGAGCCTTTAGTCCCGGTGCGGAGCTCCAACCGGGACTAAAGGGGGTCTTTAGTCCCGGTTGGAGCCACGCACCGGGACTAAAGGCACGTGCTCGGCAGGCGGCAGGCCCGGGACTAAAGCCCCTCCTCGGCTGCACGATAAGTTTAGTCCCACCTCGCCCAGCGAGGGGGACTAACACTTGTTTATAAGCCCCGTCGCAGCTACTCCATCGAGCTCCTCTCTAAAGCAGGCTTACGGACCTAAACTGACTGTAAATTTAAAAATTGAAACTATATTTGAAATTGTGGAGAAACTTAAACCTGAATTCAAAGTGAGCTCACTTTGAATTTAGGTTTAAGTTTCTTTACAAATTCTCATATAGTTTCAATTTTTTTGTTATTTTCAATTAAAAGCTCTTACCTATTTTGCTATTTCCAAACTATTAACTATTTTGTTATTTTCAATTAAAACTATGTTTATTAAAATTCTTTTTGCATATTTGAGAATTTGACAAAACTATGATAATGAAAAGTGTTTGAAATTGAATAAATAATTCAAAACTATTTTCTATTTTCAAAAGTGATTATTTTGACTATCCAAACTATTAACTATTTTGTTATTTTTAATTAAAAACTATGTTTATTAAAATTCTTTTTGCATATTTGATAATTTGACAAAACTATGATAATGAAAAGTGTTTGAAATTGAATAAATAATTCAAAACTATTTTCTATATTCAAAAGTAATTATTTTGACTATCCAAACTATTAATTATTTTGTTATTTTCAATTAAAAACTATGTTTATTAAAAATTCTTTTTGCATATTTGAGAATTTGACAAAACTATGATAATGGAAAGTGTTTGAAATTGAATAAATAATTCAAAACTATTTTCTATTTTCAAAAGTAATTATTTTGACTATCCAAACTATTAACTATTTTGTTATTTTCAATTAAAAACTATGTTTATTAAAATTCTTTTTGCATATTTGAGAATTTGACAAAACTATGATAATGAAAAGTGTTTGAAATTGAATAAATAATTCAAAACTATTTTCTATTTTCAAAAGTAATTATTTTGACTATCCAAACTATTAACTATTTTGTTATTTTCAATTAAAAACTATGTTTATTAAAATTCTTTTTGCATATTTGATAATTTGACAAAACTATGATAATGAAAAGTGTTTGAAATTGAATAAATAATTCAAAACTATTTTCTATATTCAAAAGTAATTATTTTGACTATCCAAACTATTAACTATTTTGTTATTTTCAATTAAAAACTATGTTTATTAAAAATTCTTTTTGCATATTTGAGAATTTGACAAAACTATGATAATGGAAAGTGTTTGAAATTGAATAAATAATTCAAAACTATTTTCTATTTTCAAAAGTAATTATTTTGACTATCCAAACTATTAACTACTTTGTTATTTTCAATTAAAAACTATGTTTATTAAAATTCTTTTTGCATATTTGAGAATTTGACAAAACTATGATAATGAAAAGTGGTTGAAATTGAATAAATAATTCAAAACTATTTTCTATTTTCAAAAGTAATTATTTTGACTATCCAAACTATTAACTATTTTGTTATTTTCAATTAAAACTATGTTTATTAAAACTCTTTTTGCATATTTAGAATTTGACAAAACTATGATAATGAAAAGTGTTTGAAATTGAATAAATAATTCAAAACTATTTTCTATTTTCAAAAGTAATTATTTTGACTATCCAAACTATTAATTATTTTGTTATTTTCAATTAAAAACTATGTTTATTAAAATTCTTTTTGCATATTTGAGAATTTGACAAAACTATGATAATGAAAAGTGTTTGAAATTGAATAAATAATTCAAAACTATTTTCTATTTTCAAAAGTAATTATTTTGACTATCCAAACTATTAACTATTTGGTTATTTTTCAATTAAAAACTATGTTTATTAAAAAAAAATTGCATATTTGAGAATTTGACAAAACTATGATAATGAAAAGTGTTTGAAATTGAATAAATAATTCAAAACTATTTTCTATTTTCAAAAATAATTATTTTGACTATCCAAAATATTAACTATTTTTTTGTTTTCAATTAAAAACTATGTTTATTAAAATTCTTTTTGCATATTTGAGAATTTGACAAAACTATGATAATGAAAAGTGTTTGAAATTGAATAAACAATTCAAAACTATTTTCTATTTTCAAAAGTAATTATTTTGACTATCCTAACTATTAAGTATTTTATTATTTTCAATTAAAAACTTTGTTTATTAAAATTCTTTTTGCATATTTGAGAATTTGACAAAACTATGATAATGAAAAGTGTTTGAAATTGAATAAATATTTCAAAATTATTTTCTATTTTCAAAAGTAATTATTTTGACTATCCAAACTATTAACTATTTTGTTATTTTCAATTAAAAACTATGTTTATTAAAACTCTTTTTGCATATTTAAGAATTTGACAAAACTATGATAATGAAAAGTGTTAGAAATTGAATAAATAATTAAAAACTATTTTCTATTTTCAAAAGTAATTATTTTGACTATCCAAACTATTAACTATTTTTTTATTTTCAATTAAAAACTATGTTTATTAAAATTCTTTTTGCATATTTGAGAATTTGACAAAACTATGATAATGAAAAGTGTTTGAAATTGAATAAATAATTCAAAACTATTTTCTATTTTCAAAAGTAATTATTTTGACTATCCAAACTATTAAATATTTTGTTATTTTCAATTAAATACTATGTTTATTAAAATTCGTTTTGCATATTTGAGAATTTGACAAAACTATGATAATGAAAAGTGTTTGAAATTGAATAAATAATTCAAAACTATTTTCTATTTTCAAAAGTAATGATTTTGACTATCCAAACTATTAACTATTTTGTTATTTTCAATTAAAAACTATGTTTATTAAAATTCTTTTTGCGTATTTGAGAATTTGACAAAACTATGATAATGAAAAGTGTTTGAAATTGAATAAATAAGGGATTTCGAACGAGAACTCATCTCTTACAAAGGGATTTCATTTTTTTGAACTTATTTGAACTCCATACTTTTTGTGTGTTCAAAATGCACCATTCAAAGGCACATCACAAAATTTCAACAATTTATGACTTCATTTGGTATTCTTCGTGCATTTACTTCTTTTTTTTTGAGCTAGTTGACCTTGAAATTGAAACGCACTACAAATGAACTCTGAAAATGTTGAAAGTTGGCATGATATCATCATTTCACCCACATAGCATGTGTTAAAAAGTTGAGAGGGCTACGACAAAAACTGGATGCACTTCGTGTACAAAACGGACAATCTCTCTCGAAGTATCAGCGTCTCGAACGATAACTCATCTCTTACAAAGGGATTTCATTTTTTTGAACTTATTTGAACTCCATACTTTTTGTGTGTTCAAAATGGACCATTCAAAGGCACATCGCAAAATTTTAACAATTTCTGACTAAATTTGGTATATTTCGTGCATTTACTTATTTTTTGAGCTAGTTGAACCTGAAATTGAAAAGCACTACAAATGAACTCTGAAAATGTTGAAAGTTGGCATGTTATCATCATTTCACCCACATAGCATGTGTTAAAAAGATGAGAGGGCTACGACAAAAACTGGATGCACTTCGTGTACAAAACGGACAATCTCTCTCGAAGTATCAGCGTTTCAAACGATAACTCATCTCTTACAAAGGGATTTCATTTTTTTGAACTTATTTGAACTCCATACTTTTTGTGCGTTCAAAATGCACCATTCAAAGGCACATCACAAAATTTCAACAATTTCTGACTTAATTTGGTATATTTTGTGCATTTACTTTTTTTTTGAGCTAGTTGACCCTGAAATTGAAAAGCACTACAAATGAACTCTGAAAATGTTGAAAGTTGGCATGCTATCATCATTTCACCCACATAGCATGTGTTAAAAACTTGAGAGGGCTACGACAAAAACTGGATGTACTTCGTGTACAAAACGGACAATCTCTCTCGAAGTATCAGCGTTTCGAACGAGAACTCATCTCTTACAAAGGATTTCATTTTTTTGAACTTATTTGAACTCCATACTTTTTGTGTGTTTAAAATGCACCATTCAAAGGCACATCACAAAATTTCAACAATTTCTGACTTAATTTGGTATTCTACGTGCATTTACTTATTTTGTTTGAGCTAGTTGACCCTGAAATTGAAAATCACTACAAATGAACTCTGGAAATGTTGAAAGTTGGCATGCTATCATCATTTCACCCACATAGCATGTGTTAAAAAGTTGATAGGGCTACGACAAAAACTGGATGCACTTCGTGTACTAGACGGACAATCTCTCTCGAAGTATCAGCGTTTCGAACAAGAACTCATCTCTTACAAAGAGATTTCATTTTTTGAACTTATTTGAACTCCATACTTTTTGTGTTTAAAATGCACCATTCAAAGGCACATCACAAAATTTCAACAATTTCTGACTTAATTTGGTATTCTTCGTGCATTTACTTATTTTTTTTTGAGCTAGTTGACCCTGAAATTGAAAAGCACTACAAATGAACTCTGAAAATGTTGAAAGTTGGCATGCTATCATCATTTCACCCACATAGCATGTGTTAAAAAGTTGAGAGGGCTACGACAAAAACTGGATGCACTTCGTGTACAAAACGGACAATCTCTCTCGAAGTATCAGCGTTTCAAACGATAACTCATCTCTTACAAAGGGATTTCATTTTTTTGAACTTATTTGAACTCCATACTTTTTGTGCGTTCAAAATGCACCATTCAAAGGCACATCACAAAATTTCAACAATTTCTGACTTAATTTGGTATATTTTGTGCATTTACTTTTTTTTTGAGCTAGTTGACCCTGAAATTGAAAAGCACTACAAATGAACTCTGAAAATGTTGAAAGTTGACATGCTATCATCATTTCACCCACATAGCATGTGTTAAAAACTTGAGAGGGCTACGACAAAAACTGGATGTACTTCGTGTACAAAACGGACAATCTCTCTCGAAGTATCAGCGTTTCGAACGAGAACTCATCTCTTACAAAGGATTTCATTTTTTTGAACTTATTTGAACTCCATACTTTTTGTGTGTTTAAAATGCACCATTCAAAGGCACATCACAAAATTTCAACAATTCCTGACTTAATTTGGTATTCTACGTGCATTTACTTATTTTGTTTGAGCTAGTTGACCCTGAAATTGAAAATCACTACAAATGAACTCTGGAAATGTTGAAAGTTGGCATGCTATCATCATTTCACCCACATAGCATGTGTTAAAAAGTTGATAGGGCTACGACAAAAACTGGATGCACTTCGTGTACTAGACGGACAATCTCTCTCGAAGTATCAGCGTTTCGAACAAGAACTCATCTCTTACAAAGAGATTTCATTTTTTGAACTTATTTGAACTCCATACTTTTTGTGTTTAAAATGCACCATTCAAAGGCACATCACAAAATTTCAACAATTTCTGACTTAATTTGGTATTCTTCGTGCATTTACTTATTTTTTTTGAGCTAGTTGACCCTGAAATTGAAAAGCACTACAAATGAACTCTGAAAATGTTGAAAGTTGGCATGCTATCATCATTTCACCCACATAGCATGTGTTAAAAAGTTGAGAGGGCTACGACAAAAACTGGATGCACTTCGTGTACAAAACGGACAATCTCTCTCGAAGTATCAGCGTTTCGAACGAGAACTCATCTCTTACAAAGGGATTTCATTTTTTTGAACTTATTTGAACTCCATACTTTTTGTGTGTTCAAAATGCTCCATTAAAAGGCACATCACAAAATTTCAACAATTTCAGACTTAATTTGGTATATTTCGTGCATTTACTTTTTTTGAGCTAGTTGACCCTGAAATTGAAAAGCACTACAAATGAACTTTGAAAATGTTGAAAGTTGGCATGCTATCATCATTTCACCCACATAGCATGTGTTAAAAAGTTGAGAGGGCTACGACAAAACTGGATGCACTTCGTGTACAAAACGGACAATCTCTCTCCAATTATGAGCGTTTCGAACGAGAACTCATCTCTTACAAAGGGATTTCATTTTTTTGAACTTATTTGAACTCCATACTTTATGTGTGTTCAAAATGCACCATTCAAAGGCACATCACAAAATTTCAACAATTTCTGACTTCATTTGGTATTCTTCGTGCATTTACTTCTTTTTTTTGAGCTAGTTGACCCTGAAATTGAAAAGCACTACAAATGAACTCTGAAAATGTTGAAAGTTGTCATGTTATCATCATTTCACCCACATAGCATGTGTTAAAAAGTTGAGAGGGCTACGACAAAAACTGGATGCACTTCGTGTACAAAACGGACAATCTCTCTCGAAGTATCAGCGTTTCGAACGAGAACTCATCTCTTACAAAGGGATTTCATTTTTTTGAACTTATTTGAACTCCATACTTTTTGTGTGTTCAAAATGCACCATTCAAAGGCACATCACAAAATTCCAACAATTTCTGACTTAATTTGGTATATTTAGTGCATTTACTTTTTTTTTGAGCTAGTTGACCCTGAAATTGAAAAGCATTACAAGTGAACTCTGAAAATGTTGAAAGTTGGCTTGCTATCATCATTTCACCCACATAGCATGTGTTAAAAAGTTGAGAGGGCTACGACCAAAACTGGATGCACTTCGTGTTAAAAAGTTGAGAAGCCAGTCGGGACCTTGATACCGAAAAGGACTTCAAAGAATATTTCCTTCTCTTCCTTAGTAAGAGCGTAGCTGGCACGCCCTTGAAACTGCCCTGGATGCATGCTATCTCTTCCTTTATGACGTTCCTGGTCCTCCCGTGTTTCCGGTGTATCTTTTGACTTCCCATACAAGCCTAGGAAGCCTAGAATATTCACGCAGAGATTCTTCGTCAGGTGCATCACGTCGATTGCCGAGCGGACCTCATGGACTTCCGAGTAGGGTAGCTCCCAAAATATAGATTTCTTCTTCCACATGGGTACGCGCTTATCAGGGCCGTTAGGAACAGGTTGGCTGCCAGGACCCTTTACAAAGATTACTATTAAATCTTTGACCATATCAAATACTTCAGCACTAGTACGGATGACAGGCTTCCCCTGGGGTTCTGCCTTGCCATTGAAATGCTTGTCTTTTTTCTTTAAGGGATGCTTGGGCGGAAGAAAACGACGATTGTACGGGTACACATTCTTCTTACATTTGTCCAGATATATACTTTCTGTCTGATCCAAACAGTGCGTGCATGCATTGTATCCCTTGTTTGAATGTCCTGAAATGTTACTAAGAGCAGGCCAATCATTGATGGTTACGAAAAGCAACGCTCGAAGGTCAAATTCCTCTTGTTTGTGCTTGTCCCACACACGTACACCTGGTTCGGCCCACAGCTGTAAAAGTTCATCAACTAATGGCCTTAGGTACACATCAATATCGTTGCCGGGTTGCTTTGGACCTTGGATAAGCACTGGCATCATAATGAACTTCCGCTTCATGCACAACCAAGGAGGAAGGTTGTAGATACATAGAGTAACGGGCCAGGTGCTGTGACTGCAACTCTGCTCCCCAAAAGGATTCATGCCATCTGTACTCAGACCTAACCATAAGTTCCTTGCGTCAGCTGCAAATCTCGGGAACTCTCTCTCGATTTTTCTCCACTGTCGACCATTAGCGGTGTGCCTCAACTTATCGTCTTTCATACGATCTTCCATGTGCCATCGCAACAACTTCGCATGATCTTTATTTCTGAACAGACGTTTCAACCGTGGTATTATAGGAGCATACCACATCACCTTGGCAGGAACCCTCTTCCTGGGTGGCTCGCCCTCAATATCACCAGGGTCATCTTTTCTTATCTTATACCGCAATGCAGTGCATACCGGCCATTTATCCATATTCTCGTACTTCTCACCGCGGTAGAGGATGCAGTCATTAGGGCATGCATGTATCTTCTACACGTCTAATCCTAGAGGGCAGACAAGCTTATTTGCTTCGTACGTGCTAGCGGGCAATTCGTTCTTTCTTGGAAGCATCTTCTTCATCAGTACCAGCAACTTTTCGAATGACGAGTCAGTCACACCGGTCTCTACCTTCCACTTCAGCAATTCCAGTGTGCTACCCAGCTTCTTCTGGCCATCTTCACAAGTTGGGTACAACAATTTGTTGTGGTCCTGTAACATCTGCTCGAACTGCAACCTCTCCTTTTCCGTGTCGCAACCTCGCCGTGCATCAGAAATGACCCGGCCAAGATCATCAGCGGGCTCATCTGGTTCCTGTTCTTCATCCTGGTCTTCTTCTTCATTGTCTTCCATTGCGGTATCATCATACTCAGGGAACATAGATCGGTAGTTGTCATCATCGTTCTCTTCTTCTTCATCGTCGTCTTCCATCATAACCCGTCTTTCTCCGTGCTTGGTCCAAACATTGTAGCCCGACATAAAACCGGACCGAAGCAGGTGGCTCTGAATGACTCTTGAGGAAGTGTAATCCTTCTCATTCCGACATTCAACACATGGACAAAACATAAAGCCACCACCATGCTTGTTCGCATCGGCTGCATCTCGAAAAGAATGCACGCCTTCTCTGTAAGCGGTTGTGCGTCGATCACCGTACATCCATGGATGGATCATCTGTGTTATACGACAGTATATCAAATACAATCACGATCCTAAAAATTAGTACCGCACGGTCTAAACGAGGAAATATAGTTGCTAACCTTTTAGAATAAGTAGAAATAAAGAGGAATTGGTTTAAGCGTGGCTCAGGCATCTCATATCGTAGTTGTGTTCGGTGAACTGAAGCGGCATCGCTCTAACACACATTTCAACAAACACCTCTAGTGCATGAAAAAAATGGAGAGCTAGCACACACCCACACTCTTCCATCCAAGAAAAATGCAAGGAAGAGGGGAGGGGGGTTGTGCTATATATAAGCAGAGGACTTTAGTCCCGGTTTGAGACACAAACCGAGACTAAAGGTGGCGCACATGCGGGCTGCACACCGCGTAGCCCTTTAGTCCCGGTTTGGGACACAAACCGGGATTAAAGGCTCCTTACAGGCCGGGACTAAAGCCTCGAGGGAGACATTGCGATTTGGGGCGACGTGGTCGGGCCTTTAGTCCCGACCCAGAGGCAGGCCGGGACTAAAGGGTCTCGGCCAAAGGCCCGTTTTCCACTAGTGGTGCTGGCTAGCTGGTTCGTACATGGCTGACATCGAAAGGAGGAAGAGAGGGTCGCGCCAGCCAGGTCTCGGCCGAAACAACAGGACATGGGTCGGCTCTCTCCCTCTCTGCGTTAAAACATTTGCAAAAAATAGAACATGGGTTTTTAACAAATAACAGAGGCTGAAAGGAAAAGGTTTAGAAGAAAATAAAATATATTTGGTCTGCTAATATCATGCCACAATTTATAAAAATTCGTTGGGCATTTTTCGCATAGCAAAAATAAATCCCTTTTACTAAAATAAGGCACTGTTTTTAAATAAAAACCAAAAGGAAAAATAAAACCAAACCGAAGGGGATGCACTCCACAAATAGTAAAAAGATTTTTAGGATGGGAGGAACATTTATATTAGGGCAAAACAAGAACTTTTAAACCTACCACAATATATTTGGAAAGGAGGGAGTTTTTTTAAAGGCTATGGTGCAACAAGTGGTTTTGAGAGGAATCTTGTTGCACCCAAATCACAACAACAATCACAAGCCACTTACACACATAGCACTCACACTTCCTACCAAGGTGCAACACAAGCAACACAAGACAAGAACAAAATGAAAATGATGCTATGCATGATGCCAAGATGCCATGATGCACAAGAGATGAAGCCAAACTTAAACTCTTTATTCAAATCCAACATGCCAACATAGGAAGGTTGCCATACAAGGAAAGATATTACAAGAGGGGGGAGGTATTACATTGGGGCTGTTACAGTGGCCTTTTTTGAAGGAGATTATGTTGAGATTGGGCATTCGTCAAGATATGGTGAATTTTATTATGGAATGTGTCCCAACTGTTGAGTATAGAGTTAGGATTAATGCGGAAGAAAGTGAGAGTTTTAAGCCTTCAAGGGAACTGAGGCAGGGAGACCTATTATCACCATACATGTTCTTGAAGTGTACACACGGGTTGAATGCTTTACTGACAAATGCAGAGGAAAATGGAAATATTACAGGAGTAAAGGTTTACATAGATGCCCCACCCATCACAAACCTCATTTTCGCGGATGACTCATTAATTCTAATGAAAGCCAACCAACAGAGTGCAGATGTTCTAAAATCAGCGCTAGATTTATATTGTGAGGCATTGGGTCAATTGGTAAGCGTTGAAAAGTCTAGCGTTTTCTTTAGCCCTAACACGAAGGTGGAGCTTAGAGAACAAATGTGCACAAAACTAGATATTATGAGTGAGGCTCTCAATGAGAAGTACTTGGGGCTGCCAGCAAATGTGGGGTTAGATAAAACTGATTGTTTTCAATTTTTGATTGAACGTATTGTTAAGAGAATTAGTGGGTGGAAAGAAAAATTATTATCCACCGGGGGGAACGAGATCTTGCTTAAGGCTGTTGTCCAAGCCATACCCACCTATGCGATGTCGGTCTTTAAAATTCCTAAAACAATTTGTAAAGGAATTATTCACGGGATGGCACATTTCTGGTGGGGAGATGAGGAGAACCAAAGGAGGATGCATTGGATGGCCTAGTGGAAGATGTGCGTTCCTAAAAATAAAGGAGGGATGGGGTTTTGCGATATTCATTGCTTTAACCTGGCACTGCTTGCTAAACAGGCGTGGTGCCTCCTTGATAAGCCAGATTCCCACTCCTTGTCTTCCAGTGAGGTATTGGATGAATTCATTGCAATGTCAATCATGAACGAGACCGCTGACAATGCACTTGCTCGCGTTCGGTCAAAGACAGCTTCACCCAACCTTGCTTTAAAGGCAAAGGCTGCTTCTGAAGAAGAAGAAGAGGATGAGGAAGAGGAGAGATGCCCTAAAGATACTAAGTATCCTTATCACGAGCACATGGCTCTTGCGTCAAGGCAATTCTGGGGCAACAAGAGGAACTCAAGACCCAACTTCTCCAAGAACAACTCAAGTGGGTTCAAATGCAAGCAACGTGTGAGGACATGCTATAACTGCGGTAATGTGAGTCACTTCATGGCAGAATGTCCCTATGAGAAGAGGGAAGACAACGGGGGCAAGCTCATTCGCAAAGACAAAACCAAGTCATTCCCAAACAAGAACAACTTTGTCAAGAAACCCCACCCAAAGGGTATGGTGGCACTTGAAGAGTACCCCTGTGATGATGATGACGATGACGATATGGTGGCAACTGCGACTGTCGCCATTGTCACCCGTTCTCCCAAGAATGTGTCTCTCTTCAACGCCCCCAACGGTAACCACATCGCCAAGTGCCTCATGGCCAAAGGTATCGATCAGGTAACACCCAGCATTAAGACCAACATCACTACTGCTCCTTCATTGTTGAATTGTGTTGAAGTGATGTTGTGGAACTTAATGAGCATGATCTTGACAAATTTTTGTGTACGATCAAAGGAGAACCCAAGAAGCACTTTGTTGCTCTTTTGGAACAACTGGGTGAGGCTAATGACCTCATCGAGTCTCATGAGGAGACCATCTCCGAGCTGCAAGGACATAGTCGTGACTATGCCGATGAGATTGCTGAATTATCTATAGCACTAGAAAAGGAGCGCACTCTTCGTTTGGCTCTTGAGGAGTCATACAACGATGACTGCGCTAAATTGCAAAAGGAACTAGATCATGATATTGTTCTTACTCGTGTGCTTAAGTCTAAAAAGGATACACTTGGGGTTGGCCATGACAGACTTAAAGTGGAGTTTCACACACTTGACAAGACTCACAAGGTCTTGAAAGGTGCTCATTTCTCCCTGAAAGAGTCTCATGATCAACTCCAAGCAAAGCTTACCAAGGAGATCTCTACTTGTCCTCCTTTCGTTATAATTGATAATGCTTGTACAACTAACCCTTGTTGTGAGCATGTACATCTTGTGGAGGAAAATGCCAACTTGAAGGATCAACTTGGGAAGGGCCTTGTGTCATGCATCCAAGGCGAGAAGAACCTGAACGACCTCTTGAGCAATCAAAAGGGTGTTGTAAGAAAGGAGGGACTTGGACTTACATCCAAGTCGAAAAGAAGAAGGAAGAACGGGAACAAACGATCCCCTACCCTCATGGACATCTTTGTCAAAGAGGGCGAAGGGACTTAGGAGGAGAACAGTAACAAGGTGGAGAATGGTAGCGTCAAGAAGGGCAAAACCATTCCTACCAACACAGCCGACAAGCTCAATCCATCCTATGTTTTATGTCGTACTGGTGATGGGCATTTTTATACCAGATTTGTTGGTTCTTACTATGAGTCCACTGAATGGGCTATTTGGGTTCCTAAGACCCTTGTCTCTAACATTAAAGGACCCATTCAAAAATGGGTACCTAAAACCAAGCCTTGATCTATTGCAGGAGTTTGCTTCCGGTGGGGTGTCATGGTTGCTCGATAGTGGAGCAACAAATCATATGACCGGAAGCAAGGACTTAGTGGTGGATGTGCATCCTTCCCCATCTATGCCCACCCATGTCCAATTCGCCGATGCATCATCACCAAAGGTATTGGGATTTGGTAAGGTGGTCATCTGTCAAGAGTTATCTATTGAGAAGGTCATGCTTGTTGAGTCCTTGCTTACAATTTACTTTCGGTTCATCAACTTGCAATTATGGGCTTTTCCACATTCTTTAATCTTGATACCGTGGTCCTTTTATGGAGCAAGACTCTTAAAGTATCCTATGTTGGATATGTCGAAAATGGTCTCTATGTGGTGAACTTTTCAAAGCGACCCACTAAGACTGCGACTTATCTAATGGCTAAAGTTGATGTGGGCTGGCTTTGGCATCGCCGACTAGCTCATGTCAATATGAGATATTTGCAAAGTCTCCTCAAAGGGGACCATATTCGTGGACTAACGAATGTGAGTTTTGCCAAAGATCGTGCTTGCAGTGTCTGCATTGAAGGGAAGATTCATGAAACTGCTCACATCCAACGACTCTCATTTACACTAAGAGGCCGTTGGAGCTCCTTCATATGGATCTCTTAGGTCCTCCATCATTTGATAGTCTTGGGGGCAGAAAGTACTCCTTGGTGATTGTTGATGACTACTCAAGATACACCTGGGTATATTTCTTCAATAGGAAGAGTGAGACTTAAAAAACTGTCATCAACTTTGCTAATGAAGCTCAACGTCAACATGAAGCAAAGATTTTGATGATTAGAAGTGACAACGGCACTGAGTTCAAGAACTACACCTTGGATGAGTTTCTAGGTGATGAGGGAATAAAACATCAATATTCAGTATCATACACCCCTCAACAAAATGGTGTGGCGGAAAGGAAGAACCGGACGTTGATGGATGCAGCAAGAACAATGATGGCGGAATTCAAATCTCCATATAACTTTTGGGCCGAAGCCATCAACACAGCATGGCATGCATCCAATCGGCTCTATATCCGCAAAGGCTTGAACAAGACCCCATATGAGATTCTCACCGGAAACAGACCCAATCTCAAGTACTTCTTGGTATTCTGGTGTAAGTGTTTCATTCTCAAGAAAGGTGCACGTTTAGCGAAATTTGGTTCTAGAGCTCAAGAGGGCATCTTTGTTGGTTATGCTACAAACTCTCATGCTTACCGTGTCCTCAACAAGTCCACCGGGCTCATTGAGGAAACGTGTATCGTGGAATTTGATGAAAATAATGGCTCCCAAGTGGAGCAAAGTGGTCTCTGTGATGTAGGTGATGAAATTCCTCCCCAAGCCATAAGAAGAATGGGGATTGGTCAAATACTCCCCATTGAGGAACCCCTTGTGGCCGAAGGAGAAGGACAATGCTCTACCCAAGTGGATCCATCATCCTCACAAGCCCCACACGCTTCCGATGAACAAAGAGAAAACCCTCAACCACTTGAACAAGTTCAAGGACAAGATCAATTTCTCAAAGATGGTGATGTGCCCCATGATGTCCAAGTGCTTACACAAGGTTCCGAATCTGCTGAAGATCAAGATCAAGTGCAACTACAAGATCCAGACCAAATAGAAGCGGAAGATCAAGATCAAGAGCAACCACAAGATCAAGGACAAACCAGTGAGCTTGCTCAAGTCGAAAATCAAGATGATCAGGATGTTGTCTCTCAATTCCCTTCTGCAGCACCTAAAAGGGCTACTGGTGCCAAGGGAGGATCAAAACGCAGGGCCAAGCAAAGTAATCAAGTCAATGCTCCCTAGTTATCCAATGCAGAACTCTTGGAGCGTCGCGCAACCAAGATTGCAAACAAGCTGAGAGTCAAGTCACATCTTATGAAGAATGTGCTTGGTAGTTTGAAAAGGGGAGTATCCACTCATCAACAAATTTGGAATTATTGTGAGCATCACGCGTTTGTTTCGTATTGTTACAGGAAGCGCTCGATGATGAGGATTGGCTTATGGCCATGCATGAAGAACTCAACAACTTCGAGCGTAATCAAGTCTGGAATTTAGTGCCAAGACCAAAGGAGGAACATAATGTCATCGGGACCAAATGGATCTTCAAAAACAAGCAAGATGCCAATGGGATTGTGGTTCGAAACAAGGCAAGATTGGTGGCTCAAGGCTACTCCCAAGTCGAGGGTATCGACTACGGTGAAACCTTTGCCCATGTTGCTCGTCTAGAATCTACTCGCATGTTGCTTGCATTTGCTTCTCATCATAATTTCAAATTACAACAAATGGATGTGAAAAGTGCTTTTCTTAATGGTCATTTAAATGATTTGGTCTATGTGAAACAACCCCCGGGGTTCGAACATCCCAAGCTCCCCAATCATGTGTACAAACTTAATAAGGCACTCTATAGCCTTAAACAAGCCCCACGTGCGTGGTATGAGTACCTTACTAAGTTGTTACAAGATCTTGGGTTTGAAATTGGGAAGATAGATCCCACTCTTTTTACCAAGAAGGTCAAAGGGGATTTGTTCATATGCCAACTATATGTTGATGATATCATTTTTGGTTCCCCTAATGAATCTTTCACTGAAGAATTTGTTGCACTAATGACCGAGAAATTTGAGATGTCTATGATGGGTGAGTTGAAGTTCTTCCTCGGGTTCGAGATTAAACAAGGCTTAGAAGGGACCTTAATCAAACAAGCCAAGTACACCCAAGACATGCTCAAGAGTTTCGAGCTAGAGGATGTCAAGCCGGTCAAGTTTCCCATGCCAACAAGATGCAAGCTTGACAGTGATCCCAATGGTAAAGCAGTGGATCAAAAGGTATATTGCTCCATGATTGGATCCCTTTTTTACCTTTGTACATCTAGACCGGATATCATGTTGAGTGTAGGGATTTGTGCACGGTTTCAATCTGCACCATAAGAAAGCCATTATATGGCTGTTAAGCGAATCTTTCGATATTTGACTCATACCCCAAACTTTGGTCTATGGTATCCCAAAGGAGAAAACTTCAACCTAGTGGGCTATCCTGACTCAGATTGGGCAGGAGACTGTGTGGAGAGGAAGTCAACTTCTGGAGGATGTCAATTCCTTGGTCGTTCACTGGTAAGTTGGTCTTCAAAGAAGCAGAATTGTGTCTCACTATCTTCCACCGAAGCTGAGTATGTGGCAGCTGCAAGTTGGTGTGCACAGTTGCTATGGAAAAGGCAAACTTTAAAGGATTACGGTGTCATTTGTGACAAAGTGCCTCTTCTATGTGACAATCAAAGTGCTATCAAGATTTCCCTCAATCCGGTGCAACATAGCAAGACCAAGCACATTGATATTCGCCATCACTTCATTCGAGAACATATCAAGCGAGGTGATATTCAGGTTCACTTCATCAACACTGAAGAGCAACTTGCACATATTTTCACTAAGCCCCTAGATGAAGCAAGGTTCCGGGAATTAAGGCATGAGCTAAATATCATTGATTCAAGTAATGTGGATTGAAACTAGGCACTTTGCACCTCACTCTGCATTATATCTTGTTCTAGGTGTAGGCATGGACATAGGGGGAGTGTTGTTCTTTCAATGAACTCCCCCCCCCATTATGCATAAATCGATCAAGTCTTTCACTTTGGCCATTATTAAATGCCACTTGTGCTTCAAAGACGAGAGTTGGTCATGAACGCAAGGATAATTCTTCGCGGTGTCATACCTTTGTCTCAAACATAGGTGGCTTCGGCCACCGCCCCCACCTTTCTCTCGTGTTGAAGAAAGGATACAAAATGACTAGTCAGTATATCTTGTCGGTGTTATCTTTTTACACTGACTAGTCGTTGCCCACATCATAAGTCCTAAGTCTCTTTGTGCTTTCTGGAGCGGTACTACCGCCAGGGGGAGCGATACTACCGCCAGCACCCGAGCGGTACTACCGCTAGGGGTAGCGGTACTACCGCGAGGACCCCAGCCTATCGTGGCTTGACTAGGGCTTTTTAGGGATGTCTCAAGGGGAGCGGTACTACCGCCAGGATGGCGGTACTACCGCTATGACCCCAGCGGTACTACCGCCAGGGTAGCGGTACTACCGCTATGACCCAGCGGTACTACCACTACGCTCGTACCCCTTGGACTATATAAAGGGAGGGGGAGCAGTTTTTCTTGCCCCACTTCTTCTTCTTCGTGGCTCTCTCTCCCTCTACACCGAATCCCCCCCCCCCGTTTAGATCTCTCTCTGCGGAACCTCTCCTCTCTTTTCAGTTAGAGGATTTGCTCCCCTCCTCCTTCCTCCGTCAAGTGCCATGGAACCCGGTAAAGCTCCTCCCCTTCTTCTCTTGGTTGGTGTGTTTGTTTCTAGGGTTAGGAGCTTGTTGATTTGGATCCATAGATATGCTTTGTGCTTAGTTTTTGGATGGAACGAGGGAGAAATCTTAGGGGATTTTAGGTCTAATGTTCTTCATTGCAAATATCTTGACATGCCCTAGTTCTCCATGTTTTAGATCTAGTAGCCATTATCATACATCTCATGGATTGGATCTAAACTTGGATCCCATTGACTAGGCTTGTCTCCATCTATATGATCTAGAGTTCCACATGTTTTCAGGCTATGGTGACTCTTGTGATAAGGTTATTTGTTAGTCGTGGATCTCTTGAAACGATTCGAGTAATTTTAGTTGGTTCCAATCTGTTCAGATCTGAAAGTCAACCCCTAGCGGCACTACCACCAGCCTTGCGGTACTACCGCCAAGACCCCCAGCGTACTACCGCCAGGGGAACGGTACTACCGCCAGGGCCCCAGCGGTACTACCGCCAGGGCGAGCGGTACTACCGCTAGGAGGGCATTTTATTTTTTATTTTTTATTTTTTTACTTTTTTTTATTTCCCTTGGCAATGTGTGATAGCCTGGCTTATTAGGGATGATAGACTACTCATATCAATAAGGAATTCCTTCTTTTCATGGAGCCCATTCAAACAGAACTCCCAGATTAAGCGTGCTCGGCTTGGAGTAGTTCGCCGAGTAGTTCTAGGATGGGTGACCGACCGGGAAGTTCATCCCGGGTGCGTATGAGTGAGGACAAAGTGCGCACAAAAGACTAGTATTGATATGTGGGTCCAGTCTAGATCCCGCCAGGAGTAACGGCCGCCGGTGGGTGTGTCCGGGGCGTTACACAATGTGTGTTTCCTCTTATGATTTTTGAACATTGACATGACTCCTTTTGTCGCTTTTTTGTGGAGTAACGGCCACCGGCGGGTGTGTCCGGGGCGTTACACAATGTCTGTTTCTTCTTATGATTTTTGAACATTGCCATGACTCCTTTTGTCGCTCTTTTTGTGTGTGTGTCTTGTGTGTCACAGGTGGTTCTCGTCGCTCGAATCGTGCACGTAACACGCAATCCAAGCAGTACTGCACTCAAGAGGATCCAGAAGGTTACTCAACTTCCAGTCTGAACCCTAAGAAGAAGTCTTTCAAGAAGGTTGCCACCAAGTTCAAGGGGATCAACGTCCGCACTATGCCTCCTAAGGACTTTATGGCACTCCGTACCCGTGATCCCTATGGTGATGACAAGGTTCAGCTCAGGGGCGTGGATCATGTTTGGTCGCCGGAACAGGCAATGATCTTTCATGACATCATCGTGCCCTTCAAGAAGATCTATGTCCCGATGCAGTGGATCGACCTCGCTCACCTTCGGCGGCATCAGGACTACTTTGGCAAGGCTCTCTCCTTGGTTGACAAGCTTGGCATTACATATATCATCACCTTCAGAAAGGACTTCGATCCAGATGTTGTGGCCCAGTTTTATGTCACTGTTCACTTTCAACCTAATGACGAGCGCACCATGACATGGATGACCGGTAGTCGGAAGCTGACTGGTACCTGGGCGGAATTCATGCAGCTCCTAAACGTCGACTTCCAGGGGCAAGAAAATGTTCTTGGGCTGCGTCCTCATGCTCCAGCTTCGTCTACTTCCACCCCCAAGGACAGGTTGCAACATCTTTACATCAAAAAAGGTGTGCTCCCCACGCATCTGGATATCATGCATCGGATCTTCCGCAACACCCTGTTCCCTCGTATTGGCAACAAGGACGAGGTGCATGGTCATTTGGATGAGATGCTTCTACTGTGTGAGGAGGCAAGGACTAAGGACAATGCGCCTCTCGACATATCTGATGTGATGTTCCATGAGCTCTGGAATTGCATCATGAACCGTAAGGTTCCCACCTACCGGCCTTACCTGTTCGCCTTTATTCAGAAGAAGTGGAAAGATACCTATCTGATAGAGCCCCTCCCTGTTGAAGCTGACTATTTTGTGCATGATCCTATCAAGCTGCTGTTGGGGAACGTCGCATGGGAAACAAAAAATTTCCTACGCGCACGAAGACCTATCATGGTGATGTCCATCTACGAGAGGAGATTTGGATCTACGTATCCTTGTAGATCGCACAGCGGGAAGCGTTAAGAAACGCGGTTGATGTAGTGGAACGTCTTCACGTCCCTCGAATTGCCCCACGAGCAACACGTGGCAAAGTTGTGTCTCAAAAAAACCCCAATACCTCTAGTATATATAGGAGGAAGGGAGGGGAGGAGGCAGCCTCAAACCCTCAAGGTTTGACCGAAATTGGAGGTGGAGGAGTCCTACTCCAATCCTACTTGGAGTAGGATTCCACCTCCCCACTTGAAAACTCTTTCCACCTTGTGTTTTTCCTTCTCAAACCTTATGGGCCTTAGTGGGAACTTATTACAGCCCACTAGGGGCTGGTTTATATCTTCCCAAGGAACATATAAAAACAGTAGAGCTATAGCGCAAGCTACATCATAATTCGCAAAGACCATTAGACTATGTTCATGATAATTAGTTCAATTAATCATATTACTTAAGAACTCCCACTCAAAAGTACATCTCTCTAGTCATTTGAGTGGTACATGATCCAAATCCAATATCTCAAGTCCGATCATCACGTGAGTCGAGAATAGTTTCAGTGGTAAGCATCTCTATGCTAATCATATCAACTATATGATTCATGCTCGACCTTTCGGTCTCATGTGTTCCGAGGCCATGTCTGTACATGCTAGGCTCGTCAAGTTTAACCCGAGTGTTCCGCTCGTGCAACTGTTTTGCACCCGTTGTATGTGAACGTTGAGTCTATCACACCCGATCATCACGTGGTGTCTCGAAACGACGAACTGTCGGAACGATGCACAGTCGGGGAGAACACAATTTGAGCTTGAAATTTTAGTGAGAGATCACCTCATAATGCTACCGTCGTTCTAAGCAAGATAAGGTGCATAAAGGATTAACATCTCATGCAATTCATAAGTAACATGATATGGCCATCATCAAGTGCTACTTGATCTCCATCACCAAAGCACCGGTATGATCTTCTTGTCACCGGCGCCACACCATGATCCCCATCATCATGATCTCCATCATCGTGCCGCCATCGAGGTTGTCGTGTATGCTATGCTATTAGTACTAAAGCTACGTCCTAGCAATATAGTAAACGGATCTGTAGACACAAACGTTAGTTTAAAGACAACCCTATGGCTCCTACCGGTTGCCGTAGCATCGACGTGCAAGTCGATATTAACTATTACAACATGATCATCTCATACATCCAATATATCACATCACGTCATTTGGACATATCACATCACAAGCATACCCTGCAAAAACAAGTTAGACGTCCTCTAAGTATTGTTGCATGTTTTACGTGGTTGCCATGGGTATCTAGTAGGATCGCATCTTACTTACGCAAACACCAAATTGCTATTTAACCTCTCTCCAAGGACCTCCTCGGTCAAATCTAATTCAACTAAAGTTGGAAAAACCGACACTCGCCAGTCATCTTTGAGCAACGGGGTTGCTCGTAGCGATGAAACCAGTCTCTCGTAAGCGTACGAGTAATGTCGGTCCGAGCCGCTTCGATCCAACAATACCGCGGAATCAAGAAAAGACTAAGGAGGGCAACAAATCGCACATGACCGCCCACAAAAACTTTTGTGTTCTACTCGAGATAACATCTACGCATGAACCTAGCTCTGATACCACTATTGGGGAACGTCGCATGGGAAACAAAAAAAATTCCTACGCGCATGAAGACCTATCATGGTGATGTCCATCTATGAGAGGAGATTTGGATCTACGTACCCTTGTAGATCGCACAGCAGGAAGCGTTAGGAAACGCGGTTGATGTAGTGGAACGTCTTCACGTCCCTCGAACCGTCCCACGAACCGTCCCGTGATCCGTCCCACGATCCGTCCCGCGATCCTTCCCACGAACCGTCTCGCGATCCGTTGCACGAACCGTCCCGCGATCCGTCCCACGAACCGTCTTGCGATCCGTCTCATGATCCGTTCCGATCTAGTGCCGAACGGACGGCACCTCCGCGTTCAGCACACGTACAGCTCGATGACGATCTCGGCCTTCTTGATCCAGCAAGAGAGACGGAGAGGTAGAAGAGTTCTCCGGCGGCGTGATGGCGCGCCGGTGGTGGTGATGGCGCGCCGGTGGTGGTGATGGCGCGCCGGTGGTGGTGATGATCTAAATACGATCTAGAGGAAAAACTGTGTGGTATAGGGTCGAGTAGCACGTGGCAAAGTTGTGTCTCAAAAACCCCCAATACCTCTAGTATATATAGGAGGGAGGGAGGGGAGGAGGCAACCTGAAACCCTCAAGGTTTGGCCGAAATTAGAGGTGGAGGAGTCCTACTCCAATCCTACTTGGAGTAGGATTCCACCTTCCCACTTGGAAACTCTTTCCACCTTGTGTTTTTTCTTCTCAAACCTTATGGGCCATAGTGGGAACTTATTACAGCCCACTAGGGGCTGGTTTATCTCTTCCCATAGCCCATGAGACCCGTTGGGGCGTGACACCCCTCCTGATGGTCCCCGGCACCCCTTCCGGCACTCCCGGTACATTACCGATAAGCCCGAAACTTTTCCGGTGACCAAAACAGGACTTCATATATATCAATCTTTACCTCCAGACCATTCGGGAGCTCTTCGTGACGTCCTAGATCTCATCCGGGACTCCGAACAACTTTCGGTTACCAACACCTATAACTCAACTATATCGAAACGTCACCGAACTTTAAGTGTGCAGACCCTGCGGGTTCGAGAACTATGTAGACATGACCCGAGACACTCCTCGGTCAATATCCAATAGCGGGACCTGGATGCCCATATTGGATCCTACATACTCTCCGAAGATCTTATCAGTTGAACCTCAGTGCCAAGGACTCATATAATCATGTATGTCATTCCCTTTGTCCTTCGGTATGTTACTTGCCCGAGATTCGATCTTCAGTATCTGCATACCTATTTCAATCTCGTTTACCGACAAGTCTCTTTACTCGTTTCGTAATACAAGATCCCGTGACATACACTAAGTCACATTGCTTGCAAGGCTTGTGTGTGATGTTGTATTACCGAGTGGGCCCCGAGATACCTCTCCGTCACACGGAGTGACAAATCCCAGTCTTGATCCATACTAACTCAATGAACACCTTCGGAGATACCTGTAGAGCATCTTTATAGTCACCCAGTTACGTTGTGACGTTTGATACACACAAGGCATTCCTTCGGTGCCAGTGAGTTATATGATCTCATGGTCATAGGAATAAATATTTGACACGCAGAAAACTATAGCAATAAAACGACACGATCAATATGCTACGTTCATAGTTTGGGTCTTGTCCATCACATGATTCTCCTAATGATGTGATCCTGTTATCTAGTAACAACACTTGCTTATGGTCAGGAAACCTTGACCATCTTTGATCAGCGAACTAGTCAACTAGAGGCTCACTAGGGACAGTGTGTTGTCTATGTATCCACACATGTATTTGAGTTTCCAATCAATACAATTCTAGCATGGATAATAAACGATTATTATGAACAAGGAAATATAATAATAACTAATTTATTATTGCCTCTAGGGCATATTTCCAACAGCTGCGTGTAAAGGACAAATGGGCCAACCCCTCAACTTCTTCTCAGCCCATGGATACGGACACAAAGACTGCTGCTGGAGGAGGACCTACTTCGCATACCCGCTCTTCTGCTATGCCATCTTGGGTTGTGAAGCTGAAGGATCAGATGAAGACTCTCTTTTGTATGCAGGCCAAGGGGCAGTATCAGTCTCATGTGACCCAGAAGGAGAACCGTCAGAGGCACCAGCGTGTCTTAAGGACACTTGATGTGGCAATCTCAAGCGGCTCAGAGGACGACATCACTCCAGAGACTGACTGGATGAGGGCTCAACGTTACGAGTGGAATGGGTCTGATGCTGAGGAGGAGGTTTATAAGGAGGACATTGATGAGGAGCAGGACGAGCAGGATCCGGATGCCACGGATGAGTCTGAGGATGAGGAGTGACCACCTATGTCTTATGTGTGCCCCTTTTTGGTGTCTTGGTGCCAAAGGGGGAGAGAGTATAGGAATTGGATTTGCTTGCTTTATCTTTATCGTGTTTGCTTTGAACTTGGTTTGATCGTATTTGCTATCTTTACTACGTGTGATGTGAGACTTGTTTTTATTGTGAGACCTATTTTAATCATATGATGTGAGTCCTATGCTCTTCAATTATCTCTATTAAATTATCTTTATGATCACATGCTTTCTACTGTGCAAATCCAGTATTGTCATCAATCCACCAAAAAGGGGGAGATTGTTAGGGCATATTTATGCCTAAGTAATTTTGGTGATTGATGACAGTACCTTAATGGACTAATTGTGTGCATTGAGCATCTCAGATAATACATGGCAAAGGCACAAGACGATTCGGCACCCTCCGTGGAATAGAAGCACGGTGTCTTCTACGATTCTCTTTGATGATTTTTGAGTCGTAGGAACGCCATACTATTAAGAGGGGATCCGTATTGGGAAGGTTTGGGTGGAATCAATCTTGCACGCATACACTTTTTCTCCATCCCCTTTCCCCTGCAACTTTGGAGCTTTTCCCATCTCTGGTATTTCTCCTCTTGCAAAAAGGTCACCTAGCGGTAGTACCGCTAGAGATGGCGGTAGTACCGCCCCTGGTCAGCGGTAGTACCGCTCGAGGACTTTAGTACCGTCATCCTTGCGGCTGTACTACGTCGGACTTTTTGCCAAGACTTTCTTGGCGGTGGTTGGCCCGGTAGTATCTTTGCGCTACCATGGGCTCAGCGGTAGTACCGCTGCAGCCAGCAGTAGTACCGCTGGAGGGTCAGCGGTAGTACCCTGCAGCCAGCGGTAGTACCGCTGAAGTGCCAGCGGTAGTACCGCTGGGCTCGTGCTGTGAGTGGGAAAACGGTTGGATTTTTTTCCCCACTATATAAAGGGTTCTTCTTGCTCAAGAACCTTACCTTTGACCCTCCCAAGCTCCATTGTGGCTTCCTAAGCTCAAAAGTGCCTGATCTCTCTCCCTATCCAATCAAACTTGTTGATTTCCTAGGGATTGGTTGAGAAGGCCTAGATCTACACTTCCACCAAGAGAAAATTGATTCCCCCCACTAATCCCTTGCGGATCTTGTTACTCTTGGGTGTTTGAGCACCCTAGACGGTTGAAGTCACCTTGGAGCCACATTCCATTGTGGTGAAGCTCCGTGGTCTTGTTGGGAGCCTCCAAGCTTTGTGTGGAGTTTGCCCTAACCTTGTTTGCAAAGGTTCGGTCGCCGCCTTCAAGAGCACCTATAATGGAATCACGGCACCTTGCATTGTGTGAGGGCGTGAGGAAAATACGGTGGTCCTAGTGGCTTATTGGGGAGCATTGTGCCTCCACACCACTCCAACGGAGACGTACTTCCTGTCAAAGGGAAGGAACTTCGGTAACACATCCTCGTCTTCATTGGTTCACTTGCGGTTATCTCTAATCTTTACATTGTGTATGTTTTTGTTGTAGACTATTTCTTACTTGCCTTAGTGTTTATAGTTGGTAGCACCATATAGGTTCATCACCTAGTTGTCATTTTAGAGAATCTTTATGTTGTAACCCTAACTTGTTAAGAATTATTAAAAAGTGGTCGTTGCCGATTCACCCCCCCCCCTCCTAGTCAACCATATCGATCCTTTCAATTGGTATCAGAGCCACGTCTCTTTATTAAGGGTTTCACCACCCGAAGAGTATGGAGGATGATGAGGGAGGACCCCATGGGCAACCCGAGGCCATGGGCTTGACTTCGGTCACAAGGGACGACTTGAATGCGGCTATGGCCCACCCCAAGACGTCCTTGACGAACGAAGTCAAGACCATGCTTAAAGAGTTAATTTTGGGAATTAAAAGGGGCGAATTGAATGCGACTATGGCCCACGCTGACGTCACCAAGCTCAACTACCACGTTCACCCGTCGCTCAAGAATGTCCCATTGCAAGGCTGGGGCGAGGAGCTCGTCTCGCGCATCATCGGCGACGATTGCGTCCTGCACTACGTCGACGATTCCACACTTCAGAAGATGGATGCCTCGGTGGTCAAGCTGTGGGTGTGGTGCTCAGACCCTGCTCTCATCCCTCGGGTGGGATGGCTCAAGATCATCAACAAGCCCCTGGCCAGCGGCGCACTCCCGGGCTCCGAAGTGATGGGGCGCACGGGGCTCGAGGGCAGGGTCCTCATTCACTTGGACCTCCTTGAGGATTTCACGCCAGACTTCACGGGCGTCATGTCGCGCCATCCCTGGGCTTTGAAACCCTTCCGCTGCCAGCAACGAGTCATCGATGGAGAGGACGAAAGGCAGGAGCTGGCTAGGCCCTCCGCCGTGACCACGGCCACGGGTACTACCACGACGACCGCGTGCCACGACGTGAAGATGACAACGATAATGACCGTCGTGGCCGCCGGGTTGACCGTAGCTGGGCTGACCGGCTCTTCCGTAGCAGGTCTCGCGCACCGGTGAACCGCTCCCGCCATGAGGGCGGACACCGCGAAGACGAACGCCGGCGCAGCTCCAATGGGCATCGCAAAGACCGACGGAGGGAGGAGGATCGCCGCGACAGGAGGAGGATCGACCTCAACCTCGTCCAACGCCTTCCCAGGGGTGCGGTTGTTCTGGCCTCAGGGCGCCGCCATGTCGCCTTGCCTACCACTTCGCCGCCTCTCAGCATCACTGATAGAGGCAGGTCCCCCGTTCGCTCCCCTGCATCCTCCAAGACCCACTCCCATGCAGTGCCTTCGGCATGTGTGCCTTCTCCAGGGGGATCGCCTACCACTCCATCAGCTGAGTCGGTGCTGCTCTCACCCCCCCCCACCACCACCAAGGATCTGTTGATGTCTCTAATTCTGCCCAGCTCACTCCTGTGTTCTCCTCGATGCAGTCGCCTCTCCTGAGGACCCCAACTTCCTCACCCAGGCGCCCTCCGATGAACCGCGGAAGACCTTGGCGGGTATGACCCTTACGGAGGCATGGGGGATTCACTATCCAACACTCAAGCGCCAGGCTCAAGGGCAAGGGCAAGATCAGGACGATGCCAATGGAAAAGCTGGCCGAGAAGTTACTTTGTAGACGCCTGGGGATCGTCAACGAGGGAGACCAAATCACCGAAAAGGCCATCGCTAAGTTCGATGCTCTCTTCGACGGTAGGCTGCCAGCAATTGCGGTGGAAGCCCTCAAGGCTCTGTTCCGCTTAGACTGTGACATGTCTCTAGCTGTGGAGGATGCCCTGATCACGCACGATGATGGAGGAGTGTTGGACCACTCTGTGACGGCCACTGCTGAAGGGTCGTCTGGCCTCGTTGCCTGATGCCTCTATTGGCCCACGAAGTTTGTGTTGCAACCAGTTCCAATGTTAGCAAACCTGCATGTTATTCCCGTTGTTGCAAGTGTTAGCCCAGGACGCTTAGGTTGTACCTTTAATTCTGCTTCTTTGTTGTGTGATGCCATGGAGATGAAGTTATCCTACCAGTTTGGTTATATGCAGCTCCAACTTCCTTTGCCCAAGTTATGTTATGTCCGTCCCAAAAGCTCCAGATTTATGTCCCCTTGTGCAACTGCCAATACCTATTCCTCTCTTTGGATGTTATTGTGTGCTTTGCTGCTGCGGCACTACGCCGACGTCTCAGACATGGTGATTTTTTATTCAAGATGTTAGCACAGAATTTTACATATTATGTTGGAATGTTCGGGGACTAAACTATACTGACATGCGTGCCACCGTCCATGAGACAATCTCGGCTTCCCAGTGCCATATCGCATGTATTCAAGAATCGAAGCTGGCCAACACGGATCAATTCACTACATCCTTTTTCGGTGGATACAGGTTGCAAAATTTTGCTCAGTGGACGGCTCTGGGCACTAGAGGTGGAATCCTTCTGCTATGAGACGGCAACGTGGTGCTTTGCACAAATTTCATTATGACGGACTACTTGTGACAGTCCAATGCCGACGTTTTAGAAGATTCCCCTTTATTTCCGTTTCCGTCGTGTGGTTATTGTTGTTTGTTGCATTCATCTTGCGCATCATGGCATCATGCATGGCATCATGTCAACTGTGTTTTGTCGGTGTTGCTTGTTGCTCCGTGTTGTTGGGTGTTAATGCTTGTGAGTGACGTTGTTTTGTTGGAGTGATGAGAGTGGGTCCAATAGAGCCACTTCAAAACCCTGTTGCACCGAGGACGTAAAACCCTTCTCTCCTATCTATCTATTTATGTGGATGCGTCAAAGTTTCAGTTTTAACCCCCTTTTAAAAAAAGTTCGTCTTCCTTTAAAAATCCGTTTATTAAATGTGGGGGCAACCCCTTGGATTTTCCTTTATTTAATCTTTTGTTTTATTTCAAATTAGAGTCCCATTTTATTTATAAAAGGGGTTTTATTTTTTTCTTTAAAAAAAGGTTTCATTTTTATTCGTTATAAAAAGATGCCCAATCTATTTTTATAGTTGGGGTATATTTTTTCAAAGGAGCCCAAAAGCATTTTTCTATTTTGTTTAATCTTTTTTCTTTTTGTGTGTGTTTCTGTTTTAAGAAAATAAAAGAGGGAGAGGGAGCCTGCCAAGGCCCAAGGCCCAGCCGGCCCCTCCAACCCTAGCGAGCCAGGGAGCCCGTCCTGATCTCGTAGCGTCGTCTTCCTCCTCTGCCCGACCCTTCCCCTCTCTCCTCGCCTCCTCCCTAGGCCCGACTCCCCCTTCCTCCCGATCCCACCTCTCTGTCCCCTCGGTCGCCGCCCCGCCCCGCGTCGCCCTCCGTCTGCGGTCGCCGCCGTCCTGCCGCGAGCCGCCCTCCTGCTCGCAGCCCAGGCCCGAGCCATGCCGCCCCCGTGCTCGCCGGTCGTTTCCCTCGAGCAGCTCCCCCCCCCGCCTTGCTCTTCTCTCCGTGCCAAGCCCCTCCGAGTCCTCGCCGCGCCGCCTCGCCGTTCTTCCTCGCCTGGCCCCTGCCGAAGCCCCTCCACCGCGCGACCGTCGCCCCTGATCTCCCGTCGTCGGTGGCCACCTCGCCTTGCCTCCGCTGGCCGCCGCGCCGCCTGCTCCGTCCGCCGGAGTCCGCCTGCAGCAGCTCCCCTGCTCATCGCTCGTCTCCCGCGCGCCGCCCCGCCCACCATGGGGATACGCTTGCTGTTGCCGAGGTGATGTTGTGGCCGAAGCTGCTATGCAGTTGTTGCTGTCACCGTTTTGCTGCTAGCTGAATCTGCTTGCTGATGCGTTTTGCTGTTGCTGCTTGTAGTTTCTGCTAGGTTGCTTAATTGTTGTTTGCTGGTAGCTGATGCTAGTTGATGTAGGTTGTCAGCTGCATTGCTAGTTGTTGTAGCCGCTGCTATCATGTTATTGCCTGCGCCGATGAATGTTGATGTTAGCTGCTATTGCCTGCTGCTCTTGCTATTGCTTGCCTGCCGCCAAATATAGGTAATGTTGCTTGCCTGCTGCCGTCGCCGACGATTGTTGATGTTGCTTGTCTGCTGTCGCCGCTGTAGTATGCTAGTGCTAGATGCCGCTTTGCTGATGTTGTTAGTTGTTGCCGCCGATGTTGTTGTTGTGTCGCCTGCCGTCACCGCGTGCACCATCCCCGCCACCGTGGATCCGACAAGATCGCCTACTCCCACGACGTCCTCGACGACCCCGAACATCTACAGAGCGTGTACGTCTACCGATGCGAAGACCCGTGTACCGACGCAAGAGTACGACTACCGTCGACAAGATCCCGAGTACCACGACTTCCACTACTTCCACGACGACATATGTTCACACCGCAACGATCCGATCCGCCCGAACGCATGCTTCGAAGGTATACGTTGGAAAGTTGTCGTGATCCGAATGCATATGATGTATGAGATGTATCCGTATGTTTGCGCCGTATGTTTGCCCGTTGCACATTGTTCCTCTTTCGTTGTGCTCCCGACACATGGGAACCCGATAACCGGGATCACCCCATCGTTATTTGGTTTGTCCCGCGCACACGCTCCCTATTTGTTGGCACCGATATCTCGTTGAGTTATCGTGTTAGGAACGTTGTCGTGGCTTCGTTTCCGTCTTGCCGCCATGGTTCCCTTTCGCTCGTCGTGGCGACACATGCTTCTTTCTCTTCTTGCCCGTGATGTTATGAACTTGCATGCATGTCACATTCATGGCATATATATCTTGTGTTGCATGTTTCTTGTGTCGTAGCCCCGATCTATGCTCCGCGTGTTAACCGACTAGGATGACTTGTAGAATCACCCGCTTCAACCTTGCCATGTTAACAACATTTTAATACTGTCGAGTAAGTAAACGGGAGTGAACTAAAGAATTAAACGTGGAGTTTCGTCGATATGCAACTCGTTGCATATCGAGCTTCACTTAATGTGTAGTGTTTGTGTGAGGTGAATTGCCATGCCATGCCTTGCATCATTGATCTGATCATGCATCATATTAGGTTGTGCATTATGTTGTGCATCGTGTGGTGAATATTTGTGTTGATGTTTGTTTCCGGTTGGCTCCGTCTCGATAGAGTTCCGCAAGCTTGTCGGAATGTGAGGACCCGTTCGACTACGTTGGTTCGCCGACTTCACGGAGCCGTTCTTCTTCCAAGCGGGATCTCAGGCAAGATGACCATTTCCCCAGATACCATTACTATCATTGTCATGCTAGTTTTATCGCTTCTACCAATTATGTCTCGTTGCCTACCACATGTTAAATATCACCTCTCAACAATGCCATGAAAACCTTCAACCTGTTCAACCTAGCAAACCACTGATTGGCTATGTTACCGCTTGCTTAACCTTGTGTTAGCGTTGCTAGTTGCAGGTGTAGTTGCTTCCATGTGACAACATGGGTTCCTTGTTATATCACCCTATATAAATGCTATTTAATTTAATTCACCTATATACTTGGTAAAAAGTGAAAGGCTTGGCCTTTCTAGCCTGGTGTTTTGTTCCACCTTTGCCCCCTTAGTTTCGGCTATCGGTGTTATGTTCCATAATTGAGCGCTCCTAACACAATCGGGGTTGTTATGGGGACCCCCTTGATAATTCGTTTTAGATTAAAGCTGGTCTGGCAAGGCCCAACATTGGTACTATTTACCCAACATAATAATTTTGTTAATACTGAAAGCATAGGGTGTCATGAACCCGAGGAGTAATTTACATATTACAGGGGGGCCAGTGCTGATGGTGCTGGTCCAACACTAGAGCCGTTTGCAGGGCCAACCCGAGGCAACTCGGAAGATTTCTATCAGGCCACCGTACGATGTGCTTCTCCGTCGTGTCCTGAGAACGAGATACGCGGCTCCTATCGGGATCGTCGACACGTCGGGCGGCCTTCTGGATTAGTTTTACCTTTGACGAGATATCTTGTGCATCGGGATTCCGGTGATGCTTTGGGGTAATCTCAGAGTTGAGGTTTTCCACTAAGGAATCCGATGAGATCGCGAGTGTCGTGCTCGAGGATTTCTATGTGGCTTGTGGTAATTTGTGATGGACTAGTTGGAGCACCCCTGCAGGGTTAAATCTTTTCGGAAAGCCGTGCCCGCAGTTATGTAGCAACGTGGAAACTTTGTTTAACACTGGTTCTAGATAACTTGAAGTTAACTTAATTAAAATATACCAACTGTGCGCGTAACCGTGACTGTCTCTTTCGTGAGTTCCTTCTCCGGTCGAGGACATGGTGGGGTTATGTCTGACGTAGGTAGGTGTTCAGGATCATTCATTTGGTCAACCGTAGTTCACGTCCGCTATGCGTAGATCTTCCCTCTCTTATTTCTTGTACTTGTAAGTTAGCCACCATATATATATATATATATATATATATATATATATATATATATATATATATATATATATATATATATATATATATATATGCTTAGCCGCTGCTGCAACCTCACCACTTAACCATACCTCACCCATTAAGCTTTGCTAGTCTTGATACCTTAGGAAATGAGATTGTTGAGTCCCCTGTGGCTCACAGATTACTACAACACCAGTTGCAGGTACAGATAAAGGTTACTTGACGCGAGCGCGTTGATTGTTCATTTGGAGTTGCTTCTTCTTCTTCTTCATCGATCTAGGATGGGTTCCACGCCGGCAGCCTGGGATAGCAAGGATGGACGTCGTTCTTCTTTTCTCGTTTGTTTTCGTCCGTAGTCGGACCCTGCTCTTCTTCATGATGATTATGTATTGTACTACTGTGACTCTGATGTAGCTTGTGGCGAGTGTAAGCCAATTCTATATATATAACTCTTCTTTTAAGTACATGTACTTGTAACGATATCCATTCTTGCGACACGACGAGATGCGCTTCTATCCCTGACGAGGCCCTCGTGCCAAATTGAGGATAGGGTCGCATCTTGGGCGTGACACTACTGCCTTACCGCTAAGGTGACGATTAGAGTTTCCAACGAGAGTTTCTGGCTAACTGCGGTCTATGGCCCCACGGCCTCCAATCTAAAAGATGCATTCTATACCGAGTTTCTCGCAATAAAACCTCCAGCAGGCGAGGGATGGTTGGTTTGCGAGGATTTCAACCAAATCTACAGAGCAAGAGATTTGCGGGAATTTCAACCAAATCTACAGAGCAAGAGACAAAAATAAACCAAGCCTAAATAGAAGGAGGATCAACAAATTCCGGCACGCTTTGTTGGACGGGGAGCTCAAGGAGATATACTTGCAGAACCGCCGCTTCACCTGGAGAAATGAGCGCCAGGACCCAACTCTGAGTGAGCTGGACTCTTTCTTGTGTAACTCCGACTGGGACATCACCTATGGTGGCCACATCCTTCATGCCCTTTCATCTTCCCTATCAGATCACTGCCCGCTACTGCTGTCACAAGATCTTGGCCCAAAACGCCCTCGAACCTTCCGTTTTGAAAATTTATGGATATATATGCCCGGGTTCCGTCAAATTGTCCAACAAGCTTGGGAAGCACCTTCTGAACACATTGAACCTTGCCATGTTTTATTCCATAAGCTTCGCAAAACAGCCTTCATGCGTAAAGGTTGCAGTAAAAGTCTTTTCTCCTCAGCAAAGATCCAGCTTCACATGGCTCTGCAGGTCATCCTTCACCTTGACGTCACTCAAGATAATAGACCTCTTTCGCCCGAAGAGGCTGATCTGCGGTCTAGGTTGAAGAGGCGGATCATCGGCCTGGCAGCCATGGTTTGTGCTAGAAAAAAGCAATGCGCCTGAGTAAAAAATCTAAAAGAGGGTGATGCCAACACCAAATTCTTCCACCTAAGAGTCAATGCGCGTTGAAGAAAAAACTTCATCCACCGGCCAAAGCGCAGAGGACCATTTTAAGAAAATCTCATGAACGAAAAAAGAAGGCGGCAGAGGACCATTTTAAGAAAATCTTCGAGAAAGCGCGGAGGCAAACAAAGGACTTCAATCGGGATGCCCTCGACCTAGAGGGTGGCGATCTCTCCAGGCTGGGTGATAATCTGTCAAAAGAAGAGGTGTTGGCTGCCATCACCCAATTACCTGGGGACAAGGCCCCCGACCCCGACGGGTTCACTGGCACCTTTTCAAGTCTTGATGGGAAATTATCAAAGTGGTCATGATGAATGCGATCCAATCATTTTCAAATCTGCAAACAACGAGCCTGCACTGGCTCAACTCGGCGAATATAGTGTTGCTCCTTAAGAAAGATGGTGCGAAAGATATTTCAGATTTCCGCCCTATTAGTTTGGTTCACTCTTTTGCAAAAATCATCGCGAAGATCTTGGCAAACGGGTTGGCCCCATTCATGAATAACTTGGTGTCCAGAGCCTAGGGTGCTTTTATCAAGACTAGAAGCATTCACGACAACTTCATGTTTGTTAGAGGCTTCACCATGCGCTTAAACCGGAATAAAACGTCAGCCCTCCTGCTCAAGCTAGATATCAAGAAAGCTTTCGACATTGTACGCTGGGACTACATGATGGACCTCCTACAACGTCGCGACTTTCCTGCCAAGTTTCGAAACTGGATTGCCGCCCTGTGGACCTCGTCCTCCTCGAGGGTGCTGCTTAATGGCGTTCATGGCGATCGAATTAAGCTCGGGAAAGGCAACTGATCAGGGGCTTCTACACTGGCTAAGGGGTCGTACCACAACCTTACGCATTTATATGCGGATGACGCCGCCATCTTTGTCGCATCCATCAAGGAGGATATTGACCAGCTGTCGACCATTTTGGCCTCCTTCGGTGAGGTCACGGGGTTGGTTGCAAATCCCCCCATTCATTGCCACGACCATGACCTTGACACCATCCTCCAGAGTTTCCCGGCGACGAGGGTTGGATTCCCTATTCGGTATCTTGGACTTCCTCTATCCACCCATCGCCTCAAGAAGTCCGACTATCAATTCGTGGTGGACAAGGTGGAGGCCAAGCTACCGCCCTGGCAAGGAAAAAACGTAAACACGGTCGGCCGCTCTGCTTTGGTCAAATCGATTTTGATGTCGCTGGTGATCTACCACATTACTGTACTGCAGATTCCCAAGAGCATCAACAAAAATATTACCAAGATTCAACGATCTTTTCTGTGGGCGGGGACTGAGCAGGTCTTAGGCGGCAAATGTAAGGTCAGCTGGAAGACGGCCTGCCGCCCCACCAACCTTGGCGGTCTAGGCATTCTTGACCTCGACAAGTTCTCTAGGGCGCTCAGGCTTCGTTGGCTTTGGTTTGCCTGGATGGACCCACAAAGAGCATGGGTCGGTCTCGAAACCCCTTGTGACAACGAAGATAAGGAACTCTTTTATGGTGCAACGACAATTACCATTGGTGATGGTTTGACGACTAGCTTCTGGCACTCTCCATGGCTAAATGGGCAAAAGCCTAAGGATATCGCGTCGGGCATTTTCGCTCTTTCGAGGCGCAGAAACCCCTTGTGACAACGAAGATAAGGAACTCTTTTATGGTGCAACGACAATTACCATTGGTGATGGTTTGACGACTAGCTTCTGGCACTCTCCATGGCTAAATGGGCAAAAGCCTAAGGATATCGCGTCGGGCATCTTCGCTCTTTCGAGGCGCACAAGTTGTATGGTGGCAAAGGCGTTCAACAACATTGACTAGATACAACGCATCAACCTGCAGGGCGGCGTTTCGGTGCTCATTATTCAGCAATTCTACACCCTGTGGGGCATGTGTCTTCCAGTACAGCTGACATCAGGAGTCAAAGATGGCATACGATGGAAATTCACGATCAAATCTGAGATGTCCATGATGGTCTCGAAGAATTGGGCGCCACCCAAGATCAAAAATTTCTCTTTGCTGGTTCTTCAGGAAAGAGTCTGGACGGCGGACCGACTGATTCGTAGAGGATGGCCAAACTGTGTCACTTGTCAGCTTTGCAAGAAAGAGCCGGAAACGGCAGCTCACCTAATGTTCAAATGTCGCTTCAGTATTAGGGTTTGGAACTTGATCTACGAGTGGCTTGGATGGCAATCACCTACTATCACTTGGCAATGCTTACATGGGGTCAAACAGTGGTGGCATGCAGACAAGGGACAACCAGAATACTCCAGAAAGGTGATAAGGGAGATCTGGAACGAGAGGAGGTGATAAGGGAGATCTGGAACGAGAGGAATGCTCGTGTACTCCAAAACAAGGCCTCACTGCCTACCCGTGTGGCAGCAAAGGTGAGGGAAGAGGCTAAGATTTGGGTTATAGCCGGGGCTAGATTGTTGGGTAACATATTACCGGGAGAGTGAGTCACTGTTCGGCCCTGTGTGGTCCTGTAACATTTTATCGAACCTTGTTCGTCTCCTTATTTAATGTGACGAGGCAAAACTTTTGCCTCCATTGTTTCAAAAAAAAAACATCATTGCGATCTTTAGCCCAAAAAGGATGGTGCAACCGATTGCTTCAAATATCGTGGGTGCTCTAGACATGCATGCTCTTATGATAGGAAAAAAAACTGCCATCATGATTGTTAATGAAATGGGCAAAGATGGCAAGGAATTCCATGGCACCTAGTTACAGAATGATCCGCAACGAACCCCACAAAGCAACCATCATAAAGTTTTTTGTAGATAGCAGCCATACAGAAGTTGATGAACCAAGGGTAATCATATAGCAACTACAAGAGAATTGTACAAACGGAGAAAATTGTTCGGCATGGCAGAAGTAATGGGTTTTGCTCTTGCCTTTAGTTATCTCCCCACGCACGCTGGCAACACATTTTCTTCTTAATCCAGCTTCTCAAGTTCACCCATTCTCTCTATAATCGCCTGAAAGAAACAAAAGCAATGTCAAGCAGCATCTGAGTTCTCGGTACGGAGAAAAGGAGTATTTCATCATTTTAACATGTCAAGTTTGGCGTCCCACAAGCTCTCAGAAGACAAGGTGTAAACAAGAAAGCCTCCATGTGAGGCTACAGAGATACTTTCAATCAAACCGTAGTTTTGCGTATTGTTCATTCTGTGGTATTAGTGTTAGTGTACTTTAACGTGCATCTAACAAATAAGGGGGTTTAGTATCAGAGTATGTCGACTCAGCACAAAATGCAGTGTGACAATACATTCTAAGAATTGGTACTAACAAGAAAATTAGGGCATAAGCCACTTAAAATGTGTGCGGTACAAGAACAAAGCTGCGCTACAGGCCTACAAGGACAACACGCCAACTACAGAATGGAATAAACACATTTGAAGCTATTCCAAGGTATAGTGATGCAACGGAAATACATTTACCAGTCATCTAAATATGCTTAAACCCGCACATGAACAAAATAAATTTGACATTTCCCAAACGTGTAAAATTTGCTAGTTGATTTCCATCACCAAATATATTAATATTATGATAGATGAGATACCTTTTTGCTTGTTTCTTGCAGCTCTCCGGCGAGAATAAACTCATCCAATATCAAGTAAACCTAAAGAAAACATGATAAATAAATAATTCAAATTTATAAATTATTTCCAGCCACAAGGACAATTTATTCAAAGTTTAGAAGATCTTCAAATATACTACTTCGATTTTAAAAAGATGAAGAAATTAGAAGTATAATCGGTCGAACTTGGTTCAAATTACACCTAAAATCAAATTAAAAATGTTTCCTCTTTCCAGATCCAGTTTAGTCTTTAGAATGCATTACTCTTAATGCAAATACAGTTTCAATCTTGACCAAATTTACCAAGGGTTGAGTGTAAACTACATGGCTGACAGGAAGCAATTGGAAATAATGCTAGCAGAAGCACAAATTTGTATCCAAATATAGAGCTGCCTACCCTTGTCAAGTTATGTTTCATGGCTTCCAGCAAAAAAAAAAACTATGTTTCATGGCAAAACTTGCCCAGTAAATGAATATTTAAACAAATACAGTACCAGCAGAGTAACTTCCATCTTTTTTCTTTCAACACAAGGAGTGAGGTAAGATAAAAAGTTTTGAAGTAGCTATTCCCATGTTTACCTTGTGGAAGTTAAATACTAAATCAAGTTCACACACGTTGCTGAAGAAATGGTCCAATATCTCCACAAATAAGTGGATACATTCCAAATATACCAACTCATTATCCGTGATATCTACACATATTGAGAAAAATAGTCCTGCATATCTCCTGTAGATAACTTTGTGCGTACGGAACTGCATGAAAAAAAACATCCAAATTAGATTTTGCCCACTCCCCATCTGTAGCAGTTTCTTACAGATATGTCCATAGATTGAATAGGCTAATTCACCAAGGATATACATATACAGTGTGGTGTTTAAGAGTCTTGGAATTTCTAGCCTAGTCATCTAACAGTATTATTGTTAACTTGCATATTCAGAATCTAACAGTATTATTGGACGTGCGGACCCGCCTGGAGTAGGCCGCGGTGCGCGGAGGGAGCGGGTGGGAAGCCACCGGAGTGGTAACCACCGCAGACGCGACCGCAGGCCCGAGAGCACAAGAGGTTGGTGTCAAAGCAGAGGGCGAGGTCGGGAGGGTCGAGCAGCACAGGGAGGCCGGAGCATCGCCAGGGAGGCCCAGCGCCGAAGTCACAGCCACCCGCGAAGGCGAAGCCGGGAGCGCGACAGGGAGGCCGCCACCGCAAGCGCCACAAGTACCACTGAGGGAGGCTCAAAGACATCCACCAGAGGTGGTTGTGGTGACGGCGTGACGGTGTCCAGAGCGCCGCCCGCCAGTGGGGGCTGGGGCGGCAGCGCATCGGTGTCCAGAGCCCCAAGAGTCGGGGTGGCCGCGGCCAGCATCACGGCAGGAGATCAGGGCGACGACGACGGGAGCACCAGCAGGCCGACGATGGACGTGTCACTCGTCTCCGCCGAGTGGGTCGGGGAGGCCTAGCCGGCGGGGAGCTAGATCACGGGGTCCCCGCTCGTCGCGGACGGCAGCGAGGGGAGTGAGCATCCCGCACCCGAGCATCCCCAGACAGAGGTCGGAGCCGATGGGTCGAGGGAGTGGCTGTCATCGGACTCCTCGTCATCATCATCCAGGTCCGAGTGGCGCGAGTAGGGGCCGCGCCGGTGGTGACCAGGGGGATCATCATCTCCCGCACCCGTCGTGCCGCCACCAAAGTGGTTGTCATCGGGGTGGCGAGGGCGACCCACGTGGTTGGGAGGCCCGGGGAGATGCGGAGGTCGAAACCCTCATCGTTGAAGAAGACGGGTTTGTCCCGGCTGTGTGCGATAAGTGGCGGGAGGCTCGCCTCGTCCCCCTTCGCGCACCCTCCGTTGTGGATGCCTGGCAGCTCTATGCGAAGCATTCGCGCCAATTCATGAAGGGGTGGGGCACGAACCTCGAACGGCATCTACGGATGCGGAAGCAAGCTTTGCTAGCATCCATTCAGCTTCTCGACCTCCGGGACGATGCCTCGGGTCTGTCTGCCGACGAATGGCTTTTGTGATACGATCTTGTGGACCAACTGTCTGTCATCTACTTGGGCGAGGAGGCTTATTGGCGGATGCGAGGCAACCAAAAGTGGGTCTTCAAGGGTGACGCCAATACGGCCTACTTCCAAGCCATCGCTAATGGCCGCCGCCGCCGGAACACCATCCCCTGGCTCTGGGACGGGGATACCCTGTTGCAGCGGCCGGGAGACGTTCGCGCCCACGTAGATGGCTTTTATAAGCCTTGTTTTCCTCCTCCCCTGGGGGGATGTCCCTGGCCCTCGACATTTGGCCGGCCGATCGGCGCGTATCTGCGGAGGAGAACTTGGCCCTTACGGCTCCGTTCTCGGAGGAGGAGGTTTGGTTAGCCATCAAGGGCATGAACCCGACCTCCGCCCCGGGCCCGGTTGGCTTGCCGGTGAAGTTCTTCCAGACATTCTGGAACACCATTAAAACGGAGGTCATGGCCATATTTGACGAGTTCTTCGTTGGCTCAATTGACATAGCACGCCTTAACTTCGGGATTATCACGCTTATTCCCAAAGTTCCGGGTGCAGCTGAGATCAGCCAATTCCGGCCGATCACGGTGATCAACGTCATCTTCCGCATCTTGGCCAAGGGGTACGCCAATAGGGTGACCCTTCTTGCTGATTGGATCACACATCCGGATCAATCAACCTTCATCCGAGGCCGGTACATCCTGGATGGTGTGCTCGTCCTTCATGAGACTGTCCATGAGGTCCGCTCCAAAAAACCTCAAGGCAGTCTTCCTGAAGCTGGACTTTCACAAGGCGTATGACACTGTTAGCTGGGATTTCCTTCGGGAAGTTCTACTGCGTAAGGGCTTCGACAACCGATGGTGACTAGGGTGATGCAGATGGTCTCCTCTGGCCGTACCGCAGTAAACATCAATGGGGAGATCGGACCCTACTTCCCCACCATGTGTGGGTTTCGTCAGGGTGATCCTTTCTCCCCGTTCATGTTTAACATGGTGGTCGATGCGCTAGCCTCCATCCTTGACAAGGCCAAGGAGGCTGGCCACATCTGCGGCATCGTCCCGCACCTGGTGGGAGACCTGGTGGGAGATCTTGGCGTCTCTCTCCTGCAATATGTGCACGACACGATCATGATGGTTGAAGGCTCGGACGATGACATCTCGAACCTGAAATTCCTCCTCCTCTGCTTTCAACAGATGTCCGGTCACAAAATAAACTTTAATAAGAGTGCGCTCATGGTCCTGGGCTACCCTTCTGCCGCAGCCCAGAGCATTGCCGACCGCCTCAATTGTCAACTGGGCTCCTTCCCCGCTTCATACCTGGGGATCCCCATTAGTGAGACCCGCCTCTCGGTTGCGAAGCTGTGACCTACGGTCGGCAAGCTTCAACACTGTATTGAACCATGACAGGGGCGGTGGCTATCGAAGGCTGCCAGGACGGTTCTCATCAACTCCTCCCTCTCCAACTTGTTGCTCTTCTTAATGAGCTTCTACAGCTTGCCAGAGACCCTCCACCATGAGATCGCCACGGTTCAGGCGCGATTCTTCTGGGCCGACGAGGGAGATAAGCAGAAGTACCACATGGTGCGATGGTCCGAGATCTGCAAGCCGCGCGAGCAGGATGGACTTGGGATCGTGTCCTCCAAGCGTATGAATATCGCTCTGCTCACCAGCTGGCTCTGGCGGATTGCTAAGGGCGAGGGGGCCTCTGGCTTCGCATAATTCAGAATAAGTACTTGTGCGGCCTCTGGCCTTCTGCCAGCGGTCTGGGGTTCTCATTTCTGGCAGCCCCTCATCCAGCCGCGCCAGGTCCTTCGCATTGGGACCTCTATCGAGGTTGGCTCCGGCTGGTAGAGGCTAGGGTTCTACCAGGTCTCGGACGTAGGTTGTAGGGGTGGAAGTGCGGGCTGCGAGGTTGGGGACGCCGGCGCCGGCGGTTGGGTGCCGTCACAGCGTGAGAGAGAGAGAGACGGCTAGGGTTTGGGGCTCCCGTCTCCTGAGGGAGACGACAACAGAATACTGTTTATTGTCTGCTTAATATCGAAGGGGTACATGTGTTTATATAGGAGGACAGCCTCCACTAAACCCTAGATAACTTGGACTCTAATATAACTTGGACTCTAATATAGCTAAGATAACTAGGGCTAAGCCCGTAACTAACCCTGCCCATTGGGCCTCCTCCGTTGGTACGTTGTACCGGTCATAACACTGGCGCATCCACCTTGTTCTGTTTGACCGCTGGGCCGGCGAGACCCCCTTTGCTGCTCGTTTGCCGGCCCTATTCTCTATTGCGGTCGAGCCTCGGATCTCGGTGGAGAAGGCCCTTATCGACCTCAGGCGCCTTGCTTTTAGACGGCCTTTCGGGCCTATGGACACGATCGCCTGGCAGGACCTCCTGGAGTCCATCGCCCTTCATGAACCGGACGTGGAGCGATCCATCGACAGTCTCTGTTGGCAATTAGAGCCATCGGGGTGTTTCTCTACGAAGTCCCTCAACCGGGCCATAGCGCCATCCCAGGGCATCGAGCCTCTCGCGGCGCTCTGGGAGATTCGGCTCCCCTTAAAGATTCGAATATTCCTCTGGCAGTGGCTTCGTGGCCGCCTTCCCTCTGGTGTCGAGGTCCTTAAGCAGAACGGACGAGGGGATGGCATATGTCCGCTCTGTGCGACGGAAGAAGACTCGAATCACCTCTTCTTCTCTTGCATGTACGCGCAATTCCTCTGGAGTTGTTTCCCCAAAGTGGTCGGTGGCGCCTGGTGCCACACAAACTTCCCTGACCTTTTCGCCGAACTCTAGGCTACGCCCTCATCTGTCCACCACACTAGGTGGCTGACGGTTGGGGTTCTAGCATGGACGTTGTGGACTGTTCGGAAGAATCTTGTTATTCAACGTGTTCCTCTTCGTCGTGCTACTGACTCGGTGTTCAAATTGTGTGGATATCTGCAGCTCTGGCGGACGCTTAGCCGCTTGCAGGACCGAGACGCCATCAACTCCATCATCTCTCCTCTTCGTGAGATGGCTCTCCGCTTGGCGCCGCCGCTACCTCCGCCACCTCCGGAGCCGGATTAGTGTTCCCTCCTCCAGGCCGCGCCGCCGTGTTGTTTCTATTTCTTTGGGCTTGCTGTGTTGTGCCCACAGCGTAACCTTTGTACCATGTGTTGTGCTACCTCCAGTGCGGCGTGTGTGTGTGGTGTTATGACTGTTGTCGGATGTTGTGCTTCCGTGGTTTGCTTTATCTATAAAGCGGGGCGAAAGCCTTTTTCGGTATGTAGATTTGGTAAGTGGACATGCCATCTCAATTTGGATCCTAGAGTTATCACGCTACTCACCGATGCACAGATGGCAGCATAGGAATTAGCAAGGGTTCCCTAAAGGAAAATTAACGATAAGCAAGTATGAAGAACCCATTAGCTTGACATCTAGCAATAGCATATATCAGGAACCATTCACAAACTGTATACCAACTACAATGATAAAAAATATGCTTTTAACAAACTCGGCAAAATGTGCAAATAACAACAGATGTAGTATAAACCCAGCAGTATGGCACCGCATTCAACCTGCAGATGGTTGTGTAATTGCGTTTAACCAAAGAACAGCTAAGCCACAAGGCACAATCTTTTCTATTCGCGGTTCAATATAGGGTTCACCTTGTACAACAGTATCCACAATTCTACAACTGAACTTAGTCTACCCTTTGATCAGATCAAGAACTCAGAGCCCCTGGTCAATGCTAAGTTGCTTAAGACCAAAGCAAAAAAAAAAAACGATATCTGCGCTAATTTCGTTTACACATATACAGCTGTTTGGTCACAAATCAGGATCAAGAATTCAATCACCTCAACGAAGTTAGTGAACTTGGGATCCCTGTTGACGACCAGCCGATGCACCTGGGATACAGAAAAATAACCCAGATCAACAACACCCTAATCAAATACGTAGAATCTTTCTCTGCGGCTAAGGGGCTGGCCCTGGCTCCGCTCACCTCATACTCAACCTTGTGCTTCTCCGAGTCCTCGAGCGGGACGTAGTACTTGGCAAGCCGCGTCTTCCCCTGCCGGTTCTGTAATAGTATGAAACGGATCTGCAACGAGGCGAGCAAAGATCGGACGGACAAATGTCAGATCCCGGAGAGGAAACCCTGCCGGGTGGAACGCGTGACCGATCTATACCATGCTGGGTGATGATGATGGCAACCACGCTTGAGAATTCGCCGGATTGGAGCTTGGGGGCGAAATGAATCGGATTTGTGCTGCTTGGTTTGTTGGGCTGGTATGCAGAATGAGCTGTGTGTGGGCTCACCGTTGAAAAGTGGTGCCTCCTCTCCAGCCAGACTAGTATGCGTCAGTTATTCTCTCCTAATCTATACTTCTCCCCTAATAATAAAGCAAATACGGTTTCTGGTCGTCCGTTTTGCAAATTACATTTAAAGTTTGCATAAATTACCCATCATGCCACTGATAACTAATAAAAAACGTTTCACAAAACGAAAAATCTTGAACTGGGCCGGTCCATATAAAATCCTCCTATATTACACTGTGCATGCTGGGAGAATATCCAGCACACCATATGGGCCGGGTCATGCACAGGCGTCTGCTTTTAGTTCTGTTTATTTATTTATTTTCAGTTTTATTTTATTTTTTATTTTCAATAGTTTAGAACTTTAAATAATCTTTAAATTTTAATAAATTGAAAATTATAAATCAACATATTTAGAAAACTAAAATGTTTGTGACTTCAAAAACTGCTCGGAGTTTTGTAAAATTGCTCGCATATACAACAAAATGTTTGCAATTTTAAAAAAGTTTTGTACAATAAGAAAAGTCCATGGTCTCAAATACAATTCCATGTATTAAAAATTATTAAAGACATTTAACAAAAAGCTTTCTAATTCAAAATATGTTAATGCATTTAAAAAAGTCACAAAATTTTAAAAATAGCTAATGCCTGTTTTGGTAGTTTCTTTTTTTTATTTAAAATTTTCCGTTTCATTTTTGTTTATTTCTAATTTAAATAATTTAGAATTACAAAAACTTTTGCATATTAAAAAATAGGAATTTTGAATTAAAATCCTGACGAATTTTTATTTTGAATTAAAAATAGGATTCAAAAAAAACGCCGGATTTTTATATTTTCTTTTCTTGAATTGGTCGCCAATTCAAAAGAAAATATTTAAACCCATTCGAAATATAAAAAATATTCACGATTTTTAGCAAATGTTTGTAAATTGGAAAAAATGTTCTCAATTTTAAAATTGTTTCCATATTTGTAAAATTGTTCACGAAAGATCTAATGTATGTAGTTAAACATTAATGCTTCTAAGTCTTTGTGACAATATACCTGTGTGAATTTTGAAGACTTAACTGTTGGATGGATCGAATTATTATTGTATGTTTTCTAAAAAAATTCTTGAAATTCAGAATAAATCTTTGAGTTATCAAGATTTTTGATAACCATGATATATATTTTTTAAAAATGTAAAGATTGCTTCAACTTGTGAATAAATTTAAAAGAAGAAACATTTTCTTGCATTCGTGCACAAAATTTCTAAATCAAGCGATGATATTTGAACATTAACGTAATGTGGTCACGATCATTGGAGATTATGTTTTTTTTTCCGTGGCAACGCACGGGCCATTTTGCTAGTCTATACCTAATATCCACCACGACATTTTTATAAAAAAAAACTGTAATTTTCGCGAAGACCCTGGTCCATCCTGGCCTGTGCCCAGGCCGCTGCCACACCACTCGCCGTCGCGGCCGACCTCAACCACCACTGTTGTCGATCTCAACCAACCCGCCTCCGCGGCCGTACCTCTGCCCGCTTGATGCCCCCGTTTCGGCGCTCGAGCACAGCTTCTGGATCAAATCAACGCGACAACTACAGTGACTCGGGCTGATGCGTCTGCTCGATGCAGAATGGCGGTGGCGCGCGGATAAGGCGCGGCGGAGCGAAGTACTTGCAGGTGGAGGCGGGCATCCATGGCTCACACGGGGAACTCCGAGGTTATGGCGCGGCAACGACGACTCCTTATGGCCAGATAGAGGCGCCTAACCCTTGCTCCCTTCATCGTATCCCCTCCTCCGGCAGGAACTCATCATTTGGTGAGATCCCCTCCCCATGCCTCCAACCGTGTGCCAAGCACCGGCAAGAAATTTTGTTTTATGGGGTTTTGTTTGCTGATGAATGAATGTATTAAATGTAAGATTGTATTGTTGTAGAGACAGAGAATGGAACACCGCCTTCAGTTTGTCATCTGATCCCACATTCTCTACCCAATGAGTGAAATAAGATAACAGTCCATTGATCAATTCACGTAGCCTTTTTGTTTTGCTTTGCTTGTCCCGCTCAATTTGTTATCATGATGGATTTAACAATGGACGGGTTGATTTCTTAATAAAATAGGATAGGACTGACTACATTAGTTAGTTAGCTTATTATTTTAATAAATCAAAATGATTATAAAAAAATTAAAAACGTGTGGTATTTTTTTCTCCCTTTGCAACGCACGGGCCCTTTTGCTAGTAATAATAAAGCAGGTATTGTTTCTATCCTACGTCGTCGATCATTTTGCATAAAATCTCCTACAATTTTAGATAATCAACCCGCAGTACGTTTTAAGTCGGACGAATCTTTTTTTCTTTTTACAAAAAGCCCCTGACTTTTATACTGATGAATCCTAAGTCTGATGAATCCTCAGTCTGATTTTATACAAAAAGCCACACGTATTGCTCTTGCTACTTGGCGAGGAACGAGCGAGGGAAATAATTACAATGAATCAATTACCATCCCTAGGCATGTTGTACTTTCACCAGCCTCTTTTTTTGTACATGTCACATGATCGAACATGCTATGTACGTATTTTATTTGGTCAAATCCACATGCGTATTTACCAACGGACTACACATTTTTTAGAGTGAATACATAAATCATTTTTGTAGCATATACATACATTTATAAAACTCATGAACATTACAAGTACATGAATATTTATTTTAGAAATATCCAAACAATTATTGTGATAGTCATGAGCATTAATATTGAAACCGATTCAAAACCGATACATAGCATCTTATTTTGTGTTTCATCTGCTGCATGTAACTGTGACACATATAGAACTTTTTAAATCTATATGCACACCATATTTAAATAGAAGACGTGTGGAATCTTCAACTGCGTTTTGTAGGCTAAGATCATCTTTGTTTGAATAGTAGCTACAAATACTCAAATTATAGATCATTTTTTTTAAATTAAGAGTATGTGATATTCTTTTCTCCCGTTGTATCGCATGGGCCCTTTTGCTAGTACTAGTACAAATGCTCGTGCTTTGAACATGTAGAAAAACACAACTATTTCATATATAAGAGCAACTTCAACGGACCGACCAAAACGAACATCGATTTGGTCCGCTTTTTGTCCGTTTGGATCGGCCGCCCGTCCGGCGTCCGTCCTGTTTTAGATATGGGTCAGCAGCGCGTCCAATGCGCCGACCCATATGTGTCGGCGTGGCCGGCTGGCCGCCCTATTTTGCATGATTTTTATAGTTTGAATCAAATAACATAACTTGGACCGAAAATATCATAGTTATTACAAGCCAAATAAAAATAAAAATGTATCACATAGTTTTGCAAACGAATAAAAGAAGATAAATCTATTGGTTGCCAACATGAGCCCACATATGCTCAACCAAATCATTTTGCAGTTGTACGTGAGTTTCCCAATCACGCATGTCTTGATGAAATTGGGTGAACTGTTCAAACGTTGCCGCTCCTTCATGCTCAGGCACAACATTTTCACCCTGAAACTGAAACCCTTGATCGTACAGACGTTCTGGGAGCTCGTCTTCTACGATCATATTATGCATGATCACACAAGAAGTCATCACCTCCCACAGTTTCTGCGTGCTCCAGGTATTAGCAGGATATGGAACGATGCCCCTCGAGATTGCAAAATACCAAAGGCACGTTCGACATCCTTCCTAGCACCCTCTTGCTCTTGGGAAAATCTTTTCCTCTTCTCTCTGATAGGGTTGGGTATTGTCTTGACAATGGCGGTCCACTGAGGATAGATACCATCATCGAGTAGTATCCTTTGTCGTAGTTGTGGCCATTGAGAGTAAAGTTCACCGGTGGGATGTTGCCTTCGACAAGCCTAGCAAACACCGGCGAGCGCTGAAACACGTTAATATCATTGTGTGATCCGGCCATGCCAAAGAAAGAGTGCCAGATCCAGAGATCTTCAGACGCAACGGCCTCTAGTATGACAGTGCAAGCCTTGACATGACCCTTATACTACCCTTGCCAAGCAGAAGGGCAATTCTTCCACTCCAGTGCATGCAGTCTATGCTACCAAGCATTCCTGGGAAGCCCCTGCTGGCATTCATCGCCAACAAATGGGTTGTATCTTCAGAAGTCGGCTCTCCCAAGTACTCAGGGTCAAACACAGCAATAACAGCCTTACAGAACTCATACAGGGACTTTAGGCAAGTAGACTCGCTCATACGGACGTACTCGTCAATAAGATCACCGGACACTCCGTATGCAAGCATCCGGATGGCGACAGTGCATTTCTGATAAGGGGAAAAACATATCTTGCCAACGGCATCCTCTTTGCACTCAAAATAGTCATCATAACCGACCACCCCCTCTCTAATACGGTTGAAAAGATTCCTACTCATACGGAAACGACGGCGGAATTTTTTATGCTTGAACAATGGGTTTCTTGTATCAAAGTAGTCCTTCCAAAGAAGGAAATGTCCGCTCTCTCGGTTGCTATTCAACGTCGGAACGTGGCTCGAAATGGAGCCACGGAACAACGGCCGTTGGCTGTTGAGCTGGTGATGGACCAACACGGCAGCCAACACCTCCTCCTCGTCATCAGACGACGAATCATCGGAGTCGCAAAGGAAATTGTGAAAAAAGAACTCGTCGGCGGAGTCCATTTTGTACCTTGGCAAACTGTCGAACAGCTTGCGAGCGTCGACGAAGAAGACAACCAGCGAAGGGAGTCGCAGCATGCACGGAGCAGCTAGATGCCCTGCCGGTGTCCGACGAGCGTGCTGATGAGGATCTGACCGGGCGGCGAGGCGGCTCCCCGGCGGGCGGTGTGCTGGGGGCGCGGGAGTGGGAAGCAGTTGGCTCCCCGGTCGCAAGACGTTGATGGGCAGACGTGGAGGCGCCGACAGCTGGCAGAGTCGCCGGAAAAATGAGCGGCGGTGGCGGTGACGAAGGAGGCGGGTGAGGGTTGGTTGTGGGGAGGCCAATGTGCCTCCGACGAGCGGGTCCGGAGGAAGAGAAGGCGAGCGTGCGCGCGTCCGTCGTGTGTCCGCGTCGACGCAAATCCGGCTAAAAAATGGACCGGGAATGGGTCGCCCGCAGACGAAAATCGGGGGCGCGTCCATTTGGGTCGGCACGTTGGGCCGCCTTTTGTGTCCGCGCCGATCCAAACGGACGGTGGCGGACGAAATGGGTCGTCCATTGGAGTTGCTCTAAAAAACATATATTTATTAAAATATTATTGAGCAATAAATAAAGTGTGTAGTTAGCTAAAAAACCTGCTTTATGTGCCATTATGCATCATTTTATATATCTAATTTTAATAAATGTCGATGATAAAGTTAAATGTAGAAATTTGCTTATTTTTTATAAAATTAACGTTTAAAAAAATGGAACACATTTTCAAGAATAGTTAACTTTTTTACAAAATAGGAACATTTCTCTAAAATGGAATATTTTTTAACAAATGTTTTTGAAGAATGTTCTATTTCTTGAATATTATATCATATTTGTAAAAGCAATTCATTATTTAGACTTGGCCCAAAATAAGGACTTGATTACACAAATTCACGTGCTCTCACAGAGAAAAGAAGACGCTGCCTGTTGCGAGAAAATAAGGTCTTATATTGCACTCAAATTTGGTTCCGGTATACAGTTGTCCGTCAAGACCATTAAATAAAAAATAAAAGGTTCGATTGACTCGTTTTTTTACCGGACACTAACTGCACCGGACATACCTTCGGGCGTTTAGAGATAAAATAGGGGTCCGGATGTAGCTCTCTTATCTATTATTAAAAAACTTGTGTGCTACTTGGTGTTTGTACGGGTGTTATGAAGGAGAGATGTGAGATGTGAATGGAAATTGTTGGGGAAAAAAGAGTGGATCTCGCGAGATGATTTAGCGGTGTGTGGGACCCTCACGATGTCGTGTGTATCTTGCGCAAGCCGGCTAACAGGCTACAAGCGGATTAGATCAATTCCCCGTCAAGGGACTTGCAAATAGCGGCACAATGCAGTCTTCCTTCTTCCCCAGATCTCACCGAGCCCGAGCACCTCCTCATGCCCTCGTCCATGAAGCGGGCAACAACAACACGACCACGTCGGTGAGTCGGCTCTTCCCCGCGCTTCTCCCTCCCAATACAACCATAAGTCTCGTCTATGTTCTCACCATCTTTCTTCTGTGTTGAATAGGAGAACTCACATGAACAACAATGGCGCCGCCATCATGGAGTTCAAAACTGCCGTCGGCACGCCCCCATCAAGTCGCCGGATTCAGATCGTCCAGAAGCATGTGTCACTTGCCCGCCTCATCCTCAAGCTCCTCCTCTATCGTCGTCCGATCTGGCCCGCCAAGTCGTCGTCCTGCGTTACGGATCCGTCCAGCAGCCTCGCGCCTCCGACCCCGATTCGGACCGTCCCTTCATCCTCGTTTCTTCATCTGTTCGCGATGGCCGCCAGGAGGCTGCCTCGGCCTCGTTAAGGCGCATCCCACCAGTCGCCTCACACCGGCCTACTCTGCCACAATCGTGTCCTCCGTCTTAGGGGTATCAAGGGGATCAAGTAGCACGCTGGCCGCCGCCAAACCCTAGCGACCGTCGCCGCCCTCACCAAGCCCTCGCCGGAGTGCCACCGACCGACATCCTCCTGTGCCTCCTCGACCCCGCCACCTGGCGTCATCCTACACCTCCTCGACCCTACCTCCTTGCGTACTTTCACCGCCTCGTCGGCGACACCCTCCCCCAATCGTCTAAGCTCCCTCGCCTCCTCGACGGAAGTCGCCGCCGTCGGGAATGGATTCGGCGATTCGCAAATGCCAGCCACGAGTGGTGAACCAATTTTTATTAAGCGGCAGTGGTGCCCGGTGGTGTTGTCTGGGGTTTTTATGTAAAAACTAAAATGTTTTTTAATATAAAAAATAAGTGCATGTAGAATTCTTAAAAACGGAGGTTTTTTGTAAAAACACCGACGACGTACGGTCAAAAGCGATTCATCCTTCAATAGTGGGTATAGACATATGTGAATGAAATATATATATACGCACCATGAAACAAGAACCGAGAGCCATTTGGCGAAACAGATTCCTCCAAAACCATATCGTAAATGTTTTCTGTTTTTTCTTTTTTCTTTACTCATGTTTCTTCTTTCTTGGGACATGTGCATGGACGAACTTGAACTCTGGTCGGCCTATCGTCTGATGTGGCTCGCTGCCTGCTCCAGTGACACTCCAGTCCGTTGCGTGCTCCCACGATGCTCCAGCTAGTCGTTGGTGAGCTCCTTCGCCTGCTCGGTGCTCATGTGTGGCATCGCGAGGCTCCCTAATCCAGTGTTGACAATCCTGCAAAAACGGTTGAAATCCTTCATATATCACAGATGGTCAAATATAGGGGAGCTCGTACTTTTTTTATGGAATAGACTATTTTATAAGGTCCATTCATAATGTTTTTTAGCTAGTACCGTAAATATGAAGGTTTGACCGTTTTATGGGATCTAGCACATTCGCAATCAGACAGCGTGCAAAAATAGTTTAAAGGCGTCCGAAAAACCTTTTTATGGTATCGCGAGCACTCCGCCGAAACAGATTTGATGAGATGGTGACAATCTTTTTTATGGAGTAGACTTTCATCATCCGACTACGAATGTGTGAAGACGTCACGTCTTAGAAATTGCTAAATCAACTTGGAGAGGTTATTAACCACGCGGGAGCACAATCAACCTGACCACGAGGGTCTATTTCCTGCACGCAAAGGAGCAACAAGCAAGAAACTAAAATTGCAATCTGAATATTGCGAATATAAGAGGAAAACTCTATTAATGAAGTGTGGTTCTACGACGTCTTGGTATGGTCGTGGAACACAAACGAAGAATGCAAAGTTACATTTATGGTGAACTTTTAATCTAAACAAAACTCAAGTCTAGACGGTGCCATAGGGTCTGTACTTATAGGGGAAATGGGAAGGGATTTCATCCTCCCTTTGCAAGGTGGGACTAATACACCTTCTCGATCATTTCCCCTATAATACAGACTCTAAAAATAGCATATTAAGTTGTATTTCTAAATTACATGGCTCTGGCCAAAAAATAAGGTGGCGCAGCACCTATACTAAGATATGGGTGAAATTTATAAAATAGCATCTTGTATATATTGTCCATGTCCTTGTATGTCATCGTGGTGGCTTCAAAGTGCTAAAATCTACATTAGAAACGTCGTTTTGGTTCCCTTCACGTGCGCTTCATCTCCATGCTTGATCCCGCTCCAGTGTTCATCCCTCATGTGTTGGGGAACTTTGCATGGGAAACAAAAAAAATTCTTGCGCACACGAAGACTTATCATGGTGATGACCATCTACGAGAGGGATATCGAATCCAGATACCCTTGTAGATTGCTAAGCGGGAAGTGTTAAGAAACACGGTTGATGTAGTGGAACGTCTTCGCGATCCGAATCACCCCCGTCCCACGATCCGTCCCGATCTAGCGCCGAACGGACGGCACCTCCGCGTTCAGCACACATACGGTTCGACGATGATCTCCGCCTTCTTGATCCAGCAAGAGGAGCGGAGAGGTAGATGAGTTCTCCGGCAGCGCGATGGCGTGACGGCGATGGTGGTGGAGCTAGTCCAGTAGGGCTTCGCCTAAGCACCGCTGAAACTAGACTAGAGGAGAAACAGATCTAGAGAGAGGGTAACACGTGGTTGATTGTTGTGTCCAAAACCCTCAAAAACCTATAGTATATATAGGAGGAGAGGAGAGGAGGCAGCCTTGGCGCCTACTCCAAGGAGAAGGGGTCGGCCGAACCAAGGAAGAGTCCACCTCCCCTTGTGGGGAGGTCGACTACTTTGGGAGGACTCCACCTTCCCTTCCTTTTAAAGGTCTCTTACCTTTTATCTCTTCTCCTAGCCGCATGGGCCTTTGAGAGATGCTTAGGCCAGCCCACCAGGGGCTGCTCCACCTCCTCTCACAGCACACAAGGCTCTTGGGTCGTCACACCCCTCCCGGTGGTCCCCCGGTACCCTCCCGGCACTCCCCGTACACTATCAATGAGCCTGAAACTTTTTCGGTGACCAAAATAGGACTTCCTATATATCAATCTTCACCTCCGAACCATAACGGCACTCCACATGATGTCACGATCTCATCCGAGACTCCGAACAACCTTCGGTCACCAACACCTATAACTCAACTATACCGAAACATCATCGAACCTTAATGTGCACACCCTGCGGGTTCGAGAACTATGTAGACATGACCGAGACACTCTTCGGTCCATATCCAATAGCGGGACATGGACGTCCATATTGGATTCTACATATTCTATGAAGATCTTATCGGTTGAACCTCTATGTCAAGGATTCACACAATCCCGTATACCATTCCCTTTGTCCTTCGGTATGTTACTTGCCTGAGATTCGATCAACAGTATCGACATACCTATTTCAATCTCGTTACTCACAAATCTCTTTACACATTTCGTAATACAAGATCCCATGGCTAACTCTTTAGTCACATTGCTTGTAAGGCTTGTTTGTGATGTTGTCTTACCGAGTGGGTCCCGAGATACCTCTCCGTCACACAGAGTGACAAATCCGAGTCTTGATCCATGACAACCCAACAGACACCTTCGGAGATATATGTAGAGCACCTTTATAGTCACCCAGCTACGTTGCGACGTTTGATACACACAAGGCATTCCTCCGGTGTCTGGGAGTTGTATGATCTCATGGTCATAGGAACAGATACATTGACATGCAGAAAACAGTAGCAACAAAATAACACGATCACATGCTACGTTTATAGTTTGGGTCTTGTCCATCACATCATTCTCCTAATGATGTGATCGTGTTATCAAATGACAACACTTGTCTATGGCTAGGAAACCTTGACCATCTTTGATCAACGAGCTAGTCAATAAGAGGCTCACTAGGGGCAATGTGTTGTCTATGTATCCACACATGTATTTGAGTTTGAAATCGATAAATTCTAGCATGGATAATAAACGATTATCATGAACAAGGAAATATAATAATAACCAATTTATTATTGCCTCTATGGCATATTTCCAATAGTCTCCCACTTGCACTAGAGTTAATAATCTAGTTCACATCACTATGTGATTGCAATGAATCAAACACCCTTACAGTTTTGGAGCTTGATCATGTCTTGCTTGTGAGAGAGGTTTTAGTCAACGGGTCTGAACCTTTGATATCCGTGTGTGCTTTCCAAATCTCTATTTCATCCTATAGATGCTGCTATCACGCGCCATTTGGAACTATTCCAAATGACTCCTCCACTATACGAATCCAATTTACTACTCAGAGCCATCCGGATTAATGTCGAAGCTTGCATCGACATAACCCTTTACGACAAACTCTTTAATCACCTCCATAATCGAGAAAAATTCCTTAGTCCACTAGTTACTAAGGATAACTTTGACCGGTGTTCAGTGATTCAATTTCGGATCACTCTTTGTACCCCTTGACAGACTCATGGCAAGGCACACATCGGGTGCGGTACACAACATGACATACTTTAGAGCCTACGGCTAAGGCATAGGGGACGACCTTCGTCCTTCTCTTTCTTCTGCCATGGTCGGGATTTGAGTCTTACTCAAATTCACACCTTACAACACAGCCAATAACTCCTTCTTTGCCGATCTATTTTGAACTCCTTCAATAACTTGTAAAAGCATGCAATATGTTGAAAGTTTTATCAAGCGTCTTGATTTATCTCTATGAATCTTGATGCTCAATGTTCAAGTAGCTTAATCCAGGTTTTCCTTTGAAAAACACTTTTCAAACAACCCTATATGCTTTCGAGAAATTCTACATCATTTCCGATCAACAGTATGTCAACCACATATACTCATCAGAAATTCTATAGTGCTCCCACTCACTTCCTTGGAAATACAAGTTTCTCATAAACCTTGTACAAACCCAAAAGTTTTGATCATCTAATCAAAGCATATATTCCAACTCCGAGATGCTTGTTCCAGTCCATAGAAGGATCGCTCGAGCTTGCATACATGTTAGCATCCTTAGGATCGATAAAACCTTCTGGTTGTATCACATACAACCTTTCCTTACGAAAACTTCATGCCCCCTGCTACACACTCGTTGAAGTGACGGTTCAATAACCTTATCAAGTTTCCACCATCTCCCACTCAATTCTTCCAAGAGAAACTCTTTCTTGAGAAAGGACCCGTTTAAAACAACAAACACTTTGCTTTCGGATGTGAGATAGGAGGTATACCCAACTATTTTGGGTATCCTATGAACATGCATTTATCCGCTTAGGGTTCGATCTTATCAGGCTGAAACCTTTTGACATAAGCATCACAACCCCAAACTTTAAGAAATGATAGCTTAGGTTTCTCCAAACCATAGTTCATACGGTGTCATCTCAACAAAATTACGTGGTGCCCTATTTAAAGTGAATGTGGTTGTCTCTAATGCCTAACCCAAAAACGATATTGGTAATTTGATAAGAGACATCATAATATGATCCATATCTAATAGGGCGCGCCTATGACATTTGGACACACCATCACTATGGTGTTCCAGGTGGCATGAGTTGTGAAACAATTTCCACATTGTCTTAAATGTGTACCAAACTCGCAACTCAGATATTCATCTCTACGATCATATCGTAGACATTTCATCCTCTTGTCACGACGATCTTCAACTTATCTCTGAAATTAGTTGAACCTTTCAATAATTCGGATTTGTTTTTCATCAAGTAAATATACTAGTATTTACTCAAATTGTCCGTAAAGTAAGTGTTGGAGAACATCACATGGGAAACAAAAACTTTGCTACGCACACGCAATACCTATCCATGGTGATGATCATCTACGAGAGGGGAGAGTGAATCTACATACTCATGTAGATCGCTAAGCGGAAGCGTATATAACGCGGTTGATGTAGTGGAACATCTTCGCGATCCAAATTGCAGCCCATCCCACGATCTCATCACGCCCCGTCCCGCGATCCCATCACGATCCATTCCGATCTAGTGCCGAACGGACGACACCTCCGCGTTCAGCACACGTACAACTCGATGATGATCCCTGCCTTCTTGATCCAGCAAGAGGGGTGGAAAGGTAGATGACTTCTCCAGCACAGCGTGGTGGTGGTGGTGGTGAACTAATACAGCAGGGCTTCGCCTAAGCACAGCCGAACTAGACTAGAGGAGAAACAAATCTAGAGAGAAGTAGAGGTAGCACGTGGCAATTAGGGTTAGCCCTCACCTCTAAAACCTCTACTATATATAGGAGGGAGGGAGGGGAGGAGGCAGCCTCAAACCCTCAAGGTTTGGCCGAAATTGGAGGTGGAGGAGTCCTAATCCAGTCCTACTAGGAGTAAGATTCCTCCTCTCCACTTGGAAACCCTTTCCACCTTTCCACCTTTGGGTTTCTTTCCTTCCCACATCCAATCCGCCTTGGGCTTTAGTGGAGGCTTCGACCAGCCCACTAAGGACTGGTCTACGTCCTCCCACAGCCCATGAGACCCTTTGGGGTGGGTGGGCCCACCTGGTGGACCCCCGGAACCCATTCGTCACTCCCGGTACAGTGGCGGAAATGCCCAAAACTTTTCCGGAGTTCAAAACCCACTTTCCTATATATAAATCTTTACCTATGGACCATTCCGTAGCTCCTCGTGATGTCCAGATCTCATCCGGGACTCCGAACAACTTTCAGTTACCAAACACACATAACTCAATAATACCAAAACGTCACTGAACCTTAAGTGTGCAGACCCTGCGGGTTCGAGAACTATGCAGACATGACCTGAGACACTCCCCGGTCCATAACCAATAGCGGGACCTAGATGTCCATATTGGCTCCTACATATTCTTCGAAGATATCTATTGGTTGAACCTCTATGTCAAGGATTCAGTTAATCTCGTATGTTGTTCCCTTTATCCTTCGGTATGTTACTTGCTCGAGATTCGATCATTGGTATGTCCATACCTAGTTCAATCTCGTTACCGGCAAGTCTCTTTACTCGTTCTGTAATACAAGATCCCGTAACTAACTCCTTAGTCACATTGCTTGCAAGGCTTGTTGTGATGTTGTATTACCGAGTGGGCCCCGAGATACCTCTCTGTCACACGGAGTGACAAACTCCAGTCTTGATCCATGACAACCCAACAGATACCTTTGGACATACCTGTAGAGCACCTTTATAGTCACCCAGTAACGTTGCGATGTTTGATACACACAAGGTATTCATTCGGTGTCCGGGAGTTGCATGATCTCATGGTCATAGGAACAAATACATGAACATGCAAAAAACAGTAGCAATAAACTGACACGATCATATGCTACGTTTATAATTTGGGTCTCGTGCATCACATCATTCTCCTAATGATGTGATCCCATTATCAAGTGACAACACTTGCCTATGGCCAGAAAACCTTGACCATCTTTGATCAAGGAGCTAGTCAACTAGAGGCTCACTAGGGACAGTGTGTTGTCTATGTATCCACACATGTATTTGAGTTTCCAATAAATACAATTCTAGCATGGATAATAAACGATTATCATGAACAAGGAAATATAATAATAACCAATTTATTATTGCCTCTAGGGCATATTACCAATTGTCTCCCACTTGCACTAGAGTTAAGAATCTAGTTCACATCAATATGTGATTGTAATGAATCTAACACCCATACACTTCTGGGGTTCAATCATGTCTTGCTTGTGAGAGAGGTTTTTAATCAACTGATCGGAACCTTTCAGATCCGTGTTTGCTTTACAAATCTCTATGTCATCCTATAGATGATGCTACTACGCGCCATGTGGAAGTATTCCAAATGATTGCTCCACTATATGAATTCGGTTTACTACCCAGCGTTATTCGGATTAGTGTTAAACCTTGCATTGACGTAACCCTTTACGACAAACTCTTTAATCACCTCCATAATCGAGAAAAAAAAAATCCTTAGTCCACTAGTTACTAAGGATAACTTTGACCGTTGTTTAGTGACTCAATCCTGAATCACTCTTTGTACCCCTTGACAGACTCATGGCAAGGCACACATTAGGTGCGGTACACAGCATGACATACTTTAGAGCCTACGGCTAAGGCATAGGGGACGACCTTCGTCCTTTCTATTTCTTCTGCCATGGTCGGGCTTTGAGTCTTACTCAAATTCACACCTTACAACACAACCAAGAACTCCTTCTTTGGTGATCTATTTTGAACTCCTTCAAAAACTTGTCAAGGCATGCATTTCATTGAAAGTTCTACTAAGCGTTTTGATCTATATGTATAGATCTTGATGCTCCATGTTCAAGTATCTCTATCCAGGGTTTCCTTTGAAAAAACTCCTTTCAAACAACCCTTTACGCTTTCCAGAAATTCTACATTACTTCCGATCAACAATACGTCAACCACATATACTTATCAGAAATTCTATAGTGCTCCCACTCACTTCTTTGGAAATACAAGTTTCTCATAAACCTTGTATAAACCCAAAAGCTTTGATCATCTCATCAAAGCGTATATTCCAACTCCGAGATGCTTGCACCAGTCCATATAAGGATCCTGGAGCTTGCATACTTGTTAGCATCCTTAGGATCGACAAAACCTTCTGGTTGTATCACATACAATCTTTCCTCAAGGAAACCGCCGAGGAAACAATGTTTTGACATCCTATGTGCAATATTTCATAAATAATGCAGCAACTCCTAACATAATTCCAACAGACTTTTAGCATCGCTATGAGTGAGAAAGTCTCATCATAGTCAACTCTTTGAACTTGTCGGAAACATCTTTGCGACAAGTCGAGCTTTTCTTAGTGGTGACTTTTCACCATCATCGTTTGTCTTCCTTTTAAAGGTCCATCTGTACTTAATAGTCTTACGACCATCAAGTAGTTCTTCCAAAGTCTACACTTTATTTTCATACATGGATCCTCTCTCGGATTTCATGGCCTCCACCCATTTGCCGGAATCCGGACCCACCATCACTTCTCCATAGCTCGTAGGTTCATTCTTGTCCAACAACATGGCCTCCGAGACAGGGTTACCGTACCACTCTGTAGCAGTACGTGACCTTGTCGACCTACAAGGTTTGTAGTAACTTGATCCAAAGTTTCATGATCACTATCATTAGCTTCCACTTCAATTGGTGCAGGCGCCACAGGAACAACTTCCTGCGCCCTGCTACACACTGGTTGAAGTGACGGTTCAATAACCTCATCAAGTTACCACCATCCTCCCACTCAATTCTTTAGAGAGAAACTTTTCCTCGAGAAAGGACCCGTTTCTAGAAACAAACACTTTGCTTCTGCATCTGAGATAGGAGATGTACCCAACTGTTTTGGGTATCCTATGAAGATGCATTTATCCGCTTTGGGTTTGATCTTATCAGACTGAAACTTTTTCACATAAGCGTCGTAGCCCCAAACTTTTAAGAAATGATAGCTTAGGTTTCTCCAAACCATAGTTCATACGTTGTCATCTCAATGGAATTACGTGGTGCCCTATTTAAAGTGAATGCGATTGTCTCTAATGCCTAACCCAAAACGATAGTGGTATTTCGATAAGAGACATCGTAGTATGCGCTATATCCAATATGGCGCGGGTATGACGTTCGGACACACCATCACACTATGGGACTCCAAGTGGCATGAGTTGCGAAACAATTTACACATTGTCTTAACTGTGTACCAAACTCGCAACTCAGATGTTCATCTCTATGATCATATCCTAGATATTTTATCCTCTTGTCACGACGATCTTCACTCTGAAATAGCTTGAACTTTTCAATATTTCAGACTTGTGATTCATCAAGCAAATACTCTTGTATCTACTCAAATCATCAGTGGAGTAAGAACATAACAATATCCACTGCGTGCGTCAGCACTCATTGGACTGCACACATCAAAATGTATTACTTCCAACAAGTTACTTTCTTGTTCCATCTCACTGGAAAAATGAGGCCTTCAGTCATCTTGCCCATGTGGTATGATTTGCATGCCTCAAGTGATTCAAAATCAAGTGAGTCCAAACGATCCATCTGCGTGGAGTTTCTTCATGCGTTTATACCAATAGGCATGGTTTGCATGTCTAAAACGTTTCAAATATGAGTGATTACAAAGATCCATAAACATGGAGCTCCTTCATTCATTTTACACCAATATAACTCAAGCGACAGTGCCACAAGTAAGTGGTACTATCATTACTACTTTTTATATTTTGGCATCAATATTATGAACATGTGTACCACTACGATCGAGATGCAATAAACCATTGAAGGTATTTATTCAAGCAAGTAGAATAACCATTATTCTCTTTAAATGAATAATCGTATTGCAATAAACACGATCTAATCATGTTCATGCTCAACGCAAACGCCAACTAACAATTATTTAGGTTTAATACTAATCCCGATGGTAGAGGGAGTGTGCGATGTTTGATCACATCAACCTTGGAAGCACTTCTAACACATATCGTCTCCTCACCTTTAGCTAGTCTCGGTTTATTCCGTAGCTTTATTTCGAGTTACTAACACTTAGCAACCGAGCCGGTATCTAATACCCTCGTGCTACTAGGAGTACTAGTAAAGTACACATCAATATCATGTATATCCAATATACTTCTGTCGACTTTGCGAGCCTTCTCATCTACCAAGTATCTAGGGTAGTTCCTCTTCAATGATCGTTCCCCTCATTACAGAAGCACTTAGTCTCGGGTTTGGGTTCAACCATGGGTCTCTTCACTAGAGCAGCAACTCGTTTGCCATTTCATGAAGTATCCCTTCTTTCCCTTACCCTTCTTGAAACTAGTGGTTTTACTAACCATCAACAATTGATGCTCCTTTTTTATTTCTACTTTCGTGGTGTCAAACATCACAAATAGCTCAAGGATCATCATATATATCACTGATATGTTATAGTTCATCACGAAGCTCTAGTAGCTTGGTGGAAGTGACTTTGGAGAACCATCACTATCTCATCTGGAAGATTAACTCCCACTCAATTCAGGTGATTGTAGCACTCAGACAATCTGAGCACATGCTCAACGATTGAGCTTTTCTCCCTTACTTTGTAGACAAAGAATCTTGTCGGAGGTCTCATACCTTTCAACAAGGGCATGAGCACGAAATCCCAATTTCATCTCTTGGAACTTCTCATATGTTCCATGACATTCAAAACGTCTTTGGTGCCCCAATTCTAAGTCGTTAAGCATTACACACTGAACTATCACGTAGTCATCAAAAATGTGTATGTCAGATGTTCACAACATCCACAGACGACGCTCGAGGTTTAGCACACCGAGCGGTGCATTAAGGACATAAGCCTTCTGCGCAGCAATGAGGAAAATCCTCAGTTTACGGACCTAATCCGGATAATTGCTACTATCATCTTTGAACTAAATTTTCTCTAGGAACAGATCAAAAACACTAGAGCTACAACGCAAGCTACAACATAATTTGCAAATACCTTTTGACTATGTTCATGATAATTGAGTTTAGCTAATCACATTACTAATAACTCCCACTCAAATAGACATCCCTCTAGTCATTCGAGTGGCGCATGATCCAAATCCACTAACTCAAGTCCGATCATTACGTGAGTTGAGTATAGTTTCAGTGGTGAACATCTCCATGTTGATCATATCAACTATATGATTCATGCTCGAACTTTTGGTCTCTTGTGTTCCGAGGCCATGTCTGTACATGCTAGGCTCGTCAAGTTTTACCCGAGTGTTCCGCGTGTGCAACTGTTTTGCACCTGCTGTATGTGAATGTTGAGTCTATCACACCCGATCATCACGTGGTGTCTCGAAATGACGAACTGTCGCAATGCTGCACAGTCGGGGAGAACACAATTTTATCTTGAAATTTTAGCGAGGGATCACCTTATAATGCTACCGTCGTTCTAAGCAAAATAAGGTGCATAAAAGGATTAACATCACATACAAATCATAAGTGACATGATATGGCCATGAACTTGTGCTTCTTGATCTCCATCACCAAAGCACCGGCATGATCTCCATCGTCACCAGCACCGCACCATGATCTCCATCATCATGCCGCCATCAAGGTTGTCACGCTATCTATGCAATTACGACTAAAGCTACCACCTAGCGATATAGTAAAAGCATCTGCAAGCACAAACATTAGTTTAAATACAACCCTATGGCTCCTGCCGGTAGCCCTAGCATCGACGAGCAAGTCGATATTTAACTATTAAAACATGATCATCTCATACATCCAATATATCATATAATGTATTTGGCCATATCACATCACATGCATACCTTGCAAAAACAAGTTAGACGTCCTCTAATTTGTTGTTGCATGTTTTACGTGACTGCTATGGGTATCTAGTATGATCGCATCTTACTTACGCAAAGCCATAACAGTGATATGCAAATTGCTATTTAACCTTCTCCAAGGACCGCCTCGGTCAAATCTGATTCAACTAAAGTTGAAGAAATAGACACCCGTCAGTCATCTTTATGCAACAAGTTGCATGTCAGTTGATGAAACCGGTCTCTCGTAAGCGTACGAGTAAAGTTGGTCCGAGACGCTTCAATCCAACAATACCGCAGAATCAAGAAAAGACTAAGGAGGGCATCAAATTGAACATCAACGCCCACAGACTCTTTTGTGTACTACTCGAGATACCATCTACGCATGAACCTAGCTCATGATGCCACTGTTGTAGAACATCGCATGGGAAACAAAAAATTTGCTACGCACACGCAATACCTATTGATGACGAGTTGATGTATATACTTCTCGCCCCTCGTTGGTTACCCCAAGTAGAAGGTGGAGATGTAGTGAGCAAAAAATTTCCCTTACACGAAGATTGTAAGGTTTATCGAACCAGGAGGACTCCTAGGCTCAACAAGTAGGTGTCTTCCACCCTGGCGCTATCAGAAGACGTGGACCCCCACACACAACAAATAATTTTGCTCCCAACGAGTACATAGAGGTTGTCAATCTCTCCGGCCTTGTAGTTTGCAAAGGATCAAAACACAAGAGGGAAGGTAATAGTGATTGCAACGAAAAAGTAAATGAAAGCGATAAATGATGGAGGTGTAAGCAATGATGGTGAGATGGACTGGAGTCACATGATGTTCACTAGTGATGTCTCTCTCCCAAAAGACGATAAACAACTATGCTAGGGTAAACAAATCAAAGTTGGGCAATTAACAGAATTATGATCGCACCACAATGTTAATTATGCTCCTTGATAGTTAGAGGTTCAATAGTAATGGGCAGTACGCCAAGACAAGTAGACCATTTATTCATCAGCATATACTTACTAATCATCCACCTTGAGGTATCTATCCAGAACACCTCTCCGGTATTAAGTTGCGAGTCCCATCCAAAGTGTAAACTCAAAGCAATGGACAACTTCATTAACAAACTATGCGTAAGGTAAACAATCCTTGCAACCGTGGCCACAAGCACCGTTGTTTTCTCCCTGGTGGCAACAAGCACATCCCCTAGTCTCATGTTTATGTCACTCAAGCTAGACATCGAGGGTCCCAAACCCACAATCATGCATAACACTCCCTCTTGGAGTTACGATCTACTACTTGGCCAAAGCAATAAAAAACAATGGAGAACATGCATGAATCACTAAGAAACATAATATAAAAGGACAATCAAATATATAACTCATAACAATCTGAACATAATATCATAATTCATCGGATCCCAACAAATCGAGCATAGCAATAGCAAGAGAATTACATAGATGCCTTGATCATGTAGGGCAGCTCACAAGGACTAACCATTGAAGCACAAGATTGGAGAGAAGATATCACATAGCTACGGGTCATGGACTCATGGTCCAAGGACGACTACTCACGACACGTCCGGGAAGCGTCCATGGCGGTGGAGAAGCTCGCAGAGGTCAATCCTCCCTCTGAGAGGGTGCCGGGAAGCGGTCTCCTGACGCTCCCGATCTTGGAAGTGCTGCGGCGGCGGAACGATGGCAAAATTCGCGATTCCAGAAAGTCTGCGAGGATTTCCTCTCGGGACTCTAAATATAGGCCAAAGTAGGGCACCTGAGGAGGTGGGACCCACCGAGGCGACCTCCTGGAAGGCTGGCCCGTGGCCCCCCTCTGGCCCTCCTTCGATGATCCGGAAGCTTCTGTTTCGCTGATTTTTTATATATTTTTTCTGGATTTTCTGGGCTTCGGAAAATTGGGTAAAAGCCCCTGCAAAATAGACATCAAAAGACAAAATCTGACACTGGTTGCACTGAGTTAGTAGGTTAGTCCAAATATGTGTAAAATGATATAAAAGTGTAGCAAAACATATAACAATTTCACCCAAAAGATCATGGAACAAGCAAAAATTATAGATACGTTTGGGACGTATCAACATCCCAAGCTTAATTTTTGCTCGTCCTCGCGTAGATAAATGATAACACAACAATTTCTGTGGTGACATGCTAACAGACATATAAGAACTTCAAAGTAAAGCAAGTAAGATATGCAATTCAACTCAAGATAATAACAAGCAAGAGTCTATATCTAGTATCGAGTTTAGCAAAGTAAGAACATAAAGGTGCAAGAGCTCTCGCTGTCCGTGACTCGAATGTCTCCAAATGGTGTTTGCGTGCAAGAAGTGGGAGATGGGTTGATATCATATTTTTTTTAATTGATAACTCAATCTACTAAACCTCACACTTAGTCTCCTTCGGAATCTTATTTTGACTCATCCCCAAACCATTAGTCAGGCACAAGTCAAAATGATCCTCTCCCTTTCGACTTTGAGCACTCATGCAATGTATGAGCGTAAGCAAGATGTGTTGGCACTTAGGATGGCAAATAGAATAGTGACGGGGAAGGAAGAAAAAAAGGTGTGAAAGACTCACATCAATGAGGACAACCATAGGCGAGAGAAAGCCAAATGATAGATATGATGTGAGGAGTAGGGATTGTCATGTAACAGATGCAGATATGAGCTAAGGTAAGATCTCCAATGGAATTAGTGGGGGTGCATCCAACTTGTTTGCTCATAAATACCTAGAGCTCATTTGAGGAGGCTCATCGCTGGAATATGCAAACCAAGTTCTATAGTGTAAAGGTCCCCACATAGTTATGCATGAATGATAATCTCTATGTAGTACCAATATAACAATGGAGTTTGAGTGTGGATCTTTCAAAAGGAATAGTAGTGTTGCCCTTTTTTTTTACTTTTCTATTTTTTATTTTTATTTTTGTGTCCTCTTTGGCTCTTTCTTTTTATCTCTCATTTGTCCTCTTTGGGATCTTTTGTTTTGTCCACTTTGGGATCTTTTCCTCACTTAAGGGCAACACTCTATGTTATACATGAATAGAAAGTAAAATCATCACACTTTATAAGAAGTACTCAACATAAAGACAAGTGAAAAACTATCATGATGTATGCAAATGTATGTCTCTGCGAGTGTAGCAGGATATGCAATGATACTAGCGCGTCACGTAGCAGTAATGAGGCCAAGGCCCAACTAGCATGCGGCTCTATGATCAAGCAAAAGCATGTATGACATGAATATCAAGTCCTGAGATGGTGGATGTTGCATGGCAATGTATCTCAGAAAGGCTATGGAAATGCCTTAATAGGTAGGTATGGTGGTTGTTTTGAGGAAAGATATATTGAGGCTTATGTATGACAGAGTGTATCATGTCATGGGTTTGGATGCACCGGCGGAGTTTGCACCAACTCTCAGTGTGAGAAAGGGCAATGCACGGTACCGAAGAGGCTAGCAAAATATGGATGGTGGAAGTGCCAACAATCGAATACTCACATTAGTCCGAAGAACTCATACACTTATTATCGGTAACTATTTATCTAATTAGGAAATTCACAAAGAGACAAGTACCCCGAGGAGGAGTGTTTGGGGGTTTGGTTATCCTTGCGCATCCTCGACTCATGGTAACGTGTGGGTACTCTATATATTCCAACCCCTCCAGAGGTTAGCGATCAATTTAGTAGCTAGAGTTCTCAACTATCTTTTTTGTTTTTGAAGAACACACGGATTTCCCAAAATACGACACCTATCACTAATAGGCTCAAGCTCTTGGCACCAATAGTCCAAACATTACTCAAATCAGTACCTCAAAACTATTGCAAGTTACTGCTATACTTAAATAGCAACCTCATTTACCTACTCATGCAAGACACACAACTCAGTGCAACAAGCCAACTCTCTAAACAAGATAAGCATGATAACTCAAGAGAGTTCCAAAATGAACCTAAATACAAGTTCTGAAAAAGATAAGCATGAAAACTAAGAGCCATGACAATAGCTATGAAAAGATGAAGAACACATAAAAAGATAAGCATGAAAACCTATGTTGTGTTCTAGAGTGGAATGGAGCATGTGTCTCTCCCAAACAAGGTAGGCTAGGTTCCGACTTGTTATGAACAACAAGCAAAACTAAAAAAACTAGAAAGCAAATAGCGGGATGCTCCAAGCATAGCACATATCATATGAAGTGATAAAAATATAGCATGGAGATGGGCGAACTGATGATTGTTGATAGAGAAGGGGATGCACGGGGGCATCCCCAAGCTTAGACGCTTGAGTATCCTTGACTATTTATTAGGATGCATGGGGGCATCCCCAAGCTTGAGCGCTTGACACTCATGTATCTTCTTTCATCATCTCTCCCATCGCATACTTGAAAACTCCCTTCATACAAAACTCATCATAAGCTGATTAGAGTGGTTAGTTCCCATAATAAAATAATTCAATACCTGCTAGAAATAAATATTTTCATGGAAAGCTACTGCTTCTCATGATTGCCAAAAGGTTTTTGAAAATAAAAAGCAAGCTTAGGATTCTCAAGACAATGAAAACACAAAACATGACAGAATATGTGAAATAAAGAACATCATGTAGTAAATAAATTATTCGGGCCACTTCAGCAACTCAAATCAAAAAACTCAGAACATATGCCAGAAAGACAATTATATAGAGCATGTTGTCAAAACAATTCAGATCAAAAAGATGATCTAGTTATTTTTGGCGAATGTTTCCGTCAAGCAGACATAATCTGTTTCTGGACAACATGTCACAATTTTTGAACTTTCTTGCAATTGGAGGCTATAACTTGGCACAAAGCTTAAAAATAAAGATACAATGATGTTGCTACAGTAGTAACACACATCAAGACCACTAAAACAGAAAGTAAAAACAAATTGGGTTGCCTTCCAACAAGCGCTTTCTTTTATGCCTTTGAGCTAGGCACAATGCAAGAAGATCAAGTGTTAACAACTCCAAAAGAATAACTTGCCCGTGTAACGGACTCATAAGGTAACTTAATATTCTTTCTAGGGAAGTGTTCCATTCCCTTTTTAAGAGGAAATTGGAATTTAATAATTCCCTCTTTCATGTCAATGATATCACCAACGGTGCGGAGAAAAGGACGTCCCAAAATAATTGGACATGAAGGATCACATTCAATGTCCATAATAAGAAAATCAACGGGCACATAATTATCATTGACAATAATAAGAACATCATCAATTCTTCCTAAAGGTTTCTTTATGGAAGAATCAACAAGACGAACAACGAAAGAACATGGATCATAAGGTTTCTAATCAAGCATATCATACATTCTTTTGGGCATAACGGAGGCACTAGCTCCAACATCACACAATGCAAAGCAAGAGATATTATTCAATTTAATCTTGACCATAGGATCCCAACCATCTTATAGTTTCCTAGGAATAGAAGTCTCTAGCTTGAGCTTCTCCTGCCTAGCTTTGATAAGAGCATTGGTAATATGCTCGGTGAAGGCCATATTGAGTGTACTAGTGTGGGGGTCTTTAGCCATTCTTTGCAAAAAGGTGATATCTTCGGAGAGACTACAATTGTCAAAATCAAGGTTACTACCATTAATTAAAGTGGTACTAATGTCATCTAAGCTCTTTGGTAGTCCCTAAATTCATAGGACCTTCTTGTCCTATAGTCGAGGTATTAACATCACCATTAATATGTGGCAGTCCGAGACCGACGCTCCAGAAGATTCCCCTCTTTTCCGTTGTCGTCGTGTTATTATTTTGTTTGTCGCATTCATCATCGCATCATTTGCATCATTAACATTGCATCGGCACTCCGTTGCCGCCAGTTTTCAAAACCTGCATCCGTTATTAGTTGTCGGTTCCCTCCGTGTTCGTCGTTGTCCGTTTTGAGCCCGACCACACTCGCATGCGCCCGCAGCATCGTCGAAACCTTGTTTTAAAAGTGTGTATAAAACTTTCTCTTAGTGGATTGAAACTTGGTGTGCGGTCTTAATATAGTGTAGGTAGTCCGCCTGTCAATTTTCGTCGCAGTCCGAGTTTGTTTGATACCCGAACAGGTAAACCTATAGCGACACTATAGCCGGTCATTTCGTTAGACGTTTTTGGTTTTAACACCTTGTTACTGGGCTGCTCATTTTTTTCCTCTCATCTTAATTCTAGCCCATCCGTGTAGCCCAATGGAGCCCACCTAAACCTTCTTGTAATCTAGACCATCCGATTATGATCTAATGGACTAATTGATCCCTACCCAAAACCACCTATTTTATATAGTAGGTAGTGTCCTAGCAACCCTAAAATCTAGGAGGTTGTCCCGTCCATCCCATCGTCGCACCGCCACAACTACGTGGTATCCTCCCAGCTCGTGTTTGACATCCAGCCAACCCCCTCTTCCTGTTTCAGCCATCACCAAATCCACATTGAGCCAATACACAACGCTCGAATGCCCAATGCCTCCACCTCTCTCCACGTGCAGCCAACCAGATCGCCAACATGCGTCATGCCCTCCTTCGCCGCGCGTCCGAGCTCGCTCTGACCCAGCACTTGATCCAGTTGGATTGAGGCCATAGCCTCGCGCGCCCGCGTTGCATGGGAAGGAGCTCCCCGCACCAAGCCAACAGACCCCGCCGCCTTGCCGCCAGTCGCTTCGCTGCAGATGAGCTCCTCGTCCTCGCCTCGTCGCATCAAGCCGCCTCCCCATCAGCCCGAGCGTCCGCTCCCCATGTTCTCCCGCAAATAACCATGGAGAGGAGCTGCAGCTGGTCGCCCGATCTCCGCGTCCGCGCCGCCCCAAGCCTCCTCGTCACCGGGAATGGAAACCCCGGTGTCGGATCTATCGAACCCCGCTATTTACGCGCCGCCGGACCTCATCCTCAAGCCGATCCTGCCATGGCATCCCCTGCATCCCCGACCTGCTATAGAGCTGTTCAATGTATTTCTCAGGTTCGCCTCTGTTCTGCAGTTCCCGCTCGATGTAGTGCATTAGATATTTTAGGTCTGGCTTGCATCACAAGGAGCATGCTAGCTCAACTGGTTTGCAACACTGGATTGTACCCACGCGACCAAGGGTCAAATCCCCGCAGCTGCGTATCATTTTGTGCATTTTCGCCTTGGCCACAAGATCAACTCACGTTGTGTTTTATAAAATAGCCGAGGTCATTTGGTTAAAAGCTCTGTCCTTAGTCTAATGGCTGGTGCCACAAGTTCCATGCGAGAGTTGCTCGGTTCAAATCCGAGGAAGCTGATTTTTGTTTTGTTATTGCTTTTTCAGTTTTTTTCTGTTTCAAGTGTGCATGCACTCACCCGCTTGGGCTGATCCATTTCCTGGCTGCTGCACTATGGTGCAATTCGGCACGGTTGTGTTTTTTCCCGCGTGCGAATTTGTCGAATTAGCCCCGAATTTCAAAATTACACATTAGATGCATGATTTTAAAACGTCTGTAACTTTTAATCCATGCGTCGGATTGCGACAAGTTATATATTTAACTTGTCTAGAATTTTGCATAGATTAACATTTTCCAACTCTCATGCATGATAAAAACTGCTAAACTCGCTGTTTACCTCGTTTTGCGTGTTGTGTCGTGTTTAGACGGTTTAGGTCGTAACTATTTGTCCGTAGCTTCGTTGAAGATGTGTCATATATGTAAATGGACCAGAACGACGAGTAGAATCACGTGAACCACTTTGTTTTGACTTTTAACAAACATAAAATGTGATTAGGACAAATCTGGACAGATTTAGAAATTAATGCATGGGACCATATCGGAGATGCTATATGATGTTTCCGGCCTCATTTAAAATGCCTAGATAGGTATTTTTATTCCGCTTCACCCCTTGCCATGTTAACAACATTTTAATATTGCCGCGTTAATAAACGGGAGTGAACTAAATAATTAAACATGGAGTTTCGTCAATATGCAACTCGTTGCATATTGAACTTCACTTAAGGTGTAGTGTTTGCGTGATGTGAATTGTCATGTCTTGCACATTTGAAACTGCTCAGGCATCACATTAGGGTGTGCATCATATTGTGCATGTGCCGTCATGAATATCATGTGTTGATTCTTGTTTCCGGTTTGCTTCGTCTAGATAGAGTTCCGCAAGCGTGTCGGAAAGTGAGGACCCGTTCGACTACATCGATCCGTCTGCTTCACTGAGTCGTTCTTCTTCCAAGCGGGATCTCAGGCAAGATGAACATTTCCCTAGATATCATTACTATCATTGCCATGCTAGTTGTCTTGGTTATTTTGTTATGTCTTGCTGCCTACCACTTGTTAAATATCAGCCTCCCAACAATGCCATGAAATACCTTCAACCTGTACACAACCTAGCAAACCACTGATTGGCTATGTTACCGCTTGCTTAACCATGTGTTAGCGTTGCTAGTTGTAGGTGCAGTTGCTTCCATGTGTTAACATGGGTTACTTGTTATATCACCATATTTATTGCTAATTAATTTAATGCACCTATATACTTGGTAAAAGGTGGAAGGCTCGGCCTTTCTAGCCTGGTGTTTTCTTCCACCTTTGCCGCCTTAGTTTTTGGCTACCGGTGTTATGTTCCATAAATGAGCGCTCCTAACATGCTTGGGGTTGTTATGGGGACCCCCTAGATTCTCGTTTTGGGATAAATATCGTCTGGCAAGGCCCAATATTGGTACTATATTTGCCCAACATAATAATGTTGTTAATACTAAAAAACATAGGGCATCATGAACCCAAGGAGTAATTCAACATAATACAGGGAGGGCCAGTGCTGATGGTGCTGGTCCAAAACAGAGCCACTTGCGGGGCCACCCGAGGAAACTCGGGGGATGTCTATCTGGCCACCGTACGTAGTGCTCATCCATCGTGTCCTGAGAACGAGATACGCAGCTCCTATCGGGATCGTCGACACGCCAGGCGGCCTTGCTGGACTTGTTTTACCTTTCTCGAGCGTCTTGTGCGAGGGATTCCGAGGATGCTTTGGGTTATCTCGAGGTTGAGGTTTTCCAATAGGAACCCGAGGAGATCACGGGTTTCTCTGGTCGAGGTCATTCCATCGCAGCGTGTGGTAGTTTGTGATGGACTAGTTGGAGCACCCCTGTAGGGTTAATTCTTTCGGAAAGCCGTGCCCGCGGTTATGTGGCAATGTGAAAATTTTGTTTAACACTGAGTGCGTAACCGTGACTGTCTCTCTCGCAAGTTCCTTCTCCGACTGAGGACACGGTGGGGTTATGTCTGACGTAAGTAGGTGTCCATGATCATTCATCTGATCATCAGTAGTTCACGTCCGTTATGCGTAGATCATCCCCCTCTTTATTCTTGTACTCATAAGTTAGCCACCTCAAATAAATGCTTAGCCGCTTGCTGCAGCCTCACCACTTAACCATATCTCACCCATTAAGCTTTGCTAGTCTTGATACCTTTGGAAATGAGATTGCTGAGTCCCCTGTGGCTCACAGATTACTACAACACCTATTGCAGGTGCAGGTAAAGGTTACTTTGACGTGAGCGCGATGATTGTTCATTTGGATTTTCTTCTTCTTCTTCTTCGATATAGGATGGGTTCCAGGCCGGCAGCCTGGGATAGCAAGGATGGACGTCGTTCTTTTATCATTTCTTTTTCGTCCGTAGACGGACCTTGCTCTTCTTCATGATGATTGTATGTATTGTACTGATGTGACTCTGATGTAGCTTGTGGCGAGTGTAAGCCAACTCCTTATACTCATCTTTTCAGTACATGTACTTGTAATGATATCCATTCTTGCAAAACGACGAGATGCATTTCTATCCCTGTCGAGGCCCTCGCGCCAAAAATAAGGATAGGACCGCATCTTGGGCGTTACATAATAGGTCCATTAGGACTAGGAGTGCGATGGGTGCTAAAAGTTTTGAGATCCTCGACAACTTGTATAGTAGCAATGGTAGTGTGTGTAGGAAGGCTCTTAATTCTCTCTTCCTCTTCTTTTTCTCTAGCCCATCTCTCTTTAAGTTTGGCTAGCATTCTTATGTTCTCATTAATTTGGACTTGGATAGCATTCATGGGTGTGGTGTTCCTTTCATCAAGTGGGGAAGTTCTACTTTTAAGCATCTCTACATCATGAGCTATGTTGTCCACCTTCAAAGAGAGACTATCTATTTTTTCTAGTTTCTCTTCTACACTCTTGTTGAAGCCTTTCTGAGAAGTGATAAAATCTTTAAGCATGCTCTCTAATTCAGAAGTGGAGTTTTTGGTGCTAGGATAATTGTTGTTATTCCCATAGTTGTTGGATGGGAACAGTCTAGGATTGCTACCAAAATTACTCCTATAAGCATTGTTATTGAAGTTGTTCATAGAAATAAAATTAACATCCACTTGCTCTCTTTCTTGAGCAACCAAAGAATTTACAGGAACATCATGAGGACCAATAGGAGCTTGCTTAGTAAGTAGAGTCATGATCATGTCAACCTTATCATTAAGGGAGGAAATCTCCTCAACAGAGTTTACCTTCCTACCTGTTGGAGCTCTCTCGGTGTGCCATTGAGAATATTTTGGCATCATCTCATCCAATAGCTTTGTGGAAGCACCAAGTGTAGTTGACATAAAGGTTCCTCCCGCGGTCGAGTCTAATAGATTCCGCGAGGTAAAGTTCAATCCTGCATAAAAAGTTTGGATAACCATCCAAGTAGTCAAACCATGAGTAGGGAAATTCTTAACAAGAGATTTCATACGTTCCCAAGCTTGAGCAACATGTTCATTATCCAATTGTCTAAAATTCATAATGTTACTCCTCAATTGGATAATCTTAGCAGGCGGGTAATACTTCCCAATAAAATCATCTTTACACTTATCCCAAGAATCTATGCTATTCCTAGGCGAAGATTGAAGCCACACTTTAGGTCCTCCTCTCAAGGAGAAAGGAAAAAGCTTAAGTTTAACAATATCACCATCTACTTCTTTATATTTTTGCATATCACAGAGCTCAAAAAATTGTTCAAGTGCAAAGCCGCATCATCTCCAGCACCGGAGAATTGATCTTTCATAACTAGGTTCAGCAAAGCACGTTTAATCTCATAGGACGTGGCTCTAGTGGAGGGAGCAGCAATAGGAGTGCAAATAAAGTCATTGTTGTTGTGACTAGTGAAGTCACACAACTTGGTGTTCTGAGTGGAACCCATAGCAGCGGCAACAAGCAAGAGCAAAGCAACTATTTTTTTTGTGGTTTTTGGTATACGAGTCTAAAGAAAAAACTAAAAAGCAAACTAACAAGACTAAAAAGAAAAGAGAAAAGATAGCGTGCAACTCCCCTATCTTGAAGACTGGATTCTCCGGCAACGGCGCCAGAAACTCGCTTGATGATGAGTTGATGTATATACTTCTCGCCCCTCGTTGGTTACCCCAAGTGGAAGGTGGAGATGTAGTCAGCAACAAATTTCCCTTACACGGAGACTATAATGTTTATCGAACCAGGAGGACTCCTAGGCTCAACAAGTAGGTGTCTTCCACCCTGGCGCTAGCAGAAGACGTGGAACTACACACACAACAAATAACTTTGCTCCCAACGAGTACAGAGAGGTTGTCAATCTATCCGGCCTTATACTTTGTAAAGGATCAAAACACAAGCAGGAAGGTAATAGTGATTGCAACGGAAAAGTAAATGAAAGCGGTAAATGATGGAGGTGTAAGCAATGATGGTGAGATGGACCGGAGTCACATAATGTTCACCAGTGATGTCTCTCTCCCAAAAGACGATAAACAACTATGCTAGGGTAAACAAATCACAGTTGGGCAATTGACAAAATTATGACCGCACCGCAATGCTAATTATGCTCCTTGATAGTTAGAGGTTCAATAGTAATGGGCAGTATGCGAAGACAAGTAGACCGTTTATTCATCAGCAGCTACTTACTAATCATCCACCTTGAGGTATCAATCCGGAACACCTCTCCGGTACTAAGTTGCGAGTCCCACCCAAACTGTAAACCCAAAGCAACGGACAACTGCAATTACGAACTATGTGTAAGGTAAACAATCCTTGCAACCGTGGTCACAAGCACCATTGTTTTATCCCTGGTGGCAACAAGCACATCCACTAGTCTCATGTTTCTGTCACTCAAGCTAGACATCGAGGGGCCCGAACCCACAATCATGCACAATGCTCCCTCTTGGAGTTACGATCTACTACTTGGCCAAAGCAACAAAAAGCAACGGAGAACATGCATGAATCACTAAGGAACATAATATAAATGGATAATCAAATATATAACTCATAACAATTTGAACACAATCTTATAATCCATCGGATCCCAACAAACCGAGCATAGCAATAGCAAGAGAATTACATAGATGCCTTGATCATGTAGGGCAGCTCACAAGGACTAACCATTGAAGCACAAGATTGGAGAGAAGGCATCACATAGCTACTGGTCATGGACTGATACATCTCAAATGTATCTATAATTTTTTATGGTTTCATGCTGTTATCTTGTCAACTTTGGATGTTTTATATACCTTTTATATCTTTTTTGGGACTAACTTATTAATTCCGTGCCAAGTGCCACTTCCCGGTTTTTCTGTGTTTTTGACTGTTTTCAGATCTGATTTTGGAACGGAGTCCAAACAGAATAAAATCCATGAAATAATTTTTTCCAGAATAGAAGAAGATCGGGGGACTTGAGGGCCAAGGCAGGAGGCCCACAGGGAGCCCCCAAGCCCTGTGGCTTCAGCCAGGGGGGCCCCGCGTCCACGAGGCTTGTGGCCTCCGTGGAGCTCCCCTGCCCTAACTCTTTGGCCTATATATTCCCTAAAATCCTAGAAAAAATCAGGGCGTCCTCGAAACCACTTTTCCGCCGCCGCAAGCTTCCGTTTCCGCTAGATCTCTTCTGGAGAACCTTCCCGGTGCCTTGTCGGAGGGGACTTTGGAGCTGGAGGGCTTCTACATCAACATCATTGCCTCTCCAATGACTCATGAGTAGTCTAGTTCAGACCTACGGGTCAGTAGTTAGTAGCTAGATGGCTTCTTCTCTCTCTTGGATCTTCAATACAAAGTTCTCCATGATCTTCATGGAGATCTATCCGATGTAATCCTCTTTGGCGGTGTGTTTGTCGAGATCCGATGAATTGTGGATTTGTGATCAGATTATCTATGAATTATATTTGAGTCTTTGCTAATTTCTTATATGCATGATTTCATATCCTTGTAAGTCTCTCCGAGTCTTGGGTTTTGTTTGGCCAACTAGATCTATGATTCTTGCAATGGGAGAAGTGCTTGGTTTTGGGTTCATACCGTGCGGTGACCTTTCCGAGTGTCAGAAGGGGCAGCAAGGCACGCATCGTGTTGTTGCCATCAAGGGTAACAAGATGGGCTTTCATAATAGATTTGAGATTTTCCATCTACATCATGTCATCTTGCTTAAGGCGTTACTCTATTCTTATGAACTCAATACACTAGATGTATGCTGTATAGCGGTCGACGTGTGGAGTAATAGTAGTAGATGCAGAAAGTATCGGTCTACTTGTTTTGGACGTGATGCCTATAGATATGATCATTGCCTTAGATAACGTCATGACTATGCGCGGTTCTATCAATTGCTCGACCGTAATTCGTTCACCCACGTCTACTTGCTTTCATGAGAGAAGCCATTAGTGAACACTACGACCCCCGGGTCTATTCACAACTATCATCTCCGCTTTTACTTTTACTTCGCTTTGTTTACTTTTTGCTTTCAGTTCTCACTTTGCAAACAATCTATAAGGGATTGACAACCCCTTCATAGCGCTGGGTGCAAGCTCTTTGTGTTTGTGCAGGTACTTGTGACTTGACGCGATTCTCCTACTGGATTGATACCTTGGTTCTCAAGTTGAGGGAAATACTTACCGCCACTGTGCTACATCACCCTTTCCTCTTCAAGGGAACACCAACGCAAGGCTCCAAGGCCGCGGGGGAATCCTTTGCATATTTGCCAAGGAAATCCCTATAGGCATAGCCAGAAGGAGAAGGATTTCTGGCGCCGTTGCCGGGAAAGGTTTTCGTTGCCGTAGCAGAAGGATTTCTTGCGCCGTTGCCGGGGAGAGATCAAGTCAAGATTTATCCAAGTAAGTGTCACAAACTCATCTCTTGCATTTACCTTTTTTGCCAGTTGCCTCTCGTTTTCCTCTCCTCCACTTCACATTTGGCGTTTTCATTTGCCTTTCTCCTTTGTCGTTTTCCTTTGCCAGTTTTCTTGCTTGCTTGTGTTCTTGTTTGTTTGTTGAAGTCATCATGGCTGAAAACACCAAACTTTGCGACTTCTCGAATACTAATAATAATGATTTTATTAATACTCCGATTGCTCCCGCCACTAGTGCGGAATCATATGAAATCAATGCTGCCTTGCTGAATCTTGTTATGAAAGAGCAATTTTGTGGCCTTCCTAGTGAAGATGCCGCATCCCATCTTAATACTTTCATTGAACTTTGCGATATGCAAAAGAAGAAAGATGTGGATAACGATGTTGTTAAATTGAAGCTTTTTCCGTTCTCTTTGCGAGATCATGCGAAAACTTGGTTTTCTTCTTTGCCTAAAAATAGTATCAATTCTTGGAATAAGTGCAAAGATGCTTACATATCCAAGTATTTTCCGCCTGCTAAGATTATCTCTCTCCGTAACGATATCATGAATTTCAAGCAACTTGATCATGAACACGTTGCACAATCTTGGGAGAGGATGAAGTTAATGGTTAGAAATTGTCCCGCTCATGGCTTGAGTTTGTGGATGATTATACAAATCTTTTACGCTGGTTTGAATTTTTCTTATCGCAATATCTTGGACTCCGCCTCAGGTGGAACGTTCATGGAAATCACGTTAGGAGAAGCTACAAAACTCCTAGACAATATCATGACCAACTACTCTTAGTGGCACACTGAAAGGTCACCTGCTAGCAAAAAGGTACACGCTATAGAAGAAATTAACTCGCTTAGTGTTAAGATGGATGAGTTGATGAATTTGGTTGCTAGTAGAAATGCTCCTTTAGATCCTAATGACATGCCACTATCTTCCTTGATTGAGAGTAGCAACGCTAGTTTGGACGTTAATTTTGTTGGTAGGAACAATTTTGGCAACAACAATGCTTTTAGAGGAAACTATGTTCCTAGGCCTTTTCCTAGTAACTCCTCTAACAATTATGGCAATTCCTACAACAACACTTATCGAAATCACAACAAATTACCCTCTGATTTAGAGAGTAATATCAAAGAGTTCATCAACTCCCAAAAGATTTTCAATGCATCCATAGAGGAAAAACTACTCAAAATAGACGATTTGGCTAAGAGCGTTGATAGGATGTCTTGTGATATTGATGCTTTTAAAGTTAGATGTGCTCCTCCCAAGGTTAACTTGGATGAAACTTTAAAAGCTATGCGTGTCTCCATGAATGAGAGCAAAGAAAGAACCGCCCAAATTGGCGCTGGGCATGAATGGTTTAAAAGGGTGCGTTCTAGTGATGCAAATCACGAAAATCTTAAAGTTCTTGGTGTGACTCCTCTTGAATCTTAGTTTTCGCGTGTCAAACCTATTGATGAAGGGGCTGGATATGAATCCACTTTGGTTGAAAAACGCCCCAATGATTCGGAGTCCACCTATCTTGATGATAAAGGTGTGGAGAGTGGAGTATAAGAAATCAAAATATTGGGTAGTAATGAAACTCCCACTTTAGATTTCAAGGAATTCAATTATGATAGTTGCTCCTTGTTTGAATGCATTTATTTGATGCAATCCATTGCAAACTCTCCACATGCTTATAGCCAAATCAAAGCCTTTACCGCACATATCGTAGATGCTATGATGAAATCTCTTGAAGAGAAACTCGAATTAGAAGTCTCTATACCTAGAAAACTTCATGATGAGTGGGAACCTACTATCAAAATCAAAATCAAAAACTATGAATGCAATGCTTTGTGTGATTTGGGTGCTAGTGTTTCCGCGATTCCAAAGTCTTTATGTGATATTCTTGGTTTTCATGAGATTGAAGAGTGTTCTCTTAATTTGCATCTTGCGGATTCTACTGTCAAGAAACCCATGGGAAGGATCAATGATGTTCTTATTGTTGCAAATAAGAACTATGTACCCGTGGATTTCATTGTACTTGACATAGATTGCAATCCTTCATGTCCCATTATTCTTGGTAGACCTTTCCTAAGGACTATTGGTGCTATCATCAGTATGAAGAAAGGGAATATTAGATTTCAATTTCCTCCAAAGAAGGGCATGGAGCATTTTCCTAGAAAGAAAATAAGTCTGCCTTATGAATCTATGATGAGGGCTACTTATGGTTTGAGCACCAAAGATGACTATACGTGATTCCATCACCTTATGCCTAGCTAAGGGCGTTAAACAATAGCGCTTGTTGGGAGGCAACCCAACGAATCTATCCTTTTTCTTTCTGTTTTGTGTTTTTCACACACTCATAATTCTGGTATGATTGTGTTTTTTGTGTTTCTTTTGCGTTTGTGCCAAGTAAAACCGTTATGATTGGTCTTGGGGATGATCGTTTGATCATGCTGGAAAAGACAGAAACTTTCTGGTCACGAAAAGAATTTTCGTTTTTTTTCTGTAAGAGATTTTGAGTTGATTCTTTTTTCTGCTGATTTCCACGCAAATTCTTCAGACTGTCGTAATTTTTTAGAATTTTGGAAGTGCCAGAAGTATACGAAGTATACAGATTGCTACAGACTGGTCTGATGTTAACAGATTCTGTTTTTGTTGAGTTGGTTGCTTATTTTGATGAAACTATGGATAGTATCGGGGGGTATTAGCCATGGAAGATTGAATGTATAGTAACCCAACATCAACATAAGTAGAATTTAAGTTTGTTACAGTACCTAAGGAAGTGGTGATTTGCTTTCTTATACTAATGATATCACGAGTTTCTGTTTAAGTTTCGTGTTGTGAAGTTTTCAAGTTTTGGGTGAAGTTCTTATGGACAAAGAGATAAAGAGTGGCAAGAGCTCAAGCTTGGGGATGCCCAAGGCACCCCAAGTTGATTCAAGGATGCCGAAAAAGCCTAAGCTTGGGGATGCCCCGGGAAGGCATCCCCTCTTTCGTCTTCAATCCATCGGTAACGTTACTTGGGGCTATATTTTTATTCACCACATGTTATGTGTTTTGCTTGGAGCGTCTTGTATCGTAGGAGTCTTTTATTTTTGTTGTGTCACAATCTTCCTTGCTTCATACCTAGAGAGATAGACATGCACTCACCATGATTTTGTCGAGCTTCACTTATATCCTTTGGTTAGGCAATTAAGCTCACATGTGTTTCACTTATATCTTTTGAGCTAGTTGATTTTGCTCTTTGTGTTTCACTTCTATCTTTTGGAGCACGGCAGTGCGTGGCGTGGTAGTTGATCTATGCTATGAAATTAGTCTCAAAAGGGGTAGTTATCCAAAGGGATATGGAAACTTCCACCTTCATGTGCATTGAGTAGTTAGAGAAGTTTGATTCATCTCAATTAGTTTTGAGTTGTGGTTGTGGTAATATTGAGGTTATACTAGTAAGGTGTTGTGGTCTAGAAACACTTGTGTTGAAGTTAGTGATTCCCGTAGCATGCACGTATGGTGAACCGCTATGTGATGAAGTCTGAGCATGATTAGTTTATTGATTGTCATCCTTTGTGTAGGTGTCGGGATCGCACGATGGTTTATACCTACCAACCCTTCCCCTAGGAGTATGCGTTGAATGCTTTGTTTCGATTACTACTAAAACTTTTGCAACAAGTATATGAGTTCTTCATGACTAATGTTGAGTCCATGGTTTAGATGCACTTTCACCTTCCACCATCACTATCTTCTTTAGTGCCGTGCAACTTTCGCCGGTGCATAAAACCCACCATTAGCCTCCCTCAAAATAGCCACCATACCTACCTACTATGGCTTTTTTCAAAGCTATTGCGAGATATATTGCCATGCAACTACCACCATGACATGTGTCATAGCTTCTACATTACCATTGCATGATCATAAGATAGCTAACATGATGTTTCCATTGATGTCTATGCCATGCTAGATCATTGTCACGGTACACTACCAAAGGCATTCCATATAGAGTCATCATTGCTCTAAGTTTTGAGTTGTAAGTGTGATGATCATCATTGATGGAGCATTGTCCCATGTGAGGAAATAAAAGAGGCGAGCGAAGCCCATTTACAAAAAGAGGCCAAATATGCCCACCAAAAATAAATAAAATAATAAAATAATAAAAGAGGCCAAAGAGCCCAAAAAAAATGAGAGAAAAAGAGAGAAGGGACAATGCTACTATCTCCTTTTCACACTTGTGCTTATTAAGCACCATGATCTTCATGATTGAGAGTCCCTCGTTTTGTCACCACCATATAGCTAGTGGGAAATTTTCATCTTTTAACTTGGCTTGTATATTCCAATGATGGGCTTCCTCAAAATTGCCTTAGGTCTTCGTGAGCAAGCAAGCTGGATGCACACCCACTAGTTTTCTTTAAGAGCTTTCACATACTCTTAGCTCTAGTGCATCATTTGTATGGCAATCCCTACTCATTCACATTGATATCTATTGATGAGCATCTCCATAGCTCATTGATATGCCTAGTTATTGTGACCATCTTCTCATTGTTTGCCTTGCAACCTCCACCACACTCCATTCCACTCATAGTGCTAAAACCATGGCTCACGCTCATGTATTGCGTGAGAGTTGAAAAGGTTTGAGAAAGTAAAGGTGTGAAAACAATTACTTGGCCAATACCGAGGTTGTGCATGATTTAAATTCGTTGTGCAAGGATGATAGAGCATAGCCAGACTATATGATTTTGTAGGGATAACTTTCTTTTGGCCTTGTTATTTTGAAAGTTCATGATTACCTTGCTAGTTTGCTTGAAGTATTATTGTCTCCACGTCAATAGAAAACTATTGTTTTGAATCTAATGGATCTGAACATTCATGTCACATAAGAGGAGTTACAAAGGACATCTATGCTAGGTAGCATGAAAGCATCAAAAATTCATTCTTTATCACTTCCCTACAAGAGGACGAATAGGAGTTAAGCTTGGGGATGCTTGATACATCTCAAAAGTATCTATATTTTTGATGGTTTCATGCTATTATCTTGTCAACTTTGGATGTTTTCTATACCTTCTATATCTTTTTTGGGACTAACTTATTAATTCAGTGCCAAGTGCGAGTTCCTATTTTTTATGTGTTTTTGACTCTTTTTAGATCTGATTTTGGAACGGAGTCCAAATGGAATAAAATCCCCGAAATATTTTTTTCCAGAACAGAAGAAGATCGGGGGACTTGAGGGCCAAGGCAGGAGGCCCACACGGAGTCCACAAGCCCTGTGGCCGTGGCCAAGGGGGGCGCGGCCACGAGGCTTGTGGCCTCCCTAGAGCTCCCCTACCCTAGCTCTTTGGCCTGTATATTCCCTAAAATCCTAGAAAAAATCAAGGCGTCCACAAAACCACTTTTCCGCCGCCGCAAGCTTTCGTTTCCGCGAGATCTCATCTAGAGACCCTTCCCGGTGCCCTGCCGGAGGGTACTTTGGAGCTGGAGGGCTTCTAAATCAACATCATTGCCTGTCCAATGACTCGTGAGTAGTCTACTTCAGACCTACAGGTTCGTAGTTAGTAGCTAGATGGCTTCTTCTCTCTCTTGTATCTTCAATAAAAAGTTCTCCATGATCTTCATGGAGATCTATCCGATGTAATCCTCTTTGGTGGTGTGTTTGTCGAGATCCGATGAATTGTGGATCTCCTTAACCCAAAATGAGTGGAGGAGCGCTATATTTGTGTATACCAACTAACCCTTAAGGTAAACTGCTTTAGAAGACAGCATGATCACTTCAGAAGCATTCATCATCAAACACTATAGGACGAGGCAAGCAATCAATCATCATGACTCAATTCATAGGACACTCTGCGCAATCCAATTCCATGATGTAACTGAAATCCTACGGAATGGGTGACGCGTGATGTGTATACCTTGACGGAGGCGAAGAGGTCAGCGGGCACCTTTCTGCGATGCCCCTCGATGCTGGCCCTAACGTTGCGCGAGATCTCGAGAAACTGTAGGTCCCATGATGTATATGCATGATTTGGTATCTCCTTGTAAGTCTCTCTGAGTCTTGGGTTTTGTTTGGCCAACTAGATCTATGATTCTTGCAATGGGAGAAGTGCTTGGTTTTGGGTTCATACCGTGCGGTGACCTTTCCCAGTGACAGAAGGGGCAGCAAGGCACGCATCATGTTGTTTCCATCAAGGGTACCAAGATGGGCTTTCATCATAGATTTGAGATTGTCCATCTACATCATGTCATCTTGCTTAAGGCGTTACTCTATTCTTATGAACTCAATACACTAGATGCATGCTGGATAGCGGTCGATGTGTGGAGTAATAGTAGTAGATGCGGCAAGTATCGGTCTACTTGTTTTGGACGTGATGCCTATAGATATGATCATTGCCTTAGATAACGTCATGACTATGCGCGGTTCTATCAATTGCTCGACAGTAATTCGTTCACCCACCGTCTACTTGCTTTCATGAGAGAAGCCACTAGTGAACACTACGGCCCCCGGGTCTATTCACAACTATCATCTCCGCTTTTACTTTTACTTCTCTTTGTTTACTTTTTGCTTTCAGTTCTCACTTTGCAAACAATTTATAAGGGATTGACAACCCCTTCATAGCGTTGGGTGCAAGCTCTTTGTGTTTGTGCAGGTACTTGTGACTTGACGCGATCCTCCTACTGGATTGATACCTTTGTTCTCAAACTGAGGGAAATACTTACCGCCGCTGTGCTACATCACCCTTTCCTCTTCAAGGGAACACCAACGCAAGGCTCCAAGGCCCCGGGGGAATCCTTTGCATATTTGCCAAGGAAATCCCTATAGGCATAGCCAGCAGCAGAAGGATTTTTGGCGCCGTTGTCGGGAAATGTTTTTTTTTGCCGTAGCATGGACTCATGGTCCAAGGAGGACTACTCACGACACGTTCGAGAAGCGTCCATGGCGGTGGAGAAGCTCTTGGAGGTCAATCCTCCTTCTGACAGGGTGCCCGGAAGAGGTCTCGTGACACTCCCAATATTGGAAGCGTTGTGGCGGCGGAACGATGGAGAAATTCGTGATTCCAGAAAGTCTGTGTGGGTTTCCTATTGGGACTCTAATTATAGGCCAAAGGAGGGCACCGGAGGAGGTGGGACCCACCCAGGCGACCTCCTCGCATGGCCTAGGGCCTGACCGCACGAGCAGTGTGCCTGAGAGGCCCCTAGCCCCGTGATACGTCTCCAACGTATCTATAATTTTTGATGGTTCATGCTATTATCTTGTCAAACTTTGGATGTTTTGTATTCCTTTTATATCTATTTTGGGACTAACTTATTAACTCAGTGCCAAGCGCCAATTCCTGTTTTTTCTGTGTTTTTAACCCTTTTCAAAGGAGGATTTTGAACGGAGTCCAAATGGAATAAAACTTCCGAAAAGATTTTTTCCGAAACAGAAGACGATCGGGAGACTTGAGAACCAAGGCAAGGGGCCACCAGTGACCCCACAAGCCCCCTAGCCATGGCCGGGGGGGGGGGGCGCCTCCCAGGCTTGTGGGCTCCGTGGACCTCCTCTACCCTAGGTCTTTCGCCTATATATTGTGACAGCCCGATGCCGACGCCCCAGAAGATTCCCCTTTATTCCGTCTTCGTCGTGTGTTTATTTTATTTGTCGCATCATCATTGCATCATGTGCATCATCAGCATTGCATCGGCATCCCGTTGCCGCCAGTTTACAAACTTGCATCCGTTAGTAGTTGCCGGTTCTCGTCGTTGTCCGTTCTGAGCCCGACCACACACACACGCGCCCGCGGCATCGTCAAAACCTGTTTTTAAAAGTGTGTATAAAAATTTCTCTAATTGGGTTGAAACTTGGCTTGCGGTCGTGTTTAGTTATAGTTAGGCTGCCTGTCAAATTTCGTCGCAATCTGAGTCCGTATGGTACCCGAACGGTTGACCGTAGCAACACCGTATTCGGACTATCGTCGGACGTTTTATCGGTGTTTTAAAATACGTTGCCGGGTCGCCCGTTTTCCCTCTCATCCCCGCCTAGCCCCTCTGCACAGTGCACAGACCTGCCCACAACCTAGATCGGAACCTCCCGGAACCCGAACCCGGCGGTCGTGACCATAGGATCCGGATCAACCCCGTTTTACCGCAAACCATCATCAATTTGTTCATCGGACCACCTAACCTAGTTATTTTCAAACGTCTGATTTAGATTGGAGGGTCCAAATAACCCCTAATCTAACTTACCCTCTATATTTATAGAGCATCCCTACCTAATTAGGAACAAACCCTAACTCCTAGGGGTCTTGTCCCGCAGCCGCCGCCGCCCACCTCATTTTCTCCGCCAAGCAAAACCGCAGCCAAATCCATCCCGCGGCTCCTCTCCCCGTGGACGTGTCCCCCTACCCGTAGCCCCGCAGCAAGCAGGAGTAGCAGCTCCCGCCGTGCTGGCCGGAGCCCCCAACCTCACCTCGCTGACCGGCCTCCTCGGATCTCCACCAGCAGGCTGACCAGGCTGGACCCCTTGTATCGCCCTTCCTCCGCCTCTCCATCTCTCTGCCTACCTTCCTCTCTCCCTCACGTTCTTTCTCTCCCTCTTCTCTGACCCACAGGAACAGCCGAGGAGTTCCTGAATCGCCGCCATGGACGTCAAGGCTGACCTCCCGTGGACGGATCTGGCCGACCCCGTCGCTCTGTGCCGGGATCAACGAATTTTGCGTTCCCGTTCCATTCCCAACCACCCCCGCGTCGTGCCAGGCCCTTTGCCATGTTCCCGTGGCTGTCCCCTGCATCGACATGGCCGTTGGCCTCTGATCTCCGTTGTGAGTCCCGTACCAGAAGCTTTATTGTTTCTTGATCCGTTTTTTTGCTGCAAGGGTTATTTCGAGCGGCCATTAAGTTTTGCCACAACAGATGCAATAGACGGTGTGGTTGCTCCGTCGTGGTTACAACCACGAGGTCCCTAGTTCGAATCCTGGATGTGCTAATTCAGTTTTGCCTCGTATTTGTTTCTTGCACCCTGCCGTAGGGCTAATGTTTAATAGATAACCGCTCTCACTTTCACCAATATTTGTGCACAACGCAATGGCAGTGCCTTGCAACTTCACCCGTGAGATCCTGGGATAAAATCCCACTCACCCCTATTTTCTGTGTTGTTTTGGTTTGCTTCAAGTTGGTACCTTTTGCGCCCTTATATTTGCTAAACCCTTATCTTATCAGAGCTGCTACGTAGGTGGACTGGTTGGTGCCTTTGTCTCCACCAGAGAGGTCCCGGGATTGAATCGCATGGAGGTCTCAATTCTTTTGCTGCTGAGTTTATTTTTTCTCTTGACCATAGCACCACTTGGGCCGATTTCTGCCCTCGGCCACTGCACAATAGTGCAATTCGGTCCATTCTTCTTTTTTTTAACGCCGTGTGAATTATTTTCCAATTTACACGGACTCTGCTAATTTCAAGAAAAGCTTTGTTTTTCAAACGAGCGTAGTTTCTAAACCGTGCATCGGATTGGAGTGATTCAAATTTGTAGCTTGACTAGATTTTCACGTAGGTTAATAATTTCCAACTCTCATGCATAATTAGAACTGTTTAGTGTGCTGTTTGCATCGGTTTGCGTGTCGACATGTTGAAAACGGTTTAGGTCGTAACTATTTGTCCGTAGCTCCGTTGGAGATGTGCCATATATGTAAATGGACCAGAACGACGAGTAGAATCACGTGAACCACTTTGTTTTGCCGTTTAACAAACCTAAAATGTGATTAGGACAAATCTTGACAGAATTAAGATTTAATACGTGGGGTCATTTCGGAGATGCTATATGTCATTTCCGGTCTCATTTAAAATGCCTAGCTAGGTAGATTAATTTGTGCTTCACCCTCGTGCCATGTTTAATAACATTTAATATAGCCGTGTACCTAAACGGGAGTGAACTAAATAATTAAACGTGGAATTTCGTCGATATGCAACTCATTGCATATCGAGCTTCACTTAATGTGTAGTGTTTGATTATTGTGATTGTCATGCCTTGCATTAGATCGTTCATGCATCATATGTGTCTTGCATCATGCGGTGTATATCTGTGTTGATGTTTGTTTCCGGTTTCCTCCGTCTCGATAGAGTTCCGCAAGCGTGTCGGAAAGTGAGGACCCATTCGACTACATCGGTTCGTCTACTTCACGGAGTCATTCTTCTTCCAAGCGGGATCTCAGGCAAGATGATCATTTCCCCAGATACCATTACTACACTACTAGGAAAAGGTCTATAGATGATATAGACACTAATGGCGCACCAGACAAGTAGTGCGCCACTACTATATAGTAGTGGCGCACCATGTGCACGTGTGCCATTAGTGTGATGGACACTAATGGCGCACCACACACTCGGTGCGCCACTACTATAATTTTTTTGTTGCAAAAGTACTAATGGCGCACCGGGACAGAGTGGGCCATTACTAGTTTAACTAGTAATGGCGAACCACTCACCCAGTGCACCACTACTATATATATATATATATATATTTGCAAAGCTACTAATGGCGCACCACGAGCTGGTGCACCATTAGTAACCTGGCGCATTTGTCGGTGGTGCGCCACTACTATTTTTTTTGCAAAACTACTAATGGCCACCGCTCCACCGCCGCCGCCGACCCCCCGCACCCTCCCCCGCCGCCGCCGACCCCCCGCACCCTCCCCGATCCACCACTGCCGACGACTCCCAGCACCCTCCCCGGCCGCTCCACCGCCGCCGACGACCCCCCGCACCCTCCCCCGCTCCACCGCCGCCGCCGACCACCCGCACCCTCCCCTGCTCCACCGCCACTGACGACCCCCCGCACCCTCCCCCGCTCCACCGCCGCCGCCGACCCGCCGCACCCTCCCCTGTCTCCTCGCTCGGTTCCCCCGAACGGAATCGGCTGAGCGCACCACCCACCCCTCCCTCCCCCCGAGTGCCATTGCTATCCCAAAAAAAATTACTAATGGCGCACCTCTCTGGGGTGCGCTGTTGCTATCCAAAAAAAATATTACTAATAGCGCACCTCTCTGGGATGCACCATTGCTATTTAAAAAAAGATTACTAATGGCGCACTGCATGGAGATGCGCCATTGCTATAAAAAAGTTCTAATGACGCACCGCTCGGGGGTGCGCCATTGCTAACCGGCAGTGCCTCTCTCCCGTGCCCACTCTCTCTCTCCACCCCCAGCCCCTCCCTCGTGCTGTCGGCCGGTCGCATCCCCATCGCACGGCCTCGCCCCCACCCATCGACGGATCTCCGGACCTGCGCGGCCTCGCCCCCCACCCGCCCGGATCTGCACCGAGGCGCGGGTGCCGCCTCCACGGGAAGGAATTTGGTTCTCCCCCTAGTAGGCGGCGTCCTCGACGGTCAGCGGCTGCGACCCGGCGCGGGAGTCCTTTCGCCGGTAAGGAACCCTAGATTTCTATTCATTTTCCTCTTTTCCCGTGCCTTCCTTCTCCTACTCAGCCGCGCCACCATGACTTTCCCCATGGCCACCTCCACCACCTCCACGGCCGCCGCCGCTTCCCTCCGTCTCCTCCCCGCGCCGGCCACCCCATCCTCCCGCACTATCCGCTTCCCGCCCATACTCTGCCGCGTGCCCCGCGCCCTCTTGTCCGTCTCCGCCCTCAATAAGCTCTCCGAGGCGTCCCCCGTCCCCATCCCGCAGGAGCCCACCCAGACTTTGCCCGACGAGGTCGCGCTGCCCCCTAGGCCCGGGGTCTACGGCGTCTTCAATCGCGCATGAGACCTACAGTTTCTCGAGATCTCGCGCAACGTTAGGGCCAGCATCGAGGGGCATCGCAGAAAGGTGCCCGCTGACCTCTTCGCCTCTGTCAAGGTATACACATCACGCGTCACCCATTCCGTAGGATTTCAGTTACATCATGGAATTGGATTGCGTAGAGTGTCCTATGAATTGAGTCATGATAATTGATTGCTTGCCTCGTCCTATAGTGTTTGATGATGAATGCTTCTGAAGTGATCATGCTGTGTTCTAAAGCAGTTTACCTTAAGGGTTAGTTGGTATACACAAATATAGCGCTCCTCCACTCATTTTGATCACTTTTGGAGATGATTGCCCTATAGTAATGACTATGTATCAAATCTCGGAGTCTTAGTTATCTCTCTTCACGTTTTGACCATGCTGAAGCGGAAGAGGGCTTCCAACGGCCCTGTGATTGCCGCTCCGGAGAAGGAGGCCCTTGCTGCCGGCTGCCGGAAGGAGCTCGCGGGCTTGTTGGAGTACTTCAAGGAGGTTTCTGGCCACAAGATGCAGATCGATGGTGGTGGAAACCTGTCAACCAATGCCATGATTGGGTGCTTGCTGGAGGAGAGCAATCTTGGGCTATCCAAGTTGGTGGATGATACATTTGAGAAGCTCAAGGGAACAGAGGGTGTCTCTGTCACTTTGGTCCGCAGCTCAGTCCTGCTCATTGGATAGAGGATGATGTTCGGACAATCTAGCCCCGATGCTGATGTGTTGGAAGATGAATCGAATCTTTCTCTTTGGTGCTGGGAGGTAAATCCTATCCCATGTTCTTAATTCTGAAGTTGGTGCCATAACATTTCATTTCAATGCTATTTTAATCCAGAAAGACCGGTTCTGTTCAAATTAGTATGTCTTGATGTCTTGTGCTGGGTTATAATAGAAGCAATATGCCTACGTCGACTCCCTCAAGCTTGCCGCCAACGGCAAGGAGGTCTGGGTCTTCGACATCAACGAGACCACCCTCTCTAACCTCCCCTACTACATCAAGCACGGCTTCGGGTACGTACTTACACTCTTGTATACATTACATACACACTCTAGTGCATTAGACTTGCTATTTACTGCAGGTACATCCGATCGAGCAGGGACTTGCACTCATCCGATCATGACTAGAAGCCGCATTGATAAACAATAGATATATCTTAAATGGTTCCTGTGGATATTGTGGTCATGAGTTATGTGTGGTGTGCCATCGCAGAGATGATTGTGTGTTTCTTGAAGGTCTGTCGGGCGCCAAGAATTTGGAGTTGATAGCTGACTACATTATGGTATGCTTGCACTCTTTTCTAGTGGATATGCTCGCTGTTTTGCTAACATTGTTTGTTGTTTTCTGTTCACCCCGGTATTATTAAATCATACACTTGAAGTTAGAGCTTCAATTGTCTTTTAGTTCTTCACCTCGTCCAGGTTTACAGAATGGATATAAAATGGTACCCTTGAACTTTATAAACCATTTTAGCAGGGGGAGGATCAATCTGGTGGAGCTTTCATATGTTTGCTTCTGTTATGTGCAGGCAGTGCCTTCTTATATTCTGACAAGAGTCAAGCTATCACCATGACGATGCCAGAATCATGCATCTCCATCGTATACCTATTCTTTGGTTTCTCTTCTTCCAACCTAATCCGAAGTATGCATTTCTTCAACCTTGATACTGCATGGTTGAAATTAGAAAATGGAACATGTTTGGAGTGTGTGCCAAGATAATGTTTATGTTCAGATTTGGTAAGAAACTGAGTACCCACACACATGAGATTGTAACATCTGTAGCCAACTTATTTCTTCATGTAATCTTATAGATAATGTAGGACCATAGCACGGATCCGAACTCGGTAGCTAGCCAATATGCAATGCCTATGCTAATAATCTTCTGTCCAAGTAGCTGCAAAGGGTTACTTTGATGACCACATGGCGGCCCCGTCTTTGGGACAGTTGATTACAGTTTGTAGTTTAGGGATAAGTGATCAGTTAATACAGTAGCTTTAAATAGTGTGTGGTATGACCGCTATCGCTGCTATTGTGCCTTGACCTCAGCGCTATTTTCCCTTTACTAAATCACATGATATATTGCCAATATTGTGGGAAATAGCACTACAATCATGCAATTTTAGACCCGCTGTGGCAGGTCCAACGCGTGCAATCTTAATCTTTGGCTAATTCAAGAGTGAATAATTTCACATAGTAGTTCTTTTATATATTAGAGCATATATAGATGGTAGACCTAAGGTTTTAGTTTGCCTCATACATGCGTCCACAAAGGTTAAGGACCCCCTAGCTTCTCTTCACTGACATGCCACCACTAATGTGTTTGCCTAGGTACCAACATGTTGTTGATCAGTCCTCCACGGCATGCACATCATCTACCACCCAGTTCAAAATTCCGATTTCGGCAGCCCTTCACCTTTGCCGACAACCTGGTATGGCACAACCAGTCTACTCTGAAGCTAGACTTTCTTACAATATGTGTAAGATACTAGCATCAAAATATTGTTTTTTGTTCGTTGTTGGAACCTACAATGGTCCTTGAAACTACAGTTACATGTGATGTTGACTGCCAGAGACCAGCACCCGTGTCGTCCACTATTGAAGATGGTCACGGTTATACTACAATGCATGGATGTGTTGGGAGCTATGTCCACAGTCCACATGGAGATCAATAGGCATGGTACGCTCGCTGGGGATCAAGAAGCGTCTCATACATTATGGTATTCGTAGAAAGAAATTTTCTTAATGATATCATTATGTGTTGTGTCCATATTTGTAAATCACATCCTTCTCAGTCTCTTCTGTTTCTCACACTTTGATGGGATATGATTTTCAAGTTTTAGTGAGCTGGATGATATCAGTCCATTGAAAGACGAATTCCTGGATGCCATGGAGCCGAAGTTAAATAGTGCAATAATCTGAGTCTAATTTTCTTTTCTCAGCTCATATACATATGTACCGTTGTATTCTGGTATTAGAAGTTGAAAGTTTTTTTATAGTAATATGCATGCTAATTTGTAGTAACTACATATATAGGGTCGAAGATAATGGATATAAGGCATGTGCATTGTCAAATTATTATTATTGTAATATCAAACTGGTATTTTGGTAAATATTGTGTTGATTATAAATTCGGTTTGGTGTCCAAATTCACCAGAATTCAAGAAAGAGCCAACACCATTTTACTTTTCTCTATATGCTAAAACAATAGATTTGAGCATTTTCATTTTAGTAAATGATAAATATAATGAAAATGGGCATGTTTAGAGCAATACACAACCAAAGGGATGCACAAAAGTGCAACCACTTGACGACAAGTCTATTTCCTTTATGCATTATTTTATAGTGTAATTTTCACTATATCCGTTCGCGAATAGGCTTTCATATTTTTATATGATAAAAGAGGAGGAACAGTAAACTACCTAACATAATAATTGTCTCTAATGTCTACATGGATATCTATTCTCTTTTGAAAAGTAAACCATCAAATTGTATTTATTGTGTGATTCTGTGATGCTCTCTCATTATCTATATACAGTAAATTGTTTAGTTTGGTCAGAATAGGTCATAGGTCAAAGGAAAATAATAACATTTTATTTTAAATATATTGTGAAATTTTCAATAAATAGTTTGATTTCTTATCTAAAGAGTGCATTGTTTAGTAGGTGATTCATTTCTATTATGTTACTTCATATACATTTTTCATTTTTAGTATGATAAGGATATATGTTAAACTCAATGATAAGACAAGATGAAACTTTCCAAATAGAAAGCGGGACCGTTCAATTTCATTACTCCATGAAATTAAAAGTTGAATTCCATATTTTATAACATAGGTTATCAAACTAGCCCGCGCGAATGCACGGCTTGGCGACTAGTATATTTAATTTTGTATATTGAATAATGGTGATGGTGTTGTTAGTCTTGACGCTTATCTTTTGTTTTGCTCTAAACCAGGTGTAGAACGATCAGAGACTGCTGCACTGGGAGCTAGTATGGTTATTATGACAATAAGTGCAGTTGATGGGTGGACTGAAGATGACACTAAACTTATCAAATGTGTCATGATTGATAAGGTACCATCAGTTTCATTTTCTCAACAATTTTGTTGATGATGTCTGGTTGCCTGGTTGTTGGTTTGCATGCCTTCTGTTTGAGCAACATATTCAACAAATTCTGCATTGGAAAATGATGTCTTTCGGAATCATGTTGGTCCTCGGTCATTTCCGACACTTTTGACCTTTGAGCAGCATATGCAGTGGCATAGAACGATCTGAACAAGCGTGGTAGGTATCCAAAGAACAAGCAATGAAATTGAACCCATTTTCTGAATGGGGTCAAAGATCTATAGGCTGGGATTACTGTTGTCACTGCCCTATAGATTTGGGTTGTATCGTTGTGTATTATATTTGCTATGGAGCTATGTATGTATGGACGCTATGGAACTATATGTATATATGGATGCTATGGAATTTTGAATGTATGGATGCTATGGAATTTTGATATATGGATCATGAAATTTGTTATGCAACTTTGCATATATGTTATGTGTTGTGGATCAGTAAAACTATTGGGCACATTATGTATTATATATTTGATATATATGTTATGTGCTGTTGAATTTGTGGTTTTGAAACAAAACATATATATGTCAGAATACCAGATACTAATGGAGCACCATGGGCTATACTAATGGCGCACTGCCTGGTGCGCCATTAGTATATGTGCCCTGGGAGGCATACTAATGGAGCACCATGTGCTATACTAATGGCGCACTGCCTGGTGCGCCATTAGTATATATGCCCTGTGAGGCATACTAATGGAGCACCATGGGCTATACTAATGGCGCACTGCCTGGTGCACCATTAGTATACCAGATACTAATGGCGCACCTGTGGTGGGTCATTAGTAAAAAATTCTAATGGTGTGATGCTAGTGGCGCACCTGTAGTGCGCCATTAGTAGCCAAAACAAGTACGCCACTAGCAAGCCTTTTTCTAGTAGTGCTATTATTGCCATGCTAGTTTTATCGCTTCTAACGATTATGTCTCGTTGCATACCACATGTTAAATATCAGCCTCCCAACATTGCCACGAAAACCTTCAACCTGTTCACAACCTAGCAAACCACTGATTGGCTATGTTATTGCTTGCTTTACCATGTGTTGCGTTGCTAGTTGTAGGTGTAGTTGCTTCCATGTGATAACATGGGTCCCTTTTCATATCACCATATTAAATGCTATTTAATTTAATGGACCTATATACTTGGTAAAAGGTGGAAGGCTCGGCCTTTCTAACCTCGTGCTTTGTTCCACCTTTGCCCCCTTAGTTTCGGCTACCGGTGTTATGTTCCATAATTGAGCGCTCCTAACACGATCGCGGTTGTTATGGGGACCCCCTTGATAATTCGTTTTAGATTAAAGCTGGTGTGGCAAGGCCCAACATTGGTTCTACATTTGCCCAACATAATAATTTTGTTAATACTGAGATGTATAGGGCGTCATGAACCCAAGGAGTAATTTTACATAAACAAGGGGGGCAGTGTTGATGGTGTTGGTCCCAAACGGTCTACCTGCGGGGCTACCGCGAGGAAACTCGAGGTTTGGCACTCGTAGGTAGTTCCATCTGTCGTGTCCTGAGAACGAGATACGCGGTCCTATCGGGATCATCAACACGTCGGGCGGCCTTGCTGGATTAGTTTTACCTTTGACGAGATATCTTGTGCATTGGGATTCCGGTGATGCTTTGGGTAATCTGAGAGTTGAGGTTTTCCACTAAGGAATCCGACGAGATTGCGAGTGTCGTGATCGAGGATTTCTATGTGGCTTGTGGTAATTTGTGATGGACTAGTTGGAGCACCCATGCAGGGTTAAATCTTTTCGGAGAGCCGTGCCCGCAGTTATGTGGCAACGTGGAAAATTTGTTTAACACTGGTTCTAGATAACTTGAAATTAATTTAATTAAAAACTTGCCAACTGTGTGCGTAACCGTGACTGTCTCTTTCGTGAGTTCCTTCTCCGATCGAGGACAAGGTGGGGTTATGTATGACATTGGTAGGTGTTCAGGATCATTCATTTGTTCATCAGTAGTCACGTCCGCTATGCGTAGATCTTCCCCCTCTTATTTCTTGTACTCGTAAGTTTAGCCACCAAATACATGCTTAGCCGCTGCTGCAACCTCACCACTTAACCATGTCTCACCCATTGAGCCTTGGTAGTCTTGATACCTTTGGAAATGAGATTGCTGAGTCCCCTGTGGCTCACAGATTACTACAACACCAGTTGCAGGTACAGGTAAAGGTTACCTGACGCGAGCGCGTTGATTGTTCATTTGGAGTTGCTTCTTCTTCTTCTTCATCATCGATCTAGGAAGGGTTCCAGGCCGGCAGCCTGGGATAGCAAGGATGGACGTCGTTCTTCTTTTCTCGTTTGTTTTCGTCCGTAGTCGGACCCTGCACTTCTTCAAGATGTTTGTGTATTGTACTAATGTGACTCTGATGTAGCTTGTGGCGAGTGTAAGCCAATTCTATATATATATATCTCTTCTTTTCAGTACATGTACTTGTAACGATATCCATTCTTGCGACACGACGAGATGCGCTTCTATCCCTAACGGGGCCTTCGTGCCAAATTGAGGATAGGGTCGCATCTTGGGCGTGACAAGTTGGTATCAGAGCAGTACCGACCTAGGAGCCCCCTTGATTGATCGAACTTGGCCGAGTCGAGTCTAGTGAAAAATTGCTTTGAGTCTAGTTATATATCGGAGAGTAGGATTCTTTTTCTCCTCTTCTATGCTCTGGTGAGGAATCTTGACGTAATATTTTAATTCTACTCCACTTCTCACTCAATTTTTTAGGATCACGCGGATATTTTTGGAATCTATATGATGCCGATGTGATAGAGTTCTGTCTTGGTGCCTCCTGTCTGACTTGATTTCTTCTAGGGAGTTGAGCTTGAAGGGATTCTCGAGCACATCATTATCATTCAGATTTCTTAGTATCTCAGAACGAAGGATGTTCGTAATTGCTCCAATACTAGTAGTGGCGAGATAACCCCGATGTCCCCAGTACTGGTGCAGATTGTTCGGGAGTACTGCCATACTTTGTATCGTTGTGATCACGAGGGTCTGTTGTAGATGAAGGTCCGAGATTCTGGTTGTGTGTTGACGGATGTGATACGCGTGACGGGTTAGTATAGGAGTTGTATGATAGTACTCCTTGTATCCATGTACCAGATTTTATGACCAGAAATTTCGGGAATTCTTAGGTGGGAATTCTAGTAGTTACTTATAGGACAATCTTCCAACAAATGCATGATGTTATGTTGGGGTTCGACATCTAGTGGATTCGTTTGTTGACGGTCATCTTACAGAGGTTCTTGTTGTGTCTTAAAGAGTCCTTGTAGCTTGCTACGACTCGGGGACACTTCGTATGTCGGGTGCACTGCCTTGCACTTGATGACTACTGTAAGGTTCGAGCCCGTGCGATCCTGTCCATGAAAATATCGCACGAAATCTTTCTCATGAGTTTGTTCTGGCAAATTGCAAGCCGCTTCCTTTGTTTTGTTGAATATGGTAATTCGAGTTGCTTCGATGTCAAGTGGTGATTTCAGATCTTTTCTAAGAATGTTCTCATATTCATATGAGAGTGCTAATCCTTTTTCTCAATCAATTGTCATATCAATTCTTGTCAACCGGAGTCGTCATGTTAATTCTTTTCCAACTAGTGTGTTTCTCTCCAAGTGAATTCATTCATCTCCAAATTTTGCAAGATCATTCTCTCATTTCTTTTCTGGAGTTCATCTCATCTGTCTCAAGTCGTCTTTGTTTTTCCCTGCCCTCCCACCCTTTTTCTTGAGTGATTCAATTTTCGTCCAAGAGTTTTCTTTTCATTGTGCTTCCGCTATCTCTTCTTCCTTTTGTAGCCGGTGATTCATTGTGAATATTCTGAGGTGATTCATGTCATATTTGTTCATTCTTGTCATCCGTACCGGTGAATTTAATTCAGTTGTCCGTGTTCATCATATCCTTTTCATCCTTGTAAATTCTTTCCCATGTTGGAGATTCTTGTCAACCTATCTTGTTTATTCAATTATCTCTATTCTATCCGGAGCGTTGAAGTTATCTCACAAGTTTCTTGTTTTCAATTCTTTATTTATTTCGAGGGCCTCATCTAATCTAGTTTTCATTTGTACCGGTGCAATATCTCTCCTTCTAAGCAATCTTTTCAACAGTGGTTTCCTTGAGTGGGCCCATAACCCACAGGTTCTTTCCCAGGATCTTATCTGGCTCTTGTAATCTTTCCCGAAGGTCTCTAATGCTTTCAACTATGACATAAGTATGGATTTCATCAGTCATATTCCTTCTTGAAGATCAATTTGAGTTAATTGTCATATTTGGCTCAACCTTGCATTTTTCTTTACTCCGGAGTGTCTCAGTAATTCTTGGTGTTGTTCTTGTCATCATTCTCAGCTTACAATTCGAAGGAGTGTTTCTCTCAGTCTTGGTCCATTCTCTAGAAGATTCATCATTTCAGCTTGGTGCCATCATCTTAATTGTTCCAATCATGAGTAATCCCTTTCTTGCTATCCGTTGCATTTCTTAGTTGTTTTTATTTCTCGTTCCTCCGAAGGCCATCATTTCAGAAGACTTCGTCGTTCTCAGCTTTCAGCTTTCGTTCACTAATCTTTTCAATTGTTGCCTCTTCGTTCGTCTCTCGGTTATTTCGGCGCCTTGTTCAAGTTTTCTCTCAGGTGGCTTATGATCTCTTCATTCTCTTGTATCTCCATTAATTCGTGGTGTTCCCATTCAATTGTGAATTTTTACCGGTGCTTCCTTCAATTATGCCTCAAGTGGTGCTTATCTCTCTGTCTCTTCAAGATTCTTTCAAGAGGAATAAGTGCTATGCTAAATCCGTTGCTTGTCATCAATTAAACTTGATGAAGGATAAGCATAACATAATTCTTATTCCTGTTTCATAGTGATTCCATTCTTCTTCCGGAGTGGCTCATGATATCGATTCTTTTCTCAGGTGCTTATCTTTCTTTTCCGGAGTTCCAAGTAATTTTAAGTATCTCCTTGTGAGGCTTCATCTAAGTCTTCGCTAGGTCATAGTCTTATTCTTTTCTACCTTCATATCTTTGCTTCATTCATTCGTATACGGAGGCTCGTCATGGTGGCTCTTCAAGGATGTGATTTTTTTCTCAAAGTGTTCTTCAAGATTCCTGTTGGAGTACCTCAAGTATTCTTTCTCTTGCTGTTCCAATGCGTTTGTTATTCCTTTATCCTTTGAGGTGTTATTTTAGCATTCTTGTTAGTGTAGGAGCCTTGAAGAGTTATTCTTTCAAGAATGAGATAATTAAATCCACCAATTCTATGATCATGAGACATTTTTTTTTCTCAAACCATGATTTCTTCATTGAGCTATCTTGTTTTGGATTTGACCTAAAGCTTTTCCTATGGATTGTTTCTATCATGTTGCTTGTCATTAATCCAAGTTCTCAATGTATCCTCTTGGTGTAAGAATTGTTCATATCTTGTTTCTCCCAAACAATCCTTGTTCTGTTAGTGGCTGGTTGTCACTTCATTAGTTTGAAAAGGTTTCCATAAACCCAGTACTATCTTGTTCTTTTCGTTGTTGTTTTTCCAACAACTCCGTTCAATTCTTTTTGCAAGGATGATTGCCAAGTTCATTTGAGATGGTAGTTGTCATTCATTTCTTCATTCTCTTCTTCCGTATGAGCTAGTTCCTACTCTATTGTTTCCGGGGCATTGTGATGTTGCTCATTTGGGTCAATCATGTTGTTCTATCAAGATCTTGGTGTTGCCTTGTTTTATGTAGTTGTTTGTTATGAACATTGTATATTTCTCCCATCTATCAAACTTTTTGTCCCATTTTCCTACCGAAGTGTTGCCGAAATTTTCCGTGAATTCTTGCTTGTTTCTTGTGTCATTCCTTATCTCTTTGCAACCTTCAAGGATCGTTGGTTTCACTCGTTTGTCAAAGAAGCGATCAAGTTTTACCTCTTGCTTTCTCATTCTCTTCCCCCTTTCATTCTTGGATCTCGGGGCGAGATCCTCTTGTAGTGTAGGAGAGTTGTGATAGCCCGATGCCGACGCCCCTGAAGATTCCCCTTTATTCCGTCTTCGTCATGTGTTTGTTTTATTTGTCGCATCATCATCGCATCATGCGCATCATGAGCATTGCATCGGCATCCCATTGCCGCCAGTTTTCAAACTTGCATCCGTTAGTAGTTGCCGGTTCTCGTCGTTGTCCATTCTGAGCCCGACCACACACGCACGCGCCCGCGACATCATCAAAACCTATTTTTAAAAGTGTGTATAAAACTTTCTCTGATTGGGTTGAAACTTGGCGTGCGGTCGTGTTTAGTTATAGGTAGGCCGCCTGTCAAATTTCGCCGCAATCGGAGTCAGTCTGGTACCCGAACGATCGATCGTAGCCGCACCGTATTGGGACTATCGTCGGACGTTTTATCGGTGTTTTAAAATACGTTGCCGGGTCGCCCGTTTTCCCTCTCATCCCCGCCTAGCCCCTCTGCACAGTGCACAGACCTGCCCACAACCTAGATCGGAACCTCCCGGAACCCGAACCCGGCGGTCGTGACCGTTGGATCCGGATCAACCCTGTTTTACCGCAAACCATCATCGATTTGTCCATTGGACCACCTAACCTAGTTATTTTCGAATGTCCGATTTAGATTGGAGGGTCCAAATAACCCCTAATCTAACTTACCCTCTATATTTATAGACCATCCCTACGTAATTAGGAACAAACCCTAACTCCTAGGGGTCTTGTCCCGCAGCCGCCGCCGCCCACCTCATTTTCTCCGCCAAGCAAAACCGCAACCAAATCCATCCCGTGGTTCCTCTCCCCGTGGACGTGTCCGCCTACCCGTAGCCCCGCAGCAAGCAGGAGTAGCAGCTCCCGCCGTGCTGGCCGGAGCCTCAACCTCACCTCGCTCACCGCCCTCCTCGGAGCTCCACCAGCAGGCCGACCAGGCTGGTCCCGTCGTGCCGCCCTTCCTCCGCCTCTCCATCTCTCTGCCTATCTTCCTCTCTCCCACACGTTCTTTCTCTCCCTCTTCTCTGACCCGCAGGAACAGCCGAGGAGTTCCTGAATCGCCGCCATGGACGTCAAGGTTGACCTCCCGTAGACGGATCTGGCCGACCCCGTCGCTCTGTGCCCTGGATCCGACAGATTTTGCGTTCCCGTTCCATTCCCAACCACCCCCGCGTCGTGCCAGGCCCGTTGCCCTATTTCCGTGGCCGTCCCCTGCATCTACATGGCCGTTGGCCTCTGATATCCGTTGTGAGTCCCGTACGAGAAGCTTTATTGTTTCTAGATCCGTTTTTTTGCTGCAAGGGTTATTTCGAGCGGCCATTAAGTTTTGCCACAACAGATGCAGTAGACGGTGTGGTTGCTCCGTCGTGGTTACAACCACGAGGTCCCTAGTTCGAATCCTGGATGTGCTAATTCAGTTTTGCCTCGTATTTGTTTCTTGCACCCTGCCGTAGGGCTAATCTTTAATAGATAACCGCTCTCACTTTCACCAATATTTGTGCACATCGCAATGGCAGTGCCTTGCAACTCCACCCGTGAGATCCTGGGATAAAATCCCACTCACCCCTATTTTCTGTGTTGTTTTGGTTTGCTTCAAGTTGGTACCTTTTGCGCCCTTATATTTGCTAAACCCTTACCTTATCAAAGCTGCTACGTAGGTGGACTGGTTGGTGCCTTTGTCTCCACCAGAGAGGTCCCGGGATTGAATCGCATGGAGGTCTCAATTCTTTTGCAGCACCACTTGGGCCGATTTCAGCCCCGGGCCACTCGACAATAGTGCAATTCGGTCCATTGTTCTTTTTTTAACGTCGTGTGATTTATCTTACAATTTACACGGACTTTGCTAATTTCAAGAAAATCTTTGTTTTTCAAACGAGCGTAGTTTCTAAACCGTGCATTGGATCGGAGTGATTCAAATTTGTAGCTTGACTAGAATTTCGCATAGGTTAATAGTTTCCAACTCTCATGCATAATTAGAACTGTTTAGTGTGCTGTTTGCATCGGTTTGCGTGTCGATGTATTGAAAACGGTTTAGGTCGTAACTATTTGTCTATAGCTCCGTTGGAGATGTGCCATATATGTAAATGGACCACAACGACGAGTAGAATCACGTGAATCACTTTGTTTTGCCGTTTAACAAACCTAAAACGTGATTATGACAAATCTTGACAGAATTAAGATTTAACACGTGGGGTCATTTCGGAGATGTTATAGGTCGTTTCCGGTCTCATTTAAAATGCCTAGCTAGGTAGATTAATTTGTGCTTCACACTCGTGCCATGTTTAACAACATTTAATATAGACGTGTACCTGAACGGGAGTGAACAAAATAATTAAACGTGGAGTTTCGTCGATATGCAACTCGTTGCAAATCGAGCTTCACTTAATGTGTAGTGTTTGATTGTTGTGATTGTCATGCCTTGCATTAGACCGTTCATGCATCATATGTGTCTTGCATCGTGTGGTGTATATCTGTGTTGATGTTTGTTTCCGGTTTCCTCCATCTCGATAGAGTTCCGCAAGCATGTCGGAAAGTGAGGACCCGTTCGACCACATCGGTTCGTCTGCTTCACGGAGTCATTCTTCTTCCAAGCGGGATCTCAGGCAAGATGACCATTTTCCCAGATACCATTACTATCATTGCCATGCTAGTTTTATCACTTCTAACGATTATGTCTTGTTGCCTACCACATGTTAAATATTAGCATCCCAACATTGCCACGAAAACCTTCAACCGGTTCACAACCTAGCAAACAACTGATTGGCTATGTTACTGCTTGCTTTACCATGTGTTGCGTTGCTAGTTGTAGGTGTAGTTGCTTCCATGTGAAAGGTGGAAGGCTCGGCCTTTCTAGCCTGGTGTTTTGTTCCACCTTTGCCCCCTTAGTTTCTGCTACCGGTGTTATGTTCCATAATTGAGCGCTCCTAACACGATCAGGGTTGTTATGGGGACCCCCTTGATAATTCGTTTTAGATTAAAGCTGGTCTGGCAAGGCACAACATTGGTTCTACATTTTCCCAACATAATAATTTTGTTAATACTGAGATGCATAGGGCGTCATGAACCCGAGGAGTAATTTTACATAAACAGGGGGGCCAATGCTGATGGTGTTGGTCCCAAACGGTCTGCCTGCGGGGCTACCGCGAGGAAACTTGAGGTTTGGCACTCGTAGCTAGTTCCATCCGTCGTGTCCCGAGAACGAGATACGCGGCTCCAATCAGGATTGTCGACACGTCGGGCGGCCTTGCTGGATTAGTTTTACATTTGACGAGATATCTTGTGCATTGGGATTCCGGTGATGCTTTGGGTAATCTCAGAGTTTAGGTTTTCCACTAAGGAATCTGACGGGATTGCGAGTGTCGTGATCGAGGATTTCTATGCGGCTTGTGGTAATTTGTGATGGACTAGTTGGAGCACCCCTGCAGGGTTAAATATTTTCAGAAAGCCGTGCCCGCGGTTATGTGGCAACGTGGAAAATTTGTTTAACACTGGTTCTAGATAACTTGAAATTAATTTAATTAAAAACTTGCCAACTATGTGCGTAACCGTGTCTGTCTCTTTCGTGAGTTCCTTCTCTGATCGAGGACACGGTGGGGTTATGTCTGACGTAGGTAGGTGTTCTGGATCATTCATTTGGTCATCAGTTGTCACGTACACTATGCGTAGATCTTCCCACTCTTATTTCTTGTACTTGTATGTTTAGCCACCAAATACATGCTTAGCCGCTGCTGCAACCTCACCACTTAACCATGTCTCACCCATTGAGCCTTGCTAGTCATGATACCTTTGGAAATGAGATTGTTGAGTCCCCTGTGGCTCACAGATTACTACAACACCAGTTGCAGGTACAGGTAAAGGTTACTTGACGCGAGCGCGTTGATTGTTCATTTGGAGTTGCTTCTTCTTCTTCTTCTTCATCAATCTAGGAAGGGTTCCAGGCCGGCAACCTGGGATAGCAAGGATGGATGTCGTTCTTCTTTTCTCGCTTGTTTTCGTCCGTAGTCGGACCCTGCTCTTCTTCATGATGTTTACGTATTGTACTGATGTGACTCTGATGTAGCTTGTGGCGAGTGTAAGCCAATTCTATATATATATATATATCTTCTTTTCAGTACATGTACTTGTAACGATATCCATTCTTGCGACATGACGAGATGCGCTTCTATCCCTGACGGGGCCTTCGTGCCAAATTGAGGATAGGGTCGCATCTTGGGCGTGACATATATTCCCTAAAATCCCAGAAAAAATCAGGAGATCATCGAAAGTACTTTTCCGCCGCCGCAAGCTTCTGTCTTCGCAAGATCCCATGTGGGGCACGTTCTGGTGCCCTGCCGAAGGGGGGATTCGGATACGGAGGGCTTCTTCATCAACAGCATGACCTCTCCGATGACATGTGAGTAGTTCACCATAGACCTACGGGTCCATAGCTAGTAGCTAGATGGCTTCTTTTCTCTCTTGGATCTTCAATACAAAGTTCTCCATGATCTTCATGGAGATCTATCCGACGCAATCTTCTTTTGCGGTGTGTTTGTCGAGATCCGATAAATTGTGGATTTATGATCAGATTATCTATGAATCTTATTTGAGTTTATTCTGATCTCTTATATGCATGATTTCATATCCTTGTAATTCTGTTCGAGTTGTGGGTTTTGTTTGGCCAACTTGATCTATGATTCTTGCAATGGGAGAAGTGCTTCGTTTTGGGTTCATACCGTGCGGTGACCTCACCCAGTGACAGAAGGGGTAGCGAGGCACGCATCATGTTGTTGCCATCAAGGGTAAAAAGCTGGGGTTTTCATCATTGGTTTGAGTTTATCCCTCTACATCATGTCATCTTGCTTAAGGCGTTACTCTGTTTGTCGTGAACTCAATACACTAGATGCATGCTGGATAGCGGTCGATGTGTGGAGTAATAGTAGTAGATGTAGAAAGTATCGGTCTACTTGTCTCGGACGTGATGCCTATATGTATGATCATTGCCTTAGATAACGTCATGACTGTGCGCGGTTCTATCAATTGCTCGACAGTAATTTGTTCACCCACCGTAATATTTGCTATTTTGAGAGAAGCCTCTAGTGAACACTATGGCCCCCGGGTCTACTTCACACCATATTTTCAGCCTTACTCTTTTACTTCATTGCACTTTCCGCCTTCAGATCTCACTTTGCAATCAATCTTGAAGGGATTGACAACCCCTTTATAGTGTTGGGTGCAAGCTCTTTTGTGTTTGCGCAGGTACTTTGGACTTGACGTGATTCTCCTACTGGATTGATACCTTGGTTCTCAAACTGCGGGAAATACTTACTGCTCCTATGCTGCATCGCCCTTTCCTCTTCAAGGGAAAAACCAACACAAGCTCAAGAGACGATAGAGGGATTTCTGTCGCCGTAGCAGAAGAATTTCTCGCGCCGTTGCCGGGGAGGATCAAGTCAAGAACTCATCCAAGTAAGTGTCGCAAACTCATCTCTTGCATTTACTTTTTTGCCTCTCGTTTTCCTCTCCCCCCACTTCGGAAAAACAAAATTTTACAAAAAATATTTGCCTTTTTCGTTTTCCCTTTTCTTCGTTTGCCTCTTTCGTTCGCCCTTTTCTCTCGCTTGCTCTTTGTTCGCTTGTGTGCTTGCTTGCTTGCTGAAGTCACCATGACTGAAAACACCAAACTTTGTGACTTCTCGAATAATAATAATAATGATTTTATTAGTACTCCAATTTCTCCCGCCACTAGTGCAGAGTCATACGAAATCAATGCTGCTTTGCTGAATCTTGTTATGAAAGAGCAATTCTCCGGCCTTCCTAGTGAAGATGCCGCATCCCATCTTAATACCTTCATTGAGCTTTGCGATATGCAAAATAAGAAAGATGTGGATAATGATGTGATTAAATTGAAGCTTTTTTCCTTTCTCGTTGCGATATCGAGCAAACACTTGGTTTTTGTCTTTGCCCAAAAATAGTATTAGTTCTTGGAACAAGTGCAAAGATGCTTATATATCCAAGTATTTTCCACCGGCTAAGATCATATCTCTCCGTAACGATATCATGAATTTTAAGCAACTTGATCATGAACATGTTGCACAATCTTGGGAGAGAATGAAATTGATGATTAGAAATTGTCCCGCTCATGGCTTGAGTCTTTGGATGATTATACAAATCTTCTACGCTCGCTTGAATTTCGCTTCTAGAAATATCTTGGACTCCACCTCAGGTGGAACGTTCATGGAAATCACTTTAGGAGAAGCCACAAAACTCCTAGACAATATCATGACGAACTACTCTTAGTGGCACACTGAAAGGTCACCTACTAGTAAAAAGGTACACGCTATAGAAGAAATTAACTCGTTAAGTGCTAAGATGGATGAGTTAATGAATTTGGTTGCTAGTAGAAGTGCTCCTTTAGATCCTAATGATATGCCCTTGTCTTCCTTGATTGAGAGTAGCAACGCTAGTTTGGATGTTAATTTTGTTGGTAGGAATAATTTTGGCAACAACAATGCTTTTAGAGGAAACTATGTTCCTAGGCCTTTTCCTAGTAACCCCTCTAATAACTTTGGCAACTCCTACAACAATAATCATGGAAATTACAATAGATTACCCTCTGATCTAGAGAGTAATATCAAAGAGTTTATCAACTCACAAAAGATTTTCAATGCGTCCATAGAGTAAAAACTACTCAAAATTGACGATTTGGCTAGGAGCGTTGATAGAATTTCTAGTGATATTGATGCTTTTAAAGTTAGATGTGCTCCTCCCAAGATCGATATGGATGAAACTTTGAAAGCCATGCGTGTTTACATGAGTGAGAGCAAAGAAAGAACCGCCCAAATTCGTGCTAGACATGAATGGCTTAAAAAGGCATGTTCTCGTGATAAGAATCACGAAGATCTTAAAGTGCTTGGTGTGACTCCCATTGAATCTTTGTTTTCTTGTGTCAAACCTAATGATGACGGGGCTGGATATGAATCCACTTTGGTTGAAAAACGCCCCAATGATTCGGAGTCCATCTATCTTGATGCTAAAAGCATTGAAAGTGGAGTAGAAGATATTAAAACCTTGAGTAGTAATGAAATTACTACTTTGGATTTCAAGGAATTCAATTATGATAGTTGCTCCTTGATTGAATGCATTTCTTTGATGCAATCGATGCTAAACTCTCCACACGCTTATAGCCAAAAGAAGGCCTTTACCGATCATATCGTCGAAGCTATGATAAATTCTCTTGAAGAGAAACTTGAATTGGAAGTTTCTATCCCTAGAAAGCTTCATGATGAGTTGGAACCTACTATCAAAATCAAAATCAAAAATTATGAATGCAATGCCTTGTGTGATTTGGGTGCTAGTGTTTCCGCGATTCCAAAGTCTTTATGTGATGTTCTGGATTTTAATGAGATTGAGGACTGTTCTCTTAATTTGCATCTTGCGGATTCTACTGTCAAGAAACCCATGGGAAGGATCAATGATGTTCTTATTATTGCAAATAGGAACTACGTACCCGTGGATTTCATTTTGCTTGACATTGATTGCAATCCTACATGCCCTATCATTCTTGGTAGACCTTTCATAAGGACTATCGGTGCTATCATCGATATGAAGGAAGGGAATATTATATTTCAATTTCCTTTAAAGAAGGGCATGGAGCACTTTCCTAGAAAGAAAATAAGATTGCCTTGTGAATCCATGATGAGGGCTACTTATGGTTTGAGCACCAAAGACGACGATACGTGATTCTATCGCTTTATGCCTAGCTAAGGGCGTTAAAAAATAGCGCTTGTTGGGAGGCAACCCAATGAATTTACTTTTCTCTTTCTGTTTTGTTGCGTCCACACCATCATAAGTCTGTTATGATAGTGTCTTTTGTGTTTCTTTTTGTGTTTGAGCCAAGCAAAACCTTTATGACTAGTCTTGGTGATGGTTGTTTGATCCTGCTGGAAAAAGACATAAACTTTTCGCTCACGAGATTATTTTTAATTTTTATTCAGAAAGAGATTTTGAGTTGATTCTTTTTGCTGCTGGTTTATATGCCTTTTGCCCAGGGAGTCGTGATGTTTCAGAATTTTTGAGGTACCAGAAGTATACGAAGTATACAGATTGCTACAGACTGGTCTGTTTTTGACAGATTCTTTTTTTGTTGAGTTGGTTGCATGTTTTGATGAAACTATGGATAGTAGCGGGGGGTACTATCCATGGAAAAGTGAGAATACAGTAATCTAACACCAATATAAATAGAAATCAAGATTGCTACAGTACCTAAAATGGTGGTAGTTTGTTTTCTTGTGCTAATGATATCACGAGTTTCTGTTTAAGTTTTGTGTTGTGAAGTTTTCAAGTTTTGGGTCATGTTCTGATGGACAAAGGGATAAAGAGTGGAAAGAGCTCAAGCTTGGGGATGCCCAAGGCATCCCAAGCCAAATTCAAGGACACCAAAAAGCTTAAGCTTGGGGATGCCTTGGGAAGGCATCCCCCCTTTCGTCTTCAATCCATCGGTAACATTACTTGGAGATATATTTTTATTCACCACATGATATGTGTTTTGCTTGGAGCGTCTTGTATCGTAGGAGTCTTTTATTTTTGTTGTGTCACAATCATCCTTGCTGTATACCTTTGGAGAGAGACATGCACTCATCGTGATTTTGCTAGAACGCTCATCGTGCTTCATTTATATCTTTTGAGCTAGATAATTTTGCTCTATGTGCTTCACTTAGATCTTTCAGAGCACGGCGGTGTGTAACTTGGTAGTTGGCTTGTGCTATGAAAGTAGTCCCAAAGATGATAGGTACCCAAATAGGATACAAAAGCCTCCATCTTCATGTGCATTGAGTAGAAAGAGAAGTTTTGATTCCTCTCAACCAGTTTTGAGACGTGGATTTGGTAATATTAAGAGTTATGTTAGTAGGGTGTTGTGAATCTAGAAATACTTGTGTTGAGGTTAGTGATTCCCGTAACATGCACGTATGGTGAACCGCTATGTTAGGAAGTTGGAGCATAATTGATCTATTGATTGTCATCCTTTGTGTTGCGGTCGGGATCGCGCGATGGTTTACACCTACCAACCCTTCCCCTAGGAGTATGCGTTTAGCACTTTGTTTCGATTACTAATAAAAACTTTCGCAACAAGTATGTGAGTTCTTCATGACTAATGTGAGTCCACGGTATAGATGCACTTTCACCTTCCACCATTGCTAGCCTCTCTAGTACCGCGCAATTTTCGTCGGTGCACAAACCCACCATATGCCTTCCTCAAAACAGCCACCATACCTACCTACTATGGCATTTTCATAGCCATTCCGAGATATATTGCCATGCAACTCCCATCGTTCCATCTCATGACTTGTGCCGTCACTCTCATATTGCCTTTGCATGATCATAAGATAGCTAGCGAGATGTTTCAACGTCATACGCCAAGCTAGATCGTTGCACATCCCGATACGCTGCCAGAGGCATTTTCTATAGAGTCATCATTGTTCTGAGCTTTGAGCTATGAGTAAATAAAAGTGTGATGATCATCATTATTAGAGCATTATCCCATGTGAGGAAATAAAAAAAGAGGCCAAAGTTGCCCACAAAAAAAGAGAAAAAAAGAGGCCAAAGAGCCCAAATAAAAAAAGAGAGAAAAAGAGAGAAGGGACAATGCTACTATCTTTTTCCACACTTGTGCTTAATAATAGCACCATGTTCTTCATGGTTGAGAGCCTCTCGTTTCGTCACCACCATATTCTAGTGGGAATCTTTATTATATAACTTGGCTTGTATATTCCAATGATGGGCTTCCTCAAATTTCCCTAGGTCTTCGTGAGCAAGCAAGTTGGATGCACACCCACTAGTTCCCCTTTTGAGCTTTCACATACTTATAGCTCTAGTGCATCCTTTGAATGGAAATCCCTACTCATTCACATTGATATCTATTAATGGGCATTTCCATATCCCTTTGATACGCCGAGTCAATGTGACCATCTCCTCTTTTTTTGTCTCACAACCACCACCACACTCTATTCCACCTATAGTGCTATATCCATGGCTCACGCTCATGTATTGTGTGATAGTTATAAAAGGTTTGAGAAAGTAAGAGTGCTAAAACAATTACTTGGCCAACAGCGGGGTTGTGTATGATTTAAATTAGTTGTGTGAGGATGATAGAGCATAGCCAGACTAAAAGATTTTGTAGGGATAACTTTCTTTGGCCTTGTTATTTCGAAAGTTCATGATAACCTTGCTAGTTTGCTTGAAGTATTATTGTTTTCATGTCAATAGCACACTATTGTTTTGAATCTTACGGATCTGAACATTCATGTCACATGAAAGAAGTTACAAAGGACAACTATGCTAGGTAGCATTCCACATCAAAAATTCAGTCTTTATCACTTCCCTACTCGAGGACGAGCAGGAGTTAAGCTTGGGGATGCTTGATACGTCTCCAACGTATCTATAATTTTTGCTGGTTTCATGCTATTATCTTGTCAAACTTTGGATGTTTTGTATGCCTTTTATATATTTTTTGGGACTAACTTATTAACTCAGTGCCAAGCGCCAGTTCCTGTTTTTTCCGTGTTTTTGACCCTTTTCAGAGGAGGATTTTGAACGGAGTCCAAACGGAATAAAACTTCCGAAAAGATTTTTTCCGAAACAGAAGACGATCGGGAGACTTGGGAACCAAGGCAGGGGGCCACCAGGGACCCCACAATCCCCCTAGCCACGGCCAGGGGGGCCCGCGCCTCCCAGGCTTGTGGGCTCCCTGGACCTCCTCTGCCCAAGGTCTTTTGCCTATATATTCCCTAAAATCCCAGAAAAAATCAGGAGATCATCGAAAGTACTTTTCCGCCGCCGCAAGCTTCTGTCTCCACAAGATCCCATCTGGGGCACGTTCTGGTGCCCTGTCGGAGGGGGGATTCGGATACGGAGGGCTTCTTCATCAACACCATGACCTCTCCGATGATGCGTGAGTAGTTCACCATAGACCTATGGGTCCATAGCTAGTAGCTAGATGGCTTCTTCTCTCTCTTGGATCTTCAACGCAAAGTTCTCCATGATCTTCATGGAGATCTATCCGATGTAATCTTCTTTTGTGGTGTGTTTGTCGAGATCCGATGAATTGTGGATTTATGATCAGATTATCTATGAATCTTATTTGAGTTTCTTCTGATCTCTTATATGCATGATTTCATATCCTTGTAACTCTCTTCGAGTTGTGGATTTTGTTTGGCCAACTTGATCTATGATTCTGGCAATGGGAGAAGTGCTTGGTCTTGGGTTCATACCGTGCGGTGACCTCACCCAATGACAGAAGGGGTAGCGAGGCACACATCGTGTTGTTGCCATCAAGGGTAAAAAGATGGTGTTTTCATCATTGGTTTGAGTTTATCTCTCTACATCATGTCATCTTGCTTAAGGCGTTACTCTGTTTGTCGTGAACTCAATACACTAGATGCATGCTGGATAGCGGTCGATGTGTGGAGTAATAGTAGTAGATGTAGAAAGTATCGGTCTACTTGTCTCGGACGTGATGCCTATATGTATGATCATTGCCTTAGATATTGTCATGACTTTGCGCGGTTCTATCAATTGCTCGACAGTAATTTGTTCACCCACCGTAATATTTGCTATTTTGAGAGAAGCCTCTAGTGAACACTATGGCCCCCGGGTCTACTTCACACCATATTTTCAGCCTTACTCTTTTACTTCATTGCACTTTCCGCCTTCAGATCTCACTTTGCAATCAATCTTGAAGGGATTGACAACCCCTTTATAGCGTTGGGTGCAACCTCTTTTGTGTTTGCACAGGTACTCTGGACTTGACGCAATTCTCCTACTGGATTGATACCTTGGTTCTGAAACTGAGGGAAATACTTACTGCTCCTATGCTGCATCGCCCTTTCATCTTCAAGGGAAAAACCAACGCAAGCTCAAGAGATGATAGAAGGATTTTTGTCGCCGTAACACCCCCCTCTGACCCTCCTTCGGTGATCCGGAAGCTTCTGTTTCGCTGATTTTTCATATATTTTTTCTGGAGTTTTTCGGGCTTCGGAAAATTGGGTAAAAGCCCCTGCAAAATAGACATCAGCAGACAGATAATGGCACTAGGTGCCCTGAGTTAGTAAGTTAGTCCAAATATGTGTAAAATGATATAAAAGTGTAGTAAAACATATAACAATGTCACCCAAAAGATCATAGAACAAGCAGAATTATAGATACGTTTGGGACGTATCACCTATCCATGGTGATGATCATCTACGAGAGGGGAGAGTAAATCTACATACCCTTGTAGATCGCTAAGCGGAAGCGTATATAACACGGTTGATGTAGTGGAACATCTTTGCGATCCAAATCGCAGCTCGTCCCGCGATCTCATCACGATCCATCCCGATCTAGTGCCGAAAGGACGACACCTCCGCGCTCAGCACACGTACATCTCGATGACGATCCCCGCCTTCTTTATCCAGCAAGAGGGGCGGAGAGGTAGATGAGTTCTCCAACATGGCGGCGTGGTGGTGGTGGTGCTGGTGAACTAATCCAGCATGGCTTCACCTAAGCCCCACGAACTAGACTAGAGGAGAAACAGATATAGAGAGAAGTAGAGGGAGCACATGGTAATTAGGGTTAGCCCTCACCTCTAAAATCGGAGGAGGCATCCTCAAACCCTCAAGGTTTGTCCGAAATTGGAGGCGAGGAGTCCTAGTCCAATCCTACTAGGAGTAGGATTCCTCCTCTCCACTTGGAAACCCTTTCCACCTTTGGGTTTCTTTCCTTCCCACCTCCAATCCGCCTTGGAATTTAGTAGAGCCTTCGGCCAGCCCACTAAGGGCTGGTCCACGTCCTCCCACAGCCCATGAGACCCTTTGGGGTGGGTGGGCGCACCTGGTCGACCCCTGGAACCCATTCATCACTCCCGGTACACCGCCGGAAAAGCCCGAAACTTTTCCGAAGTTCAAAACCCACATTACTATATATCAATCTTTACCTCCGGAGCTCCTCGTGATGTCCGGGATCTCATCCGGGACTCCGAACAACTTTTGGTTACCAAACACACATAACTCAATAGTACCAAAACATCACTGAACCTTAAGTGTGCAGACCCTGCGGGTTCGAGAACTATGCAGACATGACCTAAGACACTCCCCGGTCAATAACCAATAGCGGGACCTGGATATCCATATCGGCTCCTACATATTCTACGAAGATCTCTAGCGATTGAACCTCTATGTCAAGGATACAGTTAATCCCGTATGTTGTTCCCTTTGTCCTTCAGTATGTTACTTGCCCGAGATTCGATCGTCGGTATGTCCATACCTAGTTCAATCTAATTACCGTCAAGTCACTTTATTCGTTTTGTAATACAAGATCCCGTAACTAATTCCTTAGTCACATTGCGTGCAAGGCTTGTTGTGATGTTGTATTACCGAGTGGGCCCCGAGAAACCTCTCCGTCACATGGAGTGACAAATCCCAGTCTTGATCCATGCCAACCCAACAGACACGTTTGGAGATACATGTAGACCACCTTTATAGTCACCCAGTAACATTGCAACATTTGATACACACAAGGTATTCCTCCGGTGTCCGGGAGTTGCATGATCTCATGGTCATAGGAACAGATACATTGACATGCAGAAAACAGTAGCAATAAACTGACACAATCATATGCTACGTTTTTATTTATGGTCTTGTCCATCACATCATTCTCCTAATGGTGTGATCCAGTTATCAAGTGACAACACTTGCCTATGGTCAGGAAACCTTGACCATCTTTGATCAACGAGCTACTCAACTAGAGGCTCACTAGGGATAGTGTGTTGTCTATGTATCCACACATGTATTTGAGTTTCCAATAACTACAATTCTAGCGTGGATAATAAAAGATTATCATGAACAAGGAAATATAATAATTAGTAATTTATTATTGCCTCTAGGGCATATTACCAACAGTAAGAACATAACAATATCCAGTTGGTGCCTCAGCACTCATTGGACTGCATACATAAAAAATGTATTACTTCCAATAAGTCACTTGCTCATTCCATCTTACTGAAATCGAGGTCTTCAGTCATTTTACCCATGTGGCATGATTTGCATGTCTCAAGTGATTCAAAATCAAGTGAGTCCAAACGATCCATCTGCATGGAGTTTCTTCATGTGTTTACACCAATAGACATGGTTTGCATGTCTCAAATGTTTCAAAAACGAGTGAGTCGAAAGATCCATCAGTATGGAGCTTCTTCATGCGTTTTACACCAATATGACTCTAGCGGAAGTGCCACAAGTAAGTGGTACTATCATCACTACTTTGTATCTTTTGGCATTAATATTATGAACATGTGTATCACTACGATCGAGATTCAATAAACCATTGAAGGTATTTATTCAAGCAAATAGAATAACCATTATTCTTTTTAAATGAATAATTGTATTGCAATAAAAACGATCTAATCATGTTCGTGCTCAATGCAAACACCAAATAATACTTATTTAGGTTTAACACTAATCTCGAAAGTAGAGGGAGCATGCGGCGGTGATCACATCAACCTTGGAAACACTTCCAACACACATCGTCACCTCGCCTTTAGCTAGCCTCTGTTTACTCCGTAGCCTTTATTTCGAGTTACTAACACTTAGCGACCGAACCGGTATCTTATACCCCGGTGCTACCAGGAGTACTAGTAAAGTACACATCACTATCATGTATATCCAATATACTTTTGTCGACTTCGCCAACCTTCTCATCTACCAAGTAACTAGGGTAGTTCCGCTCAAGTGACCATTCCCCTCATAATAGAAGCACTTAGTCTCGGGTTTGGGTTTAACCTTAGGTTTCTTCACTAGAGCAGCAACTGATTTGCCGTTTCATGAAGTATCCTTTTTTCCCTTGTCCTTTTTGAAACTAGTGGTTTTACTAACCATCAACAATTGATGCTCCTACTTGACTTCTACTTTCGCGGTGTCAAACATCGCGAATAGCTCAAGGATCATCATATCTATCCCTCATATATTATAGTTCATCACGAAGCTCTGTAGCTTGGTGGCTATGACTTTGAAGAATTATGTCAATCACTATCTTATCTGGAAGCACAACTCCCACTCGATTCAAGCAATTGCAGTACTCAAACAATATGAGCACATGCTCAACAATTGAGATTTTCTCCCTTACTTCACAGGCCAAGAAACTTGTCGCAGGTCTCATATCTCTTCATGTGGGCACGAGCCTGAAATCCCAATTTCAGCTCTTGGAACATCTCTTATGTTCTCTGACGTTTAAAACGTCTTCGGTGCCTCAATTCTAAGCCGTTTAAGCATTATGCACTAAACTATCATGTAGTCATCAAAAACGTATATGTGAGATGTTCGCAACATCTAGAGACGACGCTCGGGGTTTAGCACACCGAGCGGTGCATTAAGGACATAAGCCTTCTGTGCACCAATGAGGACAATCCTCAGTTTACAGACCCAATCCGCATAATTGCTACTATCATCTTTAAACTAAGTTTTCTCTAGGAACATATCTAAAACAGTAGAGCTACAACGCAAGCTACAATATAATTTGTAAAGACCTTTTGACTATGTTCATGATAATGAATTTAGGTACTCATATTACTAATAAACTCCCACTCAAATAGACATCCCTCTAGTCATTTGAGTGTCGCATGATCCCAATCCACTAACTCAAGTTCGATCATCACGTGAGTTGAGATTAGTTTCAATGGTGAACATATTCATGTTGTTCATATCAACTATATGATTCATGCTCGACCTTTCGGTCTCTTGTGTTCCGAGGCCATGTATGTACATGCTAGGCTCGTCAAGTTTAACCCGAGTGTTCCGCGTGTGCAATTGTTTTGCACCTGTTGTATGTGAACGTTGAGTCTATCACACCCGATCATCACGTGGTGTCTCGAAACGATGAACTGTCACAATGGTTCACAATCGGGGAGAACACAATTTTATCTTGAAATTTTAGCGAGTGATCACCTTATAATGCTACCGTCATCCTAAGCAAAATATGGTGCAGAAAAGGATTAACATCACATGCAAATCAAAAGTGACATGATATGGCCATGAACTTGTGCTTCTTGATCTCCATCACCAAAGCACATGCATGATCTCCGTCGTCACCGGCTCCGCACTATGATCTCCATCATGATGATCTCCATCATCCTGCTGCCATTGAGGTTGCCGCGCCATCTATGATGTTACTACTAAAGCTATTGCCTAGAGATATAGCAAGAGCATCTGCAAGCGCAAAATAAATTTAAAGACAACCCTATGGCTCGTGCCGGTTGCCGTAGCATCGACGTGCAAGTCGATATTTAACTATTACAACATGATCATCTCATACATCCAATATATCATATCATGTCATTGGCCATATCATATCACAACCATACCCTGCAAAAAGAAGTTAGACGTCCTCTAATTTGTTGTTGTATGTTTTACGTGGCTGCTATGGTTATCTAGTATGGTCGCATCTTACTTACGCAAAACAACAACAGTGATATGTAAATTGCTATTTAACCTTCCCAAGGACTGTCTTGGCCAATTCCGATTCAACTAAAGTTGAAGAAACATACACCCACCAGTCATCTTTATGCAACAAGTTGCATGTCAGTCGATGAAACCGGTCTCTCATAGGCGTACGAGTAAAGTTGTTTTGAGACGCTTCAATCCAACAATGCCACCAAATCAATAAAATACTAAGGAGGGCAGCAAATTGAACATCAACGCCCACAAACTCTTTTGTGTTCTACTCGAGCTATCATCTACGCATGAACCTAGCTCATGATGCCACTTTGGGGAACGTCGCATGGAACAAAAAATTTCCTACGCACATGAAGACCTATCATGGTGACAACCATCTACGAGAGGGAGATCAGATCCACATACCCTTGTAGATCGCTAAGCGGGAAGCGTTAAGAAACGCGGTTGATGTAGTGGAACGTCTTCGCGATCCAAATTGCCGCCGTCCCACGATCTTTCCCGATCTAGCGCCGAACGGATGGCACCTCCGCGTTTAGCACACGTACAACTCGATGATGATCTACGCCTTCTTGATCCAGCAAGAGGGGGCGGAGAGTTACATGAGTTCTCTGGCAGCGCGACAACATAACGACGATGGTGGTGGAGCTAGTCCAGCACGGCTTCGCCTAAGCACCGTTGAAATTAGACTAGAGGAGAAATGGATCTAGAGAGAGGGCAACACGTGGCTGATTGTTGTGTCCAAATCCCTCAAAAACCTCTAGTATATATAGGAGGAGAGGAGAGGAGGCAGCCTTGGCCCCTACTCAAGGAGAAGGGGTCGGCCGAACCAAGGAAGTGTCCACCTTCCCTGGTGGGAAGGTGGACTACTTTCGGAGGACTCCTCCTTCCCTTCCTTTTAAAGGTCTTTTACCTTTTATCTCTTCTCTTAGCCGCGTGGGCTTTGGAGAGAGGCTTAGCCCGGCCGAACAGGGGCTGGTCCACCTCTTCTCACATGCCACAAGGCTTTTGGGTCGTCACACTCCTCCCGGTGGTCCCCCAGTACCCTCCCGGCACTCCCGGTACACTACCGATGAGCCCAAAACTTTTCCGATGACCAAAACATGACTTCCTATATATATCAATCTTTTCCTCCATACCATTTCGGAGCTCCCCGTGACATCTAGGATCTCATCCGGGACTCGGAACAACCTTCGGTCACCAACACCTATAACTCAACTATACCAAAACATCACTGAACTTTAAGTGTGCAGGCCCTGCGAATTCGAGAACTATGTAGACATGACCGAGACACTCTCTGGTAAATATCCAATAGCGGGACCTAGACTCCATATTGGATCCTACATATTCTACGAAGATCTTATTGGTTGAACCTCTATGTCAAGGATTCACACAATCCCGTATATCATTCCCTTTGTCCTCCGGTATGTTACTTGCCCGAGATTCGATCATCTCTATCGACATACCTATTTCAATCTCATTCCTGGCAAGTGTCTTTACTCATTTCGTAATACAAGATCCCGTGGCTAACTCTTTAGTCACATTGTTTGCAAGGCCTGTTTTTGATGTTGTATTACCGAGTAGGCCCCGAGATACCTCTCCGTCACACGGAGTGACAAATCCCAGTCTTGATCCATGCCAACCCAACAGACACCTTCGGATCTACCTGTAGAGCACTTTTATAGTCACCCAGTTACGTTGCGACGTTTGATACACACAAGGCATTCCTCCGGTGTCCGGGAGTTGTATGATCTCATGGTCATAGGAACAGATACATTGACATGCACAAAATAGTAGCAACAAAATAACACGATCACATGCTATGTTTATAGTTTGGGTCTTTTCCATCACATCATTCTCCTAATGATGTGATCTCGTTATCAAGTGACAACACTTATCTATGTCCACGAAACCTTGACCATCTTTGATCAACGAGCTATTCAACTAAAGGCTCACTAGGGACACTGTGTTGTCGATGTATCCACACATGTATTTGAGTTTCCGATCAATACAATTCTAGCATGGATAATAAACGATTATCATGAACAAGGAAATATAATATTTCCAACATCATGTCCATGCTAGGACCTTCATTAGTAAT